>NC_091283.1:72993743-73618743 GCF_032444005.1 Ranitomeya imitator | reverse complement strand
GGTGGGACAGAACACTTCGGGTATGTGCACACGATGCAGATTTAGTGCAGAACTGCAGCAGATTTTTCTGCAGCAGAAACGCTGCAGAACTGCACTGTGATCACAGTACAATGTAAATCAATGTGAAAAAAAAAAGCTGTGCACATGGTGCAGAAAAATCTGCGCAGAAACGCTGCAGTTTTCAAAGAAGTGCCTGTCACTTCTTTTGTGCAGTTCTGCAGCGTTTCTGCACCCCTCCATAATAGAAATCTGCAGGTGCATTTTTCATGCGTTTTTCATGCGTTTTTTGTGCATATTTGTGCTCAAAAAACGCATAAAAAATGCACCTGCAGATTCTGCCAGGCGATGCAGATTTAGTGCAGAACTGCAGCAGATTTTTCTGCACTAAATCTGCATCGTGTGCACATACCCTTCAACTTCTTTAGCTCCTGGGTTCACTCTCTGCTTAAGGACTGATGCAGGAAAAAGATCGGACAATTTTTGATTGGACAGCGCACTGCTCCATGTGGACTGTTATGGGCTCATCAAATGAACGATTTTCACTTGGGCTGATTGTCCAGGATAATAAAAAAAAAAAGAAAAATCACAGCAAGCTCTTCCGTGGCTTAGATCAGACTCCTATTTATACACCTACTCAAGGCTATGGGTGCTTAAAGGGAACCTGTCACCCCGAAAATCGCGGGTGAGGTAAGCCCACCGGCATCAGGGGCTTATCTACAGCATTCTGTAATGCTGTTGATAAGCCCCCGATGTTACCTGAAAAAGACGTTATATTATACTCACCCAGGGGCGGTCCCGCTGCTGGTCAGGTCGGATGGGCGTCTCTGGTCCGCTGCGGCGCCTCCCATCTTCTTTCCATGACGTCCTCTTCTGATCTTCAGCCACGGCTCCGGCGCAGGTGTACTTTGCTCTGCCCTCTTGAGGGCAGAGGATAGTACTGCAGTGCGCAGGCGCCGGAAAGGTCAGAGGCCCGGCGCCTGCGCACTGCAGTACTTTGTCTGCCCTCAACAGGGCAGAGCAAAGTACGCCTGCGCCGGAGCCGTGGCTGAAGATCAGAAGAGGATGTCATGGAAAGAAGATGGGAGGCGCCGCAGCGGACCAGAGACGCCCATCTGACCGGACCAGCAGCGGGACCGCCCCTGGGTGAGTATAATATAACGTCTTTTTCTCCTTTTTCAGGTAACATCAGGGGCTTATCTACAGCATTACAGAATGCTGCAGATAAGCCCCTGATGCCGGTGGGCTTACCTCACCCGCGATTTTCGGGGTGACAGGTTCCCTTTAACAAAATACAATAAAATAGAATCCTGCACATAATATCCTTGTAACGTCTAATTTTTACTGATATAGTTTTAGGTTTAGAATGGAAACATATGATTATCTACATTTTTTTTAATGTAGACATATGAAAGCTGGTCAGATACGGATGTTGCACGGAAGTTAAAAACAGAAACACGAATGAAAATTTAAAAAAAAAACCTGCGTTTTCTGGATGAAACTTGGACGCTTTTTCATACACTTGTCCTGTGGCAGCCCTACATCTGCTCTGAACTGGGTGATTGACATGTTGCATGAGTGGTAAATAATGCATGGAAAATGTGCAGGTCTGACCCAAACTCGAAAGATCGATTCATGAGAGAGAACTGGGACGATTATGCAAATGACACTCTGAGCAAACATCTGTCGGAGCAGAGCAAAAAAAAAAATCAGACATTGTGTGGGTATATAGACCAATGTTGGTCCAAGTGCCATTCAATCATTAGTTGGATTGCGCGAGGAACAACAATTTGCTAGTCCACACCTTTTCTTATAGGCATATACAGTCATGGCCAAAAGTATTGACACCCCTGCAATTGTCAGATAATACTCATTTTCTTCCTGAAAATGATTGCAAACACAAATTATTTGGTATTTTTATCTTCATTTAATTTGTCTTAATGAAAAAACACAAAAATAATTGTCCTAAAGCCAAATTGGATATAATTCCACACCAAACATAAAAAAGGGGGTGGACAAAAGTATTGGCACTGTTCGAAAAATCATGTGTTGCTGTGATGCTTCTCTGATTTGTGTAATTAACAGCACCTGTAACTTACCTGTGGCACCTAACAGGTGTTGGCAATAACTAAATCACACTTGCAGCCAGTTGACATGGACTAAAGTTGACTCAACCGCTGTCCTAGGTCCTTGTGTGTACCACATTGAGCAGGGAGAAAAGAAAGACGATCAAAGAACTGTCTGAGGACTTGAGAAACCAAATTGTGAGGAAGCATGAGCAATCTCAAGGCTAGAAGTCCATCTCCAAAGACCTGAATGTTCCTGTGTCTACCGTTCGCAGTGTCACCAAGAAGTGTATAGCCCATGGCACTGTGGCTAACCTCCCTAGATGTGGACGGAAAAGAAAAATTGACAAGAGATTTCAACGCAAGATTGTGCGGATGTTGGATAAAGAACCTCGACTAACATCCAAACAAGTTCAAGCTGCCCTGCAGTCCGAGGGTACAACAGTGTCAACCCATACTATCCGTCGGCATCTGAATGAAAAGGGACTGTATGGTAGGAGACCCAGGAAAACCCCACTTCTTACCCCGAGACATAAAAAAGCCAGGCTGGAGTTTGCCAAAACTTACCTGAAAAAGCCTAAAACGTTTTGGAAGAATGATCTCTGGTCAGATGAGACAAAAGTAGAGCTTTTTGGGCAAAGGCATCAACATAGAGTTTACAGGAGAAAAAAAGAGGCATTCAAAGAAAAGAACACGGTCCCTACAGTCAAACATGGCAGAGGTTCCCTAATGTTTTGGGATTGCTTTGCTGCCTCTGGCACTGGACTGCTTGATCGTATGCATGGCATTATGAAGTCTTAAGACTACCAACAAATTTTGCAGCATAATGTAGGGCCCAGTGTGAGAAAGCTGGGTCTCCCTCAGAGGTCATGGGTCTTCCAGCAGGACAATGACCCAAAACACACTTAAAAAAGCACTAGAAAATGGTTTGAGAGAAATCACTGGAGACTTCTAAGGTGGCCAGCAATGAGTCCAGACCAGAATCCCATAGAACACCTGTGGAGAGATCTAAAAATGGCAGTTTGGAGAAGGCACCCTTCAAATATCAGGGACCTGGAGCAGTTTGCCAAAGAAGAATGGTCTAAAATTCCACCAGAGCATTGTAAGAAACTCATTGATAGTTACCGGAAGCGGTTGGTCAGTTATTTTGGCAAAAGGTTGTGCAACCAAGTATTAGGCTGAGGGTGCCAATACTTTTGTCTGGCCCATTTTTGGACTTTTGTGTGAAATGATCAATGTTTTGCTTTTTGCTTCATTCTCTTTTGTGTTTTTTCATTTAAGACAAATTAAATGAAGATTATAATACCAAAGAATTTGTGTTTGCAATCATTTTCAGGAAGAAAACAGACAGAATTGCAGGGGTGTCAATACTTTTGGCCATGACTGTATGAGGCTGTTGAATTTAGGTAGGGAGACATGCAGCAAGTCCGTACACCTGACAGTGTTTCATGGAAGCACTTTCTTACCGCCCTGAGTCTCATTTGCATATCACCGCTAAAGTTGATCTCTGCCACAGAGCAGCATTTTTGTTTAATAAAAGTATGGATTTACTTGTGTTCTTACAACTTACACAAATCTAATTAGTTTGGAGGAATTCAATGAGTTGACTGATTCACTTAAAGAAAAATACTTGTGTAGATATCACCAAAATATGATTATTGGGGCGCCCTGTGTTGTTCTTTGTTTCCTCTCAGAACATCCACACCACATGCTCTGTCCAGTTCTGGTGGTTACACATGACCCATAGTGTAATGCCAGCCTCTCCTGCCGTCTTTCTGACCTTTTGTACACAGACACCAGAGTCATTACCCACATAAGAACTGGCATGGCGCATTAGAAGCCACTTCTTCTTTCGAGCACTAAACACATTACCTGGAGATTCTAAGTAGGCATGGAAACCGAAAAAAGAATGTTCAGTGAAATGTTACAAAGTTGATGCGGGATTATATAACATCACTTTGGTGGATATTTGTAGTCAATTTGTGCAAAAAATGAGCAACTTATTAAAATTTTGCAAACGATTCTGTCACAAACCCCTGAAACAAAAACCCTGGCTCAGATCAAAGACACAAACCACTATATAGGAAAAGGTGCTGATACAATGAATTGGGCCCAAAGATTGAAATAAAAATTGATGGTATTATAGCAAAAAATATGCCTTTTTCTACTACTGCTCAAGCATCATGGTATAGATGGACCTTGTATACGGTATTACTCATATTAGACTTGGGGTGGATTTAAACAGTTTCTTTAGAAAAACTTAAGTTTTTCCTACCTTATTTTGTTTTAGTTCTGCCATTTTGAGGTAATTGTCACTTTAGGGAAAAATAAATTCTTATGTAAAACGCAAGTACAAAACAGGTCCGATTTAGAAAGCCACATGCAGCTAGCTGAATTTTCACAAAAAATGCTTCGCATCAGATTATGTTTTAAACATGTTCAGCATGCTCGACAATGGGTGTGACTGAGGCTATAGGGTCACACAATCATTTCCTCTTTATCCGAGAAAAACGATCCAGTTGATTGGAGGGGGTCTGATTTTCTCGGAGGTGAAGAGGGGGGGAAAAAAAAAAAGTTTCAGTCTGTAAAATCAGACCGCACGCAGATGTCATCAGAGTGCTATCTGACTTTTTTTTTCACGGACCCATAGACTTGAATGCCATCCTATTCTCGGAAGCAAATTGTACATTCTGCTTTTCAGTTTTTTTTGTTTGTTTGTTTTTATTAGTGGTCCAAGGCAAAAACAAATTCAGCATTCGGGATTTAAAAAAAACGGGACTTGTGCACTGCCCCAAAGAATAGCATGTATATGAGTTATATGCTATATGTCAAAACCATAGATATCACTCGTCCAATTTAAATGGTCGTGTCAACAAGTCCTTAGATTGTTATCCAACATGTCAAAATTGCACCAAAATTTGGTGTAACTAAATAGAAAGAAGTAAGCCAACCTATAGATTCTGTAAACTTCCACTAGATAGACTAAAGGAGTGCAAAATTTATCAGACTGAATGAGCCACTGTGAAGATTTCCGGCATACTAAGACTTTCTAGTCTAAAGCCAGGACAAACAATCTCAGGACAAGTCTGTGCTTTGCTTTTTTACAACTATCATCGTATTACAAGCTAGGATAAATGAGAAATATGGCATGTTTCTTCTGGGAGGCAGGTTTTTTTTTCTTGTTACCCATCCCAAGTGAAGTCTTCTGCCGGAGAAGTATAAGGTGGGGCGGTGTTGATAAAGTCGCTGTGCTGCTGCGTGACCCAGTTCTAACAAGTTTTATAAACACTTTCTATTCCATCAATAACACTCCTGCACTCTCAACCTCTCCCGAAGCTTGGGAGATGGTATTTATGCAGGAGTGGTGCTGAGCCTTTTTATACACGAGTTGTCAGTTTACACAACAGCTTTCCTACAAACTTCTTTACATGAAGTTAAAGCAAGTAAAAACTTGTTGAGCAACACTTGTGTTTTTGGGTTTGGATCAAGGTTATTTTAAAGGGAACCTGACAGTAGATTCATGTTGCCGGAGCCACAGGCACCATAAATCGGAAACCTACAGCATTATTGCAGCCGTGTATGTTTTACTCTAAAACCAAGTCACTTTCAGTGAAAACAAACTTTGACAATCTGGCCAGGGTCTATGCTTCACATATGTCAAGTCCGAGGCTTCTCCCTATACACCCATATAGGAGAGATTTGTCAGTCTCGGGAAACTTGAGGATGTTTGCAATAAGTAGTCTGGTATGGAAAATCCAAAGCTGAAAGCAACTACCAAGAATAAAATTGCAAATAACCACTCCACTAACTTCCGAGTGACTAGGTGTCTATGCGAGAAGAATGGAATATAAATTAAATCGTACAGTAGTGTTCAAAATAATAGCTGTACAGTATGACTGACCAGATTAATCACTGTTTTTGGTATAAATTCTATTATCACATGTCAAACAATTTACCAATTGGTGCAGTAGATTCTATGAAAAACAGTCTGGGCATTCATGATCTGCATGTTTTGAGTCGGAGTATTAGAATAATTAATTGAAAGGAGGCATGTTCAAAATAAGTATGGAGTTCAATTATTGAGGTCAATCATTCTGTGAAGAAACAGGTGTGAATCAGGTGGCCCTTATTTAACCCTGCTGTTCTGTTGGTCAAAAATGACCGACTTTGAACTTCAATATTCTTTAAAATATTCAAGATGCGGCTCTGAAACCCGTGGCCGACCGACCCATCCTCATTTAAGTCAATAAACCACAAGTTTCAGAACCGCATCTTGAACACCCCAAAAAATACCAAAGTTCAAAATAGGTCTCCCCAGACCGAACAGAACAGCAGGGTTAAGGGTGAAGCCAGGACATCTTGTATATGCATTTCTCCTTGAAAGCCTGAGAAATATGGGTCGTTCGAGACATTGTTCAGAAAAACAGCGTACTTTGATTAAAAAGTTGATTGGAGAGGCTAAAACGTATAAATAAGTAGAGACAATGATGGGCTGATTAGCTAAAATGATCTCCAATGCTTTAAATTCGAAAGCCAAACCAGAGAGACGTGGAAGAAAGCAGAAAACTACCATTCGAAAGGATAGAAGAATCGCCAGAAGGACAAAGGTTCAGCCACTGATCAGCCGTAAAGGTATGTCCGAATACTTTTTTAAATAACTATGAAGCATGTCTCATCCCCAATTTTTCCCTTAAAACCAGTTTGGCATCCTCCTTCTTACTATGTACTTGCTGCTCGTTTTCACTTACTTGTTTGGTAACCATATCGGCTGCCTTAGATGTGATTTACAACCAGTTCAGAGTTTGACTTGAGGACATCGTTGAAAAACATTGATTTTCCGTTTACTTTAATGCACCTGTAGTCACTTAGGAATTCTCTCAAATCCTGCCTTCAGGCAGAGGAGTACTTACAGACAGGATTAAACAACAATTAATTAGAAAGCTCAAGTTTCAGTAAAACAGACTGGGAAAATGAGCATGTTGTGAATTTTTCTGCAAATTCTACATGAGGATGGTGCAATTTAAAGATTATACATGTACACAGATTATGATAGAAATATAGGTGAAGTTATATATTATGGCCTGCAGGCATAATTCCGCTCCATTAACTCATTTCTAGTACTTGAAGAATAAAGAAAATATGTGCAATCAACGATCAATCAATGAGTCTGCTGTTAATTGCACCTTTCCTATCTCTTTCCTTCTATCAAAAGCATGTATGTATAATTCACAGACTACTACTCCCTTGTTATATCTTCAGCTATGCGGTATACCACATTCTGTATGGAATAATTGTCCAATCTTTTAGCCCTTTCTCTTCTTATTTCTAATGCTGAGCTCTCAGGCTGCTACAACTCAAAATGGCTGCTGTACTCCTTGCCTCAACTTTTATAGTAGCACAGATAGTAACTCTGACTAGTCCCTCCTGATTGGCTGTGCTATACCATGTCATGTGATAGCTGCAAGGGATAATGGGGAAGGCTGGACTTGAGGTCATGCGAGTTCTTGATGGCTGATGCGATTATCGGCAATGTGTAAAATTGCGCCTGGCACTCACACAAGCTTAATCACAAATTGTACAAATTTACGAGGATCTGCAAATTTAATAAAATTTAACAAAGTCAATTCGCATATGAGGATATTTCACTGTTAGGGCCAGGGTTGGAGGAGCAAGCCAGACAATTGCCCATCTGCAAAAGGGGCCACAGACTTTGGAAGCCAAAATCAGCCATGATATTGCAAGTCCTGAATTATCAATGCAGTGTCCCCAAGTTTAGATGTCTAGAAGGACTCTTGGTGATATCATGATTTTGTAACCAAAGGTCATTCACACTGAGGGAATCTGGGGGAACTGAAGATAAGGGGAGAGGCTGTAGGGTCCCCCTCTCCTGTCTTCTCAGAATATCCGTTCTCAAGGCACGCAACCAAGATGCTTCTGTCTTTCCAGCCCAGACAGCAAAAATGATCCATATTCCCAAAAATGGCGATTTCATAAAAAATAAAATACGTAATTTAGTTAATAAAACAGTATAAAAAAAATTGTGTGCATCCATCGCACTTCGGGGTGGACCCCTTTATCATTGATAAATTCCAACGGTGCTGCTAATATGGATACCTTCTGTCTCAAAATATCAAGTTTTGGATTGGGTTTATAGTAGACATGAGCAGATCAGCCAAAATGTAGGGCAGCACGGTGTCTCAGTGGATAGCACTGCAGCCTTGCAGTGCTGGAGTCCTGGGTTCAAATCCCACCGAGGACATCTGCAAGAAGTTTGTATGTTCTCCCCGAGTTTGCGTGGGTTTCCTCTGTGTACTCTAGTTTCCTCCCACATTCCAAAGATATACTGATAGGGAATTTAGATTGTGAGCCCAATCGGGGACAGCAATGATAATGTGTGCAAAACTCTAAATTGCTTCAGAATATGTTGGAACTATATAAATAAAGATTATTATTATTATTATTGTTTTATTGTTAAATTTGAATTTGTCTATCTATATCTCCTTAAACTCACGTTTCCGGACCCTCTGCTCTATACCATCACCCTTCTGGACCTTGCAGCCTTTTCTGATGACCACCACTCGTGCTGAAAACTGCTCTCTGCCTCTCGCGCTAAGCTAAGACTTCTGGCTCTGATGAGGCCTTGGACAGTTTTCCACAAACGAGTTAAAGGTCAAAACATCATGATGTCACGACATGCACCGTGACCTTGCCGTGCCAGGGTTCATCAGAGCCAGAAGTCCCGGCCTAGTATGAGAGGTCTAGTAATTTCAAAATGAGTCATGTAGATGGTCGAGGACCAGACAGATGATGGTGAGGAAGAAAGGAGCTGGAGAATTGAGCGGGAAGGTGATTACTAGGATTTTTTTAACTTTCTAATCTTTTGATGGTCCTCTACGGCTCAGAAAAAAGGTCGGCCGGTGTCTGTCATTTTGCTGATTTCGTGCTGAAGTGGATTATGAAAAAATTAACATTTTGGTAACTGTATTTTATTTTAATTCATTCCACTCCGTATATTCGATCATCTCTAGTTTTTAGATTTGCCCCATTTCCCATATCTGCTTAAATTATAGATACGGTATATTTTTTGTCCCCATGGCAGGCCACAAAATGCCTTATTTTATCAGCAGTTTCTTACATTTACTTTTCTAAAGTCTGCTCTTTTTTTTGCAAAGGTATCAAATGGGGCAGTTTTAATATGGATAAGTCAATTTCCCATGCACGCTGCAGTCAAAGGTGAAAACTGAGGAAGTTGTTCAGTCATATGTGAAAAATTCCCACAAACTTGTAACACGTGCAAAGTGTGAGGCAGGAAAAAAATCTCAATCTCTCTTCACCTTCCCATGACCTCTACCAGAAATCATTAAAATGTTTCATAAAAAGAAATCTGCAAAAGGAAAATAAATATAATAAAGCAAAAACTTCTGAGATATTCATGAGAAAATATAAAGGAAAAAAAGGAATGAGACCAATTTCCTGCATAACGCAGACAATGTGTGTCTCCCAGTGCGTATCAGTCTGTGAGTGGGTGGATGGCTAAGCACTTACTATCCCACAGGTCTCATCATGTACTACGTCTGACATAAGCCTCATCCTTTGCTTGTTTAATAGGCACATCCCAATGTTTCTGCCATGGGTTTATTCATTTTCTGTCATCAGCGGTGGATTCCCAAAGAAGATATTTTACAATACCTGTGTACAAAGCTTTACACTCATTTTATATATTGTATATACCTTTTATACCTGTTATCATCTTATACATTTTAGTTGCCTTCTATGAAGACCCCCCAAAATTTAATTCACTGCAAAGGTATTTACTTTGCATTGTCTATGAGAAAAGCGATACCATTCAGCACGGTGATGCAATTCATGGCTACTTCCACTTCTTAGGGCTCATACCCATATGTGAGAATAAAAAAGTTCCGATATCAGCGCTGAAAATACGGATGCGTGACATGTGAGTGCTTTGCGAGTACAATGCGACTTTTACACCTAGCATCCAATTTATACATCCGAGTGCATTGCGATTTTAACATGAGCTTTTACATACAGCAGTTCTGTCATTTACACATCGTTTTCGAAGGTAATATTTGTCAAAAACACGTGTGTATATATATATATATATATATATATATATATAGATAGATAGATCTAGATATATAGATAGAGAGATATATATCTATATATATATATATAATTGTCTAAGGGGTAATTCTGTCTGTCTGTCTGCAACTTCCGTAACGGAAATCCCGCGTCGCTGATTGGTCTCGCCAGCTGCCTGTCATGGCTGCCGTGACCAATCGGCGACGGGCACAGTCCAATTAGTCCTTCCCTACTCCCCTGCAGTCAGTGTCCGGCGCCCGCTCTGTAATCCACTCCAGTCACTGCACACACAGGGTTAATGCCAGCAGTAACGGACCGCGTTATGCCACGAGTAACGCACTCCGTTACCTCTGCTATTAACCTGTGTCCCCAACTTTTTACTATTGATGCTGCCTATGCAGCATCAATAGTAAAAAGGTGTAATATTACAAATAATAAAAAAAAAAAACCTATGCTCACCTTCCGTATTCCGACGATGCGCTCGCGGCCTGCCGCCGTCTTCCATGTCCCAGAGATGCATTGCGAAATTACCCCGAAGACATAGCGGTCTCGCGAGACCGCTAAGTAATCTGGGTAATTTCGCAATAAATCCTGGGAACGGAAGATGGCGGCAGCCGCGCGCGTATCACTAGAGCTTCGCTGGATCCCGGCGGGTGATTAACTATTTTTTATTTTAATAATCTTTTTTTAACAGGGATATGGTGCCCACACTGCAATATACTACGTGGGCTGTGTTATATACTGCGTGGCTGCTCTATACTATGTGGCCAGTGTTATATATTACTTGGGCTGTGTTATATACCGCGTGGCTGCTATATACTCCATGGCCAGTGTTAGATACTATGTGGGCTGTGTTATGTACTGCGTGGGCTGTGCTATATATTACGTGGCCAGTGTTACATACTGCGTGGCTCCTATTTACTGCGTGGGCTGTGTTATATACTATTTGGACTGTTATATGCTGCATGGCCACTGTTATATATTGCGTAGCCTGTATTAACGCATCGGGTATTCTAGAATATGTATATAGCAGCCACATAGTATATAGCACAGGCCACGTAATATTTCTCTGTTAGATACTACATGGCTCTTATATACTACATGGCCTGTGCTATATTGCTATATACTATGTGGCTGCTATACACATACATACATACATATTCTAGAATTCCCGATGCATTAGAATCGGGCCACCATCTAGTATATATATATATATATATATATCGCTCTCTCTGTATACGTGTGTGTGTGTGTGTATATATATATATATATATATATATATACATATATATATATATATATATATATATATATATATGTATGCTGCTGTGTTCTTTATTTATATGATGCAGCTTGCAGCTTGCATGTGTTCACATTAAGAGTGCTGGTTGTTTTTTTTCTCTATTTGATGTATGGATGCGGCTGCATCCCGACTGATCGTGCACTCCTCCCATTGGCCTTGCAGGTGGTGGTAATCTACTCTACCTGCACATAAATTGTAAGTTTAGCCCAGAGTGACATGGTTTGTCCAGAGTTGTAGGCTGGTGGCCCAAAAGTGGCATGTGTGGTAGTGTAGGACCCATCAGAAGGAGATCTGTTGTGAATTCTGTGGTCAGGCTCCCTCCTGTGGTCATGAGTGGTACTTCGGCTGGTTCTGTCCATGAGCTTCCTTTGGTGGATGTGAGTGGGGCTGCGGCTTCTGAGTTTCCTTCCTCAGGTGACGAGGTTAAGTCGTTAGGTGCTGCTCTATTTAACTCCACCTAGTTCTTTGTTCCTTCCAGTATTGGTCTTGCTCTCTCCTGGATCGTTCTTGTGGCCTGTCTGCCCTGCATAAGCTAAGTTCTGCTTGTGTTACTTTTGTTTGCTATTTTTTCTGTCCAGCTTGCTATATTGGTTTGTCTTGCTTGCTGGAAGCTCTGGGACGCAGAGGGAGCACCTCCGTACCGTTAGTCGGTGCGGAGGGTCTTTTTGCACCCTCTGCGTGGATGTTTGTAGGTTTTTGTGCTGACCGCAAAGCTATCTTTCCTATCCTCGGTCTATTCAGTAAGTCGGGCCTCACTTTGCTAAAATCTATTTCATCTCTGTGTTTGTATTTTCATCTTACTCACAGTCATTATATGTGGGGCGCTGCCTTTTCCTTTGGGGAATTTCTCTGAGGCAAGGTAGGCTTATTTTTCTATCTTCAGGGCTAGCTAGTTTCTCAGGCTGTGCCCGAGGCGCCTAGGTCTGGTCAGGAGCGCTCCACGGCTACCTCTAGTGTGGTGTGATAGGATTAGGGATTGCGGTCAGCAGAGTTCCCACGTCTCAGAGCTCGTCCTATGTTATTAGTAACTATCAGGTCATTTTCAGTGCTCTTAACCACCAGGTCCATTGTGGTTCTAAATCACCTGTTCATAACAGTACTGGAGGCCCAAAGTACTAATGCTTCTCAATAGAGGGAAAAGAGAAGTTCTGAGACCATTTTTTTTTCTCTGCACTGTGTTTTGTCTTTCTTTTCCCCTAGACATTTGGGTGGTTCAGGACACAGGTGTAGTGATGGACATTAAAAGCCTGTCTTCTTGTGTGGATCATCTCACTGCAAGAGTACAAAATATTCAAGACTTTGTGGTTCAGAATTCTATGTTAGAACCTAGAATTCCTATTCCTGATTTGTTTTTTGGAGATAGAGCTAAGTTTCTGAGTTTTAAAAATAATTGTAAACTATTTCTGGCTTTGAAACCCCGCTCCTCTGGTGACCCAGTTCAACAAGTTAAGATCATTATTTCTTTATTACGTGGCGACCCTCAAGACTGGGCATTATCCCTTGCGCCAGGAGATCCTGCATTATGTGATATTGATCCGTTTTTTCTGGCGCTCGGATTGCTGTATGATGAACCTAATTCAGTGGATCAGGCAGAGAAAAATTTGCTGGCTCTGTGTCAGGGTCAGGAAGAGGTAGAGATATATTGTCAGAAGTTTAGGAAGTGGTCTGTGCTCACTCAATGGAATGAATGTGCGCTGGCAGCAATTTTCAGAAAGGGTCTCTCCGAAGCCCTTAAGGATGTCGTGGGATTTCCTATGCCTGCTGGTCTGAATGAGTCTATGTCTTTGGCCATTCAGATCGATCGGCGCTTACGTGAGCGTAAAACTGTGCACCATTTGGCGGTATTATCTGAGCATAAACCTGAGCCTATGCAATGTGATAGGACTTTGACCAGAGCTGAACGGCAAGAACACAGACGTCGGAATGGGCTGTGTTTTTACTGTGGTGATTCCACTCATGCTATCTCCGATTGTCCTAAGCGCACTAAGCGGTTCGCTAGGTCTGCCACCATTGGTACGGTACAGTCGAAATTTCTTTTGTCCGTTACTTTGATCTGCTCTTTGTCATCCTATTCTGTCATGGCATTTGTGGATTCAGGCGCTGCCCTGAATTTGATGGACTTGGAGTATGCTAGGCGCTGTGGGTTTTTCTTGGAGCCTTTGCAGTATCCTATTCCATTGAGAGGAATTGATGCTACGCCTTTGGCCAAGAATAAGCCTCAGTACTGGACCCAACTGACCATGTGCATGGCTCCTGCGCATCAGGAGGATATTCGCTTTCTGGTGTTGCATAATCTGCATGATGTGGTCGTGTTGGGGTTGCCATGGCTACAAGTCCATAACCCAGTATTGGATTGGAAATCTATGTCTGTGTCCAGCTGGGGTTGTCAGGGGGTACATGGTGATGTTCCATTTCTGTCTATTTCATCATCCACCCCTTCTGAGTTCCCAGAGTTCTTGTCAGATTACCGGGATGTATTTGATGAGCCCAAGTCCAGTGCCCTACCTCCGCATAGGGATTGCGATTGTGCTATCGATTTGATTCCTGGTAGTAAGTTTCCTAAAGGTCGACTGTTTAATTTGTCTGTGCCTGAGCACGCCGCTATGCGGAGTTACGTAAAGGAATCCTTGGAGAAGGGTCATATTTGCCCGTCGTCGTCGCCATTGGGAGCAGGGTTCTTTTTTGTGGCCAAGAAGGATGGTTCGTTGAGACCTTGTATTGATTACCGCCTTCTAAATAAAATCACAGTCAAATTTCAGTACCCCTTGCCGCTGCTGTCTGATTTGTTTGCTCGGATTAAGGGGGCTAGTTGGTTCACCAAGATAGATCTTCGTGGTGCGTATAATCTTGTGCGTATTAAACAGGGCGATGAATGGAAAACAGCATTTAATACGCCCGAGGGCCATTTTGAGTACCTGGTTATGCCATTCGGGCTTTCCAATGCTCCATCAGTATTTCAGTCCTTTATGCATGACATCTTCCGAGAGTACCTGGATAAATTCCTGATTGTATACTTGGATGATATTTTGGTCTTCTCTTCTCTTTGGATGGTCTTCTCGGATGATTGGGAATCTCACGTGAAGCAGGTTAGAATGGTGTTCCAGGTCCTGCGTGCAAATTCTTTGTTTGTGAAGGGGTCAAAGTGTCTCTTTGGTGTTCAGAAGGTTTCATTTTTGGGTTTCATTTTTTCCCCTTCTACTATCGAGATGGACCCTGTTAAAGTTCAGGCCATTTATGATTGGACTCAGCCGACATCTCTGAAGAGTCTGCAAAAGTTCCTGGGCTTTGCTAATTTTTATCGTCGCTTCATCAATAATTTTTCTAGTATTGCTAAACCGTTGACTGATTTAACCAAGAAGTGTGCTGATGTGGTCAATTGGTCTTCTGCTGCTGTGGAAGCTTTTCAGGAGTTGAAGCGTCGTTTTTCTTCCGCCCCTGTGTTGTGCCAGCCAGATGTTTCGCTCCCGTTCCAGGTCGAGGTTGATGCTTCTGAGATTGGAGCAGGGGCTGTTTTGTCGCAAAGAAGTTCTGATGGCTCGGTGATGAAACCATGTGCCTTCTTTTCCAGGAAGTTTTCGCCTGCTGAGCGTAATTATGATGTTGGCAATCGAGAGTTGCTGGCCATGAAGTGGGCATTCGAGGAGTGGCGTCATTGGCTTGAAGGAGCTAAGCATTGCGTGGTGGTCTTGACTGATCACAAGAACTTGACTTATCTCGAGTCTGCCAAACGGTTGAATCCTAGACAGGTTCGTTGGTCGCTGTTTTTCTCCCGTTTTGACTTTGTGGTTTCATACCTTCCGGGCTCTAAGAGTGTGAAGGCGGATGCCCTGTCTAGGAGTTTTGTGGCCGACTCTCCGGGTTTGCCTGAGCTGGCAGGTATTCTCAAAGAGGGGGTAATTTTGTCGGCCATCTCCCCTGATTTGCGGCGGGTGCTGCAAAAATTTCAGGCTGATAGACCTGACCGTTGCCCAGCGGAGAAACTGTTTGTCCCTGATAAATGGACGAGTAGAGTTATCTCTGAGGTTCATTGTTCGGTGTTGGCTGGTCATCCTGGAATCTTTGGTACCAGAGATTTGGTGGCTAGATCCTTTTGGTGGCCGTCTCTGTCGCGGGATGTGCGTTCGTTTGTGCAGTCCTGTGGGATTTGTGCTCGGGCTAAGCCCTGCTGTTCTCGTGCCAGTGGGTTGCTTTTGCCCTTGCCGGTCCCGAAGAGGCCCTGGACACATATCTCTATGGATTTTATTTCGGATCTCCCCGTCTCTCAAAAGATGTCGGTCATTTGGGTAGTTTGTGATCGCTTCTCTAAGATGGTCCATTTGGTACCCTTGTCTAAATTGCCTTCCTCCTCTGATTTGGTGCCATTGTTTTTCCAGCATTTGGTTCGTTTACATGGCATTCCGGAGAACATCGTTTCTGACAGAGGTTCCCAGTTTGTTTCGAGGTTTTGGCGAGCCTTTTGTGCTAGGATGGGCATTGATTTGTCTTTTTCCTCGGCTTTCCATCCTCAGACAAATGGCCAAACTGAACGAACCAATCAGACCTTGGAAACATATCTGAGATGTTTTGTTTCTGCTGATCAGGATGATTGGGTGTCCTTTTTGCCTTTGGCTGAGTTCGCCCTTAATAATCGGGCCAGCTCGGCTACTTTGGTTTCGCCGTTTTCCTGCAATTCTGGTTTCCATCCTCGTTTCTCTTCAGGGCAGGTTGAGTCTTCGGACTGTCCTGGTGTGGATACTGTGGTGGATAGGTTGCAGCAGATTTGGACTCATGTAGTGGACAATTTGACATTGTCCCAGGAGAGGGCTCAACGTTTCACTAACCGCAGGCGCTGTGTGGGTCCCCGACTTCGTGTTGGGGATTTGGTTTGGTTGTCGTCTCGTTATATTCCTATGAAAGTTTCCTCTCCTAAGTTTAAGCCTCGTTTCATTGGTCCGTATAGGATTTCTGAGGTTCTTAATCCTGTGTCTTTTCGTTTGACCCTCCCAGCTTCTTTTTCCATCCATAATGTATTCCATAGGTCATTGTTGCGGAGATACGTGGCACCTGTGGTTCCATCCGTTGATCCTCCTGCCCCGGTTTTGGTTGAGGGGGAGTTGGAGTATATAGTGGAGAAGATTTTGGAGTCTCGTATTTCGAGATGGAAACTCCAGTACCTGGTTAAGTGGAAGGGTTATGGTCAGGAAGATAATTCCTGGGTCTTTGCCTCTGATGTTCATGCTGCCGATCTGGTTCGTGCCTTTCATTTGGCTCATCCTGGTCGGCCTGGGGGTCTGGTGAGGGTTCGGTGACCCCTCCTCAAGGGGGGGTACTGTTGTGAATTCTGTGGTCAGGCTCCCTCCTGTGGTCACGAGTGGTACTTCGGCTGGTTCTGTCCATGAGCTTCCTTTGGTGGATGTGAGTGGGGCTGCAGCTTCTGAGTTTCCTTCCTCAGGTGACGAGGTTAAGTCGTTAGGTGCTGCTCTATTTAACTCCACCTAGTTCTTTGTTCCTGGCCTCCAGTCAATGTTCCAGTATTGGTCTTGCTCTCTCCTGGATCGTTCTTGTGGCCTGTCTGCCCTGCATAAGCTAAGTTCTGCTTGTGTTACTTTTGTTTGCTATTTTTTCTGTCCAGCTTGCTATATTGGTTTGTCTTGCTTGCTGGAAGCTCTGGGACGCAGAGGGAGCACCTCCGTACCCTTAGTCGGTGCGGAGGGTCTTTTTGCGCCCTCTGCGTGGTTGTTTGTAGGTTTTTGTGCTGACCGCATAGCTATCTTTCCTATCCTCGGTCTATTCAGTAAGTCGGGCCTCACTTTGCTAAAATCTATTTCATCTCTGTGTTTGTATTTTCATCTTACTCACAGTCATTATATGTGGGGGGCTGCCTTTTCCTTTGGGGAATTTCTCTGAGGCAAGGTAGGCTTATTTTTCTATCTTCAGGGCTAGCTAGTTTCTCAGGCTGTGCCCGAGGCGCCTAGGTCTGGTCAGGAGCGCTCCACGGCTACCTCTAGTGTGGTGTGATAGGATTAGGCATTGCGGTCAGCAGAGTTCCCACGTCTCAGAGCTCGTCCTATGTTATTAGTAACTATCAGGTCATTTTCAGTGCTCTTAACCACCAGGTCCATTGTGGTTCTAAATCACCTGTTCATAACAGAGATCACCTTGCCGTGGTTGATGGGCACACATGAATTGGCCAATTTATGCGCTAAGAATCTTCATTTTAACTATAACTGTAAGGTTTATGAAAACATTTTTATGGAAAAATATTTTTGAGAAGTATAATTCATGTTGAATATTTGTCTGTGTTTTCACATGGCCTAGATTCATGTACATGTGCTGCTGTGTTCTTTATCTATATGATGCAGCTTGCACGTGTTCACATTAGGAGTGCTAGTTGGTTTTTTCTCTAATTGTTTTTTTTTCTCTATATATAATATATATATATATGTATATATATATATATATATATATATATATATATATATATATATATATATACAGTGGGGCAAAAAAGTATTTAGTCAGTCAGCAATAGTGCAAGTTCCACCACTTAAAAAGATGAGAGGCGTCTGTAATTTACATCATAGGTAGACCTCAACTATGGGAGACAAACTGAGAAAAAAAAATCCAGAAAATCACATTGTCTGTTTTTTTAACATTTTATTTGCATATTATGGTGGAAAATAAGTATTTGGTCAGAAACAAACAATCAAGATTTCTGGCTCTCACAGACCTGTAACTTCTTCTTTACGAGTCTCCTCTTTCCTCCACTCATTACCTGTAGTAATGGCACCTGTTTAAACTTGTTATCAGTATATAAAGACACCTGTGCACACCCTCAAACAGTCTGACTCCAAACTCCACTATGGTGAAGACCAAAGAGCTGTCAAAGGACACCAGAAACAAAATTGTAGCCCTGCACCAGGCTGGGAAGACTGAATCTGCAATAGCCAACCAGCTTGGAGTGAAGAAATCAACAGTGGGAGCAATAATTAGAAAATGGAAGACATACAAGACCACTGATAATCTCCCTCGATCTGGGGCTCCACGCAAAATCCCACCTCGTGGGGTCAGAATGATCACAAGAACGGTGAGCAAAAATCCCAGAACCACGCGGGGGGACCTAGTGAATGAACTGCAGAGAGCTGGGACCAATGTAACAAGGCCTACCATAAGTAACACACTACGCCACCATGGACTCAGATCCTGCAGTGCCAGACGTGTCCCACTGCTTAAGCCAGTACATGTCCAGGCCCGTCTGAAGTTTGCTAGAGAGCATTTGGATGATCCAGAGGAGTTTTGGGAGAATGTCCTATGATCTGATGAAACCAAACTGGAACTGTTTGGTAGAAACACAACTTGTCGTGTTTGGAGGAAAAAGAATACTGAGTTGCATCCATCAAACACCATACCTACTGTAAAGCATGGTGGTGGAAACATCATGCTCTGGGGCTGTTTCTCTGCAAAGGGGCCAGGACGACTGATCCGGGTACATGAAAGAATGAATGGGGCCATGTATCGTGAGATTTTGAGTGCAAACCTCCTTCCATCAGCAAGGGCATTGAAGATGAAACGTGGCTGGGTCTTTCAACATGACAATGATCCAAAGCACACCGCCAGGGCAACGAAGGAGTGGCTTTGTAAGAAGCATTTCAAGGTCCTGGAGTGGCCTAGCCAGTCTCCAGATCTCAACCCTATAGAAAACCTTTGGAGGGAGTTGAAAGTCCGTGTTGCCAAGCGAAAAGCCAAAAACATCAGTGCTCTAGAGGAGATCTGCATGGAGGAATGGGCCAACATACCAACAACAGTGTGTGGCAACCTTGTGAAGACTTACAGAAAACGTTTGACCTCTGTCATTGCCAACAAAGGATATATTACAAAGTATTGAGATGAAATTTTGTTTCTGACCAAATACTTATTTTCCACCATAATATGCAAATAAAATGTTAAAAAAACAGACAATGTGATTTTCTGGATTTTTTTTTCTCAGTTTGTCTCCCATAGTTGAGGTCTACCTATGATGTAAATTACAGACGCCTCTCATCTTTTTAAGTGGTGGAACTTGCACTATTGCTGACTGACTAAATACTTTTTTGCCCCACTGTATATATATACTAGCTGAAGAGCTCGGCGTTGCCTGGGCATAGTAAATATCTGTGGTTAGTTATAGCACGTCACTTCTCTTATTTTCCCATCACGCCTCTCATTTTCCCAATCACATCTTTAATTTTCCCCCTCACATCTCTCATTTTCTCCCTCACACCTCTCATTTTCTCCCTCACTCCTCTCATTCCCCCCTAACACTTGTCATTTCGACCTCACATCTGTCATTTTCCAATCACTACACTATTTTCCCTCACTCCTCTCATTTTGCACTCACACCTTTTCATTTTCACCTCACACCTTTCATTTTCACCTCAGTATATACAGTACATGTTTGTCATCTCCCTTATATATAGTATACACCTGTATGTCATCTCCTGTATTTAGTATATACCTGTATGTCATCTCCCCTGTATATAGTATATACCTGCTGTGTGTCATCTCCCCTGTATATAGTATATACCTGTATGTCATCTCCTCCTATATATAGTATATACCTGTAAGTCATCTCCTCCTATATATTGTATATACCTGTATGTCATCTCCTCCTATATATAGTATATACCTGTATGTCATCTCCTTCTATATATATAGTATATACGTGTGTCATCTCCCCTGTATATAGTATATATCTGTGTGTCATCTCCTCCTGTATATAGTATATACCTGTATGTCATCTTCTATATATAGCATATACCTGTATGTCATCTCCTCCTGTATATAGTATATACCTGTAGGTAATCTGCTCCTGTATATAGTATATACCTGTGTGTCTTCTCCTCCTGTATATAGTATATACCTGTATGTCATCTCCTCCTGTATATAGTATGTACCTGTATGTCATCTCCTCCTGTATATAGTATATACCTGTGTGTCATCTCCTCCTGTATATAGTATATACCTGTATGTCATCTCCTCCTGTATATAGTATATACCTGTGTGATCTCCTGTATTAGACCTCGTTAACACGTTATTTGCTCAGTATTTTTACCTCAGTATTTGTAAGATAAATTGGCAGCCTGATAAATCCCCAGCCAACAGGAAGCCCTCCCCCTGGCAGTATATATTAGCTCACACATACACATAATAGACAGGTCATGTGACTGACAGCTGCTGTATTTCCTATATGGTACATTTGTTGCTCTTGTAGTTTGTCTGCTTATTAATCAGATTTTTATTTTTGAAGGCTAATACCAGACTTGTGTGTGTTTTAGGGCGAGTTTCGTTTGTCAAGTTGTGTGTGTTGAGTTGTGTGTGGCGACATGCATGTAGCGACTTTTGTGAGATGAGTTTTGTGTGGCAACATGCGTGTAGCAACTTTTTGTGTGTCGAGTTGCATGTGACAGGTTAGTGTAGCAAGTTGTGTGCAGCAAGTTTTGGGCATGGCGAGTTTTGCGTGTGGTGAGTTTTATGTCTGGTGCCTTTTGAGTATGTGCAAGTTTTGTGTGAGGCAACTTTTGCATGTGTTGCAAATTTTGTGCATGTGGCAATTTTTCCGCGTGTGCAAGTTTTGCGTGTGGCGAGTTTTCCATGAGGTGAGTTTTGCACTTGTGGCGAGTTTTGCGTGAGCCTAGTTTTTGCATGTGGTGAGTTTTGCGCGTGGCGAGTTTTGAGTGGCGACTTTTGTGCTTCGACTTTTATGTGGCGAGGTTGGTGTATGTGTGGTGAAATGTGTACTGAGGGTAATATGTGTTCAAGCACGTGGTAGTGTGTGGCGCATTTTGTGTGTGTGTTCATATCCTCGTGTGTGGTGAGTATCCCATGTCGGGGCCCCACCTTAGCAACTGTACGGTATATACTCTTTTGCGCCATCGCTCTCATTCTTTAAGTCCCCCTTGTTCACATCTGGCAGCTGTCAATTTGCCTCCAACACTTTTCCTTTCACTTTTCCCCATTATGTAGATAGGGGAAAAATTGTTTGGTGAATTGGAACGCGCGGGGTTAAAATTTCGCCTCACAACGTAGCCTATGACGCTCTCAGGGTCCAGACGTGTGACTGTGCAAAATTTTGTGGCTGTAGCTGCAACGCTTCCAACACTTTTCCTTTCACTTTTTTCCCCATTATGTAGATAGGGGCAAAATTGTTTGGTGAATTGGAACGCGCGGGGTTAAAATTTCGCCTCACAACGTAGCCTATGACGCTCTCAGGGTCCAGACGTGTGACTGTGCAAAATTTTGTTTCTGTAGCTGCAACGCTTCCAACACTTTTCCTTTCACTTTTTTCCCCATTATGTAGATAGGGGCAAAATTGTTTGGTGAATTGGAACGTGCGGGGTTAAAATTTCGCCTCACAACGTAGCCTATGACGCTCTCAGGGTCCAGACGTGTGACTGTGCAAAATTTTGTGGCTGTAGCTGCGACGCCTCCAACACTTTTCATTTCACTTTTTCCCCATTATGTAGATAGGGGCAAAATTGTTTGGTGAATTGGAATGCACGGGGTTAAAATTTCGCCTCACAATATAGCCTATGACGCTCTCGGGGTCCAGACGTGTGACTGTGCAAAATTTTGTTTCTGTAGCTGCGACGCCTCCAACACTTTTCCTTTCACTTTTTTCCCCATTATGTAGATAAGGGCAAAATTGTTTGGTGAATTGGAAAGCGCGGGGTTAAAATTTCACCTCACAACATAGCCTATGACGCTCTCAGGGTCCAGACGTGTGACTGTGCAAAATTTTGTTTCTGTAGCTGCGACGCTTCCAACACTTTTCCTTTCACTTTTTTCCCCATTATGTAGATAGGGGCAAAATTGTTTGGTGAATTGGAACGCGCGGGGTTAAAATTTCGCCTCACAATATAGCCTATGACGCTCTCGGGGTCCAGACGTGTGACTGCAAAATTTTGTGGCTGTAGCTGCGACGGTGCAGATGCCAATCCCGGACATACACACACACACATACACACATTCAGCTTTATATAGTAGATATATATGTACATATATATATATATATATATATATATATATATATATATATATATATATATATATATACGTGCATGTGTGTGTATATATATATATATATATATATATTTATAGTGTGCTGTTTCAATATATATAGATAGATAGATATATAGATATAGATATAGATAGAAATATTCCTGTGCACGTACAGTGAACTCACACTGACAGGTTAGAATAGATATATACACATAGAATGAATATATATATATATATATATATATATATATATATATATATAGCTGTCAGTGATACACACATTTATATATGTATTTATATTACATAGAAGAAAATCCGGTAATACATCTGTCGGGTTCTGTATAATCACTGCAGGAGCCGACAGGATAGAAGAGATGGATTACATACAGTGCATACATATAGAATAGGTAGATATATAGATGTCTGTGACAAATACAATTAGTACAGTGTGTGTGCAAATTACTGTACATGTATTTAATTAAAGTTTTTTTGGGGGAAAAAATGGCATGTGCTCCCGCACAATTTTCAAAACCAGCAGGGAAAGCCAGCGACTGGGGGCAGATGTTTATAGCCTGGGAAGTGGGTAATACCCATGGAGCTTTCCAGGCTATTAATATCAGCTCACAGCTGTATACTTTGCTTTTACTGGCTATTATAGTGGGTGACCCCAAAAAAGAAATGACGTGGGGTCCCCCAGAATTAATAACCAGCAAAGGCTATGCAGACAGCTGCGGGCTAATATTAATAGCCTAGGAAGGGGCCATGGATACTGCCCCCGGCTAAAAACATCAACCTTCAGCCGCCCCAGAAAAGGCGCATCTATGAGATGAGCCGATTCTGGCACTTAGCCTCGCTCTTCCTACTTGCCATGTAGCTGTGGCAAGTGGGGTAATAGTTGGGGCTTAGTAATGGAGAAGCGTCTACAAGACACCTATGCATTATTAATCCTATATTTGTATGGTAAATAAAGACAGCCAGAATAAAGTGCTTTATTTGAAAGAAACACACAGACTCCTTTATTATTCTTAATTAAACCATACTTACAACCACACCTAATTTCTGCGATCTCCTGTAATAAAAGTAAAATAACAAACCAACAATATACCATACCTGTCCGTTGTTGTCTCCCACGCAGTAATCATATCTGGAGAATATACAGTTTTCAACCAGGACGGTGCCAAGATGCGACCGTCCTGCCAGAAATCCACTGGTGAATGAGCTGTTGAGCAGCTTCAGTGACTAGCGGTGACATCACTGAAGCTGCGCTCCCTCACAGCCTGAACTGCGGTGAACTATGGACCGTGGGAAAATGCACTGTCATGCCCTTATCAATTTTAGTTATTCAGTGTGTATCTTGCTAGCTAATTGTTAGGTCCCCGAACCCATGCTCTCTGATCCTGTCCGCCCTGTCTACACTTGTTCCAGTCCATCCTACTGAATCCATACCCGAATCCACCCTGCCTGTGTCTAGTCCTGATCTGTCTGACCTGCTCCTGTGCCGCTAACTTCACTTGCCCAGTCTGATCCTGCACCTGTGACAACGTGTCTGTGGCCGTTCCATGTTCCTACACCAGTCCTGCTTGTGCCTGATCCAACACTGATTTTCCAGCAAAACATTCAGCTAGCCAGTTCCTGGCCAGTCATGTTTCCCTGTCCCCCTTGGGTGTCAGCTGCCATGGCTCCATGGGTCCGTCCTGGAGTGGCATCTGGATTTCACTTGGAGTCAAGTCTAACCGGTTACTACTGGTGGTTTACCATACGTAAGGAAATCAAGGAGTTTGTTTCCGCCTGCCCTTCCTGTGCCCGTAACAAAACTCCTAGGCAACTCCTGTCTGAGTGACTCCTATCACTCCCTGGGCCCTCGGCTCCTTGGCAGAATATTGGTTTTGACTTTGTTACAGATCTTCTTGTGTCCTTGGGCTGTTCTGTCACTAAGGCATGAATTGGAAATTTCCAAAGACTATTACCAGAAAATATATTCTATTGACCTGCAGATATGGGGTTAATGCTGTCTGGTTGCAGTACCAAAAGCCCAGGTACAAGGAGAAAATAAACCTTATTTCCGCTCAGAAGCCCCAGGGCTTTCAGGCATAGACAGATGCCTGGAGCAGATACAGTCACTGCTGTTAGAGGTGGCTATAAGAACGCCCTGGCTATTGATTGACAGCTTGTTCAGCAGCGCCTCTGTGCAGAGAGATCTGTCAATCAAAGTGCCGGGGTATGCTATAAGCCTTAAGGCCCCTTCACATTAAGCGATGCTGCAGCGATACCGACAACGATCCGGATCGCTGCAGCGTCGCTGTTTGGTCGCTGGAGAGCTGTCACACAGACCGCTCTCCAGTGACCAACGATGCCGGTAACCAGGGTAAACATCGGGTAACTAAGCGCAGGGCCGCGCTTTGTAACCCGATGTTTACCCTGGTTACCATGCTAAAAGTAAAAAAAAACAAACACTAGATACTTACCTACCGCTGTCTGTCCTCCAGCGCTGCGCTCTGCTTCTCTGCTCTCCTCCTGTACTGTCTGTGAGCCGGAAAGCAGAGCGGTGACGTCACCGCTCTGCTTTCCGGCTCACAGCCAGTACAGGAGGAGTGCAGAGCACAGCGCTGGAGGACAGACAGCGGTAGGTAAGTATCTAGTGTTTTTTTTTTTTTTACTTTTAGCATGGTAACCAGGGTAAACATCGGGTTACTAAGCGCGGCCCTGCGCTTAGTTACCCGATGTTTACCCTGGTTACCAGTGAAGACATCGCTGGATCGGTGTCACACACGCCGATCCAGCGATGTCAGCAGGAGTCCAGCGACGAAATAAAGTTCTGGACTTTATTCAGCGACCAACGATCTCCCAGCAGGGGCCTGATCGTTGGTCGCTGTCACACATAACGATTTCATTAACGATATCGTTGCTACGTCACAAATAGCAACGATATCGTTAACAATATCGTTATGTGTGAAGGTACCTTTAGCTCTCAGTGTTGAGTGATGACTGTAACTGCTGTGGGCACTGGGTGACTGAAAGCTGGCAGTTCTGGGGAGGAATAAAGATCATTTTAACCCAGTAGCCAGGCTTTCAGTAAGGCTGCTGGACAGCATTGTAATGCTATTATCCTGCAGATTAACCCTGTATC
The DNA here is from genome assembly GCF_032444005.1 of Ranitomeya imitator. Classification (NCBI taxonomy): domain Eukaryota; kingdom Metazoa; phylum Chordata; class Amphibia; order Anura; family Dendrobatidae; genus Ranitomeya; species Ranitomeya imitator. The sequence continues at coordinate 73,593,134 of NC_091283.1, read as the reverse complement.
TGCAGGTTAATAGTGTTTGAGGACATAATTGGATTTCTTTATAGGTCTAAAGGCCCCTTCACATTAAGCGACGCTGCAGCGATACCGACAACGATCCGGATCGCTGCAGCGTCGCTGTTTGGTCGCTGGAGAGCTGTCACACAGACAGCTCTCCAGCGACCAACGATGCCGGTAACCAGGGTAAACATCGGGTAACTAAGCGCAGGGCCGCGCTTTGTAACCCGATGTTTACCCTGGTTACCATCCTAAAAGTAAAAAAAACCAAACACTACATACTTACCTACAGCCGTCTGTCATCCAGCGCTGTGCTCTGCACTCCTCCTGTACTGTCTGTGTGAGCACAGCGGCCTGAAAGCAGAGCGGTGACGTCACCGCTCTGCTTTCCGGCTGACCGACGCTCACAGCCAGTGCAGAGAAGCAGAGCGCCGAGGACAGACAGCGGTAGGTAAGTATGTAGTGTTTGTTTTTTTTTACTTTTAGGATGGTAACCAGGGTAAACATCGGGTTACTAAGCGCGGCCCTGCGCTTAGTTACCCGATGTTTACCCTGGTTACCAGTGAAGACATCGCTGGATCGGTGTCACACACGCCGATCCAGCGATGTCAGCAGGAGTCCAGCGACGAAATAAAGTTCTGGACTTTATTCAGCGACCAACGATCTCCCAGCAGGGGCCTGATCGTTGGTCGCTGTCACACATAACGATTTCATTAACGATATCGTTGCTACATCACAAAAAGCAACGATATCGTTAACAATATCGTTATGTGTGAAGGTACCTTAATGGCTTTCATATATATCAGATTAAAAAATCATCCAAACCTGCTTATTTTGGCATGATCAGCTAATGATCTGGTGTGTAAGGAGTCTTCCAGACTCCCTAGATGTATTCGGCAGGTTTAATTCAAAAGCATTATGCTATTTTCCACTGCTTTTCAGCATCAAAGATTTATGGCACCATATAGGTTATTCCTATATAGAAGCAAAGTGCTTCTAAAAACAAACAAGTTTGTAATTAGTGCGCTATTAAAATTCATATCTATTCTCAAGATAAGGACAGTTTATATTTTTTTCAATAGGGTTTATAGGCAATGAACAGAAGCCGGTTGCCCGCATTTCTGGTGGGCACTTGTTAGCTCCTGATCTTGGGCAGCTTCAATGCCACCGAGCTCGGGTGCTTCAAATAGCAGAATCAATAAATTCTATGCAGAAGTAAATGACAATAATGGAGCGCCCCCAGGGGCTAGGGGTTACTCGGTACCAGGCCCTTCGGTTTTCAGTGGGGATGTCACAGTGGCTGACCCGGTCCTTGGCCCTCGGGGAACATCCGTTGATAAATTGGGGGAAAGGTCTTTATGTTCGTGACGCCACCTGTGGTATTCGGTCAGGGTGACCGACGCTGCTTAGGGGTCCGCTGGGGTGATGTTATGGCAGCTAGATGGTATACCTTCCCACAGGTGAAGTGTCTCCCCTGGGCTTCCCAGAGTGTAGATGGTGGATAGTGGATGATGTAAGGCGCAGTGAATAACGAGGACACAAGGTTGCAGTCTCTTTACCTTTACTGAAGGCTTCAGCATCCACAGTCCAGGGTAGGGACCACAGGGTAGGCAGAGTCCGGCTGGTCTGAAGGCAAATCCAGAGTCCCCTTATCCAGGTGGAATTCAATAGCCTTCCACTAGTGCCTGAGTGTTGTAGTTCCTCCCTGCTGAGCTCCTCGGTGAGGTCCTCACAACTATTGCAGATGTTAAGTCTCTTCCTCTCTTTCCCGCTGACGGATAGGACAAACCCGTATGACTGGTGGCCTGAGGCTTTTTATAGGGACCCTAGAGATGCCCTGACCTCCACAAGTTGCCACCGTGGCTCCTGGGTATATGGTCGGGCAGCCAACGTGGAATCAACTGTCCTGCCAGTCTCTGAAGTAAAGCATAGAGATCCTTACTCCCTCTGTGTTCTGGCTACCGGTACTGCGCTTCAGAAGGAGGCAGCCTGCTTCTAGCTTGTCTCCCGCTGATGTTCCTCTCCTTTTGCTATGACTTCGTTTCTCACTCACTGCAACACAATTCCTTTCAATGCCTCTGTCTTGGGATGCTGCCGCATGGGATGCAGGCGCAGCTCCATGTACCCTTGCCTCCCGCAGGCCGCAGTCTGGAGCTGGCTGGAACCCACTCCAACCAGCCTCCTCTGCCAAACTCGGTCGGGGCTGACTGTCTAACTTCCTAACCAACCCACCAGTTTTACCCAAGTGTGAGGAGTGCCCTAGTAGATAGAAGCATGGCTCCCCCTGGCGGCCTGGAGTGTGAAGTGTGTTTTGTGGTTGTGATACCTGGACAGAAGATCTCCTTCATTGCCTTCAGACGTAACATCACTCCCCCTGGTGGAAGAATAACATTACTGCAACGAACCAGGACTATTGGGCGCTGCAATAAGATGATCGCATAAAAACTACAGATAGGCAAGATCCGAATGGGCATAATTGGAAGTAAAAACAGTTGGCTGTTTGTTGATGTTTTCTATATGTAGTCAGAATGTCAAAAGAATTTAGAAAGGACCACCAAGGAACAGGAGATTGGCATTTTAAATTCTTTAAACCTTGTAGACGGAGGGTTAGACTCATACAAGCTAAAGATAGTGTTTGCTGACTTTTAAAAAATGCATTCTACCACTACTGTATATTAAATGGTAAGTCGTGGAAATAAATTTTCATCTTACCATGAAATGAAGCAAATAAAACCTTTGTTTTCTTCACAGTCTCTCCCTGACCTTAACTTAAGCTGTGTTGGAGAATGTGATTAGCAAACTAATGAACAGCATCTGCTTTCAGTCTGTTACTTCCTGTTTCCTTAGCCTTTCAAACTTTTGATATTAATGGAAACAGATTAGAATTCTGGAAAGGCTGATTCTGGAAAATAATTATTTGATATTTACTAGGTGAAAAGTAAAACTACGCAGGCATTCATACCCACTGCTACTTGACAGGTGCAATTTCTCTTCTAAATGTGTTGCATGCTTTAGTCTCAAGAAAGCAATCTTGTTGGTGGCTTTTCTGAGAAAAAAAAAAAAAAGAAGTGTGGTATTCGGTGCAATTACTACAGAAATGCAGACAGAGGAAGAGCCGATATTAAATATCAAGGTCACAAAGGGAGGTGACATGTTCACAAGTAAAATACGTTCCTGTGTGGCATTTAGTGATTTTAAGGACATGGAACCTGGAATGAAAGATTATTTATTGGAACCAAACATGAAAATTGGTGGGATGTAGAAGAATCAAATATTAATCCCCTTCAAGACCTTGCCCTTTTTCGGTTTTGCGTTTTCGTTTTTCGCTCCCCTCTTTCCCAGAGCCATAACTTTTTTATTTTTCCGTCAATATAGTCATGTGGGGCTTGCTTTTTGCAGGACAAGTTGTACTTTTGAACGACATCATTGGTTTTAGCATGTTGTGTATTAGAAACCGGGAAAAAAAAAATTCCAAGTGCAGTGAAATTGTAAAAAAAAGTGCAATCCCAAACTTGTTTTTTGTTTGGCTTTTTTGCTAGGTTTACTAAATGCTAAAACTGACCTGCCATTTTGATTCTCCAGGTCATTACGATTCCTACTCCACACTGATGAGGGGCAAACACCCCGAAACAGCTGTCTGTGGATGGATACCATGCTTGGCATAGGTGGCTTTCCTTCATAGGATGCTGCCCTTTCCGTGGTTGTTCCTTCCCGGGGAAAGGCCTGGCTATTCACTGCTTGCGTCGAGAAACACGTGATGGTGTCTCCGCAGCTTCTTTACATGCATCTGCATATTTCCCATAAGGGATGGGGGCAGTGTTCTGGAATCACTGCGTTGAGAAACACTTGATGGTGTCTCCGCAGTGTTGGATGTTTTGGTCTCCCCGAGGTCATTCATCTGTACCTTTATAGCCTATATTACGATTTTATAGACATCAAACATGTCTAGGTTATGTTTTATCTAAGTAGTAAAAAAAAACTCCAAACTTTGCTAAAAAAAAAATACAAAATTGCGCAATTTTTCAATACCCGTATCATCTCCATTTTTCATGATCTGGGGTCAGATGATGGCTTATTTTTTTGCGTGCCGAGTAGTGATGAGCTAATACACTCGTTACTTGAGATTGCCCCAGCACGCTCGGGGGTCCTCCGAGAATTTTTTAGTGCTCGGAAATTTTTTTTTTATTGCTGCAGCTGAATGATTTGCATCTGTTAGCCAGCATAAGAACATGTGGGGATTCTCTAGCAACCAGGCAACCCCCACATGTACTTATGCTGGCTAACAGATGTAAATCATTCAGCTGCAGCAATAAAAACTAAATTTCCGAGCACTAAAAAATACTCGGAGGACACCCGAGCATGCTCGGAAAATCATGAGTAACGAGTATATTAGCTCATCACTACTGCCGAGCTGTCATTTTTAATGATACCATTTTGGTGCAGATACTTTCTTTTGATCGCCCGTTATTACATTTTAATGCAATGTTATGGCAACCAAAAAAACGTAATTCTGGCGTTTCTAATTTTTTTTTCTCGCTACGCCGTTAAGCGATCAGGTTAATCCTTTCTTTTATTGATAGATCGGGCAATTCTGAACACGGCGATACCAAAAATGTGTAGGTTTGATTTTTTTTTTTATTGTTTTATTTTTAATGGGGCGAAAGGGGGGTGATTTAAACTTTTATATTTGTGTTATTTTTTTCATATTTTTTTAGAACATTTTTTTGTTACTTTTGGCATGCTTCAATAGCCTCTATGGGAGGCTAGAAGCTGGCACAACTCTATCGGCTCTGCTACATAGGAGCGATCCACAGATTGCCCCTATGTAGTAGATTTACTGCATTGCTATGAGCGCTGACCACAGGGTGGCGCTCACAGTAATCCGGCATCAACAGATATAGAGGTCTCAAGGAGACCTCTGTTTGTTATGCCGATGCATCGCTGACCCCCAATCATGTGACGGGGGTGGGCAATGCGCTTATTTCCGGCCCGATGGCCGGAAGCGGCAGTTAAATGCCGCCGTCAGCTTTTGACAGCGGCATTTAACTAGTTAATAGCGGCAGATGAATTGCGATACCACCAGCCGCTATTTCGGGCACATGTCAAAGCAGGGGATCTGACCTCCGCCGTACTAGTACGGAGGAGGTCGGTAAGGGGTTAAGAGCACGGTTTTACATATTTATAGTATAAATACATACCATTAAAATATATTTATATTTTTTAGTGATGCCATATATAAACACACACATTATGCCTCCCCACACCATACTCCTCGGAGTAGACGTGGTATGATATTCCCTTGTGAAGGCCTTTTCATGGAGATGCCCACATGGTCTTCAGACCAACCTCTGGCTATCATTGCTTCCAAGGCAAAAGTGGGACTCATCAGTGAAGCGTACAGACCTCCATTCCAGCCTATGTTTTAGGTGGCATAATGGAAGATACAGTGGCATAACTAGAGTCCGATGGGCCCTGGTGCAACTTTTGGACTTGGCCCACACCTGCATGTTAGTCAGACAAATGGGCCCATGTGGCATTCTAGATTCTATAAAGATGAGTGTTTGCCACCCATTTACATTTAAAGTGGTGGTCTGAAGGCAAAGTAATTTTTATTGTAAATTCCTATCTATTTAGTGCCACAATCTAAAATATTTAGTAATATACAGTACTTGCATTAAAAATGACCTACCTTCCCTAACTATACTATCTAACTGGTTTTCTACTTTTTCCTTACTTCCTCTTTGATGATGCTTCATTTGAGAATCCTAGTGCATGCTGAGATACTCAAATGAAGCATCCTCTGGGGAAAGAGTCCGCGGTCACTCCCAGCCCCTCCCCGAAACGAAGTGTCATCAGTGACACTCGTTTCAGGGGCTGGGCTAGTCCTTGTGTGATGTGCACTGTGTGGTGTTCTGATATGCACAAAGATAGCATGCTCTCTGTTTCCGGCTCAGCAGTAATGAGCTGGCAACAGAGCGGTGTTAGAATACAGTACACACAAAAAGTTTGGACAAACCTTCTCATTTAAAGATTTTTCTGTATTTTCATGACTAGGGTTGAGCGAAACGGGTCGAACATTTTCAAAAGTCGCCGACTTTTGGCTAAGTCGGGGTTTCATGAAACCCGATCCGACCCCTGTGCGGGGTCGGCCATGCGGTACGCGACTTTCGCGCCAAAGTCGCGTTTCAATGACGCGAAAAGCGCCATTTCTCAGCCAATGAAGGTAAACGCAGAGTGTGGGCAGCGTGATGACATAGGTCCTGGTCCCCACCATCTTAGAGAAGGGCATTGCAGTGATTGGCTTGCTGTCTGCAACGTCACAGGGGCTATAAAGAGGCGTTCCCGCCGACCGCCATCTTACTGCTGCTGATCTGAGCTTAGGGAGAGGTTGCTGCCGCTTTGTCAGAAGCAGGGATAGCGTTAGGCAGGGTCCATTAACCACAAAACCGCTTGTGCTGCAGCGATTTGCACTGTCCAACACCACCCTCGGTGTGCAGGGACAGTGGAAGTTTTTTTTTTTTTTTTTTCCCCTCAGCGCTGTAGCTCATTGGGCTGCCCTAGAAGGCTCCCTGATAGCTGCATTGCTGTGTGTACGCCGCTGTGCAAACCAACTGCTTTTTTCAAAGCACAAATCCTCTTGTTCCTTCCTTTCTGCACAGCTCTCTTTTTTGTTTGTCCACACTTTTTATTTCATTTGTGCATCAGTCCACTCCTTATTGCTGCCTGCCATACCTGGCTGAGATTACTGCAGGCAGGGAGATAGTAGCTGCCTGCCATACCTGGCTGAGATTACTGCAGGCAGGGAGATAGTAATTGTAGGACATTCCCTGTTTTTTTTTTTTTTTTTTTTTTGGTGGGAGATTAAGATTGGCAATTTGGCATTTCTGCTAGAGTGCCATCCCTGTGTGTGCCATCTCTCTCACATAGTGGGCCATAGAAAGCCTTTTCATTTTTCTGTATTTTTTTTTGTGGGGTGTATAAATTCTCCCTGATAAAAATACAGTGGGAGATTAATATTGGCCTTTGGGCTTGTGTGCCAGTCCTGAGTGTGCCATCTCTCTCACAAATAGTGGGCCATAGAAAGCCTATTTTATTTTTTTTTGGGTTTTATAAATTCTCCCTGAAAAAAAGGGAGATTAATATTGGCCTCTGGGCTTCTGTGCCAGTCCTGAGCGTGCCATCTGTGCCAGTCCTGAGCGTCCCATCTCTCTCACAAATAGTGGGCCATAGAAAGCCTATTTAATTTTTTTTTTGGTTTTATAAATTTTCCCTGAAAAAAGGGAGATTAATATTGGCCTCTGGGCTTGTGTGCCAGTTGTGAGCGTGCCATCTGTGCCAGTCCTGAGCGTGCCATCTCTCTCACAAATAGTGGGCCATAGAAAGCCTATTTAATTTTTTTTTTGGTTTTATAAATTTTCCCTGAAAAAAGGGAGATTAATATTGGCCTCTGGGCTTGTGTGCCAGTTGTGAGCGTGCCATCTGTGCCAGTCCTGAGCGTGCCATCTCTCTCACAAATAGTGGGCCATAGAAAGCCTATTTAAATATTTTTTTGGTTTTATAAATTCTCCCAGAAAAAAAGGGAGATTAATATTGGCCTCTGGGCTTCTGTGCCAGTCCTGAGCGTGCCATCTGTGCCAGTCCTGAGCGTCCCATCTCTCTCACAAATAGTGGGCCATAGAAAGCCTATTTAATTTTTTTTTTGGTTTTATAAATTTTCCCTGAAAAAAGGGAGATTAATATTGGCCTCTGGGCTTGTGTGCCAGTTGTGAGCGTGCCATCTGTGCCAGTCCTGAGCGTGCCATCTCTCTCACAAATAGTGGGCCATAGAAAGCCTATTTAATTTTTTTTTTGGTTTTATAAATTTTCCCTGAAAAAAGGGAGATTAATATTGGCCTCTGGGCTTGTGTGCCAGTTGTGAGCGTGCCATCTGTGCCAGTCCTGAGCGTGCCATCTCTCTCACAAATAGTGGGCCATAGAAAGCCTATTTAATTTTTTTTTTGGTTTTATAAATTTTCCCTGAAAAAAGGGAGATTAATATTGGCCTCTGGGCTTGTGTGCCAGTTGTGAGCGTGCCATCTGTGCCAGTCCTGAGCGTGCCATCTCTCTCACAAATAGTGGGCCATAGAAAGCCTATTTAAATATTTTTTTGGTTTTATAAATTCTCCCAGAAAAAAAGGGAGATTAATATTGGCCTCTGGGCTTCTGTGCCAGTCCTGAGTGTGCCATCTGTGCCAGTCCTGAGCGTCCCATCTCTCTCACAAATAGTGGGCCATAGAAAGCCTATTTTTTTTTTGGGGGGGGTTTTAGAAATTCTCCCTGGAAAAAAAAAGGGAGATTAATATTGCCCTTTGGGCTTGTGTGCCAGTACTAAGCGTTCCATCTCTCTCTCTCTCTCTTAGTCAGTGGGCCATAGAACGCCTATTTTTGGTTTTATTTGTTTTCTAAATTCTCCCTGAAAAAATCATTTTATTTTATTTGGTTTCTAAATTCTTCCTGATAAAATCATATTTTTTTTATTATTTTTTTTTCTAAAGTCTCCCTGAAAAAAAAAAAAAAAAAAAAAAACAGTGGGAGATTAATATTGGCCTTTCTGCTTGTGTGCCAGTCTTGACTCCTGGGTGTGCCATCTCTCTCTCTCTCTCTCTCTCTCTCTCTCTCTCCAATTGTGGTCCATAGAAAGCCTATATTTTTTTTCCTTGATTTGGGTTCCAAAATCTACCAGAGAAAATAACTCCATCAATCATTGGTAGAAAAATATTGGCCTCTGGGCTTGTGTGCCACTCCTGATTCCTGTGTGCGTCATCTCTCAGTCAGTGGGCCATAGAACGCCTATTTTTGGTTTTATTTGTTTTCTAAATTCTCCCTGAAAAAATAATTTTATTTTATTTGGTTTCTAAATTCTTCCTGATAAAATCATATTTTTTTTATTTTTTTTTTTTCTAAAGTCTCCCTGAAAAAAAAAAAAAAAAAAAAAAAACAGTGGGAGATTAATATTGGCCTTTCTGCTTGTGTGCCAGTCTTGACTCCTGGGTGTGCCATCTCTCTCTCTCTCTCTCTCTCTCTCTCTCTCTCCAATTGTGGTCCATAGAAAGCCTATATTTTTTTTCCTTGATTTGGGTTCCAAAATCTACCAGAGAAAATAACTCCATCAATCATTGGTAGAAAAATATTGGCCTCTGGGCTTGTGTGCCACTCCTGATTCCTGTGTGCGTCATCTCTCACTCAGTGGCCCATAGAAAGCATATAGTTTGTTACATTTGTTTTCTAAATTCTCCCTGCAAAAATCAATTTATTTTTTTTGGGGGGGTTTCTAAAGTGTTCCTGAAAAAAATAAAAATAAAAAACAAATAATAGTGTGACATTAATATTAACATTTGTGCTTCAGTGACAGTCCTGCGTGTGGGGCATCTCTCTAATTTGCAGCCACCAAAAAAAGAGTGTGTAACATTGTGCCTGATTTTCGCGGTGGTCTCACCAACCTGTAAAGGGGTAGCTAAATCATACTGAAGTTATAGCTCACCGTGTAAGTTGTGTGACTGCAACAAATAACGTTAGTTTGGTTACGTTTTTAAAACAATGAGGAAGTCTAGTGGAAGAGGTCGTGGCCGGGGGCGTTCATTGTCAGCTGGTAATGAGGGTAGTGGTAGTGGTGGAGCATCAGGTGGTCGTGGGGAAAAAAATATTGCACCTAAGTCTGGAGCTGTGGAGCCAGGTTCGTCGTCCGGCTACACAAGGCCTCGAACGCTCCCTTTTCTGGGATTAGGAAAACCGCTTTTAAAGCCGGAGCAGCAAGAGCAAGTTTTGGCTTATCTTGCTGACTCAGCCTCTAGCTCTTTTGCCTCCTCTCGTGAAACTGGTAAAAGTAAAAGCAGCGCGTCGTTAGTGGATGTTCACGGTCAGGGACAAGTCACTTCCTTGTCCTCTTCAGCAAAAACAACAACAGAGAAGAATGCAGCAGGCGACACAACGGGTTACTCCATGGAGCTCTTTACACATACCGTCCCTGGCTTAGAAAGTGAAGCAGTTAACAGTCCATGCCCATTACAAATTGAATCTGACATGGAGTGCACTGACGCACAGCCACAGCCAGACTACTATGCTGGTCCTTTGACTCAGACCACAACATTGCCCTCGCAGGGTGCTGATCAAGAATCAGACCCTGATGAGACTATGTTGCCCCATCACGAACGCTATACCACCGAACGACACGGTGACACAGACGAAGTTGCGCAGGAGGTACAAGAAGAGTTATTAGATGACCCAGTTCTTGACCCCGATTGGCAGCCATTGGGGGAACAGGGTGCAGGCGGCAGCAGTTCTGAAGCAGAGGAGGAGGAGGGGCCGCAGCAGGCATCAACATCGCCACAGGTTCCATCTGCCGGGCCCGTATCTTGCCCAAAACGCGTGGCAAAGCCAAAACCTGGTGGAGGACAGCGTGGCCATCCGGTTAAAGCTCAGTCTGCAATGCCTGAAAAGGTATCCGATGCTAGAAAGAGTGCAGTCTGGCATTTTTTTAAACAACATCCAATTGATCAGCGCAAAGTCATCTGTCAAAAATGTTCTACTTCCTTAAGCAGAGGTCAGAATCTGAAAAGTCTCAATACTAGTTGCATGCATAGACATTTAACCACCATGCATTTGAAAGCTTGGACTAACTACCAAACGTCCCTTAAGGTTGTTGCACCCTCGGCCAATGAAGCTAGTCATCAACGCAACATCCCTTCCGGCAGTGTAGGACCACCATTTAGCGCACCACCTGCTGTATCTGTGCAGGTATCTTTGCCAGGCCAAAGCAGTCAGGGTCAGGGAATCACCAGTTTCGTAGTAGGAAACACTGCATCTAGGGCACCGGCGGCAACAATACCATCTCCCACCGTCTCTCAGTCTGCCATGTCCACCGGCACCCCCGCTAGTTCCACGATCTCCATCTCTCCAGTCCAGCTCACCCTACATGAGACTATGGTTAGAAAAAGGAAGTACTTAGCCTCGCATCCGCGTACACAGGGTTTGAACGCCCACATAGCTAGACTAATCTCGTTAGAGATGATGCCCTACCGGTTAGTTGAAAGCGAAGCTTTCAAAGACCTGATGGACTACGCTGTACCACGCTACGAGCTACCCAGTCGACACTTTTTTTCCAGAAAAGCCATCCCAGCCCTCCACCAGCATGTTAAAGAGCGCATCGTCCATGCACTCAGGCAATCTGTGAGCACAAAGGTGCACCTGACAACAGATGCATGGACCAGTAGGCATGGCCAGGGACGTTACGTGTCCATCACGGCACACTGGGTAAATGTGGTGGATTCAGGGTCCACAGGGGACAGCAAGTTTGGGACAGTTCTGCCTAGCCCACGGTCTAGTAAACAGTTGTCTGTAGCCGTTCGCACCCCCTCCTCCTCGTCCTCCTGCAGAAGCAAGAGCTCGTCCACAGACCGCAGTCGCACAAACACTCCATCCGCACCTGCCACTGTTGCACACCAGGTCTCCCATTATGGGGCAGCTACTGGCATACGTCAGCAGGCTGTATTGGCTATGAAGTGTTTGGGCGACAATAGACACACCGCGGAAGTTCTGTCCGAGTTCTTGCAGCAAGAAACGCAGTCGTGGCTGGGCACTGTAGATCTTGAGGCAGGCAAGGTAGTGAGTGATAACGGAAGGAATTTCATGGCTGCCATCTCCCTTTCCCAACTGAAACACATTCCTTGCCTGGCTCACACCTTAAACCTGGTGGTGCAGTGCTTCCTGAAAAGTTATCCGGGGTTATCCGACCTGCTCCTCAAAGTGCGTGGACTTTGCGCACATATCCGCCGTTCGCCTGTACACTCCAGCCGTATGCAGACCTATCAGCGTTCTTTGAACCTTCCCCAGCATCGCCTAATCATAGACGTTGCAACAAGGTGGAACTCAACACTGCACATGCTTCAGAGACTGTGCGAACAGAGGCGGGCTGTTATGTTTTTGTGGGAGGATACACATACACGGGCAGGCAGTAGGATGGCAGACATGGAGTTGTCAGGTGTGCAGTGGTCGAAGATTCAAGACATGTGTCAAGTCCTTCAGTGTTTTGAGGAATGCACACGGCTGGTTAGTGCAGACAACGCCATAATAAGCATGAGCATCCCCCTAATGCGTCTGCTGATGCAAAGTTTGACGCACATAAAGGATCAGGCGTCTGCACCAGAGGAAGAGGAAAGCCTTGATGACAGTCAGCGATTGTCTGGTCAGGGCAGTGTACATGACGAGGTACCGGGCGAAGAGGAGGTGGAGGATGATGGGGATGAGTATATTTTTAATGAGGAAGCTTTCCCGGGGGCACGGGAAATTGGTGGCGTGGCAAGGCCGGGTTCTGGTTTTTTGAGGGACACAAGTGACGTAGATTTGCCTGCAACTGCCCCTCAACCAAGCACAACCGCAGATTTGACAATGGGAACTTTGGCCCACATGGCGGATTATGCCTTGCGTATCCTCAAAAGGGACACACGCATTACAAAAATGATGAACGATGACGATTACTGGTTGGCCTGCCTCCTTGATCCTCGCTATAAAGGCAAATTGCAAAATATTATGCCACATGAGAACTTGGAACTAATATTAGCAACAAAACAATCAACTCTTGTTGACCGTTTGCTTCTGGCATTCCCTGCACACAGCGCCCGTGATCGTTCTCACACGAGCTCCAGGGGCCAGCAGACCAGAGGTGTTAGAGGGGCAGAAATCAGAAGTGGCGTTGGCCAGAGGGGTTTTCTGACCAGGTTGTGGAGTGATTTTTCTATGACCGCAGACAGGACAGGTACTGCAGCATCAATTCAAAGTGACAGGAGACAACATTTGTCCAGTATGGTTACAAACTATTTTTCATCCCTTATCGACGTTCTCCCTCAACCGTCATTCCCATTTGATTACTGGGCATCCAAATTAGACACCTGGCCAGAATTGGCAGAATATGCATTGCAGGAGCTTGCTTGCCCGGCAGCTAGTGTCCTATCAGAAAGAGTATTCAGTGCTGCAGGTTCAATACTAACAGAAAAAAGGACTCGTCTGGCTACCCAAAATGTAGATGATCTAACCTTCATTAAAATGAACCACAACTGGATTTCAAAATCTTTTGCCCCACCCTGCCCGGCTGACACCTAGCTTTCCTATGAAAAGGTCTTGCCTGTGGACTATTCTGAATGACTTTTCCAATCTCGTAATTTTCTTCACCTGATTGTCCAGCATACGACATGTTTCCACCTCACGAAATGGCCAAACTCCCCACACGGGGTCGTGCTATCGCCACTTTGCGCTTGGACCCTTGAGAGTGCTGTTTGTCTGAAGAGGTGGGTGTGGCCGCTTTTGGTCGACGGCACTGCCACTGGGTCCCTCATAGTACAATAAAGTGTCTCTGGCGGTGGTGGTGCGCACCCAACGTCAGACTCACCGTTGTAATATGAGGGGCCCTGTGCCTGTACCGCCGGCCACAAGCCAGTTCCCCCCCCCCAGCTCAAACAGTGCTCTACCACTAGCAAAATTATCTCTCACAGCTTCACCAATGTGTAGTCTAGGCGCTGACATCCTTCAATGCCTGGCACTGACAATACCATTGTTTTGACATTTTTGTTATGTTAGGCCTTCGAAGCCTGTCTGCGGTCACTCCTTCCACTAGACTTCCACTGACCATACACTGCTGCCCATGTACCCCTGGAACCAATTTAAAGTGCCTACAGCCAGCCCAATTTTGTTATGTTAGGCCTTCGAAGACTGTCTGCCGTCACTCCTTCCACTAGACTTCCACTGACCATACACTGCTGCCCATGTACCCCTGGAACCAATTTAAAGTGCCTACAGCCAGCCCAATTTTGTTATGTTAGGCCTTGGAAGCCTGTCTGCGGTCACTCCTTCCACTAGACTTCCACTGACCAGACCACTGCTGCCCATGTACCCCTGGAACCAATTTAAAGTGCCTACAGCCAGCCCAATTTTGTTATGTTAGGCCTTGGAAGCCTGTCTGCGGTCACTCCTTCCACTAGACTTCCACTGACCAGACCACTGCTGCCCGTGTACCCCTGGAACCAATTTAAAATTGCCTACAGCCATGTGTTAATATTTTAGGCCTTCGATGCCTGTCTGTGGTCACTCCTTCCACTAGGCCTCCACTGACCACACCACTGCTGCCCGTGTACCCCTGGAACCAATTTAAAATTGCCTACAGCCATGTGTGATTATTTTAGGCCTTCGATGCCTGTCTGCGGTCACTCCTTCCACTAGGCCTCCACTGACCACACCACTGCTGCCCGTGTAACCCTGGAACCAATTTAAAATTGCCTACAGCCATGTGTTATTATTTTAGGCCTTCGATGCCTGTCTGCGGTCACTCCTTCCACTAGGCCTCCACTGACCACACCACTGCTGCCCGTGTACCCCTGGAACCAATTTAAAATTGCCTACAGCCAGCCCAATTTTTTTATTTTAGGCCTTCGATGCCTGTCTGCGGTCCATTCTTTCAACTACTACTACACTGACCAGGGCACTGCTGCCCAAGTACCCCTGGAACCAATTTAAAATTGCCTACAGCCATGTGTTAATATTTTAGGCCTTCGATGCCTGTCTGTGGTCACTCCTTCCACTAGGCCTCCACTGACCACACCACTGCTGCCCGTGTACCCCTGGAACCAATTTAAAATTGCCTACAGCCATGTGTGATTATTTTAGGCCTTCGATGCCTGTCTGCGGTCACTCCTTCCACTAGGCCTCCACTGACCACACCACTGCTGCCCGTGTAACCCTGGAACCAATTTAAAATTGCCTACAGCCATGTGTTATTATTTTAGGCCTTCGATGCCTGTCTGCGGTCACTCCTTCCACTAGGCCTCCACTGACCACACCACTGCTGCCCGTGTACCCCTGGAACCAATTTAAAATTGCCTACAGCCAGCCCAATTTTTTTATTTTAGGCCTTCGATGCCTGTCTGCGGTCCATTCTTTCAACTACTACTACACTGACCAGGGCACTGCTGCCCAAGTACCCCTGGAACCAATTTAAAATTGCCTACAGCCATGTGTTAATATTTTAGGCCTTCGATGCCTGTCTGTGGTCACTCCTTCCACTAGGCCTCCACTGACCACACCACTGCTGCCCGTGTACCCCTGGAACCAATTTAAAATTGCCTACAGCCATGTGTGATTATTTTAGGCCTTCGATGCCTGTCTGCGGTCACTCCTTCCACTAGGCCTCCACTGACCACACCACTGCTGCCCGTGTAACCCTGGAACCAATTTAAAATTGCCTACAGCCATGTGTTATTATTTTAGGCCTTCGATGCCTGTCTGCGGTCACTCCTTCCACTAGGCCTCCACTGACCACACCACTGCTGCCCGTGTACCCCTGGAACCAATTTAAAATTGCCTACAGCCAGCCCAATTTTTTTATTTTAGGCCTTCGATGCCTGTCTGCGGTCCATTCTTTCAACTACTACTACACTGACCAGGGCACTGCTGCCCAAGTACCCCTGGAACCAATTTAAAATTGCCTACAGCCATGTGTTAATATTTTAGGCCTTCGATGCCTGTCTGTGGTCACTCCTTCCACTAGGCCTCCACTGACCACACCACTGCTGCCCGTGTACCCCTGGAACCAATTTAAAATTGCCTACAGCCATGTGTGATTATTTTAGGCCTTCGATGCCTGTCTGCGGTCACTCCTTCCACTAGGCCTCCACTGACCACACCACTGCTGCCCGTGTAACCCTGGAACCAATTTAAAATTGCCTACAGCCAGCCCAATTTTTTTATTTTAGGCCTTCGATGCCTGTCTGCGGTCCATTCTTTCAACTACTACTACACTGACCAGGGCACTGCTGCCCAAGTACCCCTGGAACCAATTTAAAATTGCCTACAGCCATGTGTTAATATTTTAGGCCTTCGATGCCTGTCTGTGGTCACTCCTTCCACTAGGCCTCCACTGACCACACCACTGCTGCCCGTGTACCCCTGGAACCAATTTAAAATTGCCTACAGCCATGTGTGATTATTTTAGGCCTTCGATGCCTGTCTGCGGTCCCTCCTTCCACTAGGCCTCCACTGACCTGTCTACTGCGGCCCGTGTACCCCTTGAACCAACCTAATAAAATATTTAAAAAATTAATTTGATTATAAAAAATAAGATCGTGTTGAGATCTCAAATGCAGACATTTTAACAATCAAAACAAACACACAACAAATATCTGGAACTGTACTACAAAGGTCCAACAGCTACAATTTCTTTCTCCTGCAAGAAGTTAACTGAAAGTTTTTTGGAGTTGTTAACACAGATATGGCATCCACCGAGTGTTGTCCTGTCGCGTCTCCTTTAAATTATTTCCAATAAGATGTTAAACTATTAATTTAATAAAATCAATAATTAAAAAAATAATTGAGTAAGTCAAAAGCACATTGCAAATAAACATTAATTACAAATCAAGAAGCATGGCGCGTCCGAGGGTGAGTAGATACCGAATAAGAATATAATCACCCTCGGACGCGCAATGCTTATTTACAACAGCCTTCCTTCCTAAGAATCAGCCCTTCCGTGGTGTAGAGAGAGGTTGTTGTTACACTCCAAGGTGTTCCCCAGGTTGCCTTTCCTGAGCTTCGATCTTCCGGCTCTCGTTTAGTAGCTGTTGGAAACTACGCTGCATTAGGCCTACTAATTGTGTATGGGTGAAACAGTGGCGCATCTGCGGTCCCTCCTTCCACTAGGCCTCCACTGACCTGTCTACTGCGGCCCGTGTACCCCTTGAACCAACCTAATAAAATATTTAAAAAATTAATTTGATTATAAAAAATAAGATCGTGTTGAGATCTCAAATGCAGACATTTTAACAATCAAAACAAACACACAACAAATATCTGGAACTGTACTACAAAGGTCCAACAGCTACAATTTCTTTCTCCTGCAAGAAGTTAACTGAAAGTTTTTTGGAGTTGTTAACACAGATATGGCATCCACCGAGTGTTGTCCTGTCGCGTCTCCTTTAAATTATTTCCAATAAGATGTTAAACTATTAATTTAATAAAATCAATAATTAAAAAAATAATTGAGTAAGTCAAAAGCACATTGCAAATAAACATTAATTACAAATCAAGAAGCATGGCGCGTCCGAGGGTGAGTAGATACCGAATAAGAATATAATCACCCTCGGACGCGCAATGCTTATTTACAACAGCCTTCCTTCCTAAGAATCAGCCCTTCCGTGGTGTAGAGAGAGGTTGTTGTTACACTCCAAGGTGTTCCCCAGGTTGCCTTTCCTGAGCTTCGATCTTCATGCTCTCGTTTAGTAGGTGTCGGAAAGTAGGCTGCATTAGGCCTAAAAAATGGGGAATGGGGTGGAGAGAGATGGTGTGTTACACTCCAAGGTGTTCTCCAGGTTTCCTCGCCATTGCTTCGATCTTCCGACTCTCGTTTAGTAGTTGTAGAAAACTACACTGCATTAGGCCTACAAAATGGGTATCGGGTGGAGAGAGATGGTGTGTTACACTCCAAGGTGTTCCCCAGGTTGCCTTTCCTGAGCTTCTATCTTCAGGCTCTCATTAAATTGTGGTTAAATGGAACAACTGCATTTGGCGTACTAGTTGGTTTGGGGCCTACTATCGGTGTCTGCCACTCCTTGCTGTTCTCCTGGTTTCCTGTCCTGAAATTCCATTTTCAGCCTCTCGTTAAGTAGTTGTTAATGTTAGACTGCATTTGGCCTACTAGTTGGGTTGGGGCCTACTATCGGTGTCTGCCACTCCTTGCTGTTCTCCTCCACTGAACAAAGCTGTGCCGCCTGTTTACTACGGTTGCCAATTTTGAACTGCATTTCGACTACTTACTGATTTGGCCCTACTCTCTGTGTCAGCCTCTCATTCCAGTTGTCCTCCACTGCAATGCCCCCTGGTTATTCCTGTGTTACCAATTTTGAACTGCATTTAGCCCACTTTATTCTTTGGGCCTATATCTGTGTTTCCACTTCATCGTGCCCATTGCCCAGCCAGTGATAGATGAGTCTGCTGGTACATTGACCCATAACGCAACATTCCCCGTGCACGCTACACAACAACATTGTGACCCTGCTGAAAGTCAGGTTGCTCTTCCCGCATACCATACCACCTTACACGGGGACAAAGAGGAAGGTGCAGATGAAAGTGCAGGTTCCTTCATCAGGTGGGGGGAGGAATACTAGTTGGCGACGTCACTGGCACAGGGCCTCTCATAGTACGCAAAAGTGTTGCTGCCGGTGGGAGGCGCCCCCGCCGTGCAAACACACCGCTGTACTTTGAGGGGCCCTGTGCCAGTGCCAATGCCAACGAGTGGGCCCCCCCTGCTTGCTCAGGATCACAGCACTTGCAAAGTTGAAATACTTACCTCTCCCTGCTCCACTGCCGTGACGTGGTCCAGATTTACTGGGCCCACTAATTACTTGAACCAGCCCTACCCCCCACAACTTTAGCCAAATGACCCCCAATTTCAAATGCCTTCCAATTATTTTAAGGTAAATTACGCTTGACAAGCTTCATTAAGAAGAATGGATGGTTTTGACATTAAAATGGGCACTCTAGGTGTTTTCCTGGCCCCCACTCACTGCCGACTATGCTGCCCCATTGACTTGCATTGGGTTTCGTGTTTCGGTCGATCCCGACTTTACGTCATAATCGGCCGATTTCACTCGACCCGACTTTGGACATAGTCGGGTTTCGCAAAACCCGGCTCGACTCTAAAAAGGTCAAGGTCGCTCAACTCTATTCATGACTATGAAAATTGTACATTAACACTGAAGGCATCAAAACTATGAATTAACACATGTGGAATTATATACTTAACAAAAAAGTGTGAAACAACTGAAATTATGTCTTATATTCTAGGTTCTTCAAAGTAGCCACCTTTTGCTTTGATGACTGCTTTGCACACTCTTGGCATTCACTTGATGAGCTTCAACAGGTAGTCACCGGGAATGGTTTTTAGTTCACAGGTGTGCCCTGTCAGGTTTAATAAGTGGGATTTCTTGCCTTATAAATGGGGTTGGGACCATCAGTTGTGTTGTACAGAAATCTGGTGGATACACAGCTGATAGTCCTACTGAATAGACTGTTAGAATTTGTATCATGGCAAGAAAAGAGCAGCTAAGTAAAGAAAAATGAGTGACCATCATTACTTTAAGAAATGAAGGTCAGTCAGTCCGAAAAATTGGGAAAGCTTTGAAAGTGTCCCCAAGTGCAGTTGCAAAAACCATCAAGCACTACAAAGAAACTGGCTCACATGAGGACCGCCCCAGGAAAGGAAGACCAAGAGTCACCTCTGCTTCTGAGGATAAGTTTATCCGAGTCACCAGCCTCAGAAATTGTAGGTTGATAGCCGCCCAGATTAGAGACCAGGTCAATGCCACACAGAGTTCTAGCAGCAGACACATCTCTATAACAAATGTTAAGAAGAGACTTTGTGCAGCAGGCCTTCATGGTAAAATAGCTGCTATGAAACCACTGCTAATAACATGCAACAAGCAGAAGAGACTTGTTTGGGCTAAAGAACACAAGGAATGGACATTAGACCAGTGGAAATCTGTGCTTTGGTCTGATGAGTCCAAATTTGAGATCTTTGGTTCCAACCACCGTGTCCTTGTGTGACGCAGAAAAGGTGAACGGATGGACTCTACATGCCTGGTTCCCACCGTGAAGCATGGACGAGGAGGTGTGATGGTGTGGCGGTGCTTTGCTGGTGACATTGTTGGGGATTTATTAAAAATTGAAGGCATACTGAACCAGCATGGCTACCACAGCATCTTGCAGCAGCATGCTATGCCATCCAGTTTGCGTTTAGTTGGACCATCATTTAATTTTCAACAGGACAATGACTCCAAACATACCTCCAGGCTGTGTAAGCGCTATTTGACCAAGAAGGAGACTGATGGGGTGCTACGCCAGATGACCTGGCCTCCACAGTCGCCAGACCTGAACCCAATCGAGATGGTTTGGGGTGAGCTGGACCGCAGAGTGAAGGCAAAAGGGCCAACAAGTGCTAAGCATCTCTGGGAACTCCTTCAAGATTGTTGGAAGACCATTCCCGGTGACTAACTCTTGAAGCTCATCAAGAGAATGCCAAGAGTGTGCAAACAAGTCATCAAAGCAAAAGGTGGCTACTTTGAAGAACCTAGAATATAAGACATAATTTCTGTTTCACACTTTTTTGTTAAGTATGTAATTCCACATGTGTTAATTCATAGTTTTGATGCCTTCAGTGTGAATGTACAATTCTCATAGTCATGAAAATACAGAAAAGTCTATAAATGAGAAGGTGTGTCCAAACTTTTGGTCTGTACTGTACATGGCATGCAGAGACCAGCGTTGCCCTCGCAAGTGATATCACTGGTCTCTGCATGCCAGGCATTGTGGCGTCACTTTGTTGCCACAATGAGAGTGCGCTGCCATTGTGCACATCCCATATTGTGGAGGGACTAGCCCAGCCCCTAAAACGAATGTCACTGTTGATGCTTCGTTTCAGTGAGGGCGCAGAGGCAGCGGGAGAGGTCACAACGTCTGCCCCCAATTACGCTTAATTTGAGTACCTCAGAATGCAATGGGATTCTCAAACGAGGCATCTACAAAAAGGAACTAGAGAAAAAATAGAAAAGCAAGTAGATACTATAGATCGGAAAGGATAGAGTTTTTTTAATGCAAGTATATTGGAAAATAGTTTAGATTATGGCACTAAATAGATAGGAATTTAGAATGAAAATTACCTTGTTCTTCAGACCACCCCTTTAAGGAAATAATTGCAGATTGGATCCCTGTGTTGCCTTTTCTTCTTATTCAAGTATATCTTGCAGATTCCATAGTAAAAGGCAATATAACAATACTGACAAAGTGATAGGACATCATTTGTACCAATGCCTTTGCCTAAAAGCAGTAAAACTGCAATAATTCTTTTGGATATACGATTATTAGTATTTACTAATAGTTACGCCTGATTTTGGCAGTGTAGGTGATTGTCCTGCTGCAGATTGATTTTAGTGATTACGTGCATGCCTGGTTGATAGATGTGATGGATGGTAATCCACTTGTTCTGGAGGATTCTAAGTCATCAAGTCTTCCGTGAACCCCCACCTTGCTTTAATGTTGGTCTCAGATACTTCTCCATGTAATAATGTTGAAATACCTATGGACAAACGGCAAACAGTTTGTGCCAAAAATATCAATGATTGACTCAATGGTCCAGAGCAACTGTTGAAATTGTTGCGCATCTGCCAGTCCAGCAGCCAAGTCTATTTATTTCCATGTCAGAGAACAGTTTTTGCAGCAATTCTTGTAATAAAAAAAACTGAGAAGGGAAAAGGAAAAAAGGAGAGTAAGCTCACCATTTGTCGCAGCATCGATCCATTTGTAGGATCTCGCTGTGCACAAGGAAGAAATTTAGCACAGTGCAAGAAAATGCTATAAAAGTCCAGAATTTATTGCCGAAGTATAAATAACAAAACATCATAGTGGGCAACTTCATCCACACTGGCCAGAGTTGCCCACTACGATGGATGATTTTTATACTTCTACAATAAATTCTGGACTTTCATAGCATTTATTCGCACTGCGCTGGATTTCATCCTTTTGATTCTTATCATAAAAATTCTCAGTAAGGATGAGCAGACCCATGGAAGTTTTGGGTTCTTTGGGTTCTGCCGAACTTTAGTCCAGAGTTCGGTTTGGGTATCAGAACTTGACCTTGAACCAAACCCCATATAAGTCAATGGGGATCTGAACTTTGGTGCTGTAAAATGGTTGTAGTAAAGGCTAGGGGGCTGCAAGAGGAAGCAAAATGGGAGTAAGAGTAGGACAATTTCCTTGCAAACAAATGTGGATAGGGAAATTACTTAAAATAGCACAGAATAAACACATTTAAAAAATGATAATCTTCAAACAGGAGAGGCGGAGGTCCAAGTGGAAGAGTGAAGCACTTGTTAATAAATAAATAAATGACAAAAAGTCATGGGGTCCCCCCCTATTTTTAATAACCAACCAAGGGGAAACAGACAGCTATGATCTACTCTTATTTTGCTGGAAAACGACCAATATCTATGGACCTTCCCAACCTATTAATATCATTCCCCAGCTGTCTGCTTTCCCTTAGCTGGTTATTAAAAACTAAATGGTAGCCCGATTCTAACGCAACGGGTATTCTAGAATATGTGTGTAGTTTATTTATGAAGATTTTAGAATAATACATTGAATACACAGGATTCGGCCAGCCGCAACCAATTAGCGAAGCTTGGTTCAAATCCCACGCCAATTCACGGCCGGACTGCGCCTGTCGCTGATTGTTCGCAGCCGGCCATGTAGTATATAGCACAGCCACGTAGTATATAACAGCCCATGTAGTAAATAGCACAGCCACGTAGTATATTGCACAGCCACATAGTAAATAGTACAGCCACGTAGTATATAGCACAGCCACGTAGTATATAACAGCCCATGTAGTAAATAGCACAACCACGTAGTATATTGCACAGCCACGTAGTATATGGCACAGCCACATAGTATATAGCACAGCCCACGGAGTATATTGCACAGCCCATGTAGTACATTGCACAGCCCACGTAGTACATGGCACAGCCCACGTAGTATATTGCACAGCCCGCGTAGTACATTGCACAGTCCACGTAGTATATTGCACAGCCCATGTAGTACATTGCACAGCCCGCGCAATACAATGCACAGCCCACGCAGAATATTGCCCAGCCCGCGCAGTATATTGCCCAGCCCGCGTAGTATATTGCACAGCCCGCGTAGTACATTGCACAGCCCGCATAGTATATTGCCCAGCCACGTAGTATATTGCACAGCCCACGTAATATATTGCACAGCCCACGTAGTATATAGCAATGTGGGCATCATATCCCTGTTAAAAAAAAGAATTAAAATAAAAAATAGTTATATACTCACCCTCCGTTGTCCCCCGGATCCAAGCGAAGCAGTTACTGACACTCCTCGCGTGCTCCGGTCTCCAGAGTGCATTGCGGTCTCGCGAGATGATGATGTAGCGGTCTCGCGAGACTGATACGTCATCATCTCGCGAGATCGCAATGCATGGAGTGGTCACCGGGGCGTCGCGAGGAGCGGGAAAGGCCTGTTCCTGTGAGTATATAACGATTTTTTATTTTATTTATTATTTTTAACATTAGATCTTTTTACTATTGATGCTGCATAGGCAGCATCAATAGTAAAAAGTTGGTCACACAGGGTTAATAGCAGCGTTAATGGAGTGCATTACACTGCGGTTCGTTAACGCTGCCATTAACCCTGTGTGAGCGCTGACTGGAGGGGAGTATGGAGCGGGCACTGACTGCGGGGAGGAAGGAGCGGCCATGTTGCCGCCGGACTGTGCCCATCGCTGATTGGTCGTGGCAATGGTCGTGGACGTTTTGCCACGACCAATCAGCGACTTGGATTTCCATGACAGACAGAGGCCGCAACCAATGAATATTCGTGACAGAAAGACAGGCTAATTCTAGGCTCTCAGGCTGAGAACACAAGATTGTCCTGACGAGGTTTCCATTATTTTTGCTTTTGAAAATGTGATAAAGGTAAAAACTAGTGATGAGCGAATATACTCGTTACTGGAGATTTCTCGAGCATGCTCGGGGGTCCTCCGAGTATTTTTTAGTGCTCGGAGATTTAGTTTTTCTTACCGCAGCTGAATGATTTACATCTGTTAGCCAGCATAAGTACATGTGGGGGTTGCCTGGTTGCTAGGGAATCCCCACATGTACTCATGCTGGCTAACAGATGTAAATCATTCAGCTGCGGCAAGAAAAACTAAATCTCCGAGCACTAAAAATACTCGGAGGACCCCCGAGAGTGCTCAAGAAATCTCGAGTAACGAGTATATTCGCTCATCACTAGTTTTTACCTTTATCACATTTTCAAAAACAAAAATAATGGAAGCATCACTAGTAAAAACATATTTGGGTACAGCACGTATCTGCAGAAGTTTCTGTGGCACACAGTTGTATGACTGTGGCTCCTGAATGGTAATGGCGTATAACTTAACTGACGAGATGATGTTTGGGGGCTATGAAGCATAAGGGACGGATGAATAGGAGAAGAAACTGAGGAAGCGATCACCAAAAACATCCATATGGATGAGGGAATAGAACTCCCTAGTGATATCCTATCTATATTTGTTACTGTCCTAGATTTATTTCCTTTTTTTGTAATGCTAAGTCAGAAATTCTCAAAAAGTTACATATGCATTGAAGTTTAAGCATCCAATACCCAAGGCATTTACTGGGATGTTAGAAATTGTGGCAGAAAAAAAAAAACACGAAAGAGACATTGTAAAAATGTAAATTAAAAACTATTTGCTCAAGTGACAATCCTCATCTACCTTCCGAATACTAACAAACCTGTAGTGATAGGGAAGTTGCTATTACCAGGTGTTAAGAATAGCATATTCCATTTTGCCCAAATCTTGCTCTATACATTGACTTGACATTGGAGCTTGACAGATATTGCATAGAAGATGCTTTGTAATGTGGAGACACAGGAAATTGTGCCAAGGGAAAAAAAAAGCAAATCACAATCATTTTCAGCTCCGAGTGAATGATTGACACATCCTGTTTTTAACTGAGAATATGCTCTCTCTTCTGGACATTTTTGACAACCCCAATGGAATCTTCATTGATGCTTTTCTTTTAATAATCTCCGCACTGGACCAAAATAGATATTTTAATTTTTTTTGGGGGGGAGGGATCCCAATTGGAAACTGTTATATCTGAACTCCATCCAAATTTTAGTACTTTTTTTATACCTTGGATGATCTGACACCTCCTGAACATATGGATTGACTTTGATTTTTACTATAACAACACATAAAATGGATGATTGAATTTGTAATAAAGGGCCATTAGCTGAATAAGGAGAAAGGTCAGCCCACAGCGGTTCATTTCAGTATGGAACAGTGATGTTCATTTTCTAGATGGTAGATAAAAGGATGACAATATTACTTCTTGGCATAATTCTTTTTTATTACATTTGATAGAGGACAGTTTATAAATAGTGTCTGCAACTATAGTACTGCAGAGAGAAGTGCACCTATGCAGCACAGCCATGGGGGACACTGTGTGGAAGACTTACAGGTGCATGAAAAAGTGTTTGATCCCTTCCTGATTTCCTATTCTTTTGCATGTTTGTCACATTTAAATGTTTCAGATCAAGCAAATAACAATATTAATAATAATAATAGTAATCTTTATACAGCACCATCATATTCCGCAGCGCTTTACAGTTAAACCGTTTCAAACACAAGTCATAAATAACAGCGTTAACAATAATATAATAATTAAAGCAAAATAAAACAACCCTGCCCATGATTGCTTATAATCTACAATGTGGTGGGGGAGATACAATGTACAGGTGTGTATTTACAATGATGTATTTACAGTGAATGTCCAGCCATCTTCAGGGGGTGGGGGATAGGTGGAGATAGTGAATGGGCTACACACGCGCCCTTACACATAAAATTACTTTGATTAGGGAACGTGATAGGCTGCTCTGAAAAAATATGTTTTGTGGGAGCGCCTAAAACTGTGCAAGTTGTGGCTGGTCCTAATTTCTTGGGGTAGAGCATTCCAGAGGATTGACGCAAAGAGGGAGAAGTCTTGGAGTTGGGAGTGGGAGGTACGGATTAATGCAGAGGTTAGTTGAAAGTCGTTTGCAGAGCGCAGCGGTCGGTTAGGCTGACAGACAGAAATGAGGGAGGAGATGTAGGGGGGTGCCGCACTGTGGAGAGCTTTGTGGGTGAGAACAAGTACTTTGAATTGTATCCTGTAATGAATGGGCAGCCAGTGTAACGACTGGTGAAGAGCGGACGCGTCCGAGTAACGATTAGCCAGATGGACGACCCTGGCTGCTGTATTAAGGATGGACTAGAGAGGGAAAAGTCGAGTGAGGGGGAGGCCAATTAATAGAGCATTACAGTAGTCCAGGCAGGAGTGGATCAGGGCGACAGTGAGGGTTTTTGTTGCTTCCATGGTGAGAAAGGGGCGGATTCTAGAGATGTTCTTTAGGAGTAAGCAGCAAGAGCGGGCAAGAGATTGTATATGGGATGTGAAGGAGAGATCGGAGTCAAACATAAAACTCAGACAGCGCGCCTGCTCCTGGGGTGTTATTATGGTGCCACGCACAGAGAGGGAAATGTCAGATTTAGGGAGGTTAGTAGACAGCGGAAGAAGACGTTCAGTTTTGGATAGGTTGAGTTTCAATTAGAGAGGACATGATTTTGGAGACTGTAGACAGACAGTCACTGACGTTCTGTAGTACAGCGGGGGTAAGGTCAGGGGATGACGTGTATGGTTGTGTGTTATCAGCATAAAGATGGTAGTGAAAGCCAAATCTGCTGATGGTCTGTCGAGTTGGTGCCATGTAAAAGGAGAAGAGAAGGGGGCCAATGACTGAGCCCTGAGGTACCCCAAAAGTGAGAGGAAGATGAGATGAAGTGGAGTCAGTGAACAGAACACTGAAGGAGCCGTCAGAAAGATAGGAAGAGAACCAGGACAGAGAAGTGTCCTTAATGTCTAGTTACTGGAGCCTAGAGAGTAGAAGAGGGTGGTCAACAGTGTCAAAAGGTTGAGAAGAATGAGCAGAGTGTTGTCTCCGTTACATTTTGCTGTCAGAAGGTTGTTGGTCACTTTGATGAGTGCAGTTTCTGTTGAATGTAGGAGGCGGAAACTGGACTGTGAAGGGTCTAGGAGGGAGTGAGTGAAGAGGTAACTGGTAAGGCGGGAGTAGAATAGGCGCTCCAAGAGTTTAGAGATGAAGGGGAGATTGGAGACTGGTCTGTAGTTGTTTGTGCAGGATGGGTCGAGGGCGGGTTTCTTTAGTAATGGAATAATGATAGAGTGTTAGAAGGAGGAGGGGAAAATGCCAGAGGAGAGGGAGAGATTAAAGATTGTAGTTAGGTGAGTTGTGATGACTGGAGAGACTGGAGATGTGAGGGAATGGGCTCAGTAGTGCACATAGTCAGACGAGAAGAAGAGAGGAGCTTGAAGACTTCTTCTTCTGTGATGGGATCGAATGTGGAGAGTGAGCCAGGGGAAATGCTGGGAGGGATGGGAGTAACTGCACTTTGTGGCTGGGAGTGGATTTCCTGATGGATATTATCTATTTTCTCTATAAAGTGGGAGCCCAGGTCATCAGCACAAATGTCTGTGATAGGGGCTTGCTCTTGGCCTGAGGAGGAAGTGAAAGGTGTCAAAAAGTTTCTTGGAGTTGTTGGATAGTGAGGAGATAACGGAGGTGGAGTAGGTCTGTTTGACAAGGTGAAGGGCAGAATTATAGGTTGTTAACATAAATTGAAGTGTATGAAGTCTTCTGGTGTGCGAGTTTTCCTCCATAAGCGTTCAGCACACCTAGAGCATCACTGGAGAAATCAGGTTTGCGATGTGAGCCAGGGCTGTTTTACTCTGTGTTTGGACTTTCTGAGGGTGAGGGGAGCTACTTGGTCAAGGGTGCTTCTAATAGTGTTGTTGCAGTGATGTACAGCCTGATCAGGACAGGAAAAAGTGGAGATTGGGGACAGTGATGAGTATAGGGAGTCAGAAAGTATATGAGGGTTAATAGCATATAGATTTCTGAATTTGTGGTAGGTAGGAGTGTGCTGGGGTGGGTGAGGAATTGTGAGTGTGAAGGAGAGAATGTTGAGGCCAGAGAGGGGAAGCGGTGAGTTATCTAGGTAGGAGATTGAACAGAGCCGGACAAAGACCAGGTCAAGGGTGTTACCGTCTTTGTGTGTTTCAGAGGTTAAGAGCCGTGAGAGGCCTAGAGAAGTGGTTAGTGATAGAAGCTGGGATGCAGATGTGGAAATGGGGCTGTTAATGGGGATGTTAAAGTCTCCCAGGATAAGGGTTGGTAGTTCTGAGGACATGAAGTGCGGCAGCCAGGAAAACAAATTTAAATACTAGACAAAGATAACACAAGGAAATACAACATTCAGTTTTTAAATGAAGGTCTTCATTATTAAGGGAGAAAGAAATCCAAACCTACAGGGCCCTGTGTGAAAAAGTGATTGACCGCCCTTTTCCTTAAAACATAAATTAACTGTGGATTATCACATCTTTGTGAAGCTAAGTTCAAATTTGCTAGCCACACCCAGGCCTGATTACTGCCAAACCTGTTCTCAATCAAGAGATCACTTAAATAGGACCTGCCTGACAAAGTGAAGACCAATAGATCATCAAAAGCTAAACATCATGCCGCGATCCAAAGAAATTCTGGAACAAATGAGAAGCAAAGTGTTAAGGACCGGCGGAACGCACCAAGTATAGATAATATGAAACTAGGTGCGTTCGCAGTCCGAGGTCCACCGTGCAGGTAAAAGACCCTGCTGCTAGTAAGACGGACTATATGGCGGTACTAAGTATACACACATGGGTTAACTTCACCCTGTGTGAAGGAAGCGATCCTGTTGCGTCACAGGACCGCAGTACCGCACATAGAGCGCGAGCAAGAAGTCAGCGAACTCAACCCCTATACAGGATTGAAGTCCGATTAGACACTTGCTGGCACAACACCGCAACTGGGTGTGTAAGGAAACTTATTAAATAGAATCTATAGACACGAGAGTGCATGCGGTGCCGCACTGACGGACGCCAATAACCACCCAGGCTTGGGTAAGGAAAGCGCAGAGGAAGCGCACGGCGCCGTACTGGCGGGCACAGCAACAGGACGCTGTGTGTTACATGCAGATGGCTAGACGGGCGCTAGATAGCTACCATCATCCGCGAGCAGTCAACAACTCTAGGGAGGGATACTTAGGAGCTTTCATCCATCGACATACATCCATCTACACACACACATAATATCAAGACAATACTAGCGCATGGCCGTGCGGTCATGCGCAGTTTATATAGCTGCAGCACAGGAAACAGCTACAGAAGTTTTGCCCTTTCAGGACCTGCCAAAAGGACCAATGGGATGTGCTGCAGTACCTGAGCATGTGACCCTCGATCTCCAACGGAGATCTTGCCCTGGGCATGCTCAGTGTGTGCAAATAAGGACTTAGTCCCAGAGAAACCAGCTCGCCGCAGATCAGTGCAGGGTACAACAGGAGAGCCAGAAAAGGCAGCAGTAACCCTTTGCACAGAATCAGTCCCAGCAAGACGCTGGGAGCGACGCCTCCGCTGAGCAGAGCCCACTGCGGCCGAAGCAGAATGGGAGACCGCAGCAGACACGGATCGAGATTCCCCCTGTGCAGCAGAGGAAACTCGACTCCTAACACAAAGTAATTGAGATCTATCAGTCTGGAAAATTTTATAAGACCATTTCTCAAGCTTTGGGACTCCAGCGAGAGCCATTAACCAGAAATAGCAAAAACATGGAACAGTGGTAAACCTACCCAGGAGTGGTCAGCCAACCAAATTACCCCAAGAGGACAGTGATGATTCATCCAAGAGGTCACAAAAAATCCCACAACAACATTAAAAGAACTGCAGGCCTCACTTGCCTCTGTTAAAGTCAGTATTCATGACTCCACCATAAGAAAGAGATTGGGCAAAAATGGTGTGCATGGCACAGTTCCAAGATGAAAACCACTGATGCAGCAAAACAAAGGCTCATCTCAGTTTTTGACAGAAAACAGCTTGATTATACACAAGACTTTTGGAAGAATACACTGTGGACTGACGAGAAAAAAGTTCAACTTTTTGGAAGATGTATTTCCCATTACATCTGGTGGAGAAGTAACACAGCATTTCAGCTGTAAAATATGGTGGTGGTAGTGTGATGGTCTGGGGCTGTTTTTCTACTTCAGGACCTGGAAGACTTGCTGTGATAAATGGAACTATGAATTCTGCTGTCTACCAAAAAATCCTGAAGGAGAATGTCCGGCCATCTGTTCCTGAGCATGACCTCAAGCTGAAACGCACTTGGGTTATGCAGCAGAACAATGATCCAAAACACACCACCAAGTCCACCTTTGAATGGCTATAGAAAAGCAAAATTACGATTTTGGAGTGGCCTAGTTAAAGACCTGACATTAATCCGATTGAGATGCTATGGCATGACCTTAAACAAGTGGTTCATGCTCGGAAACCCTCCAATGTGGCTGAATTACAACAATACTGAAAAGATGAGTGGTCCAAAATTCCTCCAGAGCATCATAAAAGACTCATTGCCAGTTATCGTAAATGCTTGATAGCAGTTGTTGCTGCTAAGGGTAGCCCAACCAGTTATTAGGCTTAGGGGCAATCCCTTTTTCAAACAGGGTCCTGTGGATTCTTTTTCCCTTAACAATAAAGACCTTCATTTAAAAACTGCATTTTGTGATTACTTGTGTTATCTTTGTTTAGTATTTAAATTTGTTTGGTGATCTTAAACATTTAAGTGTGACAAGCAAGCAAAAGAATAGGAAATCAGGAAGAGCAAAAACTTTGTAACAACCCTGCCGGCATCACTGCATGGCCTCCCATCCCCCACATGCCTTACACATCAACTTACTCACTACTCCGGGTCATGCTGTGAGTTCTGTCTTCTGCCGGTTCCATGCCGTGTGCCTCATGTCTCCTGCCTGCTCTGTGCATGCTTCCTGGCTGTGTGCATAGGGGGCGGCACTGGCAATCCCTGATTCTTATTGAGACTGTGTGCTCCTTCCTATGGTGTCCAGGGCAAATTGCCAAGAGGCCTCTGATACTTAAGGCATCCCCATCCATTGGAGGATGCCTGTGCAACTTTCTCCATCAGTTAGTGTCTTGCTACTGAGCTGCCAGGTCCTGTCCTGTCTCAGCCACCCAATGGGGCTTTGTACCCTGGCCTGAACCTGTGTGTCCTGTCTCAGCCACCCGGTGGGTCTTTGTACCCTGGTCTGAATCCTTTGTGCCTTGTCCCGTTCTTGTTCCTGTCTGTACCCTGGTCTATATCTGTTCCTGTTGTTTCCTTGTCTGTTGCCTTTCCCACTCAACTGTGCGTTCCCTTGTGTATATTCCTTCCTGCTCTGCTCACCTAACCTGTGGCTCTGCGCCTCTCTGCTCTGTTTGCCATAACCTGTGGTTCTGTGTCTTCCTGCTCTGCTCGCCACAAACCCGCAGCTTTTCTCTGTTCTGCTGCTCACTTTGTGGCTCTGCTCTGCCCGCCGCAACCTGTGGCTCTGCGCCTCTCAGCTCTGCACGCCACAACTTGTGGCTCTGCGCCTCTCTGCCCTGCTCACTGCAAACTGTGGCTCTGTACCTCTCTGCCCTGCTCACTGCAAACTGTGGCTCTGCGCCTCTCTGCTCCCCGCAAGCTGTGGCTCTACGCCTTTCTGCTCTTGGCTCCACCTCCAGCGGTTCTGCTCTTAGCTCCACCTCTAGCGGTTCTGCTCTTGGTTCTGCCTCCAGCGGTTCTGCTCTATGTTCCGCATACAGCGGTTCAGCTATTTGCTCTGTCTCCCTCAGCTCTGCTCTTGGTTCTGGCTCCTGTGGTTCTGCTCTTAGCTCTGCCTGCTATGTTTCTGCCCTTTGCTCTGCCTCCCTCAGCTCTATTCTTAGCCCCACCTCCTACGTTTCTGCTCTTTGCTCTGCCTCCCTCAGCTCTGCTCTTAGCTTCACCTCCTGCAGTCCTGTTCTTTGCTCTGCCTCCTACATTTCTGCTCTTAGCTCTGCCACCTGTAGTTCTGCTTTGCATCCACTCCTTACGGTCCTGCTCTAGTTCCATTCTGCAACCTATGGGTCAGGTTCCTACCTGTTCCCATATACCCTACTGTCTAAACAGGTCCCTACGTGTTTCCATATACCTGCCTGTATTCTGGTCCCTACCTACCTAGTCACTACCTGTCCTGCCAGAGTACCAGTCGTGTCCGCCTGTCCTGCCAGAGTGCCAGCCGTGCCTGCCTGGCTGCCAGTGTCTCAGCCGTGCCCGCCTGCCAGTGTCTGTCGTACCCGCCTGCCTGCCTGTGTTCCGTCCCCCAGTGGGATCAGCAGCCATAGCTAGACACCACCCTGAGTGATACCTGGCAGATACCTGCCTGACCTCACCATCAGAGGCTCCAGTGAACACCCAGGTAGCTGCTTAGTCATGCCCCTTCCAGGGTAGTCTGATTTGTGGCACGGGGGGCCACACCCCCATGTTCACGCCAACCAGTCAGAGCGTGAGCATTACACACTTTTTCCCACAACAGTAGGAACCGTCATCCACACAAAGCAGGGAAGGAGCATCGTGATCGCAAGTAGAGAGGAGGAGTTGGATCAAGACCAGAGGCACCCATCAGAAATGACCGCAGTGTATCTTAATAATATTATATATGTATAATAAAAGCTTTTTTCTTTTGTCTTGCAAAGCGGATTGGGAACTTATATATAGCATTCCAGAATATTTTAATAAATATGCAAACATTTCTACATTTGTTTTTTTTCAGTCAAGATGGGGTGCAGAGTGTACGTTAATGTGAAAAAAATGAACTTTTTTGAATTTATCAAATGGCTGCAATGAAACAAAGAGTGAAAAATATAAAGGGGTCTGAATACTTTCTGTACCCACTGTAGAATCCAGCTCCTACAGGAAGATCCCATGTGGATTCAAACCATGCAGTCTATTTTACTGCTTTATTCAGACAACTAGGATTTCAAAAGGAGAATATGGGCTCATCATATGTCCTGGCCACACACCGGTTTTATTTCCGAGATCCCCAGAACATAGCAGATGCCCGGCTGGGTCTTGATTCATTCTAGCACCCATGAGCATAGAGATACCTAGAACAGACAGTGGAAACCAGATAGAAAAGCTGTGTTTGATGAGTAGCAGAGACCTGGTTGGATCCGATGGTGCCAGAACCGCCATCCTAGGACCCTCCAGAAAGGAGTTATTATCTTTCATAGGCTTTGGAGTTTGCAGCTGCAGAGGCAAGGGGAGAGGATTTAGGACCCAATCTATTCCTGTTAACAGAACGAGCTTATATCGAACGAGGAACGGGTGGCAGTTCTACCGGGGCTCATAAGGTTCTGTTTCACTGGGGCTAGTGAAAGGGGTCTCTCAGCCCCTCAGTGTGGTGGGCAAGTGTGGTGCCATGTCAGTGACTGAATGGGCCACCTCCTCTCACTCCCTGTGCCTTCCTGGGCCCATGTGGACAAGGGGTGTCTGTCTAAATTGCCGCCAAAATGACCTTACATGTCTCCAGGTGGTGCGGAATGTCACTTTGGTACAAGTGGGCAAACCTTACCACCGCTGATGTAATATTGATGTCAGTAGGGGTGGCGAGGTGCGGATCCTTCACAGGGGGCATAAGAGGAAGAGATGTGCAGGAAGGTATGATATGAGATGCAGTGTGGCGTGCCATGAAATGATGGACTGTGCATTTGGACCATGACATGTGGGGCTGTGTGGGGGGACAGCAAAGTATATGAGGATCTGTGGTGACCATACTGTATATGGGTCTGTGGAGAACATTATACTGTGTTGACCATACTAGATAGGGGGCTGTGGTGAATATGATACTGTTAGAGTGCTGTTTTTGTGCCATAATACTGTATGGGGAGTTGTGGGGGCCATCATACTATACATGGGGTCTGTTTTGGACTATTTATGGGGATCTGTGGTGGACATCATACTATATATGGGTGGTTGTGGTGCTTACCATATTATATATTGGCGGCTTGCTGTGGATATCATACATCTTGGGCAGCTGTGGTGACCATCATACTGAGTAGGGGGACAGCGCAAGGAGTGGTTACATATGAGGGCACAGTGTGAAGAGGGGGCACAAAATGGATATGGAGAGGGGACAGTGTGAAATAGAGGTACAATATCAAGAGAGGCTAGCAGAATGGTGGCGGGACAGTGTGGAGATAACAAAAGTATAATGGAAAATTAGAGAGGAGACAGCCATGGTATAGGCTGTCGTTTATAAGGGTGGAAGGTGTGGCGATTATAGCTGATAGCACAGAGCGTGGAGGCCATATATCATAGGAGGCTTATTTAGGTTATAATCTGAACAGATATTTTTATGCAGAGGGCATTTTAATAAAGCTCTTATTTTTAAGGGCACTGTGTGGGGATGTGCTGTAAAAGACCAGAGAAGAGGGAGGTCTGCAGAGACGAGCTGTGGATGTGAAAAGTCATCTAGACAAGATGGAGATGAAAAGGAAGAGATGACTCCAGAGACGATATAGTCTATAAGGTACCTGGATGTTAGATACAATTGTATATGGGGCTGACTTGATGTTACAATAGATCGCTGTATTAAGCTTGGATCTTGTATTAAAGTAATTTTTGTTTTGGTTATGTACTCATGTGCTTATGATGGTTCTGGTGATGTATCAGTTTACTGAGGGTGGTTCTGGTGATGTATTCATGTACTGAGGGTGGTTCTGGTGACGTATTCATGTACTAATGATGATTCTGTGATGTATGGTAGTTCTGATGATGTAATCATGTGCTGATGGTAGTTCTGGTTACTTATTTATTTACTGATGATGTTTCTTGTGCCATATTCATGTACTATTGATGACTCTGGTGCTCTAATTATGTACTATTGATGACTTTTGCTTTGTATGCATGTATTGATGATGGTTCTGGTGATGAATATATCACCAGAATCATCATCACTTCATGAATACAGCACCAGAACAACCATCGCTTGAATATGTCAGCAGGTCTGGAATACGTCTCCAGAACCACCAACTTTGTATGAATACAAGAATCATCATCACTTCATGAATACAGCACCAGAACAACCATCACATGAATATGTCAGCAGAACTGGAATATGTCTCCAGAACCACCAACTTTTCATGAATACATCACCAGAATCACTATCAGTTTTGCGAAAGCTGTATTTGTCACACAATGGATTAAAAAACCATCAGATGTATCCCTTTATCTATAATGGGGGTCTGTTTATTTTCCATTAGGGTACCTGCCCAATGCTGGACACTAGGGTTGAGTGACCTTTACTTTTATAGGATCGGGTCGGGTTTCACGAAACCCGACTTTTTCAAAAGTCGGGTCGAGTGAAATCGGCCGATCCTATAAAAAAGTCGGGGTCGGGGTCGGCCGAAACTCGAAACCCAATGCAGTGCATTGGGTTTCCATGGTTCCCAGGGTCTGAAGGAGCGGAAACTCTCCTTCAGGCCCTGCGATCCATATTTTAGTGTAAAATAAAGAATTAAAATAAAAAATATCGCAATACTTACCCTCTGACGCGCCCTGGTACTAACCGGGAACCTTAGAATCAGCCTTCCAGGACCTTGCGGTGACGTCGCGGCTTGTGATTGGCCGTGCGGCCGCCCATGTGACCGCTCGCGCGACCGATCACAAGCCGCGACGTCACCTATTAGGTATATACTCACCCTCGGACGTGCCCTGCTTCTTTCCGGCAGCCTTCCTTCCTAAGAATCAGCCCTTCCAGGACCTTCGGTGACGTCGCGGCTTGTGATTGGTCGCGCGAGCGGTCACATGGGCGGCCGCGTGGCCAATCACAAGCCGCGACGTTACCGCAAGGTCCTGGAAGGCTGATTCTAAGGAAGAAAGGTTCCCGGTTAGTACTAGGGCGCGTCAGAGGGTAAGTATTGCGATATTTTTTATTTTAATTCTTTATTTTACACTTAAATCTGAATTCCGATACCAATTCCCGATATCTTAAACATATCGGGAATCGGTATCGGAATTCCGATTCTAGATTCAAAAGATCGCCGTCTTCATGGCCGACCCCACACAGGGGTCGGGTCGGGTTTCATGAAACCCGACCTTGCCAAAAGTTGGCGACTTTTGAATATTTTCGACCCGTTTCGCTCAACCCTACTGGACACCCATGAAACTAAACAGCCCTTTTTATAGTTACGCTTTATTAGTTTCTATAACTATCCTTGGGCTCTAAATTTGTAATATATACAGTTAGGTCCATATATATTTGGACAGAGACAACATTTTTCTAATTTTGGTTATAGACATTACCAGAATGAATTTTAAACAAAACAATTCAGATGCAGTTGAAGTTCAAACTTTCAGCTTTCATTTGAGGGTATCCACATTAAAATTGGATGAAGGGTTTAGGAATTTCAGCTCCTTAACATGTGCCACCCTGTTTTTAAAGGGACCAAATGTAATTGGACAATTGACTCCAAGGCTATTTCATGGACAGGTGTGGGCAATCCCTTCGTTATGTTATACTCAATTAAGCAGATAAAAGGCTTGGAGTTGATTTGAGGTGCGGTGCTTGCATTTAGAAGGTTTTGCTGTGAAGTAAACATGCGGTCAAAGGAGCTCTCGATGCAGGTGAAACAAGCCATCCTTAAGCTGCGAAAACAGAAAAAAACCCATCCGAGAAATTCCTGCAATATTAGGAGTGGCAAAATCTACAGTTTAGTACATCCTGAGAAAGAAAGAAAGCACTGGTGAACTCATCACTGCAAAAAGACCTGGGCGCCCACGGGAGACAACAGTGGTGGATGATCGCAGAATAATCTCCATGGTGAAGAGAAACCCCTTCACAACAGCCAACCAAGTGAACAACACTCTCCAGGAGGTCGGTGTATCAATATCCAAATCTACCATAAAGAGAAGACTGCATGGAAGTAAATACAGAGGGTTCACTGCACGGTGCCATCCACTCATAAGCATCAAGAAGAAAAAGGCTAGACTGGACTTAAACTAGAAGAAGAGGGGACGGGAAGAAAAACATTAGACTCGAACAAAGACGACCCAGGAAAACATACTCAGAAGGGAGGTAAGAACATTTCTAAAACAATCCACAGTGAGGAGATAGGAACAAAACAAAATCCTCTAAACTGCATGCTCGCAAACGCCAGAAGCCTGACAAACAAGATGGAAGAACTAGAAGCAGAAATATCTACAGGTAACTTTGACATAGTGGGAATAACCGAGACATGGTTAGATGAAAGCTATGACTGGGCAGTTAACTTACAGGGTTACAGTCTGTTTAGAAAGGATCGTAAAAATCGGAGAGGAGGAGGGGTTTGTCTCTATGTAAAGTCTTGTCTAAAGTCCACTTTAAGGGAGGATATTAGCGAAGGGAATGAGGATGTCGAGTCCATATGGGTTGAAATTCATGGAGGGAAAAATGGTAACAAAATTCTCATTGGGGTCTGTTACAAACCCCCAAATATAACAGAAAGCATGGAAAGTCTACTTCTAAAGCAGATAGATGAAGCTGCAACCCATAATGAGGTCCTGGTTATGGGGGACTTTAACTACCCGGATATTAACTGGGAAACAGAAACCTGTGAAACCCATAAAGGCAACAGGTTTCTGCTAATAACCAAGAAAAATTATCTTTCACAATTGGTGCAGAATCCAACCAGAGGAGCAGCACTTTTAGACCTAATACTATCTAATAGACCTGACAGAATAACAAATCTGCAGGTGGTTGGGCATTTAGGAAATAGCGACCACAATATTGTGCAGTTTCACCTGTCTTTCACTAGGGGGACTTGTCAGGGAGTCACAAAAACATTGAACTTTAGGAAGGCAAAGTTTGACCAGCTTAGAGATGCCCTTAATCTGGTAGACTGGGACAATATCCTCAGAAATGAGAATACAGATAATAAATGGGAAATGTTTAAGAACATCTTAAATAGGCAGTGTAAGCGGTTTATACCTTGTGGGAATAAAAGGACTAGAAATAGGAAAAACCCAATGTGGCTAAACAAAGAAGTAAGACAGGCAATTAACAGTAAAAAGAAAGCATTTGCACTACTAAAGCAGGATGGCACCATTGAAGCTCTAAAAAACTATAGGGAGAAAAATACTTTATCTAAAAAGCTAATTAAAGCTGCCAAAAAGGAAACAGAGAAGCACATTGCTAAGGAGAGTAAAACTAATCCCAAACTGTTCTTCAACTATATCAATAGTAAAAGAATAAAAACTGAAAATGTAGGCCCCTTAAAAAATAGTGAGGAAAGAATGGTTGTAGATGACGAGGAAAAAGCTAACATATTAAACACCTTCTTCTCCACGGTATTCACGGTGGAAAATGAAATGCTAGGTGAAATCCCAAGAAACAATGAAAACCCTATATTAAGGGTCACCAATCTAACCCAAGAAGAGGTGCGAAACCGGCTAAATAAGATCAAAATAGATAAATCTCCGGGTCCGGATGGCATACACCCACGAGTACTAAGAGAACTAAGTAATGTAATAGATAAACCTTTATTTCTTATTTTTAGTGACTCTATAGCGACAGGGTCTGTTCCGCAGGACTGGCGCATAGCAAATGTGGTGCCAATATTCAAAAAGGGCTCTAAAAGTGAACCTGGAAATTATAGGCCAGTAAGTCTAACCTCTATTGTTGGTAAAATATTTGAAGGGTTTCTGAGGGATGTTATTCTGGATTATCTCAATGAGAATAACTGTTTAACTCCATATCAGCATGGGTTTATGAGAAATCGCTCCTGTCAAACCAATCTAATCAGTTTTTATGAAGAGGTAAGCTATAGGCTGGACCACGGTGAGTCATTGGACGTGGTATATCTCGATTTTTCCAAAGCGTTTGATACCGTGCCGCACAAGAGGTTGGTACACAAAATGAGAATGCTTGGTCTGGGGGAAAATGTGTGTAAATGGGTTAGTAACTGGCTTAGTGATAGAAAGCAGAGGGTGGTTATAAATGGTATAGTCTCTAACTGGGTCGCTGTGACCAGTGGGGTACCGCAGGGGTCAGTATTGGGACCTGTTCTCTTCAACATATTCATTAATGATCTGGTAGAAGGTTTACACAGTAAAATATCGATATTTGCAGATGATACAAAACTATGTAAAGCAGTTAATACAAGAGAAGATAGTATTCTGCTACAGATGGATCTGGATAATTTGGAAACTTGGGCTGAAAGGTGGCAGATGAGGTTTAACAATGATAAATGTAAGGTTATACACATGGGAAGAGGGAATCAATATCACCATTACACACTGAACGGGAAACCACTGGGTAAATCTGACAGGGAGAAGGACTTGGGGATCCTAGTTAATGATAAACTTACCTGGAGCAGCCAGTGCCAGGCAGCAGCTGCCAAGGCAAACAGGATCATGGGGTGCATTAAAAGAGGTCTGGATACACATGATGAGAGCATTATACTGCCTCTGTACAAATCCCTAGTTAGACCGCACATGGAGTACTGTGTCCAGTTTTGGGCACCGGTGCTCAGGAAGGATATAATGGAACTAGAGAGAGTACAAAGGAGGGCAACAAAATTAATAAAGGGGATGGGAGAACTACAATACCCAGATAGATTAGCGAAATTAGGATTATTTAGTCTAGAAAAAAGACGACTGAGGGGCGATCTAATAACCATGTATAAGTATATAAGGGGACAATACAAATATCTCGCTGAGGATCTGTTTATACCAAGGAAGGTGACGGGCACAAGGGGGCATTCTTTGCGTGTGGAGGAGAGAAGGTTTTTCCACCAACATAGAAGAGGATTCTTTACTGTTAGGGCAGTGAGAATCTGGAATTGCTTGCCTGAGGAGGTGGTGATGGCGAACTCAGTCGAGGGGTTCAAGAGAGGCCTGGATGTCTTCCTGGAGCAGAACAATATTGTATCATACAATTATTAGGTTCTGTAGAAGGACGTAGATCTGGGTATTTATTATGATGGAATATAGGCTGAACTGGATGGACAAATGTCTTTTTTCGGCCTTACTAACTATGTTACTATGTTACTATGTTACTATGACTTTGCTAAAAAACATCTAAAAAAGCCAGCACAGTTCTGGAAGAACATTCTTTGGACAAATAAAACCAAGATTAACCTCTACCAGAATGATGGAAAGAGAAAAGTATGGCGAAGGCGTGGTACAGCTCATGATCAAAAGCATACCACATCATCTGTAAAACACGGTGGAGGCAGTGTGATGGCTTGGGCATGCATGGCTGCCAGTGGCACTGGGTCACTAGTATTTATTGATGATGTGACACAGGACAGAAGCAGCCGAATGAATTCTGCGGTATTCAGAGCAGCCATACTGTGTGCTCAGATCCAGCCAAATGCAGCAAAACGGATTGGTCGTTGTTTCATACTAAAGATGGACAATGACCCAAAAACATAAAGCCAAAGAAAGCCAGGAGTTTATTAAAGCAAAGAAGTGGAATATTCTTGAATGGCCAAGTCAGTCACCTGACCTCAACCCAATTGAGCAGCATTTCACTTGTTAAAGACTAAACTTCAGACAGAAAGGTCCACAAACAAACAGCAACTGAAAACCACCGCAGTGAAGGCCTGGCAGATCATCAAAAAGGAGGAAACACCGCATCTGATGTCCAGGAGTTCAAGACTTCAGAAAGTCATTGCCAACAAAGGGTTTTCAACCAAGTACTAAAAATGAACATTTTATTTAAAATTATTTAATCTGTCCAATTACTTTTGGTCCCTTTAAAAACAGGGTGGCACATGTTAAGTAGCTGAAACTCCTAAACCCTTCATCCAATTTTAATGTGGATACCCTCAAATGAAAGCTGAAAGTCTGAACTTCAACTGCATCTGAATTGTTTTGGTTAAATTTTATTGTGGTAATGTCTATATCCAAAATTAGAAAAATGTCTCTGTCCGAATATATATGGACCTAACTGTAGGTCATCAGGGATGAATATCGCTATTTTTTCCCTATATTGTGTAAATGATCTGAAAAAATGATTGATTCTGTATCTAACTTTGAAATTGTACTTCCTCTTAAGTTACATCCATAAAGTACACCATTTTTTCCACTTTTGATAATATTTGTTTACGAAAAAGGTAACAATTCTAGTGGAAATGGTTATAAAAGTTTTCTACCTAACCCATCAGAGGAGGAGGTGCATTAGGGGCCCTGTTACCTTAGTTTCTGACCCATTCATTTATTTTGGATTGGCGGGGCATTAGCTCAATCTGCCTAGGGTACCAAAATGTCCTGGCTTTGAATGCATTTGTCCATTTTTTATTAAAACACTGCTAAAGTTCATTTTGCAGAGCATTTGGGGATAGCAAGAAAAAAGAATGTGGATAGTTCTGTGCTATTTTAACTAGGAAGCTTAAAGAAACATAATAAAATTGAATTTTCAGTTTGGCTGAAGTCTAAAAGTACAGGAAAGAGGTGCTGGGATTCAAATTAATGGCAAAAAGTCCCTTTCCAATGAGTCATTCATGAATCATCAACATATCTCAAATGTCCTCATAATTTACAAGTTGCAAAAATAGCCTCCAAATTTTAACACATGAGATCTGATTGAGTCCTGAATTTTGCAATAGTGACCCTTCCTTCGAGTGGCCCTGTTGGAAATAGAGTCTTATTTGTCAGAGTAAGCTTATAGATCATGCAGGGGTTGTTAGTGCTGCAGTGTACATGTGACATAGCTCTACGTGGATAGAATAATTAAGCTGGCCATACACTAATGGGTTTAGTCATCTGTAACGGATTTAGACCAGACATTGCTGCCAGTAGAATTTTTTTTATTGACACGAAAGATTGTGTCACATGCTGAATGAGAGCGGATGTCTTGAATTGTGAAATATTTTTGGACGCTGCTCATACTGTGCAGCTGCCTTTACTTAGGTCTGAGCATTAAGTGTTGGATCAAAAGAGCAAGGTCTTGGTGACCTGGTTATCAAATTCAGTGGTGCCCGACACAGTAGCGACAGGTGAGGAACCATGTATGACCACATACCGAGTAGCAGTGACAATGATACAGAGGTTGCAAGGAATCCAGATCTTCAAAACTTCATGCAACTTGTGAGACCTGGTTGCTGCGACCACATTCATTTTTATCATGGTGCGTTGCAGCATGGTAATACTATGATCTTTGACCATGTGATTTATGTTGCCTCAATATCACTGTGTAGCCCCAGCCTCATACATTGCTGCTTTGTAGGTACGAAGACCAAATAAACTTGGCTTTTATCATACACTGTTGTTTTTCCTTGGTATACAATAATACATCCCCAACTCCGAGATTGTTGAACACAAAGAAATATTTTACATTCTTGAGTGTAGGATAGCTGTTAAATCTGTAATGGCTATTATTTTAAAGGAGTTGTGCAATAAAAAAAAGTGTCTACAAAGGCATATAATGAACCAAAGAAGAAGGGAAGAGCAAAACCAAAAAATAAAATTTAAGATATTTTATTCACAATGAATTAAAAATAATTGCACAAAAAGGGCATTTAAACAAGGCAGAGTGAGCTCAAAGCAATCCATAGCATGAGTGTAGAGCATGAGTCAAATACAAGTCTTAATAGTAAGTAAAATCAGATAATACGGTAAATATAACACAACCGTGCATTGGAATGTAAAAGGAAAATTTTCACAAAATATGCACAAAACTGCCTACAAAGTGAAGGTATGTAAACCACTAAAGTGCACGTATATGGCAAACGAAGAGTGTGTATATAAGGTATATAAATAGGAATCCTATACGGTATACTAGTGTATGCTATCTATACAAAAAGATCTACTAAAGATCAAAAACTATATCTGAATAAAGTGCAAGTGCATTAGGATAGAATAAATATAGATGTAGGGAAACTATAGATATATTAAGGGATGCCAAATATAAAAATATTAAGAAGGCAGCAGCACCATGTTATTTACCTGCACACCTATGGATTGCCGTGAGGAGGAAAACCCCGACGAGCCTTTTGCAACGTAGCTTCTTCCAATTATGATGATTTCTATTTTTAATTCAATGTGAATAAAATATCTTAAATTTTATTTTTTGGTTTTGCACTTCCCTTTTTCTTTGGTTCATGTAATTTTGGAAGTATACCATATGAATATTTTGGTCTTCAGTCTTTGGATATTTGAAAGGCATATAATGATACAAAGTTATAAATAAGTCATGGTAATACTTATTATTCATGGCTCTGATAATGAGCGTAGACACCAAGGCACCTGCTTTTCACAAGAACAAGAAGCACTGCATCTAGCTTTTGCTCATCTGGCCACTAGGGCCTGTAAATAGCTGCAGCAGGCATGAAGAAGGAAACCTTTTCTGTCCATTACATGACTCATTACATGACTTGTATCCTGCCAACTTTTGGGGAGATTTATTAGGGCTGGTGTACCACCCACCAGTCAAAAGAAACTATTAGGATTCAGAATAAGAATCCGAGAGTGGACCCTCTGGGTCGTGGCTCTAGAGCCCTCGAGGGCGAGCGGACCAGATGGAACCACCCCCTATACAGGGAGCGTTAGGAGCAGGCCCAAGGGGGATGGAGACACAACTGCTAGAGCCAAAGGGGCAAATACAAGGAGGAGAGGAAAAGAGACTGAGGACTGAAGGAAATGGACAGATGCAGGGAGAACTGGGAGACGAGACTTGATGCCAGACTGGTACGGTAGAGACACGGAAGTGGCACCGCAGAGACACAGGGCAGGCTTAGCAGAGACACAGGACTGTTGTGGGAGAGACACCAGGCAAACACGACAGAGACATAGGACTGGTATGGCTGAGACACAGGGCTAGTGCGGCAGAGGCACAGGGCAGGAACGGCAGAGACACAGGACTTGAATGGCAGAGACACTAGGCAGGCACGGCAGAGACTCTGGGCTGGCATGGCAGAGATACAGGGCTGGAAGAGCACAGACAAAAGGGGGCCTGAGGATAAAGAAGGCGCTGGCACGAAACACAACGTATTCCCTAAGAAGCACAGGCGCCTTACCTAGGACGACGCTGGGAATAAATAGCAGATGGACACCGCCATGTTGGGGAGGAGCCACCAGGTCGCGA
Organism: Ranitomeya imitator; assembly: GCF_032444005.1. NCBI lineage: Eukaryota > Metazoa > Chordata > Amphibia > Anura > Dendrobatidae > Ranitomeya > Ranitomeya imitator. Next base: position 73,549,483 of record NC_091283.1, on the reverse strand, counting down.
CCTCCCAGAGAACCCAGCAGTGGAGGAGACATGACCGCGCATGCGTGAGGGAATGATGTGCCGGAATCCAGAGAAGATGGAGGATGAGCGGCGAGGGACCGAGTTGGGATGGGAGATGGCAGGTAAGTATCCGAGGCCGTGACAGTACCCCCTCTTACTCCCCTTCTCTTTAGTGCTGGAAAGGAATCTCCTCATGATAAGATGAGGATTGATGTTCTCTTGGGGCTCACACGAACTCTCCTCAGGACCGAATCCCTCCCAATCAATCAAAAACGAGGTTCTCCCCCTAACAGTCTTCTTGGCAAAAATATCCTTTACATTAAAGACACCATTAGAAGTGCTGGGTTGAGGAGAAAGAGAGGGAGAAGAGTGAAAATGATTAAAGACTGCGGGTTTGAGAAGTGACACATGGAAAGCATTAGGAATTCGTAGCGAAGCAGGTAATCTTAATTTGTAGGATACGTCATTGATGTAACTTAAGAGCTGAAAGGGACCAATGTAATGAGGACCTAATTTGTGAGAGGAAATTTTAAGTTTGATATAACGTGAAGAGAGCCAAACCTTATCACCGGGACTATATGGAGGAACGTCCAGGCGCTTCTTATCGGCATACCTCTTCATTCTGCAACTAGCTCTTTCAAGAGCCTCTTTAGTCTCCCGCCAGACTTTAGAGAATTCCAAGGACAAGAAATCCGCTGCCGGTACATCCAAGGTGAGAGAAACAGGAAGAGGAACACTAGGATGTTGCCCAAAAACTAAAAAGAAGGGAGACTTGGAAGAAGATTCACTGGGGTGATTGTTATAAGCGAATTCGGCCCATGGGAGAAGAGAGACCCAATCATCCTGGTGAGCATTGGAGAAATGCTGGTGGTAGGAAGTTAGAACTTGATTGACTCGTTACACTTGGCCATTGGATTGTGGATGATAAGCGGAAAAGAAATCCAGGTTGATCTTCATTAACCCCTTAATGACCGCCAATACGCCTTTTAACTGACCTGAGATATAAGAGAATAGCCTCCCCATACAGGTGACAATCCAGCATCTGTCGGTTTTACACTATAGCTGACAACTTGCTGTACCAGCCACGATCAGTATTTGCACCATCTAAATCTGTTTAACCCCTTAGATGCTGCTGTCAATAGTGACTACATCATTATAAATGGTTAACAGAGCGTGGGGGCTTCTTCTTTGTCCCAATTGGTACCCTCATATCATGATTTTGTTGTCCTGATGTTTGCCATGGCAATTCATGACCAAATAGTGGCCTTAGAGTCTGACGGCTATAGTAATCTGTTTAGAAGTTAGAGACATTTAGGTGGTAAAAATACACATTTTCATTTCTGTCATACCACTTTGCATTAATTCCTGTAACGCACCTGAAGGGTTAATAAACTACCTGACCGCAGTTTTTGATATGTCAGGGGGTGCTGTTTTTAAAATGGTATCACGTTTGTGGGTTTCCCAATATATGGGACCCCTAAAGTCACTTCAAACATGGATAAGTCCCTAAAAAAATAAATTTTGTAAATTTCTTTGAAAAAATGAAAAATTGCTGCTACATTTTTAAACCTCCTAAACTGCTAACAAAATAAAATAATATTTTACAAATGGTCCTGATGTAAAGCAGACATGTGGGAAATGTTATTTATTAATGGTTTGCTGTGGTATGACCATCTGGATTAAAGGGATAATCATTCAAATTTAGAAAATTGCTAATTTTTTAACATTTTTCTCAAATTTTTGATATTTTTTATAAATAAACACAAAAAATGTTGAACAAAATGTACCAATATCATAAAGTATAATGTGTCACGAAAAAACAATCTCAAAATCACTGGGATTTGTTGAAGCGTTGCAGAGTTATTACCACATAAAGTGACACTGGTCAGATTTCAAAAATTTGGCTCGGTCACTAAGGGGTTAATCTGCAAAGAGCTCTCCAAAAACGGGAGGTGAATTGGACCCTTCGGTCATACACAATGTGTTGTAGGAAGCCATGAAGCCGGAAGACATGGTGTAAAAAGATTCTCGCCAACTCAAGAGCGGAAGGCAGCCCTGGCAAAGAAACAAAGTGGGCCATCTTGGAAAACCGATCCACGATTACCAGGTTGACAGTACAATTTGAAGAACGAAGCAAGTCAGTAATGAAGTCCATAGCAATATGGCTCCAAGGGACAGAAGGCACAGGCAGTGAATGCAGAAGTCCAGACGGTAGTTGTCTGTGGACCTTGTTCTTGGCACAGGAAGGACAAGAAGCAATGAACTCCGAGATGTCAAGACGAAGAGACAGCCAACAATAATGGCGAGAGATAAGAGAGAGTGTCTTCTTGACTCCAACATGACCTGCAATCTTGGAAGAGTGTCCCCAATGCAAAATTCTCTCTGTCTTGTTCCGGAACTAACGTCTTGCCAGGTGGTGGAGAGGTCACTCTCAGGGGAGCTAGAGTGATGATCCTAGCCGGATCGATGATATGTGCCAGACTCTCCTCAATGTCCATTGGCAAAAAAGATCTGGAAAGTGCATCCGACGTGACGTTCTTATTACGGGTTGAAAATGAAGTTCAAAGTCAAACTGTCTGAAGAACAAAGGCCACCTAACTTGCCATGGATTGATCCTTTGAGCAGACTAAAGATAAGCTAAATTCTTGTGATCTGTGTACATGATGAAAGGTTGAATGGCTCCTTCAAGAAGATAACGCCACTCCTCTAAAGCTAACTTAATAGCTAGTAGTTCCTTATCTCCAATACAATAATTTTGTTAGGGAGAGGTGAAGGCTTTGGAGAAGAAACCACAAGTAAAGGTACGTTCACACTCAGCGACGCTGCAGCGATACCGACAACGATGTCGATCGCTGCAGCGTCGCTGTTTGGTCGCTGGAGAGCTGTCACACAGACAGCTCTCCAGCGACCAACTATCCCGAGGTCCCCGGGTAACCAGGGTAAACATCGGGTTACTAAGCGCAGGGCCGCGCTTAGTAACCCGATGTTTACCCTGGTTACCAGCGTAAAAGTAAAAAAAACAAACACTACATACTTACCTACCGCTGTCTGTCCCCGGCGCTCTGCTTCTCTGCACTCCTCCTGCACTGGCTGTGAGCACAGCGGCCGGAAAGCAGAGCGGTGACATCACCGCTCTGCTTTCCGGCTGACCGACGCTCACAGCCAGTGCAGGAGGAGTGCAGAGAAGCAGAGCGCCGGGGACAGACCGCGGTAGGTAAGTATGTAGTGTTTGTTTTTTTTACTTTTACGCTGGTAACCAGGGTAAACATCGGGTTACTAAGCGCGGCCCTGCGCTTAGTAACCCGATGTTTACCCTGGTTACCAGTGAAGACATCGCTGGATCGGTGTCACACACGCCGATCCAGCGATGTCTGCAGGGAGTCCAGCGATGAAATAAAGTTCTGGACTTTCCTCAGCGACCAACGATCTCCCAGCAGGGGCCTGATCGTTGGTCGCTGTCACACAGAACGATTTCCTTAACTATATCGTTGCTACGTCACAAAAAGCAATGATATCGTTAACGATATCGTTATGTGTGAAGGTACCTTTACTAGATGGTCAGAGGAAGATCTTTGCAGAAGGATGGCATCCGCTCCAACAGATGATGCGTCGACCTCAAGGATAAATGGCCTATTCGCATCTGGGCGATAAAGCACAGGTGCAGCAGTGAACTTTTGCTTCAGAGTCTGGAAAGCGTCTTCAGCTTCAGAGGTCTAATGATTGGAGTTGACTCCTTTGTGAACCAGAGCAGAAATTGGCTTAGCAATCGAAGAAAAGTGGGGGATGAAGTGTCTATAATAATTGGCAAAGCCAAGAAAATGTTGGATTGCTTTTATTCCAAGAGGACGAGGCCAGTTGAGAACAGCAGATACCTTCTCGGGATCCATCTCCAGACTGGACTTCGAGACAATGAAACCAAGGAAGGGCAGAGAGGACTGCTCGAAGATGCATTTTTGATCTTGGCAAAAAGGTGATTCTCACTTAGGCGTTGCAAAACTTGACAAATATCTCGTCTATGAGTGGAGAGATTAGGAGAAAAGTTGAGAATGTCGTCAAGATAGACCCCGACACTGGAGTAGAGGAGATCCCGGAACACGAAACTCTTGGAATATCGCAGGAGCGTTGCAAAGGCCAAACGGCATAACTAAATACTCATAGTGACCGTCACGAGTAGTGTTGAGCGATACCTTTCCGATATTGAAAAGTATCGGTATCGGATTGGATCGGCCGATAGCCAAAAAATATTGGATATCGCCAATACCGATACCCGATACTAATGCAAGTCAATGGGACACAAATATCGGAATGTAAATAAGTCCTTTCTGCCCTTCTACATCCTGTTCCGGAGGGGGGAAGAGTGTGGGCAGTGCGTGGGCGGACACTGTGCGTGTCTGTGTGTGCAGGCGGGGTCTGTGCGTGCCTGCCGTGGGTCTGTGTGGGCCTACCAGGGGTCTGTGCATGCCTGCCGGGGGTCTGTGTGGGCCTGCCGGGGGTCTGTGCGGGCCTGCTGGGGGTTTGTGCTTGTGTGCTGGGGCGCTGTGCTTGTGTGCCGGGGCTCTGTGCATGAGTGCCGGGGCTCTGTGTGGCATGCCGGGGCTCTGTGCAGCGTGTGGGGCTCTGTGCGACATGCGGGGCTCTGTGCAGCGTGCGGGGCTCTGTGGGGCATGCGGGGCTCTGTCCGGCGTGCCTGGGCTCTGTGCGTGTGTGCTGGGGCTCTGTGTGTGTGTGCCGGGGCTCTGTGCGGCATGCGGGACTCTATGCGGGCCTGCCGGGGCTCTGTGTGGCATGCGGAGCTCTGTGCGTGTGTGCAGGCATCGTCCGATGGGACTAAAAGTCCCATCGGACGATGCCTACTAGAGTGACAGTGATTGACACATTAGCCAATGATGGGACAGTAGTAGTCCCATCATCCGGCTAATCTGTTGAATGAAAAAAAAAACCATACATACTACATACATGCTACATACATGCTACATACATGCTACATACAATACATTCATACATTACATACAATACATACATACAGACATACAGTACATTAAACATAGAGTTCATACTCACCATTACTTGTCACTTTGTTCCCCGAAGCCAGTGTCATCTGTAAAAAAGATTAAAATAACAAACAACCAATATACTCCCTATCCGCAGAAATCCAAGAGTGTCCCACGACGATCTCCCATGGAGAACGGCAGCATCAGTGGTTGCGACCTCTCTCCAGGGGCTCCAGGAACACAATGACGGGAGGAAGGTATCCTTCCATACTGTATTCCTCCGCCGCTGTAAAAAAAATAGTCCCTAGTCTCACTTTTGGCATTGCTGTGTGAGAAATTTTCCCACGCAGCAATTGCCATAAAGTGAGACTTTGTCCTAAGGTAACCTCAGTGATGCACTGCAGGAGCCATTGTCTCCTGTCAGTGTGTCACTGAGGGTCCTATAGAGCAGTGACATCACCTGATGTCACTGTTCTATAAGGGAGATCGTTGTGGGACACTCGTTATTAATTGGACTACTGCGGACAGGTAGTATGCGGTTTATTATTTTACTTTTTTTGCAGGCGCTGAAGTATGGTAAGTATGGTTAAATGAAGAATATTAAAATACTTTTTTCCTAATGTGTGTGTGTTTTATTAACCCTTTATTAGTATTGGATTAATAATGGATAGGCGTCTTATTGACGCCTCTCCGTTATTAACCCGGCTTAATGTCACCTTACAATAGCAAGGTGACATTAACCCCTTATGACCCCATATCCCATCTCTACATGACGTGGGGTCCCCCTATATTTTATAGCCAGAAAGGCTACGCAGACAGCTGCGGGCTGATATTCATAGCGTAGAGAGGGGTTATGGATATTGGCCCTCCCCCGGCTACGAATACCAGTCCGCAGCCGACCCTGAAATGGCGCATCTGTAAGATGCGCCAATTCCGGCACTTAGCCCCTCTCTTCCCACTCCCGTGTAGCGGTGGGATATGGGGTAATAAGGGGTTAATGTCACCTTGCTATTGTAAGGTGACATTAAGCCAGGTTAATAACGGAGAGGCGTCAATAAGACGCCTATCCATTATTAATCCAATAGTAATAAAGGGTTAATAAAATACACACACATTAGGAAAAAAGTATTTTAATATTCTTTATTTAACCATACTTACCATACTTCAGCGCCTGCAAAAAATGTAAAATAATAAATCGTATACTACCTGTCCGCCATAGTCCAATTAATAACGTGTCCCACGACGACCTCCCCTATAGAACAATGACATCTGGTGATGTCACTACTCTATAGGACCCTCAGTGACACACTGACAGGAGACAATGGCTCCTGCAGTGCATCACTGAGGTTACCTTAGGACAAAGTCTCACTTTATGGCAATTGCTGCATGGGAAAATTTCTCACACAGCAATGCCAAAAGTGAGACTAGGGACTATTTTTTTTTACAGCGGCGGAGGAATACAGTGCAGAAGGATACCTTCCTCCCGTCATTGTGTTCCTGGAGCCCCTGGAGAGCGGTTGCATCATCTGATGCTGCTGCTCTCCACGGGAGATCGTCGTGGGACACTAGTGGATTTCTGCGGATCAGGGAGTATATTGGTTGTTTGTTATTTTAATATTTTTTTTACAGATGACACTGGCTTCGGGGAACAAAGTGACAAGTAATGGTGAGTATGAACTCTAAGTTTAATGTACTGTATGTCTGTATGTTTATATTGTATGTAATGTATGAATGTATTGTATGTAGCATGTATGTAGCATGTATGTAGCATGTATGTAGTATGTATGTAGTATGCTGTATGTATGTAGTATGTATGTAGTGTGTATGTATGCATGTAGTATGTATGTAGTATGTATGTAGTATGTTGTATGTATGTATGTAGTGTGTATGTATGTAGTATGTACAGTATGTAGTATGTTGTATGTATGTAGTATGTTGTATGTATGTAGCATATATGTAGCATGTATGTAGCATGCACGTAGTATGTTGTATGTAGCATGTATGTAGTATGTTGTATGTAGCATGTATGTAGCATGTTGTATGTATGTAGTATGCATGTATGTAGTATGTATGTAGTATGGTGTATGTATGTATGTAGTAAGCATGTATGTAGCATGTATGTAGCATGTATGTAGCATGTATGTAGCATGTATGTATGTATGTTTTTTTTTTATTCAACACATTAGCCAGATGATGGGACTACTACTGTCCCATCATTGGCTAATGTGTCAATCACTGTCACTGTAGTAGGCATCGTCCGATGGGACTTGTAGTCCCATTGGACGATGCCTGCACACTCGCACAGAGCCCCGCACGCCACACAGAGCCCCGGCAGGCCCGCACAGAGCCCCGCACACCGCACAGAGCTCCGGCATGCCGCACAGAGCCCCGCACGCCACACAGAGCCCCGGCAGGCCCGCATAGAGCCCCGCACACCGCACAGAGCCTCGGCACACACGCACAGAGCCCCGGCACACACGCACAGAGCCCCGGCACACACGCACAGAGCCCCGCACGCCGCACAGAGCCCCGACACACACACACAGAGCCCCGGCACACACGCACAGACCCCCGGCATGCCGCACAGACCCCCGGCAGGCACACACAGACCCCCCCACGGTCACGCACAGACACCGCCCACACTCCATTATAGTGCATCATTGCACTATAGGAACTTCCGATTCCGGTATCCGATATCTCAAAAATATCGGAACTCAGTATCGGAATTCCAATACAGCGAATATCGGCCGATACCCGATATTTGCAGTGTCGGAATGCTCAACACTAGTCACGAATGTTGAATGCGGTCTTCCACTCATCCCCAGCACGAATTCGAATTAGATTATAAGCTCCATGCAGATCAAGCTTGGTAAATATCTCTGCTCCCCTCAAGCGATCGAAGAGCTCAGGAATGAGTGGCAGTGGGTATTTGTTCTTCACCGTAATGTTGTTTAGGCCTCTATAATCAATACAAGGACGGAGAGAGACATCCTTCTTCTTTACGAAGAAGAAGCCTGCTCCGGCAGGAGCAGAGGACTTTCTAATGAAACCCTTAGCAAGATTCTCTTGAACATATTCCGACATGGCTTGCATCTCTGTATGCGAGAGGGGGTAGATCCTTCCTCTAGGAGGAGTAGCTCCAGGAACGAGATCAATGGGGCAGTCATAGGGTCGGTGCAGAGGAAGACTCTCAGCCTCCCTTTTGTTGAAGTCATCCGAGAAGGAACTATAGACGCAGGGCAAACCGGAAGAGAAAGAAGGAGAAGAAGCACCTACTGGACACACCTGCAGCAGACAACTCCCCCGGAAGAACTCTCCCCAGCGCAAAATATTACCATTATGCCAATTTAAAGAGGGTTCGTGGATCCGCAACCAAGGAAGACCAAGGAGTACTGGATGAGAAAGATCGGCTAAAACATAAAATGCAATTTTCTCCCTATGCAAAGCTCCTACTTGAAGCCCGCCTCATGAGTAACTTGAGTAATGGTCTCCTATAAAGTTTTACCATCTACGGATGCAAGAATTCGAGGATTTTTCAAGGTCCTCACAGGAATTTAATGACCTCCTTGAGTCGAATAAAATTCCCCTCAGTGCCCAAATCTACATAAGCGGCTAATGAAAAACCTTTACCACCTACATGCAATAAGACAGATAAAGTAAGAGGTAGAGAGGCATCACATACACCTAGGGAGGCCTGTCTTACCTGACCTAGGCGGAGACATTTTCCAGATGTTCTGGATAAGCTCGCAGCAGATGGGAGGCACTCACGCAATAGAAACAAAGTCCTTGAGTACGTCTCTCCTTGCGTTGTTGTTCCGACATCCTGAGATGATCAACTTGCATCGGTTCAGGAGCAGACGCCGTGGGGGACGTTCCGGGTCTAGGACTGGATGGTCAGCAAGTGGAAGGTGAGGGGCGAAGAAGTCTCCTCTCTCAGGCACGCTCATGAAAACGAAGATCAATATGGGTAGCCAGGGAACTCAAATCCTCCAAGACAGTTGGGGTGTCACGACCTGCTAGTTCGTCTTTTATACGACCGGAGAGGCCCCGCCAGAAGGCACCCACCAAAGCCTCATTATTCCAGCCTAAATCAGATGACAGAGTACGAAACTGGATAGTGTACTGACCCACAGTTAGGGACCCTTGGTGTAGGTTAAAGAGAGCCTCAGTAGTAGAGGCAAGACGTCCCGGTTCATCAAAAACACGATGAAAAGTCTCCAAAAATACAGACAATTAGGAGACTGCGGGATCGTCTCGCTCCCAGAGAGGATTAACCCATGCCAAGGCGTCCCCATCCAGATGGGAAATCAAAAAGGCCACTTTTGCCCAATTAGTAGGGTATTGCTAGGGCAAAAGTTCAAAATGGAGGCAACATTGATTTAAAAAGCCCCGACAGTTTGGGATCACCACTGTACCGAGGTGGTTTAGTCTAACGCGAAGGAGGGTGGGGAGCAGAGGCAGATGTAGAAGCGTCCGAATGCAAAGAGAGCAACCAGTCGTCCACCGAAGCAATATAGCTAAGAATATGGGCCTGGGTGTCTCGCTGTTGAGCCAAGTCATGCTGTAGGCAAGCTAGCTGAAAAGCATTCCCAGGATTCGTAGAATGAAAGGAGAGTCAGGTGTTCATCGTTTTTATGAAGGACATGATACGGGTCTGATTCTCCCGTAAAAAAAAACCGCTCTTTCTTAGCAGCAGAAGCTCCAGCGGGGTCCATGGCCTGAGCTTACTGTTAGGATTCAGAATAAGAATCCAAGAGTAGACCCTCTGGGTCATGGCTCTAGAGCCCCCGAGGGCGAGCGGACCAGATGGAACCACCCCCTATACAGGGAGCATTAGGAGCAGGCCCAAGGGGGATGGAGACACAACTGCTAGAGCCAAAGGGGCAACTACGAGGAGAGGAAAAAAGACTGAGGACTGAAGGAAATGGACAGATGCAGGGAGAACTGGGAGACGAGATTTGATGCCAGACTGGTACAGTAGAAACACGGGAGTGGCTCCGCAGAGACACAGGGCAGGCTCAGCAGAGACACAGGACTGGTGTGGGAGAGACACCATGCAAGCTCGACAGAGACATAGAACTGGTATGGCTGAGACACAGGGCTAGTGCGGCAGAGGCACTAGGATGGCTTAGGTAGAGGCACAGGGCAGGCACGGCAGGGAGACAGGGCAGGAACAGCAGAGACACAGGTCAGGAACGGCAGAGATGCAGGACTGGAACAGCAGAGAAACTAGGCAGGCACAGTAGAGTCTCTGGGCTGGCACGGCAGAGATACAGGGCTGGAAGAGCAGAGACAAAGGGGGGCCTGAGGATAAAGAAGGCATTGGCACGAAACACAACATATTCCCTAAGAAGCACAGGCGTCTTACCTTGGAAGACGCAGGGAAGAAATAGCCGCTGGACGCCGACATGCTGGGGAGGAGCCACCAGGTCACGACCTCCCAGAGAACCCAGTGGTGGAGGAGATGCGACCGCTCATGCGCGACGGAACGACAAGCCGGGATCCAGAGAAGATGGAGGAGGAGCGGTGAGGGATCAAGTCGGGAGCACGCCGAGGGATGGGAGAAGGCAGGTAAGTATCCGAGGCCGTGACAGAAACACCCCTCCCATCAAGTTTTTATTCTCTTAATGAATTGAAGTCATCATATTATATAGCATTGTGTACGTACAATTGCTCATTTTGCCTTTCTACCCAGTTAATTCATCTCTTTTCCATTAGGCATAGGACATAATGTGATTAAATACAGACTAGCTGAATCCTGAACTCTCTTTGTACTGCATAAGTCATCGTTGCAAAAGTCCCTAGCAGGGGGAAGAGCGGAGCAGCTGGGACATAAGTTGAAGAGCATTGACTTCACTACCCTGCGCTGTGAATTATAAAAGAAAAAGAGAAAGTGCACCTTATGCACATCAACCAAGACCACCAATGTTAGAAGGTCAGTCAGATGCTCACCTTTGTTGGTTGTGCATGCGAGCACAACCCTGTAGCATGCATATGAGTCAATGGGGCTGCTGCTCCACCCAATAGATCCTCCACAGGGTCCAGAAAATGTTAGGAAAGAAAATTTCATGTTGGGGGGTCATCTGCCAGCGCTGCCCAAGACTGTGCTTTGCCTGAAGAAGGAGCAGGAACTGCTCCGAAACTCGTAGCAAATTAAGTTTTCATAAAAATACTTTCATCGGTCTGGACTGGATGTTTATGGCAGGGCTAATATATGACCCCAACAAGAAACCGTCTTCCCTGTGCCTGTGAATTGTGATCACTTTACTTCTATTCACAGATGCAAGAGACTTCGAGGAACGTGGACTACATCAGAACTGCATTGCAACATTTTGGGTAATAAATTGGCGAAAGAGGGAGTGTCTATTGTTTTTATTTCTGGCTTTTTATATTTTTTCAGGCTTCCATTTTTGGACTACTTCAGATTCAGTGGATCACAGTGAATCTGCATGGAATTTTTTTTTTTTTAATAAATTGGTGAACGGGATATAGTGTGGGGGAGTCTTTATTCAAATCAAGTGTTTTTTTCTGCCGTGTATTGTTATTTTTTATTACCAGCTTAGTAATGGGGGTGTCTGATAGTCACCTCTCCATTACTAACCCCAGGAGTTGATGACCGCTGTGATTTTGGACAAATAGCAGCCATCAACCCCAACTATCATTACTCCGATTGCCACTGTACCAGGGAAATTGAGAAGAGCTGGGCAAAGCACCAGAATTGGAGCATCTGATGTGATGCGCCATTTCAATGGTGGCTGCGGGCTTGTATTTTTAGGCTGAAAAGGGCCTAATAACTAGTGATGAGCGAATATACCCATTACTCGAGATTTCCCGAGCAGGTTCGGGTGACCTCCGAGTATATTTTAGTGCTCGGAGATTTAGTTTTCCTCCCCACAGCTGAATGATTTACATCTCTTAGCCAGCTTGATTACATGTGGGGATTCCCTAGCAACCAGGCAACCCCCACATGTACTTATGCTGGCTAACAGATGTAAGATTGAGATTCTGGTTTAACCATTATCCTAAGTCATGTGACAAGGCTCGTTAAAGGGTCGACATTGACTGTTAGGATTGCTACTTCCAATAGGTGGCATTAGAGTTCTAGTCCTCTTCCTCTCTGACGAGACAATTTGCATATTTCCCAGAGGAGCATTGCGGCTTTAAGTCTCCTCACCTCGACATGCTTATCATGTCACTCTCCGCAAGGAGAAACGATACTTCTTGGATCCTGGTCAGACGCCTCTCAATCAGCCAAACCAGATCTCCACTTTGCACTGACGAGGGGCAGTACCCCGAAACACAGTGTCTGCAAATTGAGATTTTGGTTTGGCTATTATCCTAAGTCATGTGACAAGGCTCGTTAAAGAGTTGACATTGACTGTTAGCACTGCTACTTCCAATAGATGGCACTAAAGTTCTAGTCCTCTTCCTCTCTGAAGAGACAATTAACAGATGCAAATCATTCAGCTGCGGTGATGAAAACTAAATCTCCGAGCACTAAAAACTCCTCAGAGGTCACTCGAGCGTGCTCGGGAAATCTCAAGTAACAAGTATATTCGCTCATCACTACGAATAACCATGGACCTTCCCAGCCTTATGATATAGACCTGCAGCTATCTGCTTTACCTTGGCTGGTTATCAAAAATAGGGGGGAGCCTACACCATTTTTTAAGATTATTTATTAAAACCAGGCTAAAGTCACCTGCTTAAATGCACTAAAAATGTATGTGCTTTGTTTTCAACTGTGGATTTACCTTATTTGATGCTAGTCTATGGGGAAATCCCGCACAGGAGACTGAGCGTTCCCGCAAGAGAAAGTGACATGCTGAAACCCGGACACCTGCACCGTAGGTGATTTTACACAGTGTAAAAAAGAAGCACAGTGGGCAGGATATTTCTATTAATCCCATCCACTGTTCCTGAACGGCACAATGCAGCAATTTGGAAGCTGTAAAAATATGCTGCATCCAGAAAGCAAATGAGACTCATCGTCGACACACAGCCAAAGGCGTGGAGGAGGCATTTTTTTCCCCTCTTTAATTTTGCCTTACATGCAAGTTATTGACATTGATAACTGAAGTCATTATACAGGATAAAATGTTTCCTGTAAAATCCATATTATCTTCGGTTTTGTATGTTTTATGGTCAGTCCGTAAAAGTGGTGTAATACTCTGACATCATTGTTCCCAGCAGCGACCTGGGAGGCAGAGATGCGTCCAGGCGTTTTCCCCATGTTGTTCCCATTTCATTTGAGCGCTCCTTCCTTCCATTTCAGCACTATTCCTGCCTTCCCAGCCCTCGTGTTAGGGTCTTCTGGAAAAATGCCTGAGTTCGCCATTTACTTTTATTACACTCGGTACTCAAGTTGAGTCCGTTCGAGTGTCCGACCTGCTCAATTCGAGTACCAAGTACACCCGCATTTTAGCACTCGATCATCACTAATTGCAATATATTAGGAGGATAAAATTTAGGTGGGAGTGGTTCTTTAAAGAAGCGCTTACTGGGTACACTGGCCTGATTCATCTGCACCATAAAGAATCATGAATCGCTCCCTTTATCTCCAATTTCAGTTTCCTCTGAATTAGTATTTGAAGACTGTGTGATGTCTCATACACAGAACAAAGAAACAGAGTGATTCCTGCTTCTATTCTGTTTACGACATGTTCAGAAGCAGCACATAGGCCATTATGCAATATTACTGAGCACTGTAGCTGGTAATCCAGCTCCAGAATAAGCTAAATCATTCAATAGCTGGAGCACCATCTGCCTGTTTCTAACTCAGCTTGTTTTTTTCCCACTCTGCTCCTCACACCTCCACCTATTCCATTTTTCATAGATTATAATAGGAGGTGTTATCTGATCCCTCACTGTACTGGCAGTCTTGTTTGCTTTGAGCAAGATTTGAGATGTTTTTACAGAGTGAATGATGAATTCAGAAGGCGTGGGGAGAAGAAGAAGTGACTCACAAGTAGAGAAAAGCAAATTTATCTGATAAGACACTTTACAAAGTTTTCTATATTCATCTGATTTATGCAAAGTTTGTTCATTGAGGGAAATTATAAAATAATTCTGTAGTTGTTTACAATACAGGGGGAACATATCATTGGTGAAATCTGTGCGGCCACACAGGGGCCCAAGAGGTGAGAGGGCCCATTTCCACCTCCAAAGCAGGTGGAATTGTGCATTATGAGGAGCTATTGGATTGCAAAGGGCCCGTATATTGTTCTTGCCCAGGGGTCTCTTCTGTCTGTGCCCGCTACTGTGCCGATAGTTATATTTATTACCGCTCTGATCACAGCTGACGGTGTCCTTGTAGTCCCTTTCTTATGCTTGGCAGTTTTTGTGGTTTCTCCAGTGTTATACATGAAAGAAAGGAGATTAAATAGTAAATTCGTGAGAATGTGGGATGACATACCTCTGTGCACCAGCGATCTGATGGTCTTACTTTTCAAAGCCATTAAATCTGGTCATACCTCATTACTAAACCTTTTCTAAAATGTGCAGCGGCATGAAGCATGCAAAGATATAAGGGCACATGGACTGTGCGCCATTCAACTGTACAGCCTACGTAGTCACTGGAAATTTCCATTACACTTTTCAAGACAAATGTCATTATTTCTATATATTTTATACACATATGTATGTATATATATGTGTACATATATGTGTATATTTTATACACATTTTATACACTTATATTTTATACACTTGGCTACATTTTTAGTCTTATATGTAGCGGATTATTACATTGGCATACTGCTGAACCATATGGACTGATGCAGCTGGGGCCATGGGAAATTTTTTGAATTACGTTGAAAATCAGACGGGACCCCTGGTTTACCAGTTTTGAGGAGAAGTGCAGCCACTTTAACATTTTCTTTCTATGAGTAAGGCCTTTAGAACTCTGTAGGTCCATACTGAACGTGTTTTTCTGTTTAGCTCCAGATTTACATATTTCCATTGAATTCCATATTATGTAGATATTATTCCCTTTTTTCAACTCTAAAGCTTGGATCTGAGTCCACCAGAGGTGTCCAATATCTCAATAACCTGACATAAACAAGGGCAAAACTACTGAAAAGAAACTTTACAGGGTCCTATGGTTGACGAGTCACAGCTTAGCTTTTAAAGGAACACATAATAGGTGATGGGTGATCAGTGATCGCAGTAAATAATTGAAGAAACAATGATTGCATATGCCCTCATAGCACTGACAACCATCATGCTTAAAGGGGTTGTCCGGGACTTTAACATTGATGGTCTATCCTTAGGCATCAGTTTAAGGGCAATGGTACCAAATACTAATGAAATGTATGCAAACTTTTGACTTTGTAGTAAGTAATAAAAATGCCTTAAAACATTCTCTCTCTCTCAATATTCTGACATTTGGCAAATATTAATAATTATGGTAATCCTAATTGATCTAAAACGGGAAAGGTTTATTCTGATTTCATTTCAGATATTGAGAAAAACATGCAGAAGTGTCTTTATATATAGAGTATGTAAACTTCTGGTTTCTACTGTTTATATGGATGGTTTATAAATGTATTCCATTCTATTCTGAGAGCCAAGTTCTTCGTATCATAAAGGGATGTGAACTCCTAGGCAGCCAGACAGCTACCTCACATTTAGTGCGGCAGGAATCCAGCATTTTCTTTCACATCCTATAGGATAGATGTTCTGGATTCACAAATCTACAGGTACATATTCTTTGAATGCTTAGTCTTAACAGTGGACAACTAATCATATAGAAAAGACAAACCACCAGAGACCCTATTGTGTCCTATTCCTGATCCCTACCTAACCATGGAAGTTGGCACCATAAAGTATCCAACAAATGGTGCCCCTGCTCACCATTGACTAGCTCTGCAGTGCCCTACACTAGCTCCCCCACTAATAGTAATGAGGTCTAGACAACCACCAGACCAGATAAATGTTCAATGGCAGGTCAAGTCTCAATTCAGACACTATATCAAAGTACCTTAAAATAATGGTATAAATAAATTCAGGCTATTATACATAATCTCTGACACATCTGGAACTGGAGGTGTCCTGTGCATGCCTAATATGGTCTCCAATGTTCTTTCGTATTTCTCCTTTGGTTTTTGCCTACATGATCTAATGGTCATGAATATTTGAAAAGACAGGTGAACCCTGAGGTCTACAATTCCCAAATGGCTGGCAGTCACTTATATTTCCTGAGGTCTCACCAGAGAAGATATATTCGTGATCGCAATGAATTTACAAAATTTTAAAGTTCCAATACCTATGTGCTGAAAAAGAGAAAGGACAGCACCTCCAAAAATCATACAACAATCTAAAAATATATAGCTGAACATGAGGTTCTTAGTTTAACATTTAAATCAGTCAGTATGAAGTCCACTGCCATATCACGGCGAACCTCGTAGTGGGTCCCTATCGCCCTAATGAAGTGGAGTCATGCGCTGATCACCTGCCTCACAGCGCCCATGCTGCAAGACTGAGTCCTCAAGACTCTTGACCACACCGCCCCACCAGCAACAATGACCGCCACACAGGACCCACACCAAATGAAAGCAGCATTGAAATTCACCTTCCTCAAGCTCTCCAGTGACAGCAAAAATGGGCCAGACCCCTCTCTTTGCAGTTTCTTGCTAATTTAAAATCACCTGTGCCAAATGGGAAGAGCGCACATCCAAAGAAAAAAAGGACAGAACATGCAATATGCTGAAAAAGAGAATGGACCGCACCTCCAAAAATCATATATTGATCTAATGCCACTAGGCGAAAATATATATAACTGAACCTGAGTTCCCATAGCTATGTTATAGAGCCACGTCCCAGACTGCCTTCTAGCTGTATACATACTGTGAACCAACTGATCCATAATTGATCTTCCTTTCCTGTATGTTTCCGAGGGATATTATTGAATAATATGACTGAGATCCTGGTCCGCCTTAAGGATGTCCCAATGGCTGGCAGGATCTTTTAAATCTCCTGTGATTTGTCACAAAAAATTCTAATTACGCTGGCTGTTTGTTTCTTTTAATATTATGTCTTTCGAATTCGTTCTGTTAGGCAACATGGGTGGTGACTTTCCCATTGGAGCAAGTTATTGGTACATGTTGGTTTCCGATACATTTTCGTCTCTAGATTCCCCAATCTCTCTAGATTCTAACATCCAGGATGGAATCATGATTAATCCCTCATGTAATCTCAGCTGATTTTCATTTCTGTTGAGGTCACCAACAAACTTTCTGAAGGAGCATTCATCCCCAGACTATAACGTCTATGCCTCAAATCTTCTGGAAAACAGTAGTGTCCTCCCACCAGCCCAGCAGCAAATTTGCATAACAGGGAGCCTGAAGGTTCCCCACTGCAGTGCCCCTAAGCTGATACCTTGTTGTTTAGTGCTTCTCACTAAATAAGAATATCATCAAAAAGTTAATTTATTTCAGTTCTTCAATACAAAAAGTGAAACTCATATTATATAGAGTCATTACAAACAGAGTGATCTATTTCAAGTGTTTATTTCTGTTAATGTTGATGCTTATGGCATACAGCCAATGAAAACCCAAAAGTCATTATCTCAGGAAAATTAGAATACTTTATAACACCAGCTTGAAAAAATATTTTAAAATCCGAAATGTTGGCCTACTGAAATGTATGTTCAGTAAATGCACTCAATACTTGGTCGGAGATCCTTTTGCATGATATATAAAGTGATAGAGAACCAAGGAAGTAACAGAGGTGGATTTTAAAATTCAGGACCTTCCTGTTTCAGAACTCATGGTCAAAGGAGACATCTTCAGTATTATCAATTGCTCTTTTTATTTTCAATTACAAAATATTTTACTTTACTTCGTAGCAAATGTGAAAAACGAATACCCCTTTATAAATGACTGAGAATGAGCTAAGTGACATTTGCCTATAACAACATGAATTACAGTCAAATGCGACTTTGCACTAACACGTTTTAATTCAAACGTTCCTAGCGTCTCATTTATGTTTTTTACATTTTTGCACATTGTTATTCGAAGTGCATAAAAAAAACTTTTAGATTATTGTGCACACTGTCTGCTCTGCAGGAGCCTGTAAGAATGAGCGGTATCTTTACGAAGCACATTTCTTTGTGTTTGCATTTTTTTTTATTAAAGAAATCATTGATGCCAATTAGATGCGTCAAATTGAAAGTCAACATGAGTGTCGTGCTCACTTTTTGCTAATAACATAATTTGTTGATTTTTATATTGGTGGATTTTTTTTTACTAGTTTTTACTAAAAGCTAAAAAGAATTTATGATCCGACTTTCAAAAACTGCAAGTTAATTTGTATGGAGTAGATAAGCTATAATGTTACATGGTTTTTCTTTTATTTTTCCACTAGGGGGCAATCAAGTTAAATCAATGAATAAAAAACTATGAAGAAGACGAAGATGCGGCGCTACTTTTCCTAGGAGTGAAGTTGAGTTGGCACATTGCACGCGTATTATTGAGCTTCTTTGTCTGCAGGTGTCTTCAGTAACAAGAAGTAAATAGAATAAAATGGCTATACTGTAACTATTATGATAGCGGGGGATATAGAAAAGGGAGAATTTAGCCATCTAAGAGGCTTAAATTGCATCAAACTACGCTCATTAAAAGATGTTACATGCACCCCAGGGGGATTTTTACTAAATGCGGCAAAGCTAACACAATGGAGGAGTCCTGTCCAACATAATCCATCCAATAAGCTATAAGTCACATCAAGCCTATTTGGGGCAGATCTCTCATTGGCCCTTCTAGATATAATGGAAATAGTCATTGTAATGATGTGCTAATGTACAGTTTATTCCTACCCACTGTGAAGCAGAAGCATATGCTCCTCTGCTGTGCGAATGCTGGAGAAGAAGCATTTTGTTTTCTTGACGTGATTTCGAGACGAGTTGTTTTCGCAAATTAATGACAGTCACGTTGAGAAGCATACGTCCCGGAGACGTACTAGAAGAGACGTGCTGATCTAGTCAGGAGACTGCTCACTTTGTGTGGTCTGGGAGAGTCAGGAGCTGTTACAGGCTTTCATGTGCAGGGAGACACAATCCACACTTGTCAGAATGGAAAAAACATTTTCCAGGTGCTCCAGGTGATGATACCTTTTGTGTCAGGTGAATCATAACATGCGGGACGCTCCTGGAGATATGGACATGAGGAATCTCTATGAATCATGCTGGAAGTTTGGGGGAAGAATAGGTGGCGTGCTATAGTGCATACATAGTTCTTCACCAGTTTTTGTATTCTTGTTGCAGAAGTCTAAGGGTTTTTTAGTGGAAGGCAAATTTACAAAAAAAAAGTGAAAGGTTTCTCTGAAGAAGGAATAAATAAGTACTGGTTGCAACAGACTGGGTGGTGTAACCTCTGCGCTGTGATCCATGGAGAGCCTGGATGGGCGTGACTATGTGGCTCACCAAGTCCGACCTCGAGTGCACGGTGGCAGACAATACCGTGATCCGAGGAGCGAAGCGGGACCAGGACTGACCTCGAGTTGATGGCAGCTGACGACCAAGAGACAGGAGGCAGGAAAGACCCAGAATGGTAGACAGGCAGGAGGGCACGGCTGATTGGCAGGCAGGGCTGATAGGTAGGCGGGCACAGCGGATAGGGAGGCGGGCATGACTCATAGGCAGGCAGGCATGGCTGATAAGCAGGCAGGTGGGCACAGCTGATAGAAAGGCATATATACAAGAATACGAGCACTGGGACTTGAGAACTAGCAAATGTATGAGACACAGTATACAATGTTGCACAGGCACCTCCCATCAGGTGGAGGTGTATTTTTATCATTATTATTATACATTTTTATAGTGCCATTTATTCCATGGTGCTTTACTTGTGAAAGGGGCAGACATAGACAAGCACAATAAGCATGAGCAAAACAAGGCACACAAAAGTACAGAAGGAGAGAGGACCCTTACTGCGAGGGCTCAGTCTACAGGGGATGGGTGAGGATACACTAGGAGAGGGTAGATGTAACGAATGGAAATGGAGGCACAGATGTAGAAGTTCACATTGTATTTATTAAGGTTTGATGTGGAACCACTAGACCACAGTCCGGGGGGCTCCGAAGGGGGCATTACTGCATGAGCCCCAGACACCCGTAGTAAGTCCCCTCGAACAGGGACAGAATGGAATGCCTGGAGGACACGGGTGCTACCTTCAGTAAGACCCTGTACTCGTGGCGGCTGTCCCAGCGGAACAGACGGACCAGCAAGGTTAGCGGGTATTGCAGAGTTGACTGGAGGATAACGAGTGTAGAAGCTGGCACAAAGGGTACTGGCGTGGTCCAGAACTGAGGCTGGCGGACTGGCAGGACTAGACGGGTCCAGAGTAGATTTTGCAGATGCAGTCCAGATTAACCGGGTAACTGGTAGCAGAGGATCTGTGGAAACAGACAGAGTAAGCGGAGTTCCTTGCAGATACTTCAGAAACAGAAGCGCAGAAGAACAGGAACCGGAAGTTAGCAACAGTAGACACTTGTTGCTCCGGCGCCCTCCCTATGGTGGAAGGGCTAGAAATAATAGACAAACACACGCCATTGGTTAGAGGCAACATTTGAAAAATGCACACTGTCTCTTTAAGAGGCCGGGAGCAGGCGTGCGTGCGTCCTAAGAACCCTTCCAGGGAACCTGCTGGCTGCACGGCAGGAAGCAGGATGGGAAGGAGAGGTGGGGGCTGCGTCCAGGCAGCGTGAAGCCGGCACAGAGCGAGAGTCCTGACAGAGACCCCCTGGAGGTACAGTAAACAGACCGAGTGTAACAGTAGAGCTGGTCAGTAGGTTGAGGATCACTGCAGGCTGTAGGCTTGTCGGTAGAGGTGAGTCTTCAGGTTCTTTTTGAAGGTTTCTGTGGTAGGCGAGAGTCTGATGTGTTGGGGTAGAGAGTTCCAGAGTATGGGGGAGACACGGGAGAAGTCTTGTGTGCGGTTGTGGGAAGAAGAGATAAGAGGGGAGTAGAGAAGGAGATCTTGGGAGGATCGAAGGTTGCGTGTGGGTAAATACCGGGAGACCATGTCACCAATGTATGGAGGAAACAGGTTGTGGATGGCTTTGTATGTCATAGTTAGGGTTTTGAACTGGAGCCTCAGGACATAGGAAGCCAGTAAAGGGCTTGGCAGAGAGGAAAGGCTGGGGAATAGCGGGGAGACTGGTAGATTAGCCTGGCAGCAGATTATAGGATGATTGGAGTGGTGCTAGAGTGCTAGAGGGGAGGTCAGGGAGTAGGAGGTTGCAGTAATTGAGGAGGGAAATGATAAAGGTGTGCACTAGCGTTTTTGTGGTTTCATGGTCAAGGAAAGCATGGATCCGGGAAATATTTTTGAGTTTGAGTTGGCAGGAGGAGGCAAGGGCTTGGATTTGAGGCTTGAAAGAGAGGGCAGAGTCGAGGATCTCCCCGAGGCACCGAGCATGCGAGACTGGGGAAAGTGAGCAGCTATTGACATTAATGGATAGGTCTTGCGGAGGAGCAGTGTGAGATGGGAGAAAGATGATGAATTCTGTTTTGTCCATGTCCAGTTTCAGAAAGTGAGCAGAAAAGAAAGCTGAAATAGCAGACATACATTGTGGGATTTTGGTCAGTAAGGACGTGAGGTTGGGTCCAGATATGTAGATCTGATTGTCATCGGCATAGAGATGATACTGCGAACCAACCATGGGATTCTATGAGCTGTCACAGGCTGAAGGTGTAGATGGAGGAGAGCAGGGGCCCTAGGACTGAGCCTCGGGGAACACCGACAGACAGGGGCCAAGGACTGAAAGTCTGGTCTGTTAGATATGACGGGATCCAGGATAGGGTCAAGTCTTAAGTAATAAGTGTTTCCCAGCTATTGGCTGAGGACACTTTAGGACGGTGCACTGGCCCTTTAAGAGGGCGGGACCGCGCACTCCCTAAGCACAATGCCCTGGGATCTGCAAGTAGTGTGCAGACCCCGGGCAGAAGCAGCAGGAGACAGATGAGGGAGTGCAGTGCCACAGGGGTGAGAGAGCTGGGGTCTCTGTCGGGGTGTGAAGATGCCGGTGTTACATTGATACTATGCTATATGGCCATCTTTGGACCCCCATATATTAGCAGAATGCAAGTCTCCTGACCCCTGTGGAAAAAGGACACCAAGAGCAATAGGATCTTATCCTGAGAAGGAAGATCAAGATGAGGGAAAGGGAGCTGCTCCGTTATGGGGTTGTTTAACCCACAACTGAGGATCAAGTAGGGCGGTAGTCTGTGCTTCCGATGTAGGATTCAAGAAACCAAAGGACGCTTAGTGAATTTGACCAAGCCATTTATTCTCTACATGTTTTGAAGCTGAACCAACTTCTACCAACAGCTTCATCTGTGAATTCACTTAGCGTCCTTTGGTATCTTGAATCCTACATCGGCAGCGCAGACTACAACCTCTGCTAATTGTCCTCACCCTTGTGGGCACTTTATAAATTGTAATCTTTATTGAAAAATCTTATTTTTTAAACAGAAAATTAAACATTGGAGAAATGCAATTGTGTCATTTCGATGACAAAACATTAAACAGGTCTTTATGAAATAATTGTGTCTTAGTCCTAAAATAAATAGATTATTTATAGGAGAGAGTGAAAAAAAGGAGATGTACAACAGACTGACAAGGAGACAATGAGGCCAGGGAAGAAAGGAGGGTAGAAAGGATGGAAAGTAGAGAGGAGTAGATGACCTATTGTAAAGAAAAACTCATATGTTATATTAAATAGTGAGAAGGACCCAAAAGGTACCCCAATTATGCCATCGTTCAAAGCAGTACAGTATCCAAAATGCCTGATAACTTTAATCCTAGTATATAGATCACATATAGATGGAGGAGAAGTTTGTTTCCAATAATAAGGTAATAAGCACTGAACAACCGTCAATATATGTAAGAGTAGTCTGGTGGTCCCCTTAGAAATGTTATGTGGAAAGATAAGCAGGGCCGGTTTTAGACAAAATGGGGCCCTGGGCAAAAGTTTAAAATGGGGCCCCAAATGCTCACATATTGCATTATCACTCAGCAACATTTCTGTTGTATTTACCTGCACTGAGTACAGGCTGTTAAATGAGCGTAATCGACAATATTGAAGTCATTAGACACTTGTTCCCGAGTTTCTTTACACCAACTGAGGAAGAACGATGGGCTCAGTTAGTCCTTGATACAGTATAAAGTAGCTCCCATATAGTATAATGCACTCTCCATGGTCCTCGTAGAGTATACTGCAGCCCCACACACTCACAGTATAATGCAGATCACTCAGGGTATAATGCAGCCCCCTAAGAGTATACTGCAGCCTCCCTCAGAGTATAATGCAGCCCCCTCAGAGTATAATGCAGCCCCTTCAAAGTTTGGTGCAGCCCCCTCAGAGTATAGTGCAGCCCTCCACACACAGTATTATGCAGCCCCCTACACACATGCTATAATGCAGACACACACAGTATAGTGCAGCTCCCCCACACACAGTATAATGCAGCCCCCACACAATCACACCCAGTATAATGCTGCTCCCACATGCACAGTATAATGCAGCCCCACACACACACAGCATAATGCAGCCCCCCAACACACACATAGTATAATGCAACCCCCACAGTACACACATACACATATATACACATACATACACACACATGCACACAGTACACATATACAATACTCACCTCCCCTCCATGTTCCCCACGCTACTCCAGGGTCTGCTGTGGTCTCATCAGCTCCACTGCTGGCACACTGGGGCGCATGATGACATGACATCATTGTGCACCCACTGAGTCAGAAGCAGAGCGTGAGTGATGTAATTTGACACTCCCTCCTCATCACTGCTTTCAACTGTATTGGCATCTATGATGCCGATAAGTTGAATGCACAATGCAGGTGGGGGGGTGGCAGCACCGAACCCCACAGCGGCCATGTGGTATGCCGCTATTAGCGGCACGCCACTGGCTGGGGCCCCTGGAGGAGCGGGGCCCTAGGCAGCTGCCTGGTCTGCCTGCCCTAATGCTGGCCCTGAAGATAAGTAAAGCCTTGGGTTCTAGAGACACTTCTACGTTAAAAACCTGCTTAATCAGAAATTGCATGTTTGTTCATAATGACTTGATTAGGGTACAATCCCAAGATAAACCAAAAAATGGACCCCTGTGATGAAATACATCTCCAGCAAAGAGAAGGGATGGATTGATACAGTTTTTGTAGAAACTCGGGATTGACTCTAGTACTTTAGAAAGAATTTGTGAGGTGAGGAAGTGGCCATACATGAGAGTAGCAATCTTCATCGTAGTTTATGAGATTCGTAAACGCTCACCTGTTTCATCAACTTAAATTAACTGTGCTGAAGAAAGCCATATGCATGAGTAGTGTGCTCTGCAGTGCAATTAAGGGAGAAGGTGACCCCTACTTACACGATAGTTAGGGGTCTTAGAAGTGGAATCAGCATCGATTAGACATTTACTTTCAATAGGCTATAAAGGTCTCAGATATTAATCCATTGTGGGATTCAGGTCAGAAAAGGTTGTGCCCCTTGACCTCATGCAATATCCAGTATCAATCCCATAAATCATTAAATGCTTATCCAGAGTCGCTCACTTTTTCTTCACAAAATGACAGACATGTGCTTAATACTTCCGACATGTCCTAGCAGGCATCTACCAACCCACCATCATCGTCAGTATTCACCTCCTGATGCTGCAGTGATCATTGATGTAGAACTGTTAAACATTAAACTGTGCAGTGCATGATCCCTTCTAATCCGATAGTGAAATATCTTGTCCCTGGTTGATCTGTGTCCTGTGATTTATGATCCTGTGTTTTGTATTCATGCCTGGTGAACTGGAGGTCTAGCATCAAACAATGATATTCTATTGGTGAGTCCTGGCCATTTCGCTAAGCAGTCAACTGAAGATGATGTGAACCTACTGGATTTCGCAAAGGCAAAATAAAGGACCAGAGTTTAAGAAAGAGTATGTTCTTGACCCTTATCCCCTGCAAAGACATGTAGACTTCCCCACAGAAGATCCCCAGGTAGTTAGCTTGAGTGATTTCTCTTGGCAATGGAGCCAAAGAAAATGGTCAGGGTCGTGGTCAGATGGGCACAGGACAGGACACTTGTAGTCCAGTGCAAACAAGAAACAGGTCGCGGTCCAAAAGAGTTGCAAAAAGTAGTATAAAAATAGTAAAACAACTAGCTGGGTCAAAACCAACCAAACAGGTTAACACCTGTGCACTCCACAGAAACCAGGCTGTTTTGCCCTTAAGAAACAAGAGAGAATAGTCATTATTGGAGACAAAAACTGTTTGGCATGTGCTCGACTTTTAAGAGACCAGGAGCCAGTTCATACATGCGACCCACAGACTAAGCTTCTAGACTGGGTAGCAAAGCAGCTGAGAAAAGGTTCTTAAGCCAGGCTCT
This sequence comes from Ranitomeya imitator, assembly GCF_032444005.1. Taxonomy (NCBI): domain Eukaryota; kingdom Metazoa; phylum Chordata; class Amphibia; order Anura; family Dendrobatidae; genus Ranitomeya; species Ranitomeya imitator. Next base: position 73,524,092 of record NC_091283.1, on the reverse strand, counting down.
ATGTTATACAAGGCGAATTTATGTAACACAACTCAGGTCCTCCAGAAAAATGCTGTATGTTGTTGCAGCACTTTCATTTTTAATTTTGCTTTTCAGTCTTTTAGGGGTCAACTAAATGGAAACAGTCCCTTTAAAAAGTTCCAGTCACCAGGTCAAAAGTTTCCAGATTTTTATCGTATTTTTTTTCTGCTGCTCCATTGACTGTTCCATTTTTATTTATTTTTTTGGTAAATTCATCATTTGATTCCAGAGATATGGGTAATTTTATCTAGTGATGATTTTCTTTTTCTAAAGGGAAGGTGCTTACAGGATCCTCTGGGGCATGTGTTTAGGCTATTCTGCATTATTACCCCGTGAGCCACGTAAATAAAACAAAAATTAGCACCAGACCAAATGGCTCATATCTGTAGAACTGTAGTGCGGGTTTACAAAAAATAAATACATTTAAAAAAAATGGAATACACAGGGGATAAGCAGGAACAAAATTAAAGCAAGAACTGACCCGGTGACAGGTCCTCTTTAGGGATAAGCCACATTTAGGACAATTCCTTTTCTATACTGTGTAAGAGAAGCTTTAGATGGCTGCTGTTTTTGGCAATATCTATAATATAATGCTGAGAGCATCACTCTATCTGAAGCCTTTATAGACTGCGCAAGTGCAAGCGCCGGCGCAGTCTTGACCCCACAGAGTGACGCAGCCCAGGAGATTGCGGTATGCGTAAGCACTGAACGCACACCGCAATCTCCAACGGAGAAGCAGGGACGTGCCAGGAGGGTGAGTATGCTATATTCACCTGTCCCGTTCCAGCGCTGAATGCCGCTTCGTCTTTCGGGTCCTCTGCCTGTGACGTTCAGTTCAGAGGGCGTGATGATGCGCTTAATGCGCGCCGCCCTCTGACTGAACAGTCACAGCCAGAGCGCCCGGAAGAAGGAGCGGCACGCAACGCTGGAACGGGACAGGTGACAATAGCAAGTTTCGGGGGCCTGAGCTAGCGGCGACTCCGGCACCTGACCCCCACAGCGCGCCGGTGTCCCCGCCTGCTCAGGCTCCCCAGCACTCGGCGCCCAGCGACGATAGGTGAGTATGTTTTTTTTTTATATATCGCAGCAGCATATGGGGCATATAATACTATGGAGTATCTTATGGGGGCCATCAACATTTATGGAGCAGTATACGGGGCATATACTGTGGAGCATCTTATGGGGGCCATCAACCATAATGGAGCAGCATACGGGGCATATACTATGGAGCATCTTATGGGGGCCATCAACCATAATGCAGCAGCATATGAGGCATATACTATGGAGCATCTTATGGGGCCATCAACCATAATGGTGCAGCATACGGGGCATATAATATGGAGCATCTTATGGGGGCCATCAACAATAACGGTGCAGCATATGGGGCATATACTATGGAGCATCTTATGGGGGCCATCAACCTTTATGGAGCAGCATACGGGGCATATACTATGGAGCACCTTATGGGGGCCATCAACAATAACGGTGCAGCATATGGGGCATATACTATGGAGCATCTTATTGGGGCCATCAACCATAATGCAGCAGCATATGAGGCATATACTATGGAGCATCTTATGGGGGCCATCAACCAAAATGGTGCAGCATACGGGGCATATACTATGGAGCACTTATGGGGGCCATCAACCATAATGTAGCAGCATACGGGGCATATACTATGGAGCATCTTATGGGGGCCATCAACCATAATGCAGCAGCATACGGGGCATATACTATGGAGCATCTTATGGGGGCCATCAACCATAATGGTGCAGCATATGGGGCATATACTATGGAGCATCTTATGGGGGCCATCAACCATAATGCAGCAGCATATGAGGCATATACTATGGAGCATCTTAGGGGGCCCATCAACTATAATGCAGCAGCATATGAGGCATATACTATGGAGCATCTTATGGGGGCCATCAACCATAATGCAGCAGCATATGAGGCATATACTATGGAGCATCTTATGGGGTCCATCAACCATAATGGTGCAGCATACGGGGCATATACTATGGAGAATCTTATGGGGGCCATCAACCATAATGCAGCAGCATACGGGGCATATACTATGGAGCATCTTATAAGGGCAATCAACCAAAATGGTGCAGCATATGGGGCATATACTATGGAGCATCTTATGGGGGCCTTCAACCATAATGGAGCAGCATATGGGGCATATACTGTGGAGCATCTTATGGGGGCCATCAACCTTTATGGAGCAGCGTATGGGGCCTATGGATGGGAGCAGCAAATTACAGAATGGTGGCGCAGGATGGGAGCAGCACATGACAGGATGAGGGTGCAGGATGGGAGCAGCAAATGACAGGATGGGGGTGCAAGATGGTAGCAGCACATGACAAGACTAGCGCACAGGATGGAAGCAACACATACCAGGATGGAGACCATATACCAATATAAATGCTCACCACCCGGGCATAGAATGGGTTCAATAGCTAGTACAGTATAACTGCAGCGCCCCAGAGACCTGGTCGTTGCAGTATGACGCTCTGCTACTAAGGGGAGTGATGGCACATCTGATGGCACTAAAGGAGTTCTTCTGACCAGGTATCACCAGCACACAGTACACTTCACACTCCGGCCACTAGGGGGAGCAAAAGGTTTTATTTACTAGGCCACTCCTCACACTGGTAAAACTAGGGGTTGGATAGGAAGTTAGTAGGAAGCTGACTGGGTTGGATTCAGGCAACATCCTGTGGCAGGGGGTGTTGCAGGGAGAAGATTCAGGGGGGTCCCTGTCAGGCGTGGGAACCTGGCAGGTACCTAGCGACTAGAACAGAACGTTACGGAGCTGCGCCTGCACACCCCGCGGCGGTATCCTAAGAAAGAGACACGAAGCAAAGGATATTGTGGAGCAGTGAGAAACAAGATCAAGCACAAAGGAGAGCCAGTAGGAGTCGTGCCCGGAGAACGGCAACATCCTACTGAGGCGCGTAGCCGGTGGCCGGAACACCGAGGAAGTAACTGACTCTATGCCTTACTTCAAACTCCGCAGGACAGTTAATTATAGGTTGGCTGTCTACCTTACATCACCTAAGCAGACATAGGGGGCAACGCGTGGAGAGGGGCATCTCTAGGGTCCCGGAAGAGCTCCGAGCCTACCCGTCAAATGGGTGCGTCCTAGCCATAACATACCTGGGGGACGGAGAACTAGAAAGATCTGGAACGAATTAGAAAGAACGAACGAACGAGAACAGAAGTTGTGAGGACTATTCCGAATGCTCATCAGGGTAGCACTACAACACACAGGCGCTAGTGGTAGGCAACGATTTCCACCTGCAAAGGGAACTCTGGATGTGCCATCGGACCGGCCGGTCTCAGACAGCCCTGTTAACCGTGCTGTGGATTGAGGATCCTGAAGTCTTCAGTAAAGAGGTAAAGAGACTGCAACCCTGTGTCCTCATTATTGTCTGCACCTCACACCATCACCATCCACCTTTCTGGGAAGCCCGGGGGACATACTTCACCTGTGGGAAGGTGTTATGAACTGGTGGTCAGGACAATAATGGACCTGGTGGTTAAGAGCACACGGAATGACCTGATAGTTACTGATAATGAAGGACGAGTTCTGGGACGTGGGAACTCTGCTGACCGCAAACCCTAATCCTATCAAACACACTAGACATAGCCGTGGATTGCGCCTAATGCTCCCTATGCAACTCGGCACAGCCTAAGAAACTAGCTAGCCCTGAAGATAGAAAAATAAAGCCTACCTTGCCTCAGAGAAATTCCCCAAAGGAAAAGGCAGCCCCCCACATATAATGACTGTGAGTAAGATGAAAATACAAACACAGAGATGAAATAGATTTAGCAAAGTGAGGCCCGACTTACTGAACAGACCGAGGATAGGAAAGGTACTTTGCGATCAGCACAAAAACCTACAAAAAGACCACGCAGAGGGCACAAAAAGACCCTCCGCACCGACTCACGGTGCGGAGGCGCTCCCTCTGCGTCCCAGAGCTTCCAGCAAGCAAGACAACAATAAAAATTGCAAGCTGGACAGAAAAATAGCAAACCAAAGAAATACAAGCTGGAACTTAGCTTCAGTTGGGAAGACAGGTCACAAGAACGATCCAGGAGTGAACTAAACCAATACTGGAACATTGACAGGTGGCCTGGAGCAAAGATCTAAGTGGAGTTAAATAGAGCAGCAGCTAACGAATTAACCTCGTCACCTGTGGAAGGAAACTCAGAAACACCCACCAGAGGAAGTCCATGGACAGAACCAGCCGAAGTACCATTCATGACCACAGGAGGGAGCCCGACAACAGAATTCACAACAGTACCCCCCCTTGAGGAAGGGTCACCGAACCCTCAACAGAGCCCCCAGGCCGACCAGGATGAGCCAAATGAAAGGCACGAACCAGATCGGCAGCATGAACATCGGAGGCAAAAACCAAGAAATTATCTTCCTGACCATAACCCTTCCACTTGACCAGGTACTGGAGTTTCCGTCTCGAAACACGAGAATCCAAAATCTTCTCCACCACATACTCCAACTCCCCCTCAACCAACACAGGGGCAGGAGGATCAACGGATGGAACCACAGGCGCCACGTATCTCCGCAATAACGACCTATGGAACACATTATGGATGGCAAAAGAAGCAGGAAGGGCCAAACGAAATGACACAGGATTGATAACCTCAGAAATCTTATACGGACCAATGAAACAAGGCTTAAACTTAGGAGAGGAAACCTTCATAGGAACATAACGAGACGACAACCAAACCAAATCCCCAACACGAAGTCGGGGACCCACACAGCGCCGGCGGTTAGCGAAACGTTGAGCCTTCTCCTGGGACAATGTCAAATTGTCCACCACATGAGTCCAAATCTGCTGCAACCTATCCACCACAGTATCTACACCAGGACAGTCCGAAGACTCAACCTGCCCTGAAGAGAAACGAGGATGGAAACCAGAATTGCAGAAAAACGGCGAAACCAAAGTAGCCGAGCTGGCCCGATTATTAAGGGCGAACTCAGCCAACGGCAAAAAGGACACCCAATCATCCTGATCAGCAGAAACAAAGCATCTCAGATATGTTTCCAAAGTTTGATTAGTTCGTTCGGTTTGGCTATTTGTCTGAGGATGGAAAGCCGAGGAAAAAGACAAATCAATGCCCATCCTAGCACAAAAGGATCGCCAAAACCTCGAAACAAACTGGGAACCTCTGTCAGAAACGATGTTTTCCGGGATACCATGTAAACGAACCACATGCTGGAAAAATAATGGCACCAAATCAGAGGAGGAAGGCAATTTAGACAAAGGTACCAAATGGACCATCTTAGAAAAGCGATCACAAACCACCCAAATGACCGACATCTTTTGAGAGACGGGGAGATCCGAAATAAAATCCATAGAAATATGCGTCCAGGGCCTCTTCGGGACCGGCAAGGGCAAAAGCAACCCACTGGCACGAAAACAGCAGGGCTTAGCCCGAGCACAAGTCCCACAGGACTGCACAAAAGAACGCACATCCCGTGACGAAGACGGCCACCAGAAGGATCTAGCCACCAAATCTCTGGTACCAAAGATTCCAGGATGCCCAGCCAACACTGAACAATGAATCTCAGAGATAACTCTACTAGTCCATCTATCAGGGACAAACAGTTTCTCCGCTGGGCAACGGTCAGGTCTATCAGCCTGAAATTTTTGCAGCACCCGCCGCAAATCAGGGGAGATGGCAGACAAAATTACCCCCTCTTTGAGAATACCCACCGGCTCAGGAACACCCGGAGAGTCAGGCACAAAACTCCCTGACAACGGCATCAGCCTTCACATTCTTAGAGCCCGGAAGGTACGAAACCACAAAATCAAAACGGGAGAAAAATAACGACCATCGAGCCTGTCTCGGATTCAACCATTTGGCAGACTCAAGATAAGTCAAATTCTTGTGATCTGTCAAGACCACCACGCGATGCTTGGCTCCTTCCAGCCAATGACGCCACTCCTCGAATGCCCACTTCATGGCCAACAACTCACGATTACCAACATCATAGTTACGCTCAGCAGGCGAAAACTTTCTAGAAAAGAAAGCACATGGCTTCATCACCGAGCCATCAGAACTTCTTTGCGACAAAACAGCCCCTGCTCCAATCTCAGAAGCATCAACCTCAACCTGAAACGGGAGCGAAACATCTGGCTGGCACAACACAGGGGCAGAAGAAAAACGACGCTTCAATTCCTGAAAAGCCTCTACAGCTGCAGAAGACCAATTGACCACATCAGCACCCTTCTTGGTCAAATCAGTCAACGGTTTAGCAGCAATAGAAAAATTAGCGATGAAGCGCCGATAAAAATTAGCAAAGCCCAGGAACTTTTGCAGGCTCTTCACAGATGTCGGCTGAGTCCAATCGTAAATGGCCTGGACTTTAACAGGGTCCATCTCGATAGTAGAAGGGGAAAAAATGAACCCCAAAAATGAAACCTTCTGAACTCCAAAGAGACACTTTGACCCCTTCACAAACAAGGAATTCGCACGAAGGACCTGGAACACCATTCTGACCTGCTTCACATGAGACTCCCAATCATCCGAAAAGACCAAAATATCATCCAAATATACAATCAGGAATTTATCCAGGTACTCTCGGAAGATGTCATGCATAAAGGACTGAAATACTGATGGAGCATTGGAAAGCCCGAATGGCATAACCAGGTACTCAAAATGGCCCTCGGGCGTATTAAATGCTGTTTTCCATTCATCGCCTTGTTTAATACGCACAAGATTATACGCCCCTCGAAGATCTATCTTGGTGAACCAACTAGCCCCTTTAATACGAGGAAACAAATCAGATAGCAACGGCAAAGGATACTGAAATTTGACTGTAATTTTATTAAGAAGGCGGTAATCAATACATGGTCTCAAAGAACCATCCTTCTTGGCCACAAAAAAGAACCCTGCTCCTAACGGTGATGACGACGGGCGAATATGGCCTTTCTCAAAGGATTCCTCTATATAACTCCGCATAGCGGCGTGTTCTGGCACAGATAAATTGAACAATCGGCCCTTAGGAAACTTACTACCAGGAATCAAATTAATTGCACAATCGCAATCCCTATGAGGAGGTAGGGCACTGGCTTTGGGCTCATCAAATACATCCCGATAATCCGACAAAAACTCTGGAACTTCAGAAGGGGTGGATGACGAAATAGACAAAAATGGAACATCACCATGTACCCCCTGGCAACCCCAGCTGGACACAGACATAGATTTCCAGTCCAATACTGGATTATGAACCTGTAGCCATGGCAACCCCAAAACGACCACATCATGCAGATTGTGCAACATCAGAAAGCGGATATCCTCCTGATGTGCAGGAGCCATGCACATGGTCAATTGGGTCCAGTACTGAGGCTTATTCTTGGCCAAAGGCGTAACATCAATTCCTCTCAATGGAATAGGATACTGCAAGGGCTCCAAGAAAAAACCACAGCGCCTAGCATACTCCAAGTCCATCAAATTCAGGGCAGCGCCTGAATCCACAAATGCCATAACAGAATAGGATGACAAAGAGCAAATCAGAGTAACAGACAATAGAAATTTAGACTGTACCGTACCAATGGTGGCAGACCTAGCGAACCGCTTAGTGCGCTTAGGACAAACGGAGATAGCATGAGTGGAATCACCACAGTAAAAACATAGCCCATTCCGACGTCTGTGTTCTTGCCGTTCAGCTCTGGTCAAAGTCCTATCACATTGCATAGGCTCAGGCCCATGCTTAGATAGTACCGCCAAATGGTGCACAGCTTTACGCTCACGCAAGCGTCGATCGATCTGAATGGCCAAGGACATAGACTCATTCAGACCAGCAGGCATGGGAAACCCCACCATGACATCCTTAAGGGCTTCAGAGAGACCCTTTCTGAAGATTGCTGCCAGGGCACATTCATTCCACTGAGTGAGCACAGACCACTTTCTAAACTTCTGACAATATATCTCCGCTTCATCCTGACCCTTACACAGAGCCAGCAAGATTTTCTCTGCCTGATCCACTGAATTAGGTTCGTCATAAAGCAATCCAAGCGCCAGGAAAAACGCATCAACATCACGCAATGCCGGATCTCCTGGCGCAAGGGAAAATGCCCAGTCTTGAGGGTCACCACGTAACAAAGAAATAATGATCTTTACTTGTTGAACAGGGTCACCTGAGGAGCGAGGTTTCAAGGCAAGAAATAATTTACAATTATTTTTGAAATTCAAGAACTTAGATTTATCACCAAAAAACAAATCAGGAATTGGAATCCTAGGCTCAGACATCGGATTCTGAACCACAAAATCTTGAATCTTTTGTACCCTTGTAGTGAGATTATCCATCCAAGAGGACAGACCTTGAATGTCCATGTTTACACCAGTGTCCTGAACCACCCAGAGGTAAAGGGGAAAAAAGAGACAAAACACACTGCAAAGAAAAAAAAATGGTCTCAGAACTTCTCTTATCCCTCTATTGAGATGCATTAGTACTTTGGGCCACCTGTACTGTTATGAACTGGTGGTCAGGACAATAATGGACCTGGTGGTTAAGAGCACACGGAATGACCTGATAGTTACTGATAATAAAGGATGAGCTCTGGGACGTGGGAACTCTGCTGACCGCAAGCCCTAATCCTATCAAACACACTAGAAATAGCCGTGGATTGCGCCTAACGCTCCCTATGCAACTCGGCACAGCCTAAGAAACTAGCTAGCCCTGAAGATAGGAAAATAAAGCCTACCTTGCCTCAGAGAAATTCCCCAAAGGAAAAGGCAGCCCCCCACATATAATGACTGTGAGTAAGATGAAAATACAAACACAGAGATGAAATAGATTTAGCAAAGTGAGGCTCGACTTACTGAACAGACCGAGGATAGGAAAGGTACTTTGCGATCAGCACAAAAACCTACAAAAAGACCACGCAGAGGGCGCAAAAAGACCCTCCGCACCGACTCACGGTGCGGAGGCGCTCCATCTGCGTCCCAGTGCTTCCAGCAAGCAAGACAACAATAAAAATTGCAAGCTGGACAGAAAAATAGCAAACCAAAGAAATACAAGCTGGAACTTAGCTTCAGTTGGGAAGACAGGTCACAAGAACGATCCAGGAGTGAACTAAACCAATACTGGAACATTGACAGGTGGCCTGGAGCAAAGATCTAAGTGGAGTTAAATAGAGCAGCAGCTAATGAATTAACCTCATCACCTGTGGAAGGAAACTCAGAAACACCCACCAGAGGAAGTCCATGGACAGAACCAGCCGAAGTACCATTCATGACCACAGGAGGGAGCCCGACAACAGAATTCACAACAGGAAGGTATACCACCTAGCTGCCAGTCCATCACCCCAACGGACCCCAAGCAGCGTCGGTCGCCCTGACCGAACACCACAGGTGGCATCACGAAACCTTGACAGACTCACATCACCTTTCATTGGACGCCCCTTAGCAAGGTCACGGACCGGGTCCAGCCACCGTGACAACCCCAGAACTGAGACAGAAAGGACCGGTACTGAGTAACCTGTGGCCCTGTGTCTGGGGGCGCTCCATAACATGATACTCAAATCAATGGCTGTTTATATATCACTTGAACATGTTGAGTCTTCCAAAAGCTAATTTTTCTAGACACTCTCTTCTTTGCCCAACAGAGGGGACCTCATGTGTGGACCACCCTCTACGATGTCCATACGCTGTAACAGTATATTTGTATTTATTGTTATTTTTTATTTTAAAGTGATTTTTCCATCTTCTAAAGTGGCTAGCAAGTTTACCCCAATATCTTAAAGAGCCTCAACAGAAATATTTTAGCAGTCGACTATTGAGCTGTGAAAGTGGTTTCTCTTCTCTCCGCATTATCCACACATTTCCAGTACACACCAGTAGCTCATCTTCCCTCTCACTGATTAATTTTTCATTGATCATTTTACCATTCAAATTGAACTTTATCATTTTTACATGACGGTGAAATTTATCTAATTGAAAGCTCTGTTCAGTTTTGCTCTTGACTGAACATGAGAGATCCAGGTCGAGCTTTATTGATGAGATTCACTGGTTTGTTAAGAAAAGTTAATCACGGGGACGTACATATCGGCTCGAATGGTTACATTTGCTGCTAGAAATGTAATGTGTTCACACTTACATCATGGCTTCTGTTTATAGTGGAAACCATAAGACTGTGCTGAAGCCATTGTATGACAGAGCTCTTTGATTTATAAGACTGTTGGGTTCCATTGTCATGTCCGTCATTTGGATCTTTACGGTGTCCGCCATGTTTGAAGAAGACTTGTGCTCGTGGCACCCTCTTCTCATTAAACCGGAAGGCATTTTGCCAAAGTCTCCAATGGAAATGTAAACAGAGACTTACTCGGGGAAACCAACACAAGGGTGGCCATTAATGAAGAGCGAGCATGCTCAGATATAGCAAGGTTGGGTGTTATCCGAGTATTGTGGGGACTCGAGTAATATGTTCGAGTCCCCGCGGCTGTTAGACTATCCTGCATCTGTTGAGGCTGTCTAACAGCCGAGAATCATGCAGCCGTGGAGATATTGAACATATTACTTGGGCCCTCGCGATACTCTGATAATACCGGAGCATGCTTGGATAACACTATATTCAAGCACGCTCGCTAAACACTAGTGGTTGTACATCATGTAATCCACGTGATGTAAGAGAATAGGACTTCACCAAACAAGAAAGGAATGTATAAATAATCTATAAAAGTATAAGAGTTGTGCAGAAAAATGAACATAAAACGCAGGAGTATTTTCATGTTTGCCAACAGGACTATCATACTGTATTTCCAGGGGGAAAAAAAATTTCTATGTCATAAAGGAAATTAAATTAAAGAGAGAACCTGTCAAGTTGAAAATGGTCTCTTATCTGCAGGCAGGCTGTTACAGAGCAGGACGAGCTAATCAGAGTTATATATTGTTTATATGTTTGTAGCCATAGGCATCCAGTGGGCGGTCTTAATCAGTGATTGACAGTCTTCCCTATAGTGTCACTGTGCATGCAGAGAGAGCTGTCACTCACAAGTAGGACCGCCTCCTGGACTAATATGCATTCAAACACCAGGGATTTAAATGTGTAAAATACAAGTTAAGGCTCTGTGAACACAGCATGTTAATGAGACGGATTCCGACTGGAATCCACCTGATTAGGCTCTACAAATGTGCCTCTGAAAATGAGCATAGTCCACAGCAATATCAAAACAACATTGCTGTGCACATGTTCTGTCTTCTATCACCTCTTTTACCCGCTTAAGGGTTCAGAAACCTTGAAATGGTTAAACAAAGTGACTTGCTCATTCTTTGGGTGGCTTCCTTGACAATATAGAGTAAAAGATGACAGTTACGGAGCAAGAACGACAGCGAAGCTGGTTCAAGAAAATGATCGCCTATGTTTTCCTTAAGCGACTTAACTGGGAAAACTCAGTGGATGTGCCGACATCTATAAAATGCCACGAACACATCAACTTAGCTGAACCCTTTCCAACAAACCTATTTATCCACACAATCAGGTTTTTTTTCTCTTGTCCCTTTATGATAGCATCATTGACAATCAACATTTATTCTATATAATATTTCTCTGTAGCAGGAATGAGGAATACATTTCCCAAAGGGGCCACATGAGACGCTGGGACTGTTGTGGAGGGCCGAATCAATAGGCTGAACTATTCGGCTGGGTGCGCACGTTGTGTTTTTTTCGCGTTTTTTTCGCTATAAAAACGCATAAAAAACGCATACATATACATCCTATCATTTAGAATGCATTCTGCAATTTTTGCGCACATGATGCGCTTTTTTCCGCGGAAAAAAATGCATCGCGGTAAAAAAACGCAGCATGTTCATTAATTTTGCGCTTTTTTTCGCGTTTTTCCCGCTATATAATGCATTGAAAAAGCTCCGGAAAAAAACACGCAAAACACGCGAAAGAAACGCATGCGGTTTTCTTGCAGAAAATGTCCGGTTTTCTTCAGGACTTTTCTGCAAGAAATTCTTACGTGTGCACATACCCTTCATCGTAGTCGCGACGTCGCCTGTGCAGATGGAGACATGTAGCTCAAGCCGGGGGGAAGGTGAGTAACTGCTTCATTTGTAATTTTACTAAAGCAGTAACACCATGATTATATCGTGCATCACTGCTGCAGCCAATCACTGAGCTCAACAGCACATGCTGTCTACATCTGCAGAGTTGCTGAGCCTAGTGATTGGCAGCAGCGGTGACGTAAGCTGTAGTCTTGACATCACCGTTACAACAAGATAACAGAGACCATAAGGGTGGCAGAACCAGGTAGGCCGAGTAACATCCAATCGTATTATTTTAGCCTAGTTGTGGCCATTAGAGGTCAGACTCCTCAGTCAAATAAAAAGAAGCATACGTACCTCCGCTCTTAGCCTTCGACAGCCACAACACATGCAGGAGCGGAGACTCAAACATGTTTTTCGAGCACGCTGGAGACACTCGATTAGCACCTGAGCTCGGTGGGATAACACCTTATCACAGCACGCTCGCTCATCACTAGTAGCTAGATAATGATATGAGCCCCCACAGTCCATGTAATGCTGTTATACAATGTCGACATAATATTGATATATAGGGCTTATATAATATTGCTGTGTACTCTGGGCCTAATATTACCAACTCCTGCAAATCTGCTACTGCCATAGACTACATAAAACGTTTAGGGGCTGTATAATAATGTCTATTGGGGTATAATACCGCCATACAGTGCACACAAACAGTTTTTAATAAATTTAAACGCATTTTATTTATTTGCAAAATTGAAGGAATGGCTATGAAAATGATTAAAATGAGCTGCGGCTTTTTAAGCTTGCTACATAAATCTCTTGCTGCTCGCTGCCAATTCTTCTCCATCCTACCCGGCACCTCACCAGGTCACCACTCCACTTTAATTTGAATCTATCATTAAAATAGACAATGAATCCAATTTGGAGATGATGGTACCTGACCAAGTATACCGTAATCATGCTTTTATTGTATGCTAATGATGCTACTTTGCATCTCAACTACTCAGCTACTTGGCAATCGGAGCTACATGTAGATCTGAAACACACTTCTAATTGTTCTGTTGTGATCACGCTCCAAAATACTATATATATATATAAAGATATTACTCACTAATATTGTGTAGGTGATCTTATTCAGACTGTTTTCCATCCCATCCTATTAGTAAATGTATATTAGGGGAGCCAATATTTTCAGTTTGTAAAAGTGAATGGAGATGCCTAATCTGGTGATTTTGAGACAGAGTTCCTGATTCTATGGATGTGTCTTTTACTGGGCTGCTTGCTGTAGTTTTGATAATATCAGTTTTATAAGCAGGAGATTATCTCTAGAGGTCTAGTTGCCATGTAGTCCCCCATATTCATGTTTAACCCCGCCCCTACCACTAATTGGCAGTTTTCTGTGTACACCAAAAGCAACCAATCAGAGCAGTGGGCGGGGTTGTACAGAGCCAATCACTCTGAAAACTGCTAAATCTGAAACAGATAAAACTGTGATTTTATCAAAACTGCAGCAAGCAGCCTAGTAAGATACACCACTGGAATTAGGGAATGTAACCCATATGCCATGCTTCACATGCATAATTAGAGTCTGATAACCCAAAATTTGCACCTGGGCCACCACCTGCACGTTGTACAGATGTAATACGTTCTAAATCTTGTTCTAGCGCTTTCACTCTCCTTATTGCAGTGGACATTGCTGGTATACTCTTGCGGTTGTGTAGCGCCTCAAGGTCCTGGTAGTCACTGTAGCATTGCTTTCCTCACGGGGAGAGGGATGTTACGCTTGAAGACAATAATTGATAACTGTAACCAGGTACCACAAACATGCAACACATTCACACTCCAGACCACCAGGGGAAGCTTTTCATCCTACTTGCTAGGTGACTCCCCATATATATGTAACTGGTCTGTAGGGAAAGTTAGTTAGTTCCTGACAGAGCTCCAGTGAGTGAGTTCTTGCCAGGAAACAGACTGGATCAGTCTGAGGCAGAGGAAGGTTTTACGGAGCTGTGTAGCGGCAGTGCAGCAGTTCCTGGAAAGAGACATTCAGAAAGCTGAATATATTGCAGAGAGCGTGCAGGAGAGCAAAGCACAGGAGAAGATATCAGGGGAAGATCAGCCCCGAGCAGGCTGTCTCCTTCTGAGGCGCAGAAACCGGTAGCCGGAACACCGAGGATCGTAAGGCCCTCCACGACTTACTTCAGAGACCGGCAGGACAGTTGTACTCTACGTTACCTGTCCGACCTAACACCCAGGAAGCACGGTGGCACCCCTCAGAGGCCGAGGCGTGCTAGAGTCCCTATAAACAGCCTCAAGCCACCAGTCATACGGGTTATGTCCTATCCTACCCGGGGGACAGAGAGAGATAACATCTGTGAGGACCTTATGTGAAGCTTTAAGCAGTAAGGGACTACACCACCACGGCGCTAAAGGAAGGCTTTGATTTCCACCTGGGTAAGGGGACTCCTAACTTGCCTTCAAGCCGGCTGGACTCTGCCTGCCCTGTGATCTGGTGCTCTGGACTGTGGATGCTGAAGTCTTCAGTAAACCAAGGTAAAGAGACTGCAACCTTGTGTCCTCGTTCTTTACTGCACTCCTCACAATCTTCCATCTACACCACGGGAGCCCTGGGGATACACTTCACCTGTGGGAATTCTGTTATGACCTGGTGGTTAGGAGCACCCGGCACGACCTGATGGTTAAACTCACACAGGACAAGCTCTGGGATGTGGGAGCTCTGCTGACCGCAGGCCCTAATCCTATCACAACAACTAGAAATAGCCGTGGAGCGTTCCTGACTCTCCCTAGATGCCTCTTCACAGCCTAAGAGCTAGCTAGCCCTAGAGATAGAAAATAAAGCCTACCTTGCCTCAGAGAAATTCCCCAAAGGAAAAGGCAGCCCCCCACATATATTGACTGTAAGTAAAGATGAAAGTCACAAACACAGAAATGAAACAGGATTCAGCAAAGGGAGGCCAGACTTACTAAACAGACAGAGGATAGGAAAGGTATCTTTGCGGTCAGCACAAAAAACTACAAAAGACCACACAGAGTGTGCAAAAAGACCTCCGCACCGACTAACGGTGCGGAGATGCCACTCTGCATCCCAGAGCTTCCAGCTAGCAAGACAAAATCATGATAACCAGCTGGACAAGGAAACAATGAACAAATAATAACTATCAGGAACTTAGCTTCTGCTGGAGTAGACAGGTCACCAGAAAGATCCAAGAGCGAACTGAACCAATGCAGGAACATTGACAGCTGGCATGGAGTAACGATCTGAGTGGAGTTAAATAGAGCAGCCAGCCAACGAATAAACTCCGTCACCTGTGGAAGGAACCTCAGAAGCAGCAGCACCACTCACAGCCACCAGAGGGAGTCCATGGACAGAACTCGCCGAAGTACCATTCATGACCACAGGAGGGAGCTCGATAACAGAATTCACAACAGAAGTCATACCATCAAGCTGCCATAACATCACCCCTGTGGACCCCTTAAAGCAGCGTCTGTCCACACTGACCGAACACCACAGGTGGCGTTACGAACATAAACTTTATTTTCTTTAAAGACCTTCCCCTTTAACGTTGATGCCCAGGGCCACGGACCAGGTCGCCACCGTGACATCCCCCTGTGAACCGCAGGACCCGATACCGAGTACCCCACGGCCCTGTGGACACGTCACTTGACATTATATTCCTGGGCAACTTGTTGAATGATGAAGGTCTGAATAATAGATCAAAATATTTCACCTCTCCGGATTTCCAATTGTACATAAACCTCACCGCTTGCTTCTCTTAGGAGTGCTGAATTTATATTCATTCAATTACTAGATCCTATCAAGACATATGTGTTTGTCCCCCCATGTAGCAATGTCAAACATCCTGTATTAATGTCCTCCTCCATAATGGGCCCCTTAATGTAATAATTTCCCCAATCCTGGGCCACTTCAAATAATAATGTCCCCCACCCTGGGTCACTTCCTGTAACAATGTCCTCCGTCCTGTGTCCCTTCCTATTATAATGTCACCCATCCTGGATCCCTTCTTGTCATAGTGATTCCATCCAACGCCCCTTCCAGTAATGATGTCCCCTATCCTGGGCCCCTTCTTAGCATTACTATGCCAATTCTGGGCCCCTTCTTGGTATAATGACACCCATCATGGGCCCTTTCCTATAATAATGTCCCCTATTCTAGGCCCCTTTGAGTAATAATTTCCACATCCTGGGCCCCTTTCAGTAGTTATGTCCTCCATCCTGCTGCTCTTTTACAGAACATTAAAAAAAAAAAAAAAAAGATTCTTCTTACCTTCCCTCTCACTCCCACGGCGTGCAGTATCCCCTTCTATTGCTTCCATTGTGTCCACTTTGCCATGCTAGTCACAGGCGATGTATGACGTCACTGCCATGCGCCACCGGTAACAAGCATGCCAGCATCAGCTGTCGGCCTTTGATTGGCAGGTAGCTTGTGTTGCAGACAGTGCAGGGAGGCAGCAGGTCTCTGCACCACAATACGCTTCAGCTGAATGTGCGTCAGTGCTGGCATCTGCGAGCCATACTGTAGATGTAATGTTCCACGTGGCACCATGTAATGCAGGTATTCTTCCCTAGAATTTAGATAGAATACCTCCGTAACATGCCACAGGTTGGAACACAACACCATTTTTTCAGTACTGATCTATGTTATATTAGAGGAACATAGAAGTGAAATATTGGCACTCAGTAGTCTATAGATGCCTTCTTACTTACCTGCACATCATAGATCTGGAATATGACTAAGTCATGCATCCTTTATATAGGTCAGATCCTCTTGGCTGGTCCCCAACTGACACAGAGGGCAAAAATTAGATTTACATCTGCTTTCCTGCAAGATGTCTACTTTTTATTTTCAAGTGTTAAAGAAGTCTATGGAAAGTGTCTAGAGGACTCATATACACTATACATATATATACAGACACATAGTAAAAAAGCCAGTCATGATGAGGTGCATCTGGCTAGCTAGGATTAGACCCAGGAAATGTGTTCATTGTTGTCAGTGAGCTGGGGAAGCTGAGCAGAGTGGATTTGTGTTGGAGCCTGAGAGAGACAAGCCAGAATCTCTCTGAGAAGAGTCTGCACAGGTCGTGTGCACCAAGTATCACTGGTTACTGTTACACCTGGTCCGGTCTCTGTACCTTTGCGGGGTTCCCATCAGGAATCCCGCTCTGTGCTGGCTCCAAGCTGTCAGGATGCGGCTTCCCCTCCTCCTCCCTCTCCTGCTTCCTGGCGTGCTTCCAGCATCTTCTCAGGCAGAGTGTTTAGGGCACGCGCGTGCTCGTTCCCAGTCTCTTAAAGAGACAGCGCGCATTTTTAAATATGCTTCTGGCCAATGGCGTGTTATCCCTTGCTATTTCTAGCTCCTCCACCATAGGGAGGGCGCCTGAGCAACAAGTATCCATTGTTGCTTACTTCCGGTTCCTGTCTGCATGTGCTCCTGTTTCTGAAGTGCTTTCGCTTGTACTCCGCTTATACTGTCTGTTTCCACAGATCGTCAGCTACCAGTTACCCGGCGATCCTGGACGATGACTGTTCTATCTACGCAATCCCGTCTCATCCCGCCAGTCCGCCATCATCATCTCCGGACAACGCCAGTACCATTGGAACCAGCTTCTACCCGTACACCTGGTATCACCTGGTTAGCTCCACGTCTCCCACTAACCCTGCTTGTCCGATTGTCCCGCTGAGACAGCTGCCACGAGTTCGGGGTCTAACTAGAGGTAGCACCCGTGTCCTCCAGGCTTCCCACTCTGTCCCTGTTCGAGGGGACTTACCACGGGTGTCTGGGGCTCACGTAGTCATGCCCAGGGCCGCCATCAGGGCATTACAGCCGTGACTGGCGTATGGGGCCCGGTGAGCAGAGGGGGCCCGCATCGGGCCCCCTCTTACCTGCTCGCCGGGCCCCTACCGGCAGCCGCAGGCTGAACTGGGCCCTTAGCGGCGGCCGGCGCTGCAGCTGTTTAACGCTATTGAAGTGCGGGCCCGCGCCCGCACGTCAATAGTTAACAGCCGCCAGCCGCAGCGTGCAGGTCGCCGGCGTCTGACGTCATTGTCAGTCGCCGGCGAGTGCACGCTTCAGCTGCGTGGAGAGGTAAGCAGAACTTGTTTTTTTTTATTTTTTTATTGCGAGCGGCAATCCGGGGGGGCTGGACACGGGGGGGGGCAGAAAGATGGACACAGGGAGGACAGTAAAGCTGGACACAGGGAGGGCAGGAAGCTGGACACAGGGGGGGCAGGAAGCTGGACACAGGGGGGGCAGAAAGCTGGACACAGGGGGGGCAGAAAACTGGACACAGGGGGGGCAGAAAGCTGGACACGGGGGGCAGAAAGCTGGACACAGGGGGGGCAGAAAGCTGGACACAGGGGGGGCAGAAAGCTGGACACAGGGGGGGCAGAAAGCTGGACACAGGGGGGGCAGAAAGCTGGACACGGGGGGCAGAACTGGCATGGGGGGCAGAAAGCTGGACACGGGGGGCAGAAAGTGGCAGAAAGCTGCGCACAGGGGCAGAACGCTGGACACAGAACGCTGGACACAGGCAGAACGCTGGACACGGGCAGAAAGTTGCACACAGGGGCAGAAAGCTGGACACAGGGGCAGAAAGCTGGACACAGGGGCAGAAAGCTGCACACAGGGGCAGAAAGCTGGACACAGGGGCAGAAAGCTGCACACGGGGTGCAGAAAGCTGGACACGGGGGGCAGAAAGCTGGACACAGGGGGGGCAGAAAGCTGGACACAGGGAGGGCAGAAAGCCGGACACAGGGGGGGCAGAAAGCTGGACACAGGGGGGGCAGAAAGCTGGACACGGGGGGGCAGAAAGCTGGACACAGGGGGGGCAGGAAGCTGGACACAGGGGGGGGGCAGAAAGCTGGACACGGGGGGGGCAGAAAGCTGGACACAGGGGGGGCAGAAAGCTGGACACAGGGGGGGCAGAAAACTGGGCACAGGGGCAGAACGCTGGACACGGGCAGAACGCTGGACACGGGCAGAACGCTGGACACGGGCAGAAAGTTGCACACAGGGGCAGAAAGCTGGACACAGGGGCAGAAAGCTGGACACAGGGGCAGAAAGCTGGACACAGGGGCAGAAAGCTGGACACGGGCAGAACGCTGGACACAGGGGCAGAAAGCTGGACACAGGCAGAAAGCTGTGCACAGGGGCAGAACGCTGGACACAGGAGGGGCAGAAAGCTGGGCACGGGGGCAGAAAGCTTGACACAGGGGCAGAAAGCTGTGCACAGGGGCAGAACGCTGGACACAGGCAGAATGCTGGACACAGGCAGAATGCTGGACACGGGCAGAAAGCTGCACACAGGGGCAGAAAGCTGAACACAAGGGCAGAAAGCTGGACACGGGCAGAAAGCTGGACACGGGCAGAAAGCTGGACACGGGCAGAAAGCTGGACATGGGCAGAAAGCTGCACACAGGGGCAGAAAGCTGCACACGGGCAGAAAGCTGGACACGGGCAGAAAGCTGGACACAGGGGCAGAAAGCTGCACACAGGGGCCGAAAGCTGCACACGGGCAGAACGCTGGACACGGGCAGAAAGCTGCACACAGGGGCAGAAAGCTGGACACGGGCAGAAAGCTGGACACGGGCAGAAAGCTGGACACAGGGGCAGATTGCTGGACACAGGGGCAGATTGCTGGACACAGGGGCAGAATGGAGAAACGGGGCATGATTGGAGACACAGGGGGCAGGATGACAGACATGGCGGCATGACTGGAAACACTGGGGCATGACTGGAGACAGATGGGGTAGAATTGAGACACGGGGCATGATTGGAGACGGGTCAGAATGGTGATACGGGCATGATTGGAGACACTGGAGGCAGGATTGGAAACAAATAGGGCAGGATCATGGGGCAGGATGGATACGATGGAGGCAGATGGGGCAGGATGGGGAGATCATATGGGGCAGGATGGATACTCATTAGGGCAGGATGGGAGAACATATGGCTGACACCAGGAATGAGACACACGGGGGCTAGGATGGCGAATATTATTACCATAGGGGCTAATTAAGGGATATTATTACTGCAGTGATGTATTTATTTTATTTTTTTGAGTATACTGTTCTAAATGGGGGGGCAGTCCTATTACTGTGTAGAGTGATACTATGTCGCCTTCTTCATGTGGTGTAATGTAGAAGTTCGGAAAATTAAGTAATGTGTTCTGCAAGTGGAACTCGAGATAACGGTGTTATTTCCTGCAGAGACGAGTCCTGGCTGGATGAAGTGATGGCGGTCTGTGCTGGATGAAAGATGAAGGACTTCACCTAGAGACGTCACTGGTGAGTCAGTGTGTTACCTATACACTGACACGATACACTGTATACTATATACAGAGGTCCTGTGTATAATGTCACCAGTGATCACTGGATTACCTATACACTATATACAGAGCTCCTGTGTATAATGTCACTGGTGATCACTGTATTATCTGTACACAGACACTGCATACTAAGTACAGATCTCCTGTGTATAATGGCACTTATGGTGATAGTATGGTGCTTTTTTTTAAATTACTGATCAGAATTGTAGTATTCGGTCACTTTGTGGTGGTAATATGTGGTCTGGACATGGTGTTGTGGTATTTGTTCCCTGTATGTGATATTATTCGATCACTGTGGTGGTAATATGTGGTCTGGACATGGTGTTGTGGTATTTGTTCCTTGTATGTGATATTATTGGTCATTTTAAACATTGAAAAATGAATAAAAATATACCTAAATTGTATTGCATATTTTAACAAATATTTAATAGGTTACAGTAGAGTAGGGCCCGGCCAAAAGTGTCTACCTTGTCATTTTGGTGGCTTAAAAAATCTTTTGGCCAAAACAAAAGCTGCCGGCTATATGTGTGATCTGGTGATGGGAACTGTTAATGTGTGATAGGTGAGAAGTGGAGTTTTTCCAAGAAAGAGTGGTGGGACTATGGACAGTTTGAGGGGTGGAGCGTGGAGGCGGGGCTGGGGTGGAGCCTGGGCAGAGTCTCAAGGGGGCCCCGGAAATTTTGCCAGTATGGGGCCCTGAAATTTCTAGTGGCAGCCCTGGTCATGCCCCCTTCGGAGCCCCCCGGACCGTGGTCCCGAGGTTCCACATTAAACCTAAATAAAAACGAATGTGAACTTCAACTCCTGTGCCTCCGTTTCCATTCGTTACAGTTACTATGGACAATGGCTGCTTTGTGACACCAGGCTGAGGCTAGCTGAGCGACATCTACCGTATTTTTCGGACTATAAGACGCACCGGACCATAAGACACACCCCAAATTTGGGGTGAAAATTGCAGAAAAAAAGATTTTTTATAACATGGGGGTCCGTCTTATTGTCCGAATTTACAGTATCTTATGGCGGTGGCAGAGCATGGTCACAGGAGGCAAGGTGGGGTGATGCTGGGATGAGGAGGTGCTGGGATGAGAAGGTGCTGGGTTGAGAAGGTGCTGGGATCAGGAGGTGCTGGGATCAGGAGGTGCTGGGATCAGGAGGTGCTGGGATGAGAAGGTGCTGGGATGAGAAGGTGCTGGGATCAGGAGGTGCTGGGATCAGGAGGTGCTGGGATCAGGAGGTGCTGGGATCAGGAGGTGCAGTGAGAGGTATGGCGTGAGAGGGGTCCCTGGCGTACCATGCAGGCTTACCTAGGTGGCAGAGGTGCGGTGGCAGAGGTCCGGTGGCAGAGGTGCGGTGGCGGGGGTGTGGCGGCAGAGGAGGCGCAGGAAGCGGGGTCCCTTTCCCCGGTATGGTGATGCAGCAGGCCCGGTATGCAGCAGAGCCGGGTGAATCCTCTTGTTATCGGTGGGCGCGGCCATCTTCCTGAGGCCGCGCGTGTGCAGATGAAGCGCTCTGCTCCCGGGGCTTCAGGAAAATGGCCGCGGGAGGCCGCGCGTGCGCAGATGGAGATCGCGGCGGCCATTTTACTGAAGCCCCGGGAAGCAGAGCGCTCCATCTGCGCACGCGCGGCCTCCGGAAAATGGCCGCCACCACCGATAACAAGAGGATTCACCCGGCTCTGCTGCATACCGGGCCTGCTGCATCACCATACCGGGGAAAGGGACCCCGCTTACTGCGCCTCCTCTGCCGCCACACCCCCGCAACCGCACCTCTGCCACCGGACCTCTGCCACCGCACCTCTGCCACCTAGGTAAGCCTGCATTGCGACTATTAGACGCACCCCCCATTTTCCCCCCTTTTTTTGGGGGGAAAAAGTGCATCTTTTAGTCCGAAAAATACGGTAAGTACCCTGGATCTATATTGTTTTGTTAGTGCCTGGGCAAGGCTAGGGATTTTATGCTTTTGGTTTTGTTTTGTGTTCTGTGCAACTAGTGGAAATAAACACTATTCCGTTTGCTTAATGCTATTATGTCAATTGCTGTACTTCCATTCATTGGTTCCAGTGGCTCAAGTTTGGCTTCTGCAGTTACCTATGCCTCTGCTTTTCCAAAGGGAATCATGGTGCACCAACACCAAGTGTCCATGCTGCATTAGAACTTCTCATCTGTACTAAAAGCTTTGAGCAGTGGTGTAAATTGAAGCTCATGGGCCAAATGCAAAGGCTCCAATTATTGCAAGTCTTTAATAGTATTGGTCTTTTTATATAAGACAACTTTTGGTCTCCCTAGGCACCAGGGCCCAGATGCGATTGCAACCCCTGCACCTATTGTAGTTACCTTGTAGTTGGCTTTGAGGATCAGCCAAACCAGGTAATACATAACCATTGACCACAGAATATCCACATGTCTAGTCTAGATGGAGCAGGAAGTACTGAGATTGGCTCATTACTTGTTGATCCGTTTTGAATAACGTATGGATATTGCAGCCAATAACTTCCTATGGCAGAAATGTTTTGATCACCATTGTAGTCAATGATTGAATAAAACGGGCATGTGTTACTATTGTTAGGGCTAGCAGAATGCACCAAGTAATAGGGTGATAGATACGATATGCGTTCACAGCCCGAGGTTCACCGTGCAGAGATACCTGCTGCAAGTAATGGCGGATGGACACTGAGCTCACACGTGGGTTAAACTTCACCCTGTGTGAAATGAAATGAGAGCGAGCTCTGTTGCCTCACAGAGTCGCGGGACTAAAATCCTAACTCAAAGTTGTGCTTGCTCTGGAACTCTTCTGTGCTAACCGCACACATGAAGGAACCAGATGCTAAGTCAAGGCTAATTGCCCCACTGACGCTAGTTGCCTGCCTGAGTGTACAGCCCCTAAGCTAAACAGTCTCACACCACATATATACTGAGTGGTAGAGTAATCACTGGCAACAGCCAAACACAAATGATACTAGCGCTGTAGCAGTTCAGGAACTTCCTAGTGGACCAATAGGAGCTGCTACAGGACCTGAGCGTGTGACCCCCGACCTCCAATGAGAGGTCTTTCCCTGGGCATGCTCAGGAGGGGAAAAGCAGGACTTAGTCCCAGGAGCGCCTGCTTGTCGCCGAACAGCACTGGTTATAATGGCTGAACCTGGACGGGCAGCAGTCACCAAGCGTGCAGTATCTGTCCTGGCCAGGCGCTGGGACAGATGTCTGCGATGGGACCGACGTCTCTGCTGAGCAGGCTCCACCGCGGCTGGAGAAGAATGGGAGACCGCAGCGGACATGGCTCGCGATTCCCTCTGTGCAGCGGCAGGAACTCGACGCCTAACAACTATTTTATTATTTGGCACCATTCTGAGCCCTAAAAATAAGTAGCCAGGCAACCCGTCCTTTAGATGGAGAAGGTGGGACACAGAAGACTGTTGATACCAAGAAGTTTCCTTCCATGTTGGATTCAGAGTAGAATAAAAGACTTTTTGATTGATTTAGCCTCTCGATTAAAATGCAAATAGTGATAACTGAGAAGAGTCTTGAGCCCTGGCTTATGTTATATACTGTGTTCCTTTTAGTCATTTTTTTCTTTATATTTTTTGTTGTGCTGTTATACCTGGCTATCAGGAAAGCTATACCGTTCTCTCATGGATTCCACTGATCATTCATCTGCCGACTCAGTTCCAAAACTCTATTATCAGGCCCTTGAAGAGAACAAATGCCGGGGACCCACACACATTGCACTTCAGCGCGAGTTGATGATTTAAGGATGATGAATATGCTGTCACACTATTTGAGGGAAAATAGGTCAATTTCAGCAGTAGTGTTAGTGCGTCTGTAAATGATTTGTTCATATTTTGAATGCTTGTACGTCTCAGTTCATCAAATAACAATGCTCTTCTCTAGCAGCATTTCATAAATGTAAATCACTTGAAGCAGCAGGACCTTTGATAGTAGCAATAGATAAACAGATTCCAGCAGTTCGCTCACGCTACAACATCAGGTGCACAAATGGCGGCAATCAATTTCGGAATAAAAGCAAGGGTTTTGCCGTTGTATAAATAATAGGCAAGGAAATGCCTACAACATCAGGAGAACAATGAGGAATTATACAAGAACAAGAGGAGCCACAGAAACAATTGATCAGAATCCTTCTAATTGGAAGAGACACACTTTCAAAACAGCAGTCCACCCAACTAGCTTAATTACAAGGGGGAAACAAAGGGAAGTCTGCAACATTAATCAACTCTCATTACCTTATTAATATTTGTCCCAGTGCTAGATAGGAATTGTGGAGACTGACCAATAATTGCATTGACTTTCTTAAGACAAGCCCTACCTACAGTACAGACCAAAAGTTTGGACACACCTTCTCATTTAAAGATTTTTCTGTATTTTCATGACTATGAAAATTTTACATTCACACTGAAGGCATCAAAACTATGAACTAACACATGTGGAATTATATACTTAACAAAAAAGTGTGAAACAACTGAAATTATGTCTTATATTCTAGGTTCTTCAAAATAGCCACCTTTTGCTTTGATGACTGCTTTGCACACTCTTGGCATTCTCTTGATGAGCTTCAAGAGGTAGTCACCGGGAAGGGTTTTCACTTCACAGGTGTGCCCTGTCAGGTTTAATAAGTGCGATTTCTTGCCTTATAAATGGGGTTGGGACCATCAGTTGTGTTGAGCAGAAGTCTGGTGGATGCACAGCTGATAGTCCTACTGAATAGACTGTTAGAATTTGTATTATGGCAAGAAAAAAGCAGCTAAGTAAAGAAAAACGAGTAGCCATCATTACTTTTAGAAATGAAGATCAGTCAGTCTGAAAAATTGGGCAAACTTTGAAAGTGTCCCCAACTGCAGTGGCAAAAACCATCAAGCGCTACAAAGAAACTGGCTCACATGAGGACCGCCCCAGGAAAGGAAGACCAAGAGTCACCTCTGCTCCTGAGGATAAGTTTATCCGAGTCACCAGCCTCAGAAATCACAGGTTAACAGCAGCTCAGATTAGAGACAAGGTCAATGCCTTACAGAGTTGTAGCAACAGACACATCTCTAAAACAACTGTTAAGAGGAGACTTTGTTCAGCAGGCCTTCGTGGTAAAATAGCTGCTAGGAAACCACTGCTAAGGACAGGCAACAAGCAGAAGAGACTTGTTTGGGCTAAAGAACACAAGGAATGGACATTAGACCAGTGGAAATCTGTGCTTTGGTCTGATGAGTCCAAATTTGAGATCTTTGGTTCCAAACACTGTGTCTTTGTGCGACGCAGAAAAGGTGAACGAATGAACTCTACATGCCTGGTTTCCACCGTGAAGCATGGAGGAGGAGGTGTGATGGTGTGGGGGTGCTTTGATGGTGACACTGTTGGGGATTTATTCAAAATTGAAGGCATACTGAACCAGCATGGTTAACACAGCATCTTGCAGCGGCATGCTATTCCTTCCGATTTGCGTTTAGTTGGACCATCATTTATTTATCAACAGGACAATGACCCCAAACACACCTCTAGGCTGTGTAAGGGCTATTTGACCAAGAAGGAGAGTGATGGGGTGCTACGCCAGATGACCTGGCCTCCACAGTCAGCAGACCTGAACCCAATCGAGATGGTTTGGGGGGGAACAGGACCGCAGAGTGAAGGCAAAAGGGCCAACAAGTGCTAAGCATCTCTGGGAACTCCTTCTAGATTGTTGGAAGACCATTCCCAGGGACTACCTCTTGAAGCTCATCAAGAGAATGCCAAGAGTGTGCAAAGCAGTCATCAAAGCAAAAGGTGGCTACTTTGAAGAACCTAGAATATGAGACATAATTTCATCTGTTTCACACTTTTTTGTTAAGTATATAATTCCACATTTGTTAATTCATAGTTTTTATGCCTTCAGTGTGAATGTACAATTTTCATAGTCATGAAAATACAGAAAAAATCTTTAAATGAGAAAGTGTGTCCAAACTTTTGGTCTGTACTGTATATGTCCAAATTAATTTGGTACTTGATGCCACTATAGTGTGCTAGGGTAAAAAATGTACTCCAGTCATCAACTAGAGTACATTTGTGCTACTTATGCAATTTTTCAAAAAGTTGTCGAAGCTTGCTCTCACCAAAAGACACAAAGCTAGGGTTCACGCATATCAACGCACAGTATTAAAAACCACTGCAACGTTCATCCCGAAAAGTTGGATGAGTGGAATCCATATGGTTTACCTTTTGTCATATGTGTGCTATGCTAGTCTGCATTTTTTTTCTCGCCTAGCATCTGTATGACATGAGTATGCAATCCATATGCAATACATTTTTAACATCATCTTTTGCTGTACATACTATATTACTCTTTGTAGCTTAAGGGTAGTTGGCAAAAATAATGAAGCAATTTTACATAAAGATAGATGATAGATACATAGAAAAGAAAGATAGATATGAGATAGATAATAATATAATAATAATAATAATTTTTATTTATATAGCGCCAACATATTCCGCAGCGCTTTACAAATTATAGAGGGGACTTGTACAGACAATAGACATTACAGCATAACAGAAATACAGTTCAAAACAGATACCAGGAGGAGTGAGGGCCCTGCTCGCAAGCTTACAAACTATGGGGAAAAGGGGAGACACGAGAGGTGGATGATAACAATTGCTTTAGTTATTCGGGCCAGCTATAGTGTAAGGCTCAGGTGTTCATGTAAAGCTGCATGAACCAGTATGTAGCAGTACAGACACAGAGGGCTAATACTGCATAAAGTGTATGAGAACATGATGCGAGGAACCTTTTTTTTTTTTTTTATAAATAGGCCACACAGGGATCGTTAGGTTAATGCATTGAGGCGGTAGTCCAGTCTGAACAAATGAGTTTTTAGGGTACGCTTAAAACTGTGGGGATTGGGGATTAATCGTATAAACCTAGGTAGTGCATTCCAAAGAATCGGCGCAGCACGTGTAAAGTCTTGGAGACGGGAGTGGGAGGTTCTGATTATTGAGGATGCTAACCTGAGGTCATTAGCGGAGCGGAGGGCACGGGTAGGGTGGTAGACTGATACCAGGGAGGAGATGTAGGGTGGTGCTGAGCCATGGAGTGCTTTGTGGATGAGGGTAGTAGTTTTGTACTGGATTCTGGAGTGGATGGGTAGCCAGTGTAATGACTGGCACAGGGTAGAGGCATCGGTGTAACGGTTGGTGAGGAATATGATCCTGGCTGCAGCATTCAGGACAGATTGGAGCGGGGAGAGTTTTGCAAGAGGGAGGCCGATTAGTAGAGAGTTACAATAGTCCAGACGAGAATGAATAAGTGAAACAGTAAGAGTTTTTGCAGAGTCGAAAGTAAGAAAAGGGCGAATTCTAGAAATGTTTTTGAGATGCAGGTAAGAAGAGCGAGCCAGTGATCGGATGTAGGGGGTGAATGAAAGGTCAGAATCAAGGATGACCCCAAGGCAGCGGGCATGTTGCTTTGGAGTAATGGTGGAACCGCACACGGAGATGGCAATGTCAGGCAAAGGTAGGTTAGTAGAGGGAGAGAACACGAGTTCAGTTTTTGACAGGTTTAGTTTCAGATAGAGGGAGGACATGATGTTAGAGACAGCGGTAAGACAATCACTGGTGTTTTCTAAAAAGGTCGGTGTGATATCAGGAGCAGAAGTGTATAATTGGGTGTCGTCAGCATAGAGATGGTACTGGAAACCAAATCTACTGATTGTTTGTCCAATAGGGGCAGTATACAACGAGAAGAGTAGGGGGCCTAGGACTGATCCTTGAGGAACCCCAACAGTAAGGGGAAGGTGAGAGGAGGAGGAACCAGCAAAACATACAGTGAAGGATCGGTCAGAGAGATAGGAGGAGAACCAGGAGAGAACGGTGTCCTTGAGGCCGATGGAGCGGAGCATAGTGAGGAGGAGCTGATGATCCACAGTGTCGAATGCTGCAGAGAGATCCAAGAGAATTAGCATGGAGTAGTGACCATTAGATTTAGCTGTTAGTAGGTCATTAGAGACTTTAGTGAGGGCAGTTTCAGTAGAGTGTAAAGAGCGGAAGCCAGATTGAAGAGGATCGAGAAGAGAGTTATCTGAGAGATAGCGAGTAAGACGGGAGTGGACCAGGCGTTCGAGGAGTTTAGAGATGAAGGGAAGATTAGAGACAGGTCTATAATTAGCGGCACAGTTTTGATCGAGGGATGGTTTTTTAAGTAATGGATGTATGATGGCATGCTTAAATGAGGAGGGAAAAATACCGGAAGTGAGGGAAAGGTTGAATATTTTTGTTAGGTGAGAGGTGACAGCCGGGGAAAGGGACTGGAGGAGATGTGATGGAATGGGGTCACTGGTGCAAGTGGTCGGGCGAGAAGATGCAAGGAGCCTGCTTACTTCTTCTTCTGTAACTGCTTCAAAGTCAGAGAGTGAACTAGATGCAGTGGGGGAGGGAGGACAGTGCATGGTATGAAGAGATTGGGAGATGATTTCCTGTCGAATGTGGTCAATTTTTTCTTTGAAGTAATTGGCCAAATTGATAGATAAATAGATAGATACCTAGAATAGATAGATATAAATAGATAGATGATAGATACATAGAATAGATTGATAGTTAAATACATAGAATAGATAGATTGATATAAATAAAGATAGATAGATGATAGATAGATACATAGAATAGATAGATGTCCTGCAGATGTATAATTTCATAAGCCCCTTATATATTATAAACTTGTACCCTTTAATGCCTTTCATGATGAGTTTATTAAACAGCTTTTTAGGCTGGCTTAACCTAATAAATAAATATATGAAAAAAAATATATGGGGTGAAGTTTAAGGTGCAGTGGGCTGATAGCAGACGAAGGTTCAAAGTGTTCTGGGCAGTTTGAGATCTTACAAGATTCCCTGTGGACATTACTGCAATGACTGGACCTAACAACTCGATACATGTGCTATAGAGAGCACCTTAACCCCTTCTGTACAGCAGGAGATGGAGGTGGAACAGAGTGAGGGAAAGGGACTGAATGGGTGTCCTCTAATATGAATGCAGCTGTTCCTGAAGATGGAGAATGGAAAACAGCGGAGCCCTGTGGCGTGCAAGAGAGTGTAACGCACCCTTCACTGGACAGCACACTGTGACTGAGACATGGTTTTATTGCAATGTGGCAGAGCATTATGGAACAGAAGCTCGACCATGGCTACCGCCCTCTGGCACCTTACATTAGCACCTAATATCCGGTGTAATGTTCATGCCCAAAACCTGTGGCCAGGGTCCACTAATCTCCAGTCGAGCGCCAATATCAGTGTCAACATAATGTTGATAATGTTAGATCCTGTGGTAGAGCAGGGAGCCATAGTCTCTCTACCCCTCCAATCATTGTCCTGTTAGCCACAAGCTTACAAGATGTCAGTGTCCCGCATGTCACGGAGTTACCACAACAAAGCTATGCCAGAAGACCGCAGCGTCTGATGGCTCCTGCTTCTCGGCTAAGAAGCACTTCTCGAGTGTATTAAATGTGTTTGTTTTCTTTCAGCGGGAAAGGGGTTTATCGACCATGTGTAAATTCCTGCTTTCAGCTGTGCTCGGTTAGCCACTCTTCTCTCCTATAAAAGCTAGGCCTTCTGGCCAGATCCTTGTCTGAGTTAGCACTTGCTAGATAAACCTGGAGAGTGAGAAGCTGGTGTTTGGAGAGCTGGAGGAGTTTATTGTGCTACTGTTGCTTGGTTTGTACCCTTGGATATTCCCGATCCTTACCTGCCTTATTTTCTTCCCCCGTTCTTCACACCCTGGTGAATACCTTTGTTATTTGTGACTTGTGAGAGTACATCCAATCCTATCATGCCAGTGCAATGGCATAATCTAATTTCCTCGCCTGAACCGGCCCTGCTTA
Source organism: Ranitomeya imitator (assembly GCF_032444005.1). Lineage (NCBI taxonomy): Eukaryota > Metazoa > Chordata > Amphibia > Anura > Dendrobatidae > Ranitomeya > Ranitomeya imitator. The sequence continues at coordinate 73,493,841 of NC_091283.1, read as the reverse complement.
GGTGGCACAAAGAAGAGGGAGAGGGTAATCAGCGGGCATCATTACTTTTTAAGGGGGCTTTAAGGGAGAATCAGTACTTTTTAAGGTGGCACTAAGTGGCCATACTTTTAAAGAGGTCACATGGGGGACATTATTAGTGGTTAATTGGACACAATATTTCCCTTTCCCCCCATGCGTGCAGCGCAGTGCCATAAACATTGGCCAAATACCTAAATACTGATTCTCTCCTGCTCAATATAGACGGTTACAAGTTATGAAATCATTCTCTATTTTGCACATGATACACTTCATATTGTTACTGTCCATTTGAAAGTTTGTACGATACAGAAACTTTTGAAAACTAATATACTTAATATTTCCAATATTACTTCAAAACGGCATAATTTATGTGCCATTAGTCATTCCGACAGATGTACGTACGGGTTTTGTGAACCATTAGTCCTTAATAGGGAGCACGTTGTAAAACAGCAGTTATCTTTAACCCCTTCCCGACCTGTGACACAGCGTATGCGTCATGAAAGTCGGTGCCAATCCGACCTGTGACGCATATGCTGTGTCACAGAAAGATCGCGTCCCTGCAGATCGGGTGAAAGGGTTAACTCCCATTTCATCCGATCTGCAGGGACAGGGGGAGTGGTAGTTTAGCCCAGGGGGGGTGGCTTCACCCCCCCGTGGCTACGATCGCTCTGATTGGCTGTTGAAAGTGAAACTGCCAATCAGAGCGATTTGTAATATTTCACCTAAAAAACTGGTGAAATATTACAATCCAGCCATGGCCGATGCTGCAATATCATCGGCCATGGCTGCAAATTCTAATGTGCCCCCACCCCACCCCACCGATCGCCCCCCCAGCCCCCCGATCTGTGCAGCGCTCCCCTCCGTCCTGTGCTCCGCTCCCCCGTCCTCCTGTCCGCTCCCCCCGTGCTCCAGTCAACCCCCCCGCACTCCGATCACCCCCCCGCACAGCGATCCCCCCCGTGCTCCGATCACCCCCCCCTGCACAGCGATCCTCCACCCCGTGCTCCAATCCACCCGCACTCACACCGATCCTCATCCGTGCTCCGACGCCCTCCACCCCGTGCTCCAACGCCTCCCCCCGTGCTCCGACGCCCCCCCCCGTGCTCCGACGCCCCCCCGTGCCCTGATCTCCCCCCCCCCTTATACTTACCGAGCCTGCCGGTGTCCGTCTTCTTTCCTGGGCGCCGCCATCTTCCAAAATGGCGGGCGCATGTGCAGTGCGCCCGCCGAATCTGCCGGCCGGCAGATTCGTTCCAGAGTGAATTTTGATCACTGAGATATAACCTATCTCAGTGATCAAAATAAAAAAAATAGTAAATGACCCCCCCCCTTTGTCACCCCCATAAGTAGGGACAATAAAAAAAATAAAGAATTTTTTTTTTTTTCACTAAGGTTGGAGTTAGAACTAGGGGTAGGGTTAGGGGTAGGGTTAGGGTTAGGGGTAGGGTTAGGGGTAGGGTTAGGGGTAGGGTTAGGGTTCGGGATATGCACACGTATTCTGGTCCTCTGCGGATTTTTCCGCAGAGGATTTGATAAATCCGCAGTGCTAAACCGCTGTGGATTTACCGCGGTTTTTCTGCGCATTTCACTGCGGTTTTACAACTGCAATTTTCTATTGGAGCAGTTGTAAAACCGCTGCGGAATCCGCAGAAAGAAGTGACATGCTGCAGAATGTAAACCGCTGCATTTCCGTGCTGTTTTTCTGCAGCATGTGTACAGCGATTTTTGTTTCCCATAGGTTTACATTGAACTGTAAACTCATGGGAAACTGCTGCGGATCCGCAGCGTTTTCCGCAGCGTGTGCACATTCCTTTAGAATTAGGCTATGTGCACACGGTGCGGATTTGGCTGAGGATTCACAGCGGATTGGCCGCTGCGGATTCGCAGCAGTGTTCCATCCGGTTTACAGTACCATGTAAACATATGGTAAACCAAATCCGCTGTGCCCATGGTGCGGAAAATACCGCGCGGAAACGCTGTGTTGTATTTTCCGCAGCATGTCAATTCTTTGTGCGGATTCCGCAGCGTTTTACACCTGTTCCTCAATAGGAATCCACAGGTGAAATCCGCACATAAAACACTGGCAATCCGTGGTAAATCCGCAGGTAAAACGCAGTGCCTTTTACCCGCGCATTTTTTAAAAATGGTGCTGAAAAATCTCATACGAATCCGCAACGTTGGCACATAGCCTTAGGGTTGGGTTGGAATTAGGGTTGTGGTTAGGGGTGTGTTGGGGTTAGGGTTGTGATTAGGGTTACGGCTACAGTTGGGATAAGGTTTAGGGGTGTGTTGGAGTTAGAATTGAGGGGTTTCCACTGTTTAGGCACATCAGGGGGTCTCCAAACGCAACATGGCGCCACCATTGATTCCAGCCAATCTTGTATTCAAAAAGTCAAATGGTGCTCCCTCACTTCCGAGCCCCGACGTGTGCCCAAACAGTGGTTTACCCCCACATATGGGGTACCAGCATACTCAGGACAAACTGCGCAACAATTACTGGGGTCCAATTTCTCCTGTTACCCTTGAGAAAATAAAAAATTGCTTGCTAAAACATAATTTTTGAGGAAAGAAAAATGATTTTTTATTTTCACGGCTCTGCGTTGTAAACGTCTGTGAAGCACTTGGGGGTTCAAAGTGCTCAGCACATATCTAGATAAGTTCCTTGGGGGGTCTAGTTTCCAAAATGGGGTCACTTGTGGGGGGTTACTACTGTTTAGGCACACCAGGGGCTCTGCAAACGCAACGTGACGTCCGCAGACAATTCCATCAAAGTCTGCATTTCAAAAGTCACTACTTCCCTTCTGAGCCCCGACGTGCGCCCAAACAGTGGTTTACCCCCACACATGGGGTATCGGCGTACTCAGGAGAAACTGGACAACAACTTTTGGGCTCCAATTCCTCCTGTAACCCTTGGGAAAATAAAAAATTCTGGGCTAAAAAATTATTTTTGAGGAAAGAAAACGTATTTATTATTTTCACGGCTCTGCGTTATAAGCTTCTGTCAAGCACTTGGGGGTTGAAAGTGCTCACCACATATCCAGATAAGTTCCTTTGGGGGTCTAGTTTCCAAAATGGGGTCACTTGTGGGGGGTTTCTACTGTTTAGGCACACCAGGGGCTCTGCAAACGCAATGTGACGCCCGCAGACCATTCCATCAAAGTCTGCATTTCAAAAGTCACTACTTCCCTTCTGAGCCCCGACGTGTGCCCAAACAGTGGTTTACCCCCACACAAGGGGTATCGGCGTACTCAGGAGAAACTGGACAACAACTTTTGTGGTCCAATTTCTCCTGTAACCCTTGGGAAAATAAAAAATTCTGGGCTAAAAAATTATTTTTGAGGAGAGAAAACGTATTTATTATTTTCACGGCTCTGTGTTATGAACTTCTGTGAAGCACTTGGGGGTTCAAAGTGCTCACCTCACATCTAGATAAGTTCCTTTCGGGGTCTAGTTTCCAAAATGGGGTCACTTGTGGGGGGTTTCTACTGTTTAGCCACATCAGGGGCTCTGCAAACGCAACGTGACGCCCGCAGAGCATTCCATCAAAGTCTGCATTTCAAAACGTCACTACTTCACTTCCGAGCCCCAGCATGTGCCTAAACAGTGGTTTACCCCCACATATGGGGTATCAGCGTACTCAGGAGAAACTGGACAACAACTTTTGGGGTCAAATTTCTCCTGTTACCCTTGGGAAAATAAAAAATTGCGGGCTAAAAAATCATTTTTGAGAAAATAAATTTTTTTTTTTATTTTCATGGCTCTGCGTTATAAACTTCTGTGAAGCACTTGAGGGATCAAAGTGCTCACCACACATCTAGATTAGTTCCTTTGGGGGTCTAGTATCCAAAATGGGGTCATTTGTGGGGGATCTCCAATGTTTAGGCACATAGGGGCTCTCCAAACGCGACATGGTGTCCGCTAATGATTGGAGCTAAATTTCCATTTAAAAAGCCAAATGGCGTGCCTTCCCTTCTGAGCCCTGCCGTGCGCCCAACCAGTGGTTTACCCCCACATATGGGGTATCTGCGTACTCAGGACAAACTGGACAACAACATTTGTGGTCCAATTTCTCCTATTACCATTGGCAAAATAGGAAATTCCAGGCTAAAAAATCATTTTTGAGAAAAGAAAAATTATTTTTTATTTTCATGGCTCTGCATTATAAACTTCTGTGAAGCACCTGGGGGTTCAAAGTGCTCAGTATGCATCTAGATAAGTTCCTTGGGGGGTCTAGTTTCCAAAATGGGGTCACTTGTGGGGGAGCTCCAATGTTTAGGCACACAGGGTCTCTCCAAACGCGACATGGTGTCCGCTAACGATGGAGATAATTTTTCATTCAAAAAGTCAAATGGCGCTCCTTCCCCTCCGAGCCTTACCATGTGCCCAAACAGTGGTTTACCCCCACATGTGAGGTATAGGTGTACTCAGGAGAAATTGCCCAACAAATTTTAGGATCCATTTTATCCTGTTGTCCATCTGAAAATGAAAAAATTGAGGCGAAAATAATTTTTTTGTGAAAAAAAAGTACTTTTTCATTTTTACAGATCAATTTGTGAAGCACCTGGGGGTTTAAAGGGCTCACTATGCATCTAGATAAGTTCCTTGGGGCGTCTAGTTTCCAAAATGGGGTCACTTGTGGGGGAGCTCCAATTTTTAGGCACACGGGGGCTCTCCAAACGTGACATGGTGTCCGCTAAAGAGTGCAGCCAATTTTTCATTCAAAAAGTGAAATGGCGCTCCTTCCCTTCCAAGCCCTGCCGTGCGCCCAAACAGTGGTTTACCCCCACATATGAGGTATCAGCGTACTCAGGACAAATTGGACAACAACTTTCGTTGTTCAGTTTCTCCTTTTACCATTGGGAAAATAAAAAAATTGTTGCTGAAAAATCATTTTTGTGACTAAAAAGTTAAATGTTAATTTTTTCCTTCCATGTTGCTTCTGCTGCTGTGAAGCACCTGAAGGGTTAATAAACTTCTTGAATGTGGTTTTGTGCACCTTGAGGGGTGCAGTTTTTAGAATGGTGTCACTTTTGGGTATTTTCAGCCATATAGACCCCTCAAACTGACTTCAAATGTGAGGTGGTCCCTAAAAAAAATGGTTTTGTAAATTTCGTTGTAAAAATGAGAAATCGCTGGTCAAATTTTAACCCTTATAACTTCCTAGCAAAAAAAAAATTTGTTTCCAAAATTGTGCTGATGTAAAGTAGACGTGTGGGAAATGTTATTTATTAACTATTTTGTGTCACATATCTCTCTGGTTTAACAGAATAAAATTTCAAAGTGTGAAAATTGCGAAATTTTCAAAATTTTCGCCAAATTTCCGTTTTTATCACAAATAAACGCAGAATTTATTGACCTAAATTTACCACTAACATGAAGCCCAATATGTCCTGAAAAAACAATCTCAGAACCGCTAGGATCCATTGAAGCGTTCCTGAGTTATTACCTCATAAAGGGACACTGGTCAGAATTGCAAAAAACGGCAAGGTCTTTAAGGTCAAAATAGGCTGGGTCATGAAGGGGTTAAAGCCGCTCCCGCTTTTCATCATACAACGTTAAGTGAGGAGGATTCATGTAGGGAATATGGAGCTCACAGCAAAATACATCATTAGGGATATATTGATGGGACAAGAATGGCGCATTACTGAGCTGTCGCCGTAATCTTCCTGAAATAATCCACGAGTATCAACCTGATACACACAGATGATTCCTCACCGTCCCCGCATCTCATCTGTTCATTTGGAAGGCAGTGAAGTGGTTGATGTTATTGTGTATTTTTACTCACTGAAATTGGACGGAGAAGAAGTCTCAGAGCAAAATCTTTCTGGACGTATTATTTAAAAGTAGCTTGTGAGATGCAAGTATCTGAAGACCTATTAGGTTTTGTATACATCAATTATATGTGTGAGTCTCAGTAAATCAGAGAGTGCCAAGGTGCTAATCCCAAGTATGTCCTGCTACCTAAAGGGGTCTAAAAGACCCTCTACAACTTTAGAAGGTACCTATATTATGGTATATAATAGATAGAAGCCCTCTTAAGTATTTAGAAGCTTCAAGATAAACCTTTTCAGAACTTTTCTACTTCTAGATGGCAGTAGAAACTGGGGAGAGGCAAAGTCTGCCCTTCAAATTAATCAAAATTTGCATAAATTATCCAGAAACGTATGTCAAGCCCTGCCTGGAGTAACGTTTCTGGCGCCATTTGTAAGGTGCGCCAAATTAATAAAGAAGCATAACTCTTAATACATTTGATGCATCCTATTCCAGCTTCTCCAGCTGACTCCTTACTTCATTAAACTGTCAGTGGGTTTTTGTTATGTAATCTGACAGCATCATTATGCAAGGGCAAAGACACCGATTCCAGCAATGTATCACTTAATTAAGTGGGTGCAGCAGTTGTGATAGAGCAACAGTTCACTCCAGAAGTGTCAATGTGTCCTGTAATGATAATCTCCTTCTGATAAAACACTGATTGTATTGAAAGAACAAAACACAGCCAAGTAAGTGATACATCGCTGGAATGAGGGTACCTGCTCCAACATAGACAAAATCTAGTGGCAGATTCCCTTTAATCACAAGTGTTGATTAGCCCTGTTCATCATTTCCAATTTTTTTTTTGCCTTATGGTATTTGTTGCCAGTTTTAGAATCAAAGCATTCAAAATGGTGCACACGAATGCAAGCTTTCTGATCAAAATAAAAAATGTACTTTAGTTTTGTTTTATAAATTTGGGTCCCTTTTTGGAGCAACAAAAAAAATCACTTAACAGAGGAGGACTAAAGGTGGATTGCAAAAAAGATGTTCAAAATGGCTAAAAGAGAAAAAAGCAGACAAACAAGTAGAAAATAGACTTCAAAATAAAACTAGCACAACTTAAAGGAAAACATGTAGTGCAAAATAAAAAAAACAGTGTGAAAAAAGGAAAAACTACACAAAAAAGGGCACAAATGTACTCACGAATCAAGCCCCTATATGTGTACATATGAGACCGATTCATCATTTGCTGGCAGGGGCTGGCTGGCACTTTTCAGCCTGGGGGGCAATCACAAGGCAGTGGCCCTTCAGTTGCGGTGGCCCTCCCTTTTCCTGCTTACCTCTGGCCATTGCATTAAAGCAGCAGACATAACAGGCTTTAAAAACATGCTGGTACAGAGATATAGAAACAGAACTGAGCTTGCTGCATAGATATGGGAGCAGAACTGAGTTTTCTCCAGAGATAAGGGAGCAGAACAGAGCTTACTACAGAGATATGGGAGCAGAACGGAGCTTACTACAGAGATATGGGAGCAGAACGGAGCTTACTACAGACATATGGGAGCAGAATAGAGCTTACTACAGACATATGGGAGCAGAACAGAGCTTACTACAGAGATATGGGAGCAGAACGGAGCTTACTACAGAGATATGGGAGCAGAACAGAGCTTACTATGAGATATGGGAGCAGAACAGAGCTTACTACAGAGATATGGGAGCAGAACAGAGCTTACTACAGACATATGGGAGCAGAACTGATCTTACTCCAGAGATAAGGGAGCAGAACAGAGCTTACTACAGAGATATGGGAGCAGAACGGAGCTTACTACAGAGATATGGGAGCAGAACAGAGCTTACTATGAGATATGGGAGCAGAACAGAGCTTACTACAGAGATATGGGAGCAGAACAGAGCTTACTATGAGATATGGGAGCAGAACAGAGCTTGCTACAGAGATATGGGAGCAGAACAGAGCTTACTACAGACATATGGGAGCAGAACAGAGCTTACTACAGAGATATGGGAGCAGAACGGAGCTTACTACAGAGATATGGGAGCAGAACGGAGCTTACTATGAGATATGGGAGCAGAACTGATCTTACTCCAGAGATAAGGGAGCAGAACAGAGCTTACTACAGAGATATGGGAGCAGAACGGAGCTTACTACAGACATATGGGAGCAGAACAGAGGTTATTACAGAGATATGGGAGCAGAACAGAGCTTACTATGAGATATGGGAGCAGAACAGAGCTTACTACAGAGATATGGGAGCAGAACAGAGCTTACTATGAGATATGGGAGTAGAACTGATCTTACTCCAGAGATAAGGGAGCAGAACAGAGCTTACTACAGAGATATGGGAGCAGAACGGAGCTTACTACAGAGATATGGGAGCAGAACAGAGCTTACTATGAGATATGGGAGCAGAACAGAGCTTACTACAGAGATATGGGAGCAGAACAGAGCTTACTATGAGATATGGGAGCAGAACAGAGCTTACTACAGAGATATGGGAGCAGAACAGAGCTTACTACAGACATATGGGAGCAGAACAGAGCTTACTACAGAGATATGGGAGCAGAACGGAGCTTACTACAGAGATATGGGAGCAGAACGGAGCTTACTATGAGATATGGGAGCAGAACTGATCTTACTCCAGAGATAAGGGAGCAGAACAGAGCTTACTACAGAGATATGGGAGCAGAACGGAGCTTACTACAGACATATGGGAGCAGAACAGAGCTTACTACAGAGATATGGGAGCAGAACGGAGCTTACTACAGACATATGGGAGCAGAACAGAGGTTACTACAGAGATATGGGAGCAGAACGGAGCTTACTACAGACATATGGGAGCAGAACAGAGGTTACTACAGAGATATGGGAGCAGAACAGAGCTTACTATGAGATATGGGAGCAGAACAGAGCTTACTACAGAGATATGGGAGCAGAACAGAGCTTACTATGAGATATGGGAGCAGAACTGATCTTACTCCAGAGATAAGGGAGCAGAACAGAGCTTACTACAGAGATATGGGAGCAGAATGGAGCTTACTACAGAGATATGGGAGCAGAACAGAGCTTACTACAGAGATATGGGAGCAGAAGGGAGCTTACTACAGACATATGGGAGCAGAACGGAGCTTACTATGAGATATGGGAGCAGAACAGAGCTTATTATGAGATATGGGAGCAGAACTGATCTTACTCCAGAGATATGGGAGCAGAACAGAACTTACTACAGAGATATGGGAGCAGAACTGATCTTACTCCAGAGATATGGGAGCAGAACAGAGCTTACTACAGACATATGGGAGCAGAACAGAGCTTACTACAGAGATATGGGAGCAGAACAGAGCTTACTATGAGATATGGAAGCAGAACTGATCTTACTACAGACATATGGGAGCAGAACAGAGCTTACTACAGAGATATGGGAGCAGAACAGAGCTTACTATGAGATATGGAAGCAGAACTGATCTTACTACAGAGATATGGGAGCAGAACAGAGCTTATTATGAGATATGGGAGCAGAACTGATCTTACTCCAGAGATATGGGAGCAGAACAGAACTTACTACAGAGATATGGGAGCAGAACTGATCTTACTCCAGAGATATGGGAGCAGAACAGAGCTTACTACAGACATATGGGAGCAGAACAGAGCTTACTACAGACATATGGGAACAGAACGGAGCTTACTACAGAGCAGTGGCGTAACTACTAAAGTTATGGGCCCCGCTGCGAACTGTCAAATGGGGTCCCCCCATGCCAAAATATATAGATGAATTAGAAATGGCGACACACGCAAACGTCATCTGCATTAGTAATACATGCACCATTACATAATTAGTTGTAGGCTGGGTTCACAAGAGTGAAGTTTACATTCTGTATACACACCACAACCTCCAGCCTCGCGGAGGGTATCCCTCCTGTAAACCCAGCCTGACGGGGACAACCCCTTATAAATGGAAGTGTGCTCCTCTAAACCATGCAATCACTGCCAATCCTACAACCGTAAGTGGTGAATTTCCAGAGCTGGGAAATGGGAGCTCAATATTAGAACACGTCAACTTTAGTTCCCATCCCGCCTCAATGAAGTATGGCAGACAGGTGTGATAAGACTATTAGAAAAACTACTGCCACACCCACAGCAGTACATACTGGCAGAAGTGTGAGGGCATTAGTGCCTGTGTATGGACATGTTAGTGCCTCTTAGCTTCTGGCAATGTTTTACCTCAGCTCACATTTGGGCCATACCATTGTAAAACAGGTAGACACATTTACCCACTGACCCTACTATTCATAAGGAACTGCTGTCTACCCCTTAGTTGCCACTGTATATAGTCAGGGTGGGAATGTGGGCTACAGAACAACACAGGGCGATGACACTGCTACCTGAACCCTTCAGCTGCCCTACTATGTGAAGGGAATAAAACCAGTACAAAGTATGGCAGCCTCCCTGCAGAGCTGTCCAGGGCTGTACTGGAACAAAAAAGGAGCAATGCCACACAAACCCCACCAGCCCACAGACTATAACACTCCCCGACACCCGATCAGTGGATTTTCCTATACTGTGTTGTGTTCTTCAACGCTCCTCTTAAAGGCGTTATTGGAAGAGCTATGTTTGAATGCCGTCGCAGTGCGCACGATTGATCGCTTCTTTAGAGCGCCGGTTCTCAAGATCATGGGGGTTCCAGCGTTCGGACCCCAGCAACTACAAAGTTCTCGGGAAAGGGGATTACTTGGTATAATCCATTTAAATGTGTTTTCCAATATATATATATTTTTTATTTTCCCATAGTATTCCTGAAAATAATAAACCAATATTAACCCTCCCAAAGACCAATGTCGCCTATCCGAGAACAGGACAGGAGAAGTGGTACTGTGCATTGTATATATACAGGACAGCAGGAGTGGTACTGTGCAGTGTATATATACAGTCATGGCCAAAAGTATTGACACCCCTACGATTCTGTCCGATAATACTCATTTTCTTCCTGAAAATGATTGCAAACACAAATTCTTTGGTATTATTATCTTCATTTAATTTGTCTTAAATGAAAAAACACAAAAAGAATTGTCCTAAAGCCAAATTGGATATAATTCCACACCAAACATAAAAAAGGGGGTGGACAAAAGTATTGGCACTGTTCGAAAAATCATGTCATGCTTCTCTAATTTGTGCAATTAACAGCACCTGTAACTTACCTGTGGCACCTAACAGGTGTTGGCAATAACTAAATCACACTTGCAGCCAGTTGACATGGATTAAAGTTGACTCAACCTCTGTCCCGTGTCCTTGCGTGTACCACATTGAGCATGGAGAAAAGAAAGAAGACCAAAGAACTGTCTGAGGACTTGAGAAACCAAATTGTGAGGAAGCATGAGCAATCTCAAGGCTGCAAGTCCATCTCCAAAGACCTGAATGTTCCTGTGTCTACCGTGCGCAGCGTCATCAAGAAATGTAAAGCCCATGGCACTGTGGCTAACCTGCCTAGATGTGGACGGAAAAGAAAAATTGACAAGAGATTTCAACGCAAGATTGTGCGGATGTTGGATAAAGAACCTCGACTAACATCCAAACAAGTTCAAGTTGCCCTGCAGTCCGAGGGTACAACAGTGTCAACCCGTACTATCCGTCGGCGTCTGAATGGAAAGGGACTGTATGGTAGGAGAACCAGGAAGACCCCACTTCTTACCCCGAGACATAAAAAAGGCAGTTTGCCAAAACTTACCTGAAAAAGCCTAAAACGTTTTGGAAGAATGTTCTCTGGTCAGATGAGACAAAAGTAGAGCTTTTTGGGCAAAGGCATCAACATAGAGTTTACAGGAGAAAAAAAGAGGCATTCAAAGAAAAGAACATGGTCCCTACAGTCAAACATGGCGGAGGTTCCCTGATGTTTTGGGGTTGCTTTGCTGCCTCTGGCACTGGACTGCTTGACCATGTGCATGGCATTATGAAGTCCGAAGACTACCTACAAATGTTTCAGCATAATGCAGGGCCCAGTGTGAGAGAGCTGGGTCTCCCTCAGAGGTCATGGGTCTTCCAGCAGGACATTGACCCAAAACACACTTCAAAAAGCACTAGAAAATGGTTTGAGAGAAAGCACTGGAGACTTCTAAGGTGGCCAGCAATGAGTCCAGACCTGAATCCCATAGAACACCTGTGGAGAGATCTAAAAATGGCAGTTTGAAGAAGGCACCCTTCAAATATCAGGGACCTGGAGCAGTTTGCCAAAGAAGAATGGTCTAAAATTCCAGCAGAGCATTGTAAGAAACTCATTGATGGTTACCGGAAGCGGTTGGTCGCAGTTATTTTGGCTAAAGGTTGTGCGACCAAGTATTAGGCCGAGGGTGCCAATACTTTTGTCTGGCACATTTTTGGAGTTTTGTGTGAAATGATCAATGTTTTGCTTTTTGCTTCATTCTCTTTGGTGTTTTTTCATTTAAGACAAATTAAATGAAGATAATAATACCAAAGAATTTGTGTTTGCAATCATTTTCAGGAAGAAACTGAGTATTATCTGACAGAATTGCAGGGGTGTCAATACTTTTGGCCATGACTGTATACATATACATACAGGACAGGAGAAGTGGTACTGTGCAGTGTGTATATATATATATATATCTATATATATAATTGTCTAAGGGTTTTTCCGTCTGTCTGTCTGTCTGTCCTGGAAATCCCGCATCTCTGATTGGTCGAGGCCGCGAGGCCTCGACCAATCAGCAACAGGCACAGCGACGATGATGTCATAAAGGACGTAGACATCTCACGTTTCTGATTCAGCGACGGGCACAGTATCGACGTAGATGTCATAATGGTTGCCATGGCGACGATGATGTCATAAAGGTTGCCTCGACCAATCAGCGACGGGCACAGTCTGGAGGAGGAGTGGTACTGTGCAGTGTATATATACAGGACAGGATAAATGGTACTGTGCAGTGTATATATACAGGACAGGAGGAGTGGTACTGTGCAGTGTATATATACAGGACAGGAGGAGCGGTACTGTGCAGTGTATATATACAGGAGGAGTGGTGCTGTGCAGTGTATATATACAGGACAGGAGGAGTGGTACTGTGTAGTGTATATATACAGGACAGGAGGAGTGGCACTGTGCAGTGTATATATACAGGGCAGGAGGAGCGGTACTGTGCAGTGTATATATACAGGAGGAGTGGTACTGTGCAGTGTATATATACAGGACAGGAGGAGTGGTACTGTGCAGTGTATATATACAGGACAGGAGGAGTGGTACTGTGCAGTGTATATATACAGGACAGGATAAATGGTACTGTGCAGTGTATATATACAGGACAGGAGGAGTGGTACGATGCAGAGTGTATGTATATATATATATATATATATATATATATATATATATACAGGACAGGAGGAGTGGTACTGTGCAGTGTATATATACAGGAGGAGTGGTACTGTGCAGTGTATATATACAGGACAGGAGGAGTGGTACTGTGCAGTGTATATATACAGGAGGAGTGGTGCTGTGCAGTGTATATATACAGGACAGGAGGAGTGGTACTGTGCAGTGTATATATACAGGAGGAGTGGTGCTGTGCAGTGTATATATACAGGACAGGAGGAGTGGTACTGTGCAGTGTATATATACAGGGCAGGAGGAGCGGTACTGTGCAGTGTATATATACAGGAGGAGTGGTACTGTGCAGTGTATATATACAGGACAGGAGGAGTGGTACTGTGCAGTGTATATATACAGGAGGAGTGGTGCTGTGCAGTGTATATATACAGGACAGGAGGAGTGGTACTGTGCAGTGTATATATACAGGGCAGGAGGAGCGGTACTGTGCAGTGTATATATACAGGAGGAGTGGTACTGTGCAGTGTATATATACAGGACAGGAGGAGTGGTACTGTGCAGTGTATATATACAGGAGGAGTGGTGCTGTGCAGTGTATATATACAGGACAGGAGGAGTGGTACTGTGCAGTGTATATATACAGGGCAGGAGGAGCGGTACTGTGCAGTGTATATATACAGGAGGAGTGGTGCTGTGCAGTGTATATATACAGGACAGGAGGAGTGGTACTGTGCAGTGTATATATACAGGGCAGGAGGAGCGGTACTGTGCAGTGTATATATACAGGAGGAGTGGTGCTGTGCAGTGTATATATACAGGACAGGAGGAGTGGTACTGTGCAGTGTATATATACAGGACAGGAGGAGTGGTACTGTGCAGTGTATATATACAGGAGGAGTGGTGCTGTGCAGTGTATATATACAGGACAGGAGGAGTGGTGCTGTGCAGTGTATATATACAGGACAGGAGGAGTGGTACTGTGCAGTGTATATATACAGGAGGAGCGGTACTGTGCAGTGTATATATACAGGACAGGAGGAGTGGTACTGTGCAGTGTATATATACAGGACAGGAGGAGTGGTACTGTGCAGTGTATATATACAGGACAGGAGGAGTGGTACTGTGCAGTGTATATATACAGAACAGGAGGAGTGGTACTGTGCAGTGTATATATACAGGACAGGAGGAGTGGTACTGTGCAGTGTATATATACAGGAGGAGCGGTACTGTGCAGTGTATATATACAGGACAGGAGGAGTGGTACTGTGCAGTGTATATATACAGGACAGGAGGAGTGGTACTGTGCAGTGTATATATACAGGACAGGAGGAGTGGTACTGTGCAGTGTATATATACAGGACAGGAGGAGTGGTACTGTGCAGTGTATATATACAGGACAGGAGGAGTGGTACTGTGCAGTGTATATATACAGGACAGGAGGAGTGGTACTGTGCAGTGTATATACAGGGCAGGAGGAGTGGTACTGTGCAGTGTATATATACAGGACAGGAGGAGTGGTACTGTGCAGTGTATATATATATACAGGACAGGAGGAGTGGTACTGTGCAGTGTATATAATAATAATAATAATAATTTTTATTTATATAGCGCCAACATATTCCGCAGCGCTTTACAAATTATAGAGGGGACTTGTACAGACAATAGACATTACAGCATAACAGAAATACAGTTCAAAACAGATACCAGGAGGAATGAGGGCCCTGCTCGCAAATGTGGCACCCCTAGGGGTATTTGCCACAAAAATAGTTACTGACAGTAAGTACAAATACTAAAATAGCAAGACTGCACTACCACCTCCGGCCAGAAGGGGGAGCTCCAGAGACTCCCCTTGATCCATTCTGGTCTGAGAGAAGAAATGGCAGTTGGGCCAAGGAGCTGAAAGTGAGAGGTCATACAGTTGAATCTCTAACAGCCCTGTGACTGTTACCAGGCCTAAATCACCGGCCTGAGGAGAAGAGGGATAGAGAAAAAGGACATTGTGAGAACCGGGTAGCATTAATCACTACCCAGAACAGGCGCAAAGACGGATACCGGATCCGTGGCTGTATTCATTATATATAATACAGCAACCGGAAAAACGTGAGGTGATATCAGCTTCACTAGGGCCGGACGCAGCAACAGATACAGAGTTCAGCGGTACTCCCAGAGGGGGTAAACCGATAAAAGGACTCGGGTTGCCCGTCGAACCAGGACTCGGAGGGGACAGATTGGGCCGGCAGCCAGTTCACATACAGCAGCAGGGCCACACAGAAATTGCGCACAATAAGAGGCGAAGACCCCGGCAGGGTCAAAGTAACTCAGAGTTCCCATACAGACTCCGGTGACAGGACTGGTTGTAAATCCTTTTATGTTAAAGTAAACTGGTTAAACGTTTCAGTGCCTCAGTCTTTCATTTGGACAATAGCCATCTATCCAGGATCGAGATCGTCACCGCTGGGAGAACCTGCTGCTGATCAAGTAAGTGCCTGTCCCCTCACGATACCCCTTACACTGTGCATTGCCTGAGGCCACAGCACCGGGTCAAGCCACCCGTGACATCCCCCTCAAGAGACAGACTCCATTGGTCCGGTGCTGGGTATCCCGGTCTCCTGGGCGTCACAATTGGCGTCACGAACAGGATCTAGCCAGCCCGTATACCGGGTATTGTGTGCCGTGATTGGAGCCCAAAACTGTGAAAACTGGGATGAAAAATCTTGAAAATTGACTTTATTAAAGAAAAATCCATTCCCCATTGAAAACTATTGAAAGTGACTTTTCCCCATTGGTTATAATGGAGTAAAGATGGCCACCAACCCCTGAGGTAATCACCTCATAACCGTTAGGCACGAGACTGTTAATTGAGCTACGCCATCACCTGAGCCCCAGTCTAACTGAAAAACTTCAGAATCCGCCATTACAGAGCGCGGTGGGTGGGAGCAGCAGGGGGCGTGTCATTGTGGGCGGCACCAAGCTGAGCGCTCTGACATCGGAGCAAGGGGAAAATCGATCCTGCTGCACAGCGGAACGAATCTACACTATCCCGACGGAAGCGGAGGACCGGAAGGGTCCGGATTAACTAAGGGGGCACAGTATGTCGCAGCACGGAGACGCCGCAGCACCCGGCGACGCTAATGCAGCTGAAAGACAGAGTGTCGATAGAGAGTCCGGTAGCGCAGCGGTGCAAGGAGTGGCGCCCATCATGCCGGTGCTGATGCCATATACCCCGGGTGGCCCATGGCTTCCAATGTATGAAGGTGAGCCTAATACCCTTGACGATTTCAGAGAAAAGATGCTGGCCCATTTTGACATGTTCCCTGTGGGTGAAGTTCAGCGTGTTAGTCTCCTGATGATGCAGTTAAGTGGCCATGCTAAGCGAGAAGTCACAGCATGGGCAGCTGATCTAAAAGGCACTGTTGAACGCATATTTGCTGGATTAAAAGCTACATTTGAAACCACTGCCAGCAGCAAAGCTAAAGTACGATTCTTTAATTGCAAACAAAAAGCTAATGAGTGCGTGAGAGACTTTGCCTTAAACCTGCAGGAAGCCCTTAAATCACTTACACTGGCTGAACCCATTTTTAACACCGGAGCGGATAAACTGCTAAGAGATCAATTTATTGAGGGACTCTACACCCCTTCTCACCGGGGGCATGTGAGCATGCTTGTTTTTAAGAACCCTGAATTGACATTTGCCCAATTAAAGGAGAGCACTATACGTCTCCAGCTGGCAGAGGCACCTCGGGATCAGGATCCTGCGCAACCCATGGCAGAGGCACCTCAACAACAGGGAGTGCCAGTGACATCAGCTATGTCTGGGGCCATTGCTAAGCCCCTGGGGCCCAGTACTAATGAGGCTCTTCAACAAAAGCTTGACTCTTTAACTGATGTTGTTGCTTCAATGGCTAAAACCATGCAGGAGATGAGAGGACACAAGATGGAGTTGGCAAACTGTAGAGAGGATGTTCCACGGATGAGACCCCGGAGATACCCGACATGGAGAGGACGACCCCGCGACCGCTACCAACCGGATGGACAGCCCATTTGCCGCCGTTGCCAGCAGCCGGGCCACTTTGCACGAGATTGTGATTTAAACGGGAATCCCCTGGGAATGCGGGCCGCTTCGCAGGAATGAACTTTCAAGGCCCAACACCCTGGCACGACAGGTACATCGGAGGACGACCCATTATCCCTATCGTGCTGGACGGAATTCCCCTCAACGCTTTGCTGGACACAGGTTCCCAGATTTCATCTATACCGTATATCCTTTATAAGAGGTACTGGGCTGATGCAGATATTGATAAAGGGCCCTCTGATGTTGAACTAGATATATGGGTCAGTAATGGTAAGTTGGTACCGAAACTAGGATTCAGGGAGATGACCATAAAGATTGGTAAAGTAGAACTGAAGAAATAGGGTATAATTGTTGTTGATGTTGACCGGCGGAACTGTGAACCAACTGTATTGATAGGAATGAATGTGTTAGAGAACTGCTTTTCCGAAGTCATTTCTTTCTTACAGCAAATTGCTGAAACTGCCCAATCCTGCCAGCAGAGAGTTCTCCGGAGGGAAATAAAAGTATTGATGTTAAGGCAACAGGTAGAAGTTGCAGGTGGAGAAATCGGCAGTGTGAGGGTAAGTGATCCAACATCTATTGTAATCCCACCAAAAACAGAAATGCTGGTATGGTGTAGAGCAGCCATTGGTACTAAGGGACGAGATTATCAAGCCTTAATAGAACCAGTGTACACCGACAGCAGGCCCACTATACTCACAGCACGAGGGATAGTCGAGGTACACCGGGGACGAGTGCCGGTACGACTTTTGAACTGTGGAGAGGAAGAGGTCACTTTGCCAAGGTATGCTACAATGGCAAAGCTATATACTGTTGACAACAATGCCATCACAACCATTGAGCCCTTAGAACCAACCTGTCAGGTGGAAGGCAATGGCTCAGATGGAGAAATGGAGGATTGGTGCCAACAGCTACACGTGGGCATAAATTCAACACCTACCCATCAAAAACAAGGGGTGTATAGGCTAGTGACGGAATATGAACAAGTCTTCAGTAAACACCCATTGGACTTCGGACGGATAGAAGGGGTAGAACACACAATCCCCACAGGTGACCATCCCCCAATAAAAGAAAGATATAGACCCATACCGCCCGCTCACTATCAATGTGCAAAAGATATGCTGAGGGAAATGAAAAAGGCCGGGGTAATAAGAGACAGCTGTAGCCCCTGGGCGGCCCCTCTAGTGATTGTCAAAAAAAAGGACGGAACCATGAGAATGTGCGTAGACTACCGGCGGATTAATAACATCACCCATAAAGACACCTACCCCTTGCCTAGGATAGAAGAGTCCTTAACTGCTTTGAAATCTGCTAATTATTTTTCCACCTTAGACTTAACAAGCGGGTATTGGCAAGTCCCTGTGGCTGAGAGAGATAAGGAAAAGACGGCATTCACCACACCAATGGGTCTATGTGAATTTAATCGCATGCCGTTCGGACTCTGCAACGCATCCGGTACCTTCCAGCGGCTGATGGAATGCTGCCTCGGACACAAGAACTTCGAGACCGTCCTCCTGTACCTAGATGATGTGATCGTCTACTCAAAGACTTACGAACAACACTTAATAGACCTGGCAGAAGTGTTCGAAGCCTTATCCAGGTATGGCATGAAAGTCAAGCCATCCAAATGTCACCTTCTCAAGCCAAAGGTACAGTACCTGGGACACATCGTGAGTTCGGAGGGAGTAGCACCAGATCCCGAGAAAATAAGCGCCATAAGGGATTGGCCAAGACCTACCAGCGCAAAAGAAGTGAGACAATTCCTGGGATTGGTGGGTTACTATCGCAGATTTATAAAAGGATTTACCAAGTTGGCAGCACCCTTGCAAGACACCTTGGTAGGGCAGACGAAGAAACCTTCAAACCGAAACCCTCCTTTTCAGTGGAACGACGAAAGGGAAGACTCCTTTGAACAACTAAAGAAGGCACTAACCGGAGAAGAGGTTCTGGCATACCCAGATTACCATCAACCTTTCATCCTCTACACCGATGCCAGTAATGTGGGACTAGGAGCGGTGCTGTCACAAAAGCAAGAAGGTCGGGAGAAAGTCATCGCCTTTGCAAGTAGAAAGCTCCGGCCTACTGAAAGAAATTCAGAAAATTACAGCTCCTTCAAATTGGAACTACTGGCAGTAGTTTGGGCTGTGACGGAGCGTTTCAAACACTATCTGGCCGCTGCAGAATTTATTGTCTATACTGACAACAATCCGTTGACCCACCTGGACACAGCCAAATTAGGTGCGTTAGAACAGCGATGGATAGCCCGGTTATCTAATTACAACTTCATAATCAAGTATCGAGCAGGTCGCAAGAATGGAAATGCCGATGCCCTATCCCGGATGCCACACTTGAGAGATGTAGAAGAGGAAACGGGGGAGCTTGAAGAAATTGAACTACCAGCCTTCCATCGTCCCAAGGCAAAACATCATCAGTCAAGTACCTATCAGAAACAACAAGAGGTGAATTTTAATCCGTTAGCACACCATAGATGGGCTGACACCCAAGACAGCAATCCGGCTGTGAAGTTGCTGAAGGAACTGTTGACTGAGCAAAGTGCATATCCCGATGAGGATGCCCCAGAAGAGACGCATCAACTCTGGAAAGAGAGAGGCAAAATGTTCCTGTATCAAGGGAAGCTCTGTAGAAGATACACCAATCCGAAAACACATGAATTGGTTTGGCAGATTATTGTGCCTAAACAAGATGTGAAGATGGTCCTCGAAGCTTACCATAATGGTGCTGGTCACTTCGGTTGGAAAAAGTTAGAAGTACTTCTAAGAGAAAGATTTTATTGGGTCGGGATGAGAAAATCAATCGAACAGTGGTGCAGAAATTGTGGCCCGTGCAACCTCAGAAGAAACGATCAAAAGAACCAAAGAGCACCACTGCAGCCCATAATCACCAAACAACCACTTGAACTTGTAGCCATGGACCACGTGAAGTTGACACCAAGCCGGTCCGGCTATGTCTATGCCTTGACCATCGTGGACCATTATTCACGTTTCTTGGTAGTAGTACCCGTAAAAGATCTGACAGCAAAAACAGCAGCCAAAGCGTTCCAAACGTACTTTTGTAGACCCCATGGATATCCGGAACAGGTTCTCACCGACCAAGGTACAGCCTTTGAATCAGAGATCTTCAGAGAATTCTATAATATGTATGGTTGCAAAAAGATCCGGACGACGGCCTATCATCCACAAACAAACGGCTTATGCGAGAAGATGAACCATATTGTAATAGACCTACTAAAGACTTTACCTGAGACAGAAAGGAATCAATGGCCAGAGAAATTGCCTGACTTGGTGGATCTGTATAATCATGTCCCGGTGAGCTCCACCAACTGCACCCCAGCTTACCTTATGCGTGCAAGACCCGGCCAATTACCAATCGATCTAGAAATGGGAATTCTGAAACCAGACGCAGAAGTTCAAGACTCCAATTGGGATATCATACGGCAAAAGCAGTATCGCCAAGTGCAAGAGAGTGTGGAAAGAAGCCTTCAGCAAACTAGAGAAAGACAAGAGCGAACTTTCAACCAGAATGCTCTAGCGACCCCATTAAGACCGGGTGACCAAGTGCTCAAGAGAAATCGTCGAACCAATAAACTGGACAATCAGTGGGAAGCCGTACCCTACACAGTTTTACCAACAAGAGTGGATAATCCTAAAATGTGTCTCATTAGCAAAAACGGAGGCTTAACATCTGTACTAGTGTCAAGAGACAATCTTAAATTATGTCCGGAAGCATTGAAAGAGCCAGACGTTGTCCAGCCAGAACCAGAAGTTATTCAACCCATACAGGTTCAAAAAGTAAAGGAAAAAGAAGAGGAAGTGTATCACACCTGTATAGGAGACTTTCCCCAAACCCTACTAACATACCATGGTGCAGTAGTGGTTCCCATGGTGGCCTTTTATCCAACACCGAACCCAATACCAGAAGTCCCTAGACAGGAAGAGGCTGACCCCGTACTACAGGAGGTTCCAGGCCAGGAAGAACAGATTCCTGGTCAGAGTAATCCCATTCACGGTGGACTTGCCAACTCCATAGTCGTGGAATTATCTTTAGCAGAGCGGGCAGATACTACATCCGCAGTAGACAGTAGTACACCACATGAAGAAACACCGCTATTACGTAGATCACAGCGTAGTACCCAGGGTCAATTACCGGCCAGGTATGCAGATTACCAACTATAAAGCTCATAATGTGAATTGTATATATGTTATGCCGTATATAGTTAAACAGAAAATGTAGTATAGTCATTGTTATCAGTCTGCAACGTTTAAGCCCAGTGCCTACAGAGACTTGTCTGTATGAACTTCTTGCATATTCTTGAACTTTTTATCAGCCCGGAGGCACTAAATCAAAGCTCCGGAAAGACTGCTTTTTGAACTTTGCTTTTTGCTCTTTTTGAACTTTCTTTAGACTTTATATTGATAACTCCGTTGGAAAAATGGAACTAAATTCCTGGACACTAAGTACAGTGCCTTTCCTAATACCTTCAAGGATAGAACTGTATTAATGGACGCTATTTGAAGTGACTTTTTACAGAACTCTATTTTTGTTTCCTTGAGTGGTTTTTGTAACTTTTCATTTTTAAGACTCTGTACATATTAATTGTTATTTCAAAATGTTATTGTCCCACAGTCCCGGAGTACTGTTCTTAACTAAGGGGGAATGTGGCACCCCTAGGGGTATTTGCCACAAAAATAGTTACTGACAGTAAGTACAAATACTAAAATAGCAAGACTGCACTACCACCTCCGGCCAGAAGGGGGAGCTCCAGAGACTCCCCTTGATCCATTCTGGTCTGAGAGAAGAAATGGCAGTTGGGCCAAGGAGCTGAAAGTGAGAGGTCATACAGTTGAATCTCTAACAGCCCTGTGACTGTTACCAGGCCTAAATCACCGGCCTGAGGAGAAGAGGGATAGAGAAAAAGGACATTGAGAGAACCGGGTAGCATTAATCACTACCCAGAACAGGCGCAAAGACGGATACCGGATCCGTGGCTGTATTCATTATATATAATACAGCAACCGGAAAAACGTGAGGTGATATCAGCTTCACTAGGGCCGGACGCAGCAACAGACACAGAGTTCAGCGGTACTCCCAGAGGGGGTAAACCGATAAAAGGACTCGGGTTGCCCGTCGAACCAGGACCCGGAGGGGACAGATTGGGCCGGCAGCCAGTTCACATACAGCAGCAGGGCCACACAGAAATTGCGCACAATAAGAGGCGAAGACCCCGGCAGGGTCAAAGTAACTCAGAGTTCCCATACAGACTCCGGTGACAGGACTGGTTGTAAATCCTTTTATGTTAAAGTAAACTGGTTAAACGTTCCAGTGCCTCAGTCTTTCATTTGGACAATAGCCATCTATCCAGGATCGAGATCGTCACCGCTGGGAGAACCTGCTGCTGATCAAGTAAGTGCCTGTCCCCTCACGATACCCCTTACACTGTGCATTGCCTGAGGCCACAGCACCGGGTCAAGCCACCCGTGACATCCCCCTCAAGAGACAGACTCCATTGGTCCGGTGCTGGGTATCCCGGTCTCCTGGGCGTCACACAAGCTTACAAACTATGAGGAAAAGGGGAGACACGAGAGGTGGATGGTAACAATTGCTTTAGTTATTTGGACCAGCTATAGTGTAAGGCTCGGGTGTTCATGTAAAGCTGCATGAACCAGTTAACTGCCTAAGTATGTAGCAGTACAGACACAGAGGGCTAATACTGCATAAAGTGTATGAGAACATGATGCGAGGAACCTTTTTTTTTCTTTCTTTTTTTTAGTATAAATAGGCCACACAGGGATCGTTAGGTTAATGCATTGAGGCGGTAGGCCAGTCTGAACAAATGAGTTTTTAGGGCACGCTTAAAACTGTGGGGATTGGGGATTAATCGTATTAACCTAGGTAGTGCATTCCAAAGAATCGGCGCAGCACGTGTAAAGTCTTGGAGACGGGAGTGGGAGGTTCTGATTATTGAGGATGCTAACCTGAGGTCATTAGCGGAGCGGAGGGCACGGGTAGGGTGGTAGACTGATACCAGGGAGGAGATGTAGGGTGGTGCTGAGCCATGGAGTGCTTTGTGGATGAGGGTAGTAGTTTTGTACTGGATTCTGGAGTGGATGGGTAGCCAGTGTAATGACTGGCACAGGGTAGAGGCATCGGTGTAACGGTTGGTGAGGAATATGATCCTGGCAGCAGCATTCAGGACAGATTGGAGCGGGGAGAGTTTTGCAAGAGGGAGGCCGATTAGTATATATACAGGACAGGAGGAGTGGCACTGTGCGGTGCATATATACAGGACAGGAGGAGTGGTACTGTGCAGTCTATATATACAGGACAGGAAGAGAGGTACTGTGCAGTGTATATATACAGGACAGGAGGAGTGGTTCTGTGCAGTGTATATATACAGGACAGGAGGAGTGGTACTGTGCAGTGTATATATACAGGACAGGAGGAGTGGTACTGTGCAGTGTATATATACAGGACAGGAGGAGTGGTACTGTGCAGTGTATATACAGTATATATACAGGACAGGAAGAGTGGTACTGTGCAGTGTATATATACAGGACAGGAGGAGTGGTACTGTGCAGTGTATATATACAGGACAGGAGGAGTGGTACTGTGCAGTGTATATATATACAGTGGGGCAAAAAAGTATTTAGTCAGTCAGCAATAGTGCAAGTTCCACCACTTAAAAAGATGAGAGGCGTCTGTAATTTACATCATAGGTAGACCTCAACTATGGGAGACAAACTGAGAAAAAAAAATCCAGAAAATCACATTGTCTGTTTTTTTAACATTTTATTTGCATATTATGGTGGAAAATAAGTATTTGGTCAGAAACAAACAATCAAGATTTCTGGCTCTCACAGACCTGTAACTTCTTCTTTAAGAGTCTCCTCTTTCCTCCACTCATTACCTGTAGTAATGGCACCTGTTTAAACTTGTTATCAGTATAAAAAGACACCTGTGCACACCCTCAAACAGTCTGACTCCAAACTCCACTATGGTGAAGACCAAAGAGCTGTCAAAGGACACCAGAAACAAAATTGTAGCCCTGCACCAGGCTGGGAAGACTGAATCTGCAATAGCCAACCAGCTTGGAGTGAAGAAATCAACAGTGGGAGCAATAATTAGAAAATGGAAGACATACAAGACCACTGATAATCTCCCTCGATCTGGGGCTCCACGCAAAATCCCACCCCGTGGGGTCAGAATGATCACAAGAACGGTGAGCAAAAATCCCAGAACCACGCGGGGGGACCTAGTGAATGAACTGCAGAGAGCTGGGACCAATGTAACAAGGCCTACCATAAGTAACACACTACGCCACCATGGACTCAGATCCTGTAGTGCCAGACGTGTCCCACTGCTTAAGCCAGTACATGTCCGGGCCCGTCTGAAGTTTGCTAGAGAGCATTTGGATGATCCAGAGGAGTTTTGGGAGAATGTCCTATGGTCTGATGAAACCAAACTGGAATTGTTTGGTAGAAACACAACTTGTCGTGTTTGGAGGAAAAAGAATACTGAGTTGCATCCATCAAACACCATACCTACTGTAAAGCATGGTGGTGGAAACATCATGCTTTGGAGCTGTTTCTCTGCAAAGGGGCCAGGACGACTGATCCGGGTACATGAAAGAATGAATGGGGCCATGTATCGTGAGATTTTGAGTGCAAACCTCCTTCCATCAGCAAGGGCATTGAAGATGAAACGTGGCTGGGTCTTTCAACATGACAATGATCCAAAGCACACCACCAGGGCAAAGAAGGAGTGGCTTTGTAAGAAGCATTTCAAGGTCCTGGAGTGGCCTAGCCAGTCTCCAGATCTCAAAACTATAGAAAACCTTTGGAGGGAGTTGAAAGTCCGTGTTGCCAAGTGAAAAGCCAAAAACATCACTGCTCTAGAGGAGATCTGCATGGAGGAATGGGCCAACATACCAACAACAGTGTGTGGCAGCCTTGTGAAGACTTACAGAAAATGTTTGACCTCTGTCATTGCCAACAAAGGATATATTACAAAGTATTGAGATGAAATTTTGTTTCTGACCAAATACTTATTTTCCACCATAATATGCAAATAAAATGTTAAAAAAACAGACAATGTGATTTTCTGGATTTTTTTTTCTCAGTTTGTCTCCCATAGTTGAGGTCTACCTATGATGTAAATTACAGACGCCTCTCATCTTTTTAAGTGGTGGAACTTGCACTATTGCTGACTGACTAAATACTTTTTTGCCCCACTGTATATATACAGGACAGGAGGAGTGGTACTGTGCAGTGTATGTATACAGGACAGGAGGAGTGGTACTGTGCAGTGTATATATACAGGACAGGAGGAGTGGTACTGTGCAGTGTATATATACAGGACAGGAGGAGTGGCACTGTGCGGTGTATATATACGGGACAGGAGGAGCGGTACTGTGCAGTATATATATATATACAGGACAGGAGGAGTGGTACTGTGCAGTGTATATATACAGGACAGGAGGAGTGGTACTGTGCAGTGTATGTATACAGGACAGGAGGAGTGGTACTGTGCAGTATATATATACAGGACAGGAGGAGTGGTGCTGTGCAGTATATATATATACAGGACAGGAGGAGTGGTACTGTGCAGTGTATATATACAGGACAGGAGGAGTGGTACTGTGCAGTGTATATATATATATACAGGACAGGAAGAGTGGTACTGTGCAGTGTATATATACAGGACAGGAGGAGTGGTACTGTGCAGTGTATATATACAGGACAGGAGGAGTGGTACTGTGCAGTATATATATATACAGGACAGGAGGAGTGGTACTGTGCAGTGTATATATACAGGACAGGAGGAGTGGTACTGTGCAGTGTATATATACAGGACAGGAGGAGTGGTACTGTGCAGTGTATATATACAGGACAGGAGGAGTGGTACTGTGCAGTATATATATATACAGGACAGGAGGAGTGGTACTGTGCAGTGTATATATACAGGACAGGAGGAGTGGTACTGTGCAGTGTATATACAGGACAGGAGGAGTGGTACTGTGCAGTGTATGTATACAGGACAGGAGGAGTGGTACTGTGCAGTGTATATATACAGGACAGGAGGAGTGGTACTGTGCAGTATATATATATACAGGACAGGAGGAGTGGTACTGTGCAGTGTATATATACAGGACAGGAGGAGTGGTACTGTGCAGTGTATATATACAGGACAGGAGGAGTGGTACTGTGCAGTGTATATATACAGGACAGGAGGAGTGGTACTGTGCAGTGTATATATACAGGACAGGAGGAGTGGTACTGTGCAGTGTATATATACAGGACAGGAGGAGTGGTACTGTGCAGTATATATATATA
Source organism: Ranitomeya imitator (assembly GCF_032444005.1). NCBI lineage: Eukaryota > Metazoa > Chordata > Amphibia > Anura > Dendrobatidae > Ranitomeya > Ranitomeya imitator. Next base: position 73,467,301 of record NC_091283.1, on the reverse strand, counting down.
CAGGACAGGAGGAGTGGTACTGTGCAGTGTATGTATACAGGACAGGAGGAGTGGTACTGTGCAGTGTATATATATACAGGACAGGAGGAGTGGTACTGTGCAGTGTATATATACAGGACAGGAGGAGTGGTACTGTGCGGTGTATATATACAGGACAGGAGGAGAGGTACTGTGCAGTGTATATATACAGGACAGGAGGAGTGGCACTGTGCGGTGTATATATACAGGACAGGAGGAGTGGCACTGTGCAGTGTATATATACAGGACAGGAGGAGTGGTACTGTGCAGTGTATATATACAGGACAGGAGGAGTGGTACTGTGCGGTGTATATATACAGGACAGGAGTAGTGGTACTGTGCAGTGTATATATACAGGACAGGAGGAGTGATACTGTGCAGTGTATATATACAGGACAGGAGGAGTGGTACTGTGCAGTGTATATATACAGGACAGGAGGAGCGGTACTGTGCAGTGTATATATACAGGACAGGAGGAGTGGTACTGTGCAGTGTATATATACAGGACAGGAGGAGTGGTACTGTGCAGTGTATATATACAGGACAGGAGGAGTGGTGCTGTGCAGTGTATATATACAGGACAGGAGGAGTGATACTGTGCAGTGTATATATACAGGACAGGAGGAGTGGTACTGTGTAGTGTATATATACAGAACAGGAGGAGTGGTACTGTGCAGTGTATATATACAGGACAGGAGGAGTGGTACTGTGCAGTGTATATATACAGGACAGGAGGAGTGGTACTGTGCAGTGTATATATACAGGACAGGAGGAGCGGTACTGTGTAGTGTATATATACAGGACAGGAGGAGTGGTACTGTGCAGTGTATATATACAGGACAGGAGAAGTGGTACTGTGCAGTGTATATATACAGGACAGGAGGAGTGGTACTGTGTAGTGTATATATACAGGAGGAGTGGTACTGTGCAGTGTATATATACAGGAGGAGTGGTACTGTGCAGTGTATATATACAGGACAGGAGGAGTGGTACTGTGCAGTGTATACAGTGGGGCAAAAAAGTATTTAGTCAGTCAGCAATAGTGCAAGTTCCACCACTTAAAAAGATGAGAGGCGTCTGTAATTTACATCATAGGTAGACCTCAACTATGGGAGACAAACTGAGAAAAAAAATCCAGAAAATCACATTGTCTGTTTTTTTATCATTTTATTTGCATATTATGGTGGAAAATAAGTATTTGGTCAGAAACAAAATTTCATCTCAATACTTTGTAATATATCCTTTGTTGGCAATGACAGAGGTCAAACGTTTTCTGTAAGTCTTCACAAGGTTGCCACACACTGTTGTTGGTATGTTGGCCCATTCCTCCATGCAGATCTCCTCTAGAGCAGTGATGTTTTTGGCTTTTCGCTTGGCAACACGGACTTTCAACTCCCTCCAAAGGTTTTCTATAGGGTTGAGATCTGGAGACTGGCTAGGCCACTCCAGGACCTTGAAATGCTTCTTACGAAGCCACTCCTTCGTTGCCCTGGCGGTGTGCTTTGGATCATTGTCATGTTGAAAGACCCAGCCACGTTTCATCTTCAATGCCCTTGCTGATGGAAGGAGGTTTGCACTCAAAATCTCACAATACATGGCCCCATTCATTCTTTCATGTACCCGGATCAGTCGTCCTGGCCCCTTTGCAGAGAAACAGCCCCAAAGCATGATGTTTCCACCACCATGCTTTACAGTAGGTATGGTGTTTGATGGATGCAACTCAGTATTCTTTTTCCTCCAAACACGACAAGTTGTGTTTCTACCAAACAGTTCCAGTTTGGTTTTATCAGACCATAGGACATTCTCCCAAAACTCCTCTGGATCATCCAAATGCTCTCTAGCAAACTTCAGACGGGTCCGGACATGTACTGGCTTAAGCAGTGGGACACGTCTGGCACTGCAGGATCTGAGTCCATGGTGGCGTAGTGTGTTACTTATGGTAGGCCTTGTTACATTGGTCCCAGCTCTCTGCAGTTCATTCACTAGGTCCCCCCGCGTGGTTCTGGGATTTTTGCTCACCGTTCTTGTGATCATTCTGACCCCACGGGGTGGGATTTTGCGTGGAGCCTAGATCGAGGGAGATTATAAGTGGTCTTGTATGTCTTCCATTTTCTAATTATTGCTCCCACTGTTGATTTCTTCACTCCAAGCTGGTTGGCTATTGCAGATTCAGTCTTCCCAGCCTGGTGCAGGGCTACAATTTTGTTTCTGGTGTCCTTTGACAGCTCTTTGGTCTTCACCATAGTGGAGTTTGGAGTCAGACTGTTTGAGGGTGTGCACAGGTGTCTTTTTATACTGATAACAAGTTTAAACAGGTGCCATTACTACAGGTAATGAGTGGAGGAAAGAGGAGACTCTTAAAGAAGAAGTTACAGGTCTGTGAGAGCCAGAAATCTTGATTGTTTGTTTCTGACCAAATACTTATTTTCCACCATAATATGCAAATAAATTGTTAAAAAAACAGACAATGTGATTTTCTGGATTTTTTTTTCTCAGTTTGTCTCCCATAGTTGAGGTCTACCTATGATGTAAATTACAGACGCCTCTCATCTTTTTAAGTGGTGGAACTTGCACTATTGCTGACTGACTAAATACTTTTTTGCCCCACTGTATATACAGAACAGGAGGAGTGGTACTGTGCAGTGTATATATACAGGACAGGAGGAGTGGTACTGTGCAGTGTATATATACAGAACAGGAGGAGTGGTACTGTGCAGTGTATATATACAGGACAGGAGGAGTGGTACTGTGCAGTGTATATATACAGGACAGGAGGAGTGGTACTGTGCAGTGTATATATACAGGACAGGAGGAGTGGTACTGTGTAGTGAATATATACAGGACAGGAGGAGTGGTACTGTGCAGTGTATATATACAGGACAGGAGGAGTGGTACTGTGTAGTGTATATATACAGGACAGGAGGAGTGGTACTGTGTAGTGTATATATACAGGACAGGAGGAGTGGTACTGTGCAGTGTATATATACAGGACAGGAGGAGTGGTACTGTGTAGTGTATATATACAGGACAGGAGCAGTGGTACTGTGCAGTATATATATACAGGACAGGAGGAGTGGTACTGTGCAGTGTATATATACAGGACAGGAGGAGTGGTACTGTGTAGTGTATATATACAGGACAGGAGGAGTGGTACTGTGCAGTGTATATATACAGGACAGGAGGAGTGGTACTGTGTGGTGTATATATACAGGACAGGAGGAGTGATACTGTGCAGTGTATATATACAGGACAGGAGGAGTGGTACTGTGCAGTGTATATATACAGGACAGGAGGAGTGGTACTGTGCAGTGTATATACACAGGACAGGAGGAGTGGTGCTGTGCAGTGTATATATACAGGACAGGAGGAGTGGTACTGTGCAGTGTATATATACAGGACAGGAGGAGTGGTACTGTGCGGTGTATATATACAGGACAGGAGGAGTGGCACTGTGTGGTGTATATATACAGGACAGGAGGAGTGGTACTGTGCGGTGTATATATACAGGACAGGAGGAGTGGTACTGTGCAGTGTATATATACAGGACAGGAGGAGTGGCACTGTGTGGTGTATATATACAGGACAGGAGGAGTGGTACTGTGCAGTGTATATATACAGGACAGGAGGAGTGGTACTGTGCAGTGTATATATACAGGACAGGAGGAGTGGTACTGTGCAGTGTATATATACAGGACAGGAGGAGTGGCACTGTGTGGTGTATATATACAGGACAGGAGGAGTGGTACTGTGCAGTGTATATATACAGCAGGAGTGGCACTGTGTGGTGTATATATACAGGACAGGAGGAGTGGCACTGTGTGGTGTATATATACAGGACAGGAGGAGTGGCACTGTGTGGTGTATATATACAGGACAGGAGGAGTGGTACTGTGCAGTGTATATATACAGGAGGAGTGGTACTGTGCAGTGTATATATACAGGACAGGAGGAGTAGCACTGTGTGGTGTATATATACAGGACAGGAGGAGTGGTATGTGCGGTGTACATACACAGATACTTAGATTTACACCACGCAGGCTATATACAGTATATAAAACTGAGCAGCACCAAATATTTAAGGGCTTGTCCACTACTAGGACAACCCCTAAATGTTCGGCCCCGATAAATTAATAAAGCCTATACTCACCTGCCGTGCCAGCGCCGTTCCCACAGAGGCTGTGATGTGGTGTTGTGACACGTGATGCCCGGCACCAATCAGTGCTGGTGTCACTGTCTCAATCTTCACACAATCTGAACATGAAGAGGACGTCCGGGATCAAGCAGCTCATCCTGCACGTCCTCTTCATGTTCAGTTTGTCTGAAGGCGAAGACAGTGACACCAGCACTGATTGGTTCCGGGCATCACGTGTCACAACACCACATCACAGCCTCTGTGGGAACGGCGCTGGCACGGCAGGTGAGTATAGGTTTTATTAATTTATCGCGGCCGAACATTCAGTTTAAGACGAGGTTGTCCTAGTGGGAGACAATCCCTTTAAGCAGTGGACTCTTTATTAGCCCATATTCTCGGCCATATTCTCGGAGTCCACCGCACACACACAGGGAACCGTGGAATTACTGGAGCTCTGGCCTGTTGCAAAATGGCAGCGCCGGACACCCACGCAGCACTGCTGGGCACCGGAGGCACCCGCAGCACCGGCCAGCAACCGCCAGGCATCCAGAGATACCCAGCAGCAGCACCAGACATGCACCAGCACAAGACCCCCCACACCATCACGCCGCACATCAGTGCCTCCCTCATCCTGGCCTGCAGCATCACCCCACTCCTGCCTCCTCCAGCAACGACCCTGAGACCCCCTTTCACTGCACCCAGTAAGCAATAAGACGCATGGATTATAAGAAGCACCACCATTTTATTAAAAAATATTTTTTTCTTATTTTTCTCCTCAAAATTTGGGGTGCGTCTTATAATCCGGAGCGTCCTATAATCCAACAATTACGTGTATATATATATATATATATATATATATATATACATATATATATATATACATACACACACATACATACATGTACGCACACACGTAGACACACACACACATACACACACACATACAGACACACACACATACACACACACATACAGACACACATACATGCATGCACACACACAGACACACACATATACACATACATAGACACACATACATACACGCACGCACACACACACACACACACACACACACACAGACACACACACACACACATAGACACACACACATACGGTATATATATACATACATACACATACATACATGCACGCGCGCACACACACACATACATAGACACACACATACACACACACATACAGACACACACATATCTATATATACACATACATAGACACACATACATACATACATGCATGCACACACACAGACACACACATATACACATACATAGACACACATACATACATGCACGCGCACACACACACACACACACACACACACATAGACACACACACATACGGTATATATATACATACATACACATACATACATGCACGCGCGCACACACACACATACATAGACACACACACTCACTCACACATACATTATATAGGTGAAACCGCGACTGCGGTATGTACATTATATAGCTGATACCACTGTGTGTAATATACTGCGACCGCTATGTATAGCCCATAAAGGGCCAGACGCTGTGCGTGTACAAATGTGTGTGTGTGTGTGTCTGTGTATGTATATATATAATATATATATATATACACACACACACACACACACACACACACTGCAGCTGACCTATATGGCCTATACACAGCGGTCGCAGTATATTACACACAGTGGTATCACCTATATAATGTACGTACCGCAGTTTCACCTATATAATATATATACAACAGTATACAATATACATTAGACAGGTCAAACTGCAAATGCTGCATATACTTACAAAAGGTTTCATCTTGGTTCTCACCTGAGATAGTGGAGGATGAGGAGGGTCCACTGTCCAGCCAGCATCGGAGGTGCTAAGGGCGTGGGGCAGATGCCGGCCGGGGATTGGTGAGGAGAGCGCTGTTCTCTGATGCTGGTTCTGGCCAGGGTCAGACAAAGTGAGGCTCAGGTGTCTCTGCGTGCGGTGGCGGCCTTTTCAAACCTTTGCACAGGCCCTGGTGCGTGCGCTCTCCTGTTTGCCTTCACTGACAAAAGCTGCAGCCGTGTACGCAAGCACAAATGAGGGCTGTGCTCATGTGGGCCGCCACGGCCTTGGTCAGCGCGTTCAGCAAAAGAGCACGCACCAGGGCCTGTGCAGAGGATTTAGAGGGCCGGTGGCCCATTTTGTAGCTCCGCGTGCTTAGGGGTCCCTTAACACTCCGGGCCCTGCTGCAACCTCTGTAGTTACGTCCCTGATAGTGGTATACCATAGGCACAGATATACAATGATATATACACTGGATGGATCAATCCTGCACCTGGCCCAGGACATACATGCACTGTATATATACAGGGCCATGTATATAGCATGTGATGTCTGGTCACCAGGTTCAGGCTTGATCACTCCAGTGCTGGATTCTGTAGACAGTCTCTGCTCACTCTCGGTATAGGGAGATTTATTGCAGGAGGCTGAACTTTCCTGCAGTCTGGTGACCCTGGAGCCGATGACCTGGCACTGACAGGGTGAAAGTTCAGACCCCTGCAATAAATCTGTGAGCATCAGCAGAGCGGCCACTGATACTATAGAGACCGGCCCTGGACTTATCGGGAGGTGAGCAGCAGCGTTCACCTCCTCACCGCACAGAGCTGAAGGTACTCACTGATGTCTGGGCCATCCACATGCAGATCTCCAGCAGTTACATGCAGCAGTGTTCCCTCTACCTCTGCAGCCGCCCGCACACAGGGAGCAGGGGGCGTGTCTGCAGCTCCACTGTGAGGCAGCTGCCAGGACATAGAGAACACAGCGCCCAGCAGCCCGAATCAGCTGCTGGGTGACCGGCCCGGGGGGCACATGCCCCTTTTCCACCCGGCCCAGCCCGCGCCTGTTTGCTGGGGCGTTTAAGTCGCCTTTCTTATGTTGCCTTATGGTATTCAGTGATGTTTATTGAATTAAATTCATCAGAATGGTGCAGGCGGTTAATGAATTTTGCACAAAGTTAAAAAACTCCTTTTTTCTATCTTTAGTAATTGTTGCAACTTTGAGAGCAAAAAAGTCAGATCTTTTTCAAAAGTTGCCAAACATTCTCAAAAGTCCCCAAAAACCCAAACTCCAATGTGTGAGTGAAGCCATTTGAGACCAACTTTGGAAAAACCTCAATGATGTATCAAGGAAAAATATTGGGAAACCCTGCCCACAGTGGTGGACTACAAAAAGAAAGAATCAGGCAACACAACACATATAAAAATAGACTTTAAAAAGCGCAAGTGGGAAGATTAATTTGGTGCAAAAAAGAAAAGGCGCAAAACACCAAAAACTGGAAAACAAAAAGGTTCCTATGCAATTAGGAATTGGACTATATATATATATTATATATATATACTATATATATATATATATACATACATATATATAATCTCTATTTATATAGCGCCAACATATTCCACAGCGATTTACAGGTTTTTTTGCACACATTAATATATATATATATATATATATATATATAAACAGATTGATCTCAACAACAGGATCGTTTAAAGCTAAAAACAATGAGATAAAGGTGTGACAAAGTAATGTACCCACCACGTAGTACTCATATCATGCCAAAAGCAACACATATGGATTTTCCATGGGATACCAGAACGTTTTATAGTCTGTAGAAGTTTATTTTAGATATCATACACATGTATGAATGTATACATGAAGCCTTGTTCATAAGTTAGAACGGGAGGTTAGCGGAACAAACACCAAGAGGTCTACAGAAGTAAGAAGTGTTCTAATGACCCTTGTGTCACATATCTATCATTGCTATCAGTCTGGACACGGCACAGAGATCAATGGATTTCAATGGCACACTATTTCCCCGGAGGCTCCTTACTGTAGAATTCCATTTGGAACACAGTGAGAGGTTGACGTGTTCATGAGCCTTTCCTACCAGGATGTCTGATGTGTCCCGCTCACACAACAAATTGAGGATATTACTGCATTATTTCCTGGTTCAACTACAGCATTTCTGGAAATCTTCTTTTAGCCATTTGAAAATTATATAGTAAAAATATATAGAAGTCGTCAACTATAGTCACTAGTGCTTGAAACTGATGGCCCATAGCAGAAAATAAGCAAGGCAGATGAAATAGCACCCCCGCAAAAGTATGATAGACAGTCATATATCCTGCACCCCATCAGTTACAGCCGACACTGTCCTCACCTCACATTCCCTCATTGCATGTACCTATGAAGTATTTCTGTAATGGTTGACAGCAGGGGACTAAATATTGCTGCCCATGCTGGAGGGTGCCTGTTGACACAATCATCTACGGGGGAACCTGCGGTTCCATGCGCTTCATGCCAGTCATGAGTGGTGCATAGCAGTGAAGTCAGAAAAAATAGATTCTTTTGATATGGGAGAAAAACGGATGGCTATTTAACTTATCTGTTCTCCACAGACTTCAACGGTAAAAAATGGATCCAGTTGAAATAATTTTTTCCACCGGAATAAAGATTTGGATCTGCACAACTTTTTTTTATCAACAGATTGCTGCTGGATGTGTTCCTAACAGATGATTCCTGGACATGTGTAAACATAGCCTTAGAGTAAATGTACAAATGATGAAAACTGCACTAGTGACAGGGAGGACAGGAGCGAGTTCACAAAGTTCCTCCTCGCAAGGCGTCTGGACAAAGTTTATACCTTAACAAGCTGATCTCTTAAATCATTCACTAATTAGTATGTTCTCCTTAATGCAAAACGGTTCTGCTCTGCAAATACTGATGTGATCGCAAGAATTTCAATGAAACAAGACTGGACTGTGAATGTTTAGGCCGGGACATGAAGTCGTTATTAAGATGGGTAACAGCAATGGGCACCTCAGGCAGCAGGCACCTCAGATGGCTTTATTGGGGAGCTTAACATGTCACTTGAAGTCATGCTTGAGAAGCATTCAGGTTCCTTGCAAGTTTAGGGCAGCATTTTTGCCAATGGAGTTGAGAATCTGGTCAAGATTAATGTTGTCCTCAATGCTGAGTAATATAGGCAGATATACAATGTTTAATTACATCAGGGAAGCATCTGATTGGCTCCAAATTTATTCTGCAGCAATAAAAAGAACCCAAACATACAGGCAATGTCATTAAGAACTATCTTCAGCATAAAGAAAAACAAGGAGTCCTGGAAGTGATGATACCACCACATAGAGCCCTGATCTCAGCATCATTCAGTCTGTCTGGGATTACATGAGAAGGCAGGAGGATTTACCTAAGCGACATCCACAGAAGATCTGTGGTCAGTTTTCCAAGATGTTTGGTACCACCTTCCTGTTGAGTTTCTTCAAATAATGTGTGCAAGCACCTTGACGAATTGATGCTGTTCTGAAGGCAAAGGCGCTCAACACCAAATATTGATTTAATGTAGATTTCTCTTTTTTTTATTCACTTTGCAGTATGTTAATTGCTACAAATACTTTTACTATATATGTATATTTAATAAAAATGTTAATTTCTACCAAACTATATATTTATGTATGCAGTTTATAAACTGTATATGCTGTAGGGGTTCACTCCCTCAGGTATTAGAGTTCACACAGGCCAAAACAGAGTGAGATTTATTGAACTCCATAAACTTGCACAGCTCTTTAAATGAAGCAACAGCCTTTTCCCGGCACACACATAATTTTTCTTTTAATAATGAAAAATGAATCAGTGTCTGACCCAGACAGCAATACAGGCCCTGCTTTAGGTTCAGTGTTCTCACCCTCACTGGTTACTCAACAGCTCCAACATCTCACACTGCTTAGCTGCCCCAGCTGACAGCCACAAGTGAGCACACGGACTGGGACTAGTCATAGCTAGCCAGGTGCCTCTAATCAGGACCTCTAGTGCTAAGCTTTATCCCTATCCTACCATATATATATATATATATATATATATATATATATATATATTTGTGGTTAATTCGCTAATGTTATATATTTAGATATGTGACATTAGTCATATGTGCACTTTATTCACGGCTGCAATGTCTGTTTTTATATGAAGTTTATTCACAGCTGGTATATCATTTTGTGTGTGGTTTATTTACTAGTATTATATATGTTTCCTAAAGAAGTGCAATTTGATATTGTATTTTTGTATGTACTTCTTACTATTTTTTTATGGGTGCACCATTTTAAAGTCAGAGCTGAGGGCACGGTTACAGCTGCTGCATACAGCAGATGTATGGTATGGTTTTTTCTAAGGAAGAAGTGTATTATGCTTGGAAACGCGTCGCAAAAAAACGCATGTCTAATTAATTTTCTGAAATTGTCGTCTTCAATAATCAGCAGCGCAAATAAGTCCACAAATCTTTCCTGGGCTTGGTATTGACATGACATATCAATTCTCAGCTGTATTCAGAGGCCAAACAGATTTTCTGGCTATAATGAGGCCACCCTATGGCATCTGAAAAAATTGAAGGGAGCAGATTGGAAGGAAAGGTGCAAATGTATTTCCTAGTTTTCCCGTCCTACTGTATTAGTGCATTATTCTCAAGTCCTCTGTTTTTCAATCATACATATAAAGTTTGCATCTCGGCTTTGGGAAAATGGCCGCCGCGATCTCTAATGCGCACGCGCGGCATCCCGCGGCCATTTTCCTGAAGCCCCGTGCAGCAGAGCACTCGATCTGCGCACGCGCGGCCCCAGGAAGATGGCCGCCCCCACCGACGAAAGGGATGACAGCGCAGATAGCGCGCTGTGTCTTCACCACTACGCCACTACGCCACCAACGTAAAGCTGAGGAAGAACCAGCGATGTCACCACGCCCTCCCGACCTGACCAGCCTGATTGACAGGCGAAAACGGCGACTTTGGTAAGTTATTTCTCAGCATACATGGGGAATCGGGGTACACTACATACACTATAGGAACACACAGCGCAGGCCCTATTTAACAGTATTTATAGCTCAATCTCAAAAAACGGGGTGACAGGTTCCCTTTAACACAGAATATGATCCAAAGATACGTTGGATTTCATCACTGGGTGCTGCATACCACATCTATAATATAACGCTGGGAGCGTCACTCTGTCCAAAGCCTTTATAGACTGCGCAAGCGCAAGCACCGGCGCAGTCTGGACCCCACAGAGTGACGCTCCCAGGAGATCGCGGTATGCGTAAACACTGAACGCACAACGCGATCTCCAACGGAGAAGCAGGGACGTGGCAGGAGGGTAAGTATGAGCTACATTCACCTGTCTGTCCCGTTCCAGCGCTGCGTGCGGCTCCGTGTTCCGGGTCCTCTGCCTGTGATGTTCACAGTTCAGAGGGCGCGATGACGCGCTTAATGCGTGCCGCCCTCTGACTGAACAGTCACAGCCAGAGGAGCCGGAACACGGAGCGGCACGCAGCGCTGGATCAGGGCCAGCTGAATATAGCAAGTGTCAGGGGCCTGAGCGAGCGGTGACTCCGGCACCTGACCCCCACAGCGCGCTGGTGTCCCCGCCTGCTCAGGCCCCTGGCACTTGGTGCCCAGCGACGATAGGTGAGTATGGTATTTTTTTTTTAATATATCGCAGCAGCTTACGGGGCATACACTATGGAGCATCTTATGGAGCCATAAACCATAATGGAGCAGTGTACGGGGGCATATACTATGGAGCATCTTATGGGGGTCATAAACCTTTATGGAACAGCATACGGGGCATACACTATGGAGCATTTTATGGGGGCCATAAACCATAATGGAGCAGTGTACGGGGACATATACTATGGAGCATCTTATGGGGGCGTTAAACCTTTATGGAACAGCGTACGGGGCATACACTATGGAGCATCTTATGGGGGCCATAAACCATAATGGAGCAGTGTACGGGGGCATATACTATGGAGCATCTTATGGGGCCATCAACCATAATGGAGCAATGTTCGGGGGCATATACTATGGAGCATCTTATGGGGGCCATAAACCTTTATGGAGCAGTGTACGGGGGCATATACTATGGAGCATCTTATGGGGCCATCAACCATAATGGAGCAATGTTCGGGGGCATATACTATGGAGCATCTTATGGGGGCCATAAACCTTTATGGAGCAGTGTACGGGGCATATAATATGGAGCGTCTTATGGGGGCCATAAACCTTTATGGAGCAGTGTACGGGGCATGGGGAATGGTGGCACACCGCTGTGCTCTACTTTACGGCTGGCCGGCGCTGACACAGTCAGTGCGGGAAGCTGACGCCGGGGGATGTGACAGACATCGGAATGTGAATATGTACTGTTTTTTTTTTTTCACTTTTACAATGGTAACCAGGGTAAATATCGGGTTACTAAGCGCGGCCCTCCGCTTAGTAACCCGATATTTACCCTGGTTACCAGTGAACACATCGCGTCGCCGATTCAGCGATGACAGCGGGTGATCAGCGTCCAAAAAAAGGTCCTGATCATTCCCAGCGACCAACGATCTCCCAGCAGGGGCCTGATCGTTGGTCACTGTCACGCATAACGATTTCATTAACGATGTCGTTGCTATGTCACAAAAAGCGTGACCTTGAAACGATATCGTTAACGAAATCGTTATGTGTGAAGGTACCTTAAGTCTATAAAAATAGAAAAAAAAGAGAGATTATGGTATAGCACAGCAATCTATAATATAACGCTGGGAGCGTCACTCTGTCCGAAGCCTTTATAGACTGCGCAGGCACGACACTCCTAACGTTACATTATAGTGTCAGGAAAAAAAAATGGCGCGGACTGCCGGGAGCAGGGGGTCAGGAGCAGGGGGACATCGTCCACATATTTCCACCGATTATGCTGTGGCACTTCATGCCACAGCAATGTATTACGTACGCCATTCCTTTCCGCTGCGGCCATAGCAAGTTGTTACTTACGCCATTCCTTGCTGGCGCCATTGTCTTGCTCCTCCTGGTGCCAGAATCGGCGCCTGCGCAGTCCGCGCTTTCCGGCGCCATTTTCTTTAAGACACACTGCAGTGTGTCTTCAAGAAAATGGCGCCGGAAAGCGCGGACTGCGCAGGCGCCGATTCCGGCACCAGGAAGAGCAAGACAATGGCGCCGGAAAGGAATCAGGTGGCGCAAGTAACAAATTGTTTTGCCATGAGGCTGTGGCACTTCATGCCACAGCTATTTGTTACTTACGCCACCTGCTTCATTTCCGCTGCCATTTTCTTTCTCCTCCTGCTCCCAGAATCGGCGCCTGCGGCCACAGCAGTGTGTCTTCAAGAAAATTGCGCCGGAAAGCGCGGACTGCACAGGCGCCGATTCTGGGAGCAGGAGGAGAAAGAAAATGGCGGCGGAACAAAACCAGGTGGTGTCTTCACAGGATCCCGCCCTCATTACGCTGTGGCACTTCATGCCACAGCGATTTCTTACTTTTAGGCCCCCTGACTCCGGGCAATGAATGTCTCCCTTCTCCCGCAATTGGCGCATGCGCAGTCCGCGCTTTCAGGCGCCATTTTGTGGGAAACCTCAGTGTGTTTTCAAGTAAATGGCGGTGGAAAGCGCAGACTGCGCAGGGGCCGATTCCTGAAGCACCAGTCTGCATATAATATGGAGCATCTTATGGGGGCCATCAACTATAATGGAGCAGTGTACGGGGGCATATACTATGGAGCATCTTATGGGGGCCATCAACCATAATGGAGCAGTGTACGGGGGCATATACTATGGAGCATCCTGTGGGGGCCACAAACCTTTTTGGAGCAGTGTACGGGGCATATAATATGGATACGGGGCATATAATATAATATGGCAATGCGTCGGACAGAGATTCCGACACTAGCGTTTGACGTACTGCACAACGGGTGCAGCGGATGCATTTCTCCGGCGCATCTGCTACCCCATTGTGAGGTGCGGGGAGGTGTAACATGTAACTTTTTTGCTCCCGGCGGTCCGCCACAACACGGCGCAACCGTCGCACGACGGTTGCGACATGTGGCAAAGCGTCGCAATGCGTCGCTAATGTTAATCTATGGGGCAAAAACGCATCCTGCAAACAACTTTGCAGGATGTGTTTTTTGCCATAAACGACGCATTGCGACGTCTGGCAAAAAACGCCAGTGTGAAAGTAGCCTTACTCTGCATGTCTGTTTTTGCACATTTGTTTTAGAAGTCCAATTTGACAACTTTGCACGCCAGTCCTATACTGACACATGTTGCCTTCTGTACATGTATCTACCTGCCTAGCTTTACTAACTGTGCACTTTTTGACTATGGTTGAATAATTGAGGATGAAAAGATTGTCAAAGGTTTTTTTTTCATAGGTTTTTACACAAAATATGGTTAAAGAAAAAGTGGCAGTGGATGGGATAGTGTAAAAGAAAAAAAACCATAACACGTCTAAAAATGTGGGAGCTGCTAGCAGGAGCAGAAGAACCACCAGCACCACTGACACCAGCCATCTGGGTGGTATTACTACCAAATGCAGACCCCAATTAGCCTCCTTTTGCCTATAGCAAGTGTAACAGTTGAGAGGAAACAAAGGGCTAACTTGGTGGGAACAGTTTGGAGAAGGCCTTTTTTTTTATTCCAGCATGCCTGCACCCAAGAGCAGAAAACAAGGTGCATAAAGGCATGTTTGGAGGTCTTTGGTATGGAAGAACTAGGCCTGTCTGCACAGAACCAGAATCTCAACCCCATCCAACACCTTTGTGATAAACTAAAATGGAGATTGTGAGCCCGGCCCCCTTGTGCATCAACTGTGACTGACCTCACATATGCTGTTTTGGATGAATGGAAATAAATTCCAAACTCTTGTAGAAAGCCTTATCAGAAGAATGGAAGTGTTTTACGTATCTACAAAAGGGGACCAAGTCAATATATTAATGCCTTTGGATTTAGAATGCAATGTCATAAAAGCTCCTATAGGTGTAATCTAAATGTCCTAATGGTTTTGTCCATGTGATGTAAGACAGGATATAAAAACACAAAAATGTTTATAACAATTGAATTTGCAAGGTTAAGGTTTATTAATAAGCTGTCAATACTTTAAAAATGTAGTTCATAGTGACCTTATGTACAGCTTAATTTCCAAATGTGTTACACAGGGTTGAGGTCAACTTCACATGCATACGATACAGCCACAGTGGACCTCCCTGTCTACTTTACCTTAGCTTGGAGAAGCCTATACCATGTTTACCCAGACCATGGCCAATGGTCCCTGACGTCTGATCAGATTTGCCTGGTGTTGTCTGGCACACTGTGGTTAGTCCATATGAAATAATGAAAAATGTTTGACTACTTGCAAGTTACTGCAGTCAGTTACTGTCGACCTAAAGCTACGAGTTATAGTCACAATGGGATTTGCCCACGACCAGCATAAGACCAGACTGACAGTCAACAAATATAACGTCAACCAGTGAGCATAACATTTGTATAGTAGAAGAATAGGTTGCTTTTTCAAGAAACAGGGAGAGTTTTGTATATGGGCTGTGTCTAGTTTTGCATCTCAGCTACATTGACTTAGAGAAAGAAGCCATGTTCTCTTTAATTCCATTCAACCCCTTTAAAAGTATGGAGGCAAGCAAGAAAACAAATCACTTACTGTCCAAAGATTACCTTCTCAATCATGAATGTATAAAGGTACTTAACACTTAATTAATGAATAACGAATAATTCTTGGATATTTTATTGGGAAGCAATCCAATAAGCATAGCGACTACTGCCACAATTCCAAAGTGCTACTTCAACTGCTTTACTCTACTCGGCTGTAATCCGTGTCTGATGAAGGTCCATATTTTGTGACCGAAACGTTACTGTTTGTATTGTACTTATTATATTGCTTCACAATTTAATATCAATGCATCATCCATCAATTTAAGTGCCGAGTACCTTTATACATTTATTAATAAGGCGTGAACCTTTCTCAAGGACCCTTCTACTAACAGGAATTCTAGACCAAGACCCACAGAATAATAGTTGTTACAAAAAAGTGGTCAGATGTTAAAATTAAAGAAGTCTTAAATTTTGAATTCTATAATTCATCTTAATTATGTATGTAACGGATTCTGTGTGTATTAAAATACTTGTCTTCCCCGATTTCCAGCGCCACTTCGGTAATTTTCTAGCTCACAAAACCTAAAATATGACTAGCTGGCTCACAATGTGGTTTATGTAAGGACCAGAAGTCATTTTATCAATGGAAATCTTCGGATACTCATTCAGAGTCTCAGACTTAAACTGGGAAAGTAGCTGCAGCCGCACAGAGTAGACCTTGTGTGAACTGGCAAAGATCATTTGCTGACTCAAAAAGATCATTTCAACTGATGTACGAACATTTTGCTAGTTTTTCACAATGGTGCTTCAAAATTTGCGAATCGTTCACAATTTTCAATATTTCTGCATTTATTTGATCTAAAAGTAGAGAGAGTACCAAATCAATCAGAACCATACGAAGTCCAAAATATTAGACTTTGTAAATTTTTTTTAACTGAGGGAAAGGATCCAACATCACATGTCTGTGAGTGGTAAAAGCATGTGAACCTTTGGGATTAGTAGATAAGGTGAAGGTAAAAAGAGTGTCTGGTGTTTTCAGTCAATGGGATGATAATCAGGTGTGAGTGGGCAACCTGTTTTATTTAAAAAACACAAATCTATCAACATGTGATCTTCACAACACATTTGTGGAAGTGCATGATGGCACAAACAAAGATTTCTGAGGATCTCAGAAGAAGAGTTATTGATTCTCATGAGGTTGTGAAAGATTACAAAACTATCTTTAAAGAGTTGTCATCCCAATGAAATGTCAGCGGTTCTTGAGTTTTTTTGGGGAATGATTTCATTGTTTATTAAGAATTCCATTGTGTTTTTTCAACTATTAATTACTTAATTCAGTAAATGAAGAAGGTCCCTTTAAATTTGTATCATCGTATTTACAAAAATATGTTGTTTAGTATATGGCAATATATCTCTTAATAACGTCTTCATTATGGTGACTTGTTAGTTATTACTCATCTCTAGGCTTGACTCTAGAAATTCTGCAGATGCAGAATTTTTAAGGAAGATGCAAAATGCAGAGTCAGTAAAAATATATGTATATCAATTATTAAGATCACGTGAGCATATTCAGGATCTATGTGTTTTTCTGGAATATGCTTCACATTGTAATCTATGGCCTCCTGCTGACACTAACAGTCTGCTGATGAGTATGAACATCACTACTTAATATACTATAGAAAAGATCCCAGGAAGGAGTATGTGCACATGGCATCTTAAAGATGCTGGAACACCTGCATAATTTTTCGAAGCAGAAGACACTTTATCATTATTTCTGCAGTGGCATTGCCACCAACGTCTTTTTAAAAAACATTTTATATATAAGATAGATATAAGTCCTTTTAGCTGCTTTATGGCTTTTGAAGCCTGAAGTAGTTACAAGAAGTTCCAAAAGATTAAACGTATGCAAAGCAAGTCATTTTGACATTGCAGTGCGTATGTTCACTCTTTTTAACGTATGTTGAAGGCTTTTTCCGGCGGTTTCCAGGTGGAATCCATCTAAAAAAGGCATTATGCTCACATAAGCTAAGGGATTATTTTGCCTTTTTTTTTAGGTTCAGTAACTTGCAAATGTTGTTGCATGCTGGTTTTGTGTAAATATTATCAGCCACTTTTGAAAAATGGGCATAAACTGGGCATGGATAGCTAAAAATGTTTAAGTCAATGTTTAAGACTTTGCCAACAAATTAAACTCCTTCTTAGTGAGGCAGCGTCACTTCTTGGAAGTCAAATATGTCAAAGAGCTTGTTCATGGTGGGTTCTTTATTTTTTATGCATTTTTTTCCGGAAGAAAAATATAAGTATTTTACTATTCTTTCCACCTAGTGTAAATGCTGCTTTTTTTGCTGTGTTTATTCTGGAGGTATCCACACCAAAACGCCCAATAGCAATCTACACTGGTTGTTTCATTTTTGTTTTTAATGCTTTTTTTGGTGCAGATGAGAGACAGCATTTTTGTGATTTTTAAATGCAAAAACAGCAGAAAAATGTGATTCAGATAAGCAAAGGGCAAAATTCATAACAAGTTGGACACTTCGCAACTTGCATGCCATGGCAACAACAATGCGACTCCATTCACTTGCATCATGTTGTTGTTACGATTTCTCCCCTCAGTTTGTCTTGGGCAGAGTGAATGACAGCTCAGTCGTCCAATCAGAGATTGGTAAGTGCTGGGTTTCTAGCAGGTGCTCCCTGTTTCTAATTAATTCCTTGCTAGGTAGCGTAGCTCTTAACCCAGATCTCTGTCAATTATAGCATTCACTCTTTGGTGCTTCTTGCCTGGTCCTGTGCTCTATTCATTGATTCATTGCTGTCTGACTTTGGACCTGGTTCGGACTATTCACTTGCTCAACCTCTCTGCTCTGCTCTCCTGGTATTTTGACTTTTGACACTGACCTGACCTTTGTCTTTGCCTTTTTGCTTTTTACATGCTCTCTTGGTATCTGACCCCAGAATGTTTGACAATTCTGTGGGCTTGTGTCATGAGGGCTTGTCCTTGAATGGTGACTAGCGTTACAGCTGTACCATTAATTGATCTTTCATTAAGTCATGGCCAAATTCACTGTGTGGCCCCAGCCATGGCACAAATGTTTTCTTTTTATTTGTAAATACTTTTTTATTGAGCATAATAAAAATATAACATACAAGTTGACCCGCAATCAGGGTCAGTGATACAAAGGATGCCAACTCGCAGGTTGGCGAATTAGTACAAACCGGTAAAAACTACACAATTATTACATTACTTTGAGTACAAAGTAAAGAAAAGTTTACTAGCATGTCGAGAAGGAGGATGTAAGGAAGGGAAATAGTGATGGATTTGGAGAGGGACAAGTGGTGTAACGTTAGGGAGAAGCAATTTATATCAAGTGGAAGGTGAAGAGGATCAAAGATCCCAATTTTTGAAGCACTTTGCTTTTTGACTACAGGTCGAGGGATGGAAGATATTCGTGTTAAAAGTGAGTATTTATTTTCTCACACATTTCCGACGGAGTGTATATGGGGGATTTCCATTTTGCAGCTAAGCACTGTGTAGCCAAGGTGAGTGGCACAAATCTTATGAGTGTTGAATATTTATTAAAACAGAGGCCCACAACCTTTTGAGAGCCGCATTCTGCTATTAAAGAGGGTCACGAGCCATATTCAGCTCAAATATAGGGCCGTGAGCCGCATCCAGCTCGTGCCCCACTCACAGTAGTGACAAACAGAGCCCCCATTACTGGTATAATGACAGTCAAAGCTTTTCCACTGAAATCACACCAAGGCAGTATGCCCGTCTCCAGGGTATCCTATCTTACCCCCACTGAGATCTGCTCTTCTGTGCAGCGCTACACACAAAAGTCACCATCGAGAGATCTGCTCCTAATAGCTGTTTGCAGCTGGTGCTAATGCACCAAGCTGACAGCCATGAGCCACACATCACGGGCCCGCGAGCCACAGGTGGCTCTCGAGCTACAGGTTGGGGGATTCCTATATTAAAGTGTTCTCAGTGTCCCAATCTGAATTTTGTTATGAAGTCTTATGAGTTTTGTGTGTAGTTGGATCCAGTTGGATGAACACGTGAGTGGGCTGCGCTGCTTAAGTGAATCAATTTTTCAGACATGATGAGGAAAAGGCTTTTTATTCACAACGCATTTCAACAATGTATTGGCATCTTTTTCAAGGGAAAAAGTTGATTTTCTTTTAACTTGAAAAATACGCCGCTACACGTTGTGAATAAAAAGTCTTTTCCTCATCATGTCTGAAAAATTGATTCACTGCAGCAGCGCATTCCACCTACGTGTTCATCCAACTGGATCCAATATCTCCTGAAGGATTTATCCACTGGCCACGAGGCGGTAGCAGCTATTTTTTTTCATGCCTACATAGGAGTTGTACCTGTCACAACACCACCAGGTGAGCGTTACCTTCACTTACCCACTCTCCCTCCATAGGGTATTTCCCTATTGTGCGCTGTTTCCCACTTCTAGATTTACACATTTTGTATGTACTTGACATAGAATCATGATGCTCACTTGATAACCTCCTCTACTAATCCACATATATATAAGCTCTATTGACCAGTGTAAGTTTTTTTCCTCCCTAGAAAATTACTCAATGGGTAGATTTCTTATCGCAACAGATAATGTCCGACACAAGCTGCCATTTACCCACCGTGCCCGCCCACTCACATTAACTATATTATAGGACTGTTTTATTCCAAGATTTTGTAAGTGCCCTGAGCACACACACAAGAGCCACGGGATGAGAATTTTCATGGTTCGTTTTTAAAATAAAACCTTTTACGTTCAACCCCATTCACCGCCTTACAGAACCGCCATTAACCAAATGGGCTAAAGAAAGATTTTGCACCATAAAATAGATTAGAATTTTTTTTCATTATGCGGTCTATTTGCTTTACTAGGTTTTATCTATCATGTTTAGATGGATACCTCATCTTCTGTGTTGCTGCATTGTGCTCCCTTTATGCAGAAGTGTCAAATGCATTTATGTAAAAAGTGGTGATAAACTCGTGGTAATAACCTACAGGAGAGGAGCTATAATCGCTTTGATGTCACAGTAATCTCTTGTGATCTGTGTTCAATGCAGACGAGAATCCATTCTCTGCAGAAACATATTAATCCGTTTCCTGCCAGAAGAGCCAGTGCTGTATTACTCATACACATTTCTATGAGCTACTGCTTCAAGGCACAGGAAAAGCGCGAGTCTGGAGGAGGAAATCCTGGCCAAAGTATTCATTCCAGAGCATGATACATCGCACAGTACAGATAGCCATATAGCTGATGACTTACCATCAGGCTTTATGGCAAAAATTGTCGATAAGCATGAGATTAACGTAAACCTTGCATTCAATGTTTTTACCAATATTTGTTTTTTCATATACAAATAATACCTTCAGAGTGCAATTAAAAAGTTGCAGACAATGTTGTAATAACATCTCGCAAATTGCATCTAATGGAGGAAAACCTATTGTAATTAGGACCGAACAAAGCATTATAGAAGTTCAGCTAGAAAAGTAAAAAAGTGCAGCCAACAGATCTATGGAGAGTACCAGATAAGTAATTCAATGTATTTACAAAGTTACTAATCTGATGTAGATTTTGGATCTATGCAAAATGTTGAAAATGGATAACACCTATAAAGCGGATCTCTCATTAGATTTCTAATACAAACTGTATTCATTAAAAGGGTGTTCTCAAGTTATTAAATTGCCTTAATTAGTTAGGCGGAATAAAAATAAGCAAGTTTGCTAATAACTTGCTTTTTTTCCTATCTGTTGCCATTCTCCTTCAATGAGAGCTTTTATCTTTCATGGTGTTCAGCTGGTTTTCATGGAGCTTGACTTCCAGACCTTGGCAGAGAATGTGCATTAGGCCTCATTCACATGTTCAGTATTTGGTCAGTATGTTACATCAGTATTTGTAAGTAGTGGAACAATTGGAGGAAAGGTATAATAGAAACGTGCACAAATTTAGCATATTTCAACCACTTCTGATTTTGGTTTACAAATACTGATGTAAATTACTGACCAAATACTGAACATGTGAACGTGGCCTTTCTTACATTCCTGGAAAGGGGTTAACTCCTGACATCCCAGCCACCTCTCTCCCATTGATTTCTATAAGGCAGTTAGCTGTTCACCACCCTTCTCTTGTGTTTCACCTTCTGACAAGTTGATGTTAAAAGTCTGCTAATAACGGTTTTCAGCTCTCGCTTTCCAGAGTCGTTTGCTTGTTCAAATGCACCCCCTCCCGCCATTATCTTTATCTGTAAATACAGAGATAACAGTGTACACACTAGAACAACCCACTGAGAGATGATTGTGTTGTAGCAGAACTTGTGCTGAGCTTTATAGTTCTACTTATACTACAACTCTGCTACTCATCAGAACTGTCACTCAATGAGGAGAACCCACCCTGACAGAAAGCAGGAAGTAAGGAGACTGTATATCTTTGAGGAGCTCAAGAGACAATTGAGAAGACCGCAAAATTCAGACTTATCAGAATCCACATTTTTCTGTAATTTGTTTCAGGAAAATCCAGGAAAATGCCTTTTGGCTGTCATTTTGCTAGATTGAGGGCCAAAATGGGATTAAAAACATCTTAGACTCACCGACTCTCAACCCTCCCTGTTTCTCTTCTGCTGCAGCCGGTCCTCAGATCGACGTGTCTGTCTTCTGTCTTCTATCTCCCTTAGAGCCGGGTCCTCCATTCTTTGTACCCCACAACATTACACGGAGGGCGACACACATCAGCGACATGCGTTGTGCCACCTGCAGTCACATGGGATGATTAGAAGTTACTGATGTGCATTATGCCCCACATGACGGCATTAGGTCTAGTGAGTTAAAGGCTTGGTCAGAAGAGAGATAGAAGAAAAAAATAGAAGATACATGGTAGAAAATAGATAATAAAAGAGATAATTGGTGGACCCCATTTGTTACGCCTTCCAGTCCGATTCCATTGATCTAACTTATTCTATGCAAATCACATCTCCATGATGAATTGAACAAGTCTAGCTCAGTCGAATTTTTGTAGACTTGCTCAACTCTTTTATATAATTGTGATATTAAATTGAGCAGTTTATGAAAGAGATAGAAAGCTCATGAGTCTGAATGTATGCAGTCGCTGCCCACCCAGCCAGACAGCTGAAGCTTGAACTGAGCAGTGTGAGATCTCAGCAGCGAGGAGAGACTCTGAGGTGCTATCATTCAAACTAAGTAGGTTCTGTTGAAGGAGCTGTCAAGCTTGATGACACACACCAGTGAGGGATGCAGAGGACCTCATGTATAGCTCTCCTTTGGGAAGAATGAGACTGTACTGCAAGGATCCAGCCAACTCAGAGAAATCTGAAGTGCCTTAGATCCCACCCAAAGGCGAGAGATAAAGTGACGGCTGAAGAAGGCTGACCAGCAGCATGAAGGATCTTCCTGTGCCCTATGGATAAATGTTAAAGGGGTTGTCCACTACTCAGATTACCCCTTCTTAGTTACTATGTTCCCTCATATAAAATAAAAACAGCCTGTACTCAATTCCAGTGTTGGCACCACTCCAGCGCCCCAGGTTTCCCAAGGCTCTTATGACATTATGCACCATGAGCCCTTCAACTAATCTAATAGACTGCTTCACACTCACTCATTTTTTTATACAAAACTGATATCTCGAAAGGTGAGAGCTGCTATTGCTTCCTAAGTCCTTACGGATCTGAGTAACGTCGGAAGGAAGTGAGAGAGAAACATTATAAAGTTTTATTCACCTGTTATGTCCCCTTCTGTCCCAGCTTTGCTGATTCAGTGCTTCCCTATCAGTTTTTATTTTCTTGGCTGCACAGTCATATCTGGAGAAGGGGAAGTCAGTCTTACAAACAAGTATCCAAAAATGTTGCGGGCACTGAAGCAACAGGGCTGGAGCAAAGTGGAATATAATGGGTCAGTATAGGTTTGTGATTTGACTTGACCAAGGCGTAAGGTCAGGGATTTAGCAGTCTTGATCTGTACTCCACTGAGGCCAGCAATTGGCTGCAGCCATCAAAATTATGGATGGCATGACATTTTTTGCAGCGAAGTTAACAAAGACTAGAAACAATGAATACTGTTATCCAGTATAATAGAGATACTGCATATAAAATTGCCAGCTGATACTTCTTTTTATAATATTGTTTTTGATGGACGACTGTTGATTCATGCAGAAATATTGGAATTTCAAGGAACTAAAGGATTGGCATGAGCCCCGAATAAAGAACCTTCCTAGCGCTTTTTGTGAATTCTTCAAATTTTGCTTTCGTTGTTATTTTCTGACCTGGTCACGAGAGCTGCTGTTAATAAACTGGATGTGAGCAACAAATAATATGTCCTGATAAATGTCAGTGTCCGTGTATGAATTTATTAGACTTTTTTTATGTTGCGCTGAACAGACTCGGGTCACGCAGCTCTCGCCTGCTGTCACTCATACCAATGAGAAAAGGAAGATTGACTTTTTAAGAGACCCTTGGTGCCCGTGGTTTGCAAAAATACCCAACCTCTTAGGTGTGCAGCCATGATGATGTCCTCCCGCAAAGGACATTTCTTTGAAGTGGCATAGTTAAACTAATGTAAAATTTTGCATCTGAAGGACAGTCTGTGATCCACTCCATTGACTCCTGATTTCATTTAAACTGCAATTCATTATTTTCTTCCTGTGCTCATTCAAGAATCCATTGTTCATTACTCTTTCATCACTATATGATTGGAACGATTTGTATCTGTCGTTTCAGCGCTGATCTGATAATGAAATAATCATCTGTGCATCTGCGCAGTGCGTTATATTGGTTTCACGCTGTTGTACACCACGCTGGGTCATTTTGTCATTCGGGAGGAAGGCAGCTTTTAACCCTTTAAATAACGTCTCAGAGCCGTTTTGCAGCAAAAAGAGTTAATTTCATTTGGTAGCCGGTATTTGCCAATGTCAATATGAAGAGGCTTTAAAAGAACATCACTTCTCAGGAAATTAACTGGTGTAATTTAGTTGATTTAATTAAAAATTGATTATCAGGCAGAGATAACAGTTTGCTTTTCAGATATTGTAACCTCTTCTCCTCCGGCGTAGGGGGGGATTGGGTGGTGGTAAATAGGGGTTGTACATGTAAGAGAAATAATGGTGCTGGTATAATTTGGAATTTAATTTAATATTGAAAAATGTTGTATATCCGAGTTACATGTTATGTTTCATTGACATACTGGGCACAGTTTGCAACTTTTTAGGAATTGCCTCATCTCAACAATGCTTTTCATAGTAGGGTAAGATCATATACTCTTCTTAGAGAAGCTCTTGCCCTAGTGGGCTTGGTTCATCCATATATTACATGGATGGCAATTTATCTGAATGGTTCCATATAATACTGAATTCTCTCCATAGTAGCCATTGGAGGTAAAATGAGCAAACTTTAAGGATTAGTGCACACAATGAACAAACTGAGTTTGGCAAGCAGAAGACTTTAAGAAAATGTTGTTTGTGTTTTTCCTACAATGCTATTTTCGGCATCTTTTTGGTTCTCTTCTGTTGAGTCGTTGGCTTTTATTTTTATACCTGCATGTATAAAACAGTGAAGCGGTCTCCAAGCAGAAACTGCCTGAAGAATGAAAAGGTCAATTTTACATGTGAAACGGTCAAAAGAAGCTCAGAAGATGGAACATATGCACAGCAGGTCATTTTTAGGGCAAAAAAAGGATCCATCCTTGTTCCCTTTTTTTTGCCCTAAATTTTTCGGATGGTCAACGGACGTGGATCCTGGCAACATTCCATTCATCACGCGGCGAGGCTTATTTCCTAACTTGTAATTTTTTCTTTAGGTCATTTTTACATTTCAATACATATGTTCATTTTTTAGTTTATTCAGCGTTTTTGTCAGGCGGATTAGGAAGCAGACCTACTCAAAAAAGATGCTGTACACATATACCCTAACCGTCAAGGGAAATGGACCCATGGTTCTCAAATTAGAGGAGTTGTATGTGGTGCTGGTTACAGAAGATACTCATGTCTATGGAATGAGGCTCCTTCCCGTACAGAACAGCATTGTCATCTCCCTTCTTCTACTATTGGAAAGTCCATGTTTAGTTTTCAGTCCAGGAGCTTTCCTACCACTGCCCCAGAATCACCTGCTTTTTTGGTGCTGTGAGACTAATCAGCCTTGTAACACTTCCAATCTCTGGATGTGAACAGTTTTCCATACAGTTGCATTGGGAAAGGTGTTGGCATAGTCAAATGGAGGCCCACTTGGAATTAATGGACTGACTTGGCTTTCAACATTTTCAGTACATGTCACTCCATGGTTTCAGCTAGTCATCTGTACTTCTTAATACATGAAATTTGGAAGGAACTTAAAAACCAAGTCATTTTTTGGTATATTTTTAAAGGGGATACTAGCTTAAAAAAAACCCCTTAACTGTGTTTTAGAATGCAAAATTATGCAACTTGCCATTATTGTTCATTTGTGAAAGATGCTACAATTTGCAGTTACCCAGTCCTGGCTCCCAGTTGGTATACTTCTTGCTTGTACAGATGAGAACATTTCTTCTGCCAGCATGCCATCAGTGCTATGTTAGAAGAAGACGGGCTAATTTCAGTAGCTAAAACGACCTCATTCCCTGTCTATACATCCAGGGAGATAGCTTCTGTAAGGAAATGAGGCAGTCAATCTGCCCACTTCATAAGCATTAAATATTTCACGATTGATTGTGAATGGTAATATTGAAAAGTCGAAGAATTTTGGAGCTGCAGCAAATTAGCCATGATGTGTCCACCACGTAAATATACAGAGTGATTTCACCAAATGCTGCAGAAAGAGTGCATTAAAGTCACCAACGCACTGTTGACTCCATAACTGCTGAGTCCACACCTCCACTGGCATTAACATCGGTACAATAATTGTACGACAGGAGCTTCATGGAATGGGTTATGGAATTTCATTGGCTTCCATGATAGCTGCATGCACGAAATCCCAATTGATCTGTATACCAAGACATTTTGGACAAATATAATTCCCACTTTGTAGGAACAGTTTGGGGAAGGCTCTTTTCAGTTCTTCATGACAGAGCCCAGTTCAAGGTCCATAAAGGCATGGCTGGGGGAGTTTGCTGTGGAAGACCATGACAGGCCTCACAGAACCCTGACGTCAGCCCCATCCAGCACCTTTGAGATGAAATAGTATGGATATTGAAGGTCCTCTCCTTCAATGCCAGTTTATGACCTCACAAATGCTCTTCTGAATGAATGAGCAAAAAAATTCCACAACCAACTATAAAATCTTGTAGAAGTTTTCCCAAAAGAGTGGAAGCTGTTATAGAGTAACTGAAAAGGGGAAACTAAATCCATATTAAAGGGAACCTGTCACCAAGTTTTCCCAATATAAAGTAGAGCCACCACCTTTGAGGCCTCTTTTAAAGTATTTTAGTAAGCTGTGTGTATGTTCCCAATCCTATTTATATAGCACAAAAAAATGCCTTTCGTTAAACTCACAGACTGCGATCCGGTCTGATCTGTGTTTCTGGTCTTGATTTGGCACCACCTCTTTTACGATCGTCGTCATCCTTCCGTGATTCATGTGTTTGATGCCTCCTAGGTCAACCACCCTGTGTGCACTTCTTTCTGCTCTACTGAGGACAGAGCAGATCACTGTAGTGCGCATGCGCCGGCTTTACTTCCAGGTGATTGGCATTCTTTGGCCTTTCCTGGGCATGTGCAATACAGTACTTTCCTGTGTTCTTGGCAGCGCAGAGAGAAGTGAGCTTGCGATCTGCTATGCAGAGGGGATTGTGGATATAAAAACAGCATACTAGAATGTTGTAAAATAGACCTTAAATGTGTTGGGCATATTTTATATTGGGAAGACCTGGTGACAGATTCTCTTTAATATCTCTGGATTTAGAACAGGATGTCATAAAAGCTCCTATAGGGATATGGAGGGGACAAAATACTCTTGCCCATAGGGAGCATGTATGTGTGTTTATAGATATCATTATACTATTCAAGATTGGACCCTGTGATGCTAACTATGTTTCCATATGTTCAGTTGTTTTCTTTGTCTCCTTGATATGTCAGCTACGTCATTAAGCAGAGAGAAAGATCGTTAGCGTCCTTTGGGTCTCTCGGTGAAAAGCTGCTATTGACCTACTGTAGGTGGTCAAGGCTTCAGGCTAGAGCCGTGCTTAAATAGTGAATCAATGACACCATGTATTTCATAAGTTTCTTTTACAAACAGTGATGGTTAGCACATTCATCTTCCCCTTCTCATGTAATAATAACGCTGTGAAGAATTGATGTCAGTAATCTCTAGTGTATTAACTATAGGTTAATGGTTAAGGCTACCAATTGTGTTTTTTTTTAATAAAAGATCCAACAGATTGAACATCTGATGCATAAAATGTACTGCTACAATCTGTCCATGTAAATTATGGATTTTATTGAGGAATTGTAATAAGAAAGGAAATAGATTAATAACCATAAAAATACCGAAACTGGTTCTTCAGTTGATGTTGACAGGGCGAAAAGCAAAAGAAAAAAGTTATATCCATCCATAAATCAATTCCTCATAATTACAATACATGATAAAGAATGTCACAAAGGTAATTCAAGGCATGGAACTAATTACTATTATTTTTTGGTGGATTTCCATTGCAATCTTCTAAGATTAGAAAGAAATGTAGAATGCAAACAGAAAACTTACTAACTTGTCCATTGACGAAATAGGGATATTTGCTCCCTGCCCGGGAAAGCCAATAAACCGTGTGAGAACATCCAGATTTTGGTAGTAGACTCCATCCCTTATGACCCAAAATTCAGGACAATCGCAACAAATGCAGGACTATCGGAAACTGTGAAATAGAAATAGCTGAACTAATGGTTATATTTTTTCTCCTGTCTTGTGTCAGCCATAGTTCACTACTCATTTCGTGCACAAAAAGGTGTAAGAAAGGCATGAACCACTGAGGCGATACCCCTAGATCATAAAAGGCCACAGTGGTTATCTTCCAGTGCAGGAAATAAGTATGAAATGAGATGTTTTTAATGTAATGGAACCTCCTACATTACACAAGAAGTTTCATCGGCAGGCAGCATGCTATAGAGGAGACGCTGAGCAGATTGATATATGATCTTGTGGAGAAAGATACGGGGATCCCTGTCAATCACTGATAGGACCGCCCACTGGACCTCTGAGCCAATAATGAGCAGAGATTTCACTTAGTAAAATGCAAGACCTAGTGAATCTTTTCCTACAAAGTTAAATATCAATCTGCTCAGCTCTTCCTCCTGTATAACTTGATGTAAGAATATTAGACATCATTTTCTTGGCTACAGATTCACATTAATAATTACAGCACATAGGAGGCTGGAGATTAAGAGCAAAAATAAGATGTTCCCGATTGCTTATATTGGGCAGAATGCCAATGAGTGTGCTTTTGACATCCATTTTGGTGGGATAACTTTGGCTTGACTGAATAAAGCAGAAAACTATGCTCAATAAAAATGGAACCTCCCAAAATGTAAATGACATGGTTTAAATGGTTTTACAATGCTAGGTATTTGGGCCTCTAATGTTACTATGTTAAGCCCCGGTTTTACATTAGACTAATGTTGGCTAGACCTGCTGATATCAACGGGTTCAGATGACACCCTAACGTGCACGGGGCCCCAGAAAAAGTTATTGTAGGGCGAGTTAAGGATCCATCATTTCCTATTTTGAACTGCTGATCCTTTTGTTCCCCTGGAGATAAGCCACCACCAGATATGACGGGTGGCAGCTCTCATAGACCAAGAGAGCACCTCCTGTGGAGTTGAGAACCACCCAAGATGACTACCAGCTGAACGATCGGATGATAGCAACCAACTGATGTGTATGGGGGAGGGGATTTAGGACTATATGCTTGGGAGATGTGTTTCAGTATATAAACTAAACAGAACCTGAACTGAGATAATGCAGAACATCGAATAACTAT
Organism: Ranitomeya imitator; assembly: GCF_032444005.1. Taxonomy (NCBI): domain Eukaryota; kingdom Metazoa; phylum Chordata; class Amphibia; order Anura; family Dendrobatidae; genus Ranitomeya; species Ranitomeya imitator. The sequence goes on along the minus strand of NC_091283.1, from coordinate 73,437,701 downwards.
TAACTAATTGTTAATAAGGTTAAAGGGAATCTGTCACCCCAAAATTCACCTATAAGCTTAGGCCACGGGCATCAGGGGCTTATCTACAGCATTCTCTAATGCTGTAGACAAGCCCCTGATTTATCCTGAAAGATGAGAAAAAGAGGTTATATTATACTCACCCATCAGACCTGACCGCAGCGGGACCGCCCCGGGGGGAGTATAATATAACCTGTTTTTATCTTTAAGGTAACATCGGGGGCTTATCTACAGCATTACAGAATGCTATAGATAAGCCCCTGATGCCGGTGGCCTAAGCTTATTGGTGAACTTTGGGGTGACAGATTCCCTTTAAAGAGGACAGCCATTTTCTTTGATTAGTGCAGAATTCCTCCACACTGACAAGCACTTCAGGCCACACAATGGCTGCTTCTGGTGGAGCATGTGAACTTTATAGTCCATCAGATTCCTCCTATGTAAACCATCTCACATGGGAAAGTTGATTTTCTATTGGAGGAGACTAATGGACTAGACTGGTCACTTGCTCCTTCATCGGCAGTCATTGTATGGCTAGTGGTGCTGGTCAGTGTATAAGGAAAGCTGCAAAAAACAAGAGAAAGTGGCCATCCCCTTTAAGGTGATTGCCTAGATTACATTTCCTAGCATACTCCATATTAAACATATTAAAAGGGGTTTCTGTTTTCAATTTGCTTCACTACATCGGCTTGCCTTATGCAAAAATAACAAAATCAGTTATACTCACCTTCCTCTGCTCTATTGCTGACTCTCCTCCACTGTTCCTAATGGTTGTTTATAGGCTGCAACGGTGATGTCACGACTATAGCACAGATGACCGCTGCTGCCAATCACTGATTCCAGTAGTTTTGCTGATGTAGATGGCACAAGCGAGTGATTGAATGAAGTGGACATGTGTGTTGTAATTGGGAGAAACCGATGCTGAAGCAAGGGAGGGCAAGTGCAGCTGATTTTAATATTTTTACATAGGGCAAGCTGATACGGCAAAACATTTTAAAGACCGATCTCCCCTTTAAGAGACCTATAGGAAGAGGGAGAGCATTGTACAAATAAGCTATGTTTTCTAATGATGGAACAGTGAAAACAGAATTGTCCTCCTTTTTTCACACCATGGGATGAATGCAATGTTCATGGAGATGACTTATGTTTTTTACAGCTTCACCACCATCATATAAGGGTGACTTTAAGGTCTCATTAATCTACCGTTCAGTTACTGGACAAGTTGTATTAAGGTTTAGTTTCTTAAGCCAGCACCGATCTTCCTGTATTAAATTATTCAAGCTACCATTTGCTCCACTGTATAAGTTAATTAATAATCTCTTAGGTTGGCTTTTCCTGGCATAGGCTGTCATATCTTCAGCTGTGAATTTAATTTCTACTTAGGCATATAGAATTTTTTTTTAATCTGAACGTATCAGGTTCAGCCTTGGCTCTCCATTCTGGTCAGAATTTGCAGTGTAAATTAGTTTCTAATGAGCGTTTCCTGTAAAGCCAGAAATATGATCTAATTGATGTGGTGTTATATGTCTTTAAGAAGAGTTATTGCTCTACTGCCTGTCGGATATCAGTTTCTTTATCTTTGCCCATTCATTCCAATAGCAGAAAATGCAGATAGCAAAAAATATATATATATATTTATGAGTGTTTTCATCTCTGCTGCACAATTACATTCTCATGATGTGTAATAAATATGCCGTCGTGCAATTCCTCATGTGTAAAAACACCATGTATTATTTTCCCCAATATCATTATTATCTCCCGTGTCACTTGCTCATTAACGGTTCTTGGGTCAGTGGTACATTTCCTAAATTCATTTTCTGGATCAATAAAGAACATCAGCTCCTGTTTATCATGATCGTTGCAGAGTGGAGCTTCGCTAATTGGCAAACAGTGATCTATAGCGCCATTTCGGGTCTGGTCATGTTTATTATGCAGGAGGCGTCTACAGAAAAAAAACACAGGGCATTGGTTGATACAGTAAGAAATAGCCCTATTTTTTCATCTCAGTATTGGCTAAGTTTGGACTTCAGCCGCCATGCGTTATGTTGAGTCGATAAAGCTTGTTAAATAGGATTAAATATCAGCTAAAAATTTGGCGACACCCTGGTCCCGTAGTCCAGTTTATACTTTAAATGGAACATCTGGCACCGGTGACTCCTCTTTTGACTAGTTGGCCCACCGCAACTTTGTGAGTGAGATACACCGCAATAATGATGTCACTCCAGAGAAACTGGAGATGCCGGCACATAGGAGCCAGTTTCCAGGGCTCAGGACCAGCGGCCATAAAACACTGACCTGGCCGCTGGACCAGGGTTCTACGAATTGATTCACTCATCTCTGCCTAGAATCCTTCTACAGGCTGAGGATTGTAGCTGTCCTCGTCACTGGAAGTTCACAAGATCACGCAATATAATGAAGGAATTTGGAGGAGTACAAACACAGTCTTTAATGAGTCAATGATTGCCCTCTTCAATTCCAGAGAGGGTTAATTATGTACTGTATATCATGGCTACCGAAATTAGAAACCAATATAAAGATTTGCCTGATTTAATTGAAAATTTGAGAGAAGGTCCAAATAAATTGTAATTTTCAGCTAAATGGAGAGTCCTCACAGATAGCAGTATGGTTATCTACTGAAAGGATAAGAAATAACTTTTATGCTCCTTCTCGTATCAGTGCACCCTCTTTTCCAAAGACTTCGGGAAGGAAGGAGAACCAAGCTATGAGAAATTGTTATTCAAATGGTACTGTAACGGATGGTATTGGAAATTCTATGTACATTAGCTGTCGGTGAATGATTGCTATTTCCCCTGAATCACTGATACACAGGAACTCAGCTTGGTTGCGCGATCCTGTGTTACTAGTGCTGTATTCTAGGACCTCATCTTCACAGTGCCCACTCACACAACAGGATGGTTCCCTCCTGGTCACTGGTGCATTATTATAGGCTCTCCTCCTCTGAGTGACCACTCACAAAACTGGAAATCCCCTCCTGGTCTCTAATGTTGCATTCTACGTTCATGTCCTCATAGTACCCAGTAACACAACCGGATGTCCCCTCCTGGTCTCTAATTCTATATTCTAGGTTCCCATCCCCACAGTGCCCACTCACACAATCGGATATCCCTCCTGGTCTCTCTTTTTGTATTCTATGCTGTCATCCTAACAGTAACCAGTAACACAATCGGATGTCTCCTCCTGGTCTGGGTTTCAAATTTTATATTCTCTGTTCTTGTCCTCACAGTACCCAGTCACACAACAAGATTATTCCCTCCTGGTCACTGGTGCATTATTATAGGCTCTCCTCCTCTGAGTGACCACTCACAAAACTGGAAATCCCCTCCTGGTCTCTAATGTTGCATTCTACGTTCACGTCCTCATAGTACCCAGTAACACAACCGGATGTCCCCTCCTGGTCTCTAATTCTATGTTCTAGGTTCCCATCCCCACAGTGCCCACTCACACAATCGAATATCCCTCCTGGTCTCTCTTTTTGTATTCTAGGCTGTCATCCTCACAGTAACCAGTAACACAACCGGATGTCTCCTCCTGGTCTGGGTTTCAAATTTTGTATTCTCTGTTCTTGTCCTCACAGTACCCAGTCACAGAACTGGATGTCCCCTCCTGGTCTACAGTGTTGTATTCTAGGCTTTCATCCTTACAGTACCTAATAAAAGAACCGGACAGCCACAGCCCCTTCTGGTTATTAGTGCCGTATACTAGTTTCCCATCCTCACAGAGCCGACTCGCACAACAAAATGTTCCCTCCTGCTGTATTCTAGCTTCTCGTCCTCACAGTACTCAATAATACAACTGGACAGTCCCCTCCTTGTCTCCAGTGTTCTATTATAGGATTTCATCATTACAGTGCCTAATCATCTGGCTTTGGCTAAGGAAAATATCTCTGGTGGAGTATACAGATAAGATACGCTCATGTACACATTGGCCTGATCTATGTCCTTGGATCATACATTACAAGCTATTCAAAACTACGTCCAGAACACTTGCAGAATAATTTTGGATTGTTGGCTATAGTACTGTAGTTCCAGAAGTCTCTGCTTATCGCACAGCAATGTAGCAAAGATCTGATGACTGACTGGTAGGAAAATGCTCTCAAGTGCACATCAATCACAACAATAAACCTTTGTGCCACTAACATTCCATCACTGGAACTCAAACAGCATTTGGTTAACCCCACATCTGCTATATTTTCACTGAAAATCAAGCACTGGTGGCATGTAAAAACATATCTAATTCATAGATGTAAATCTGAGGATAGAAAGTGCATAGTGAAGCATAAATGACAGTGCAAATAAACAGTCATCCATACCTTTATGTGCTCTCTCAATGAAAAATCACTATCTGTATACATATGCAAATGAAGGTTAAGTTCTCTGTGAGTGTGAAAGCACTTCCCAACTTTCAGCCTTCTTGGTTGTATTTCGCACCCAACCGCACCTTCGTTTTCTTGATTGTATAGTCAAGCCAACAAGCTGTCGGTCAAGCATCGGAAAGTGGGTCATGGTGGGGAATAGAGCCAGGGAGGCAGAGGTTTTGGAAGTGCTTTGAGCATGCCCTTTAAGATCTAAACCATATGACAATAATGGCAAGTTCATGTGATATACTTGATATGTGTTATAGGTGGAAGCCGTGCCACTTTCGACTTCCAACGAATGGCCCAAACCATATTGGGACAGAGTACAGCCGCTTTAATCAGCCTCCTCGGTCCATTATTGGAATGTCTATCATAATGCAGTTAGTAACCCAACCAAAGTGTTACATAACTTTAATAGCCTTCATTTCCTTGAGGTGCAGACCACCCTCAGAATTGCTCTGCCTTGGAGGAATAAGCAATAGGCATAATCCCTAATTTTCCCAAATCGCCTGCTAAATCTGAGATTTTTAACAGATATATATATATATATATATATATATATTGTTCCCTTGAACATAAAAAAAATGTACATGCGAAAATGTAATTTCTCCGGTAGGGTCATTGCATCACTTAATAGTTTTAGAACCCTAGACAGCGGCATTTTGCTTTCCACCCCTGCACACATACACAGGTATAGAAACCCCTGTACAGTAGAACACGTTTTGTCATCCTATTTCAGTGTAATAGAAGGTTGACTTTATCTGATTGGATGGCGTTTGGGTGTTTTTTTATTTCTTGCATAAGACAGAATGCAAATCCCCGTACTTGGCAAGAGAAAAAAAAAACACAAAAAAAGAGTGCCACTTCAAATGAATTGAATTCCTTTCCTTGTTTCATTAAGTAAGAAGTATAGTGAGGGCTAAAAATGATTTATGTGATACATTTTTTACAGTAATGTGAGTTTTTAGAGATATTGATTCCTGCTTATGCTTTAGAATAATCACAGGATAAATCCACACTGAAAAATGTTATCACTGAAGCTGAAGAAATAAAAAGAAGGCAAACAAGCTGCATTTATTTATTGCATTTGGTATTTCCCGTGAATCTGGAGAAGCCCGTCTAGGGGAGAATTCCAATGAGAAGATTCTTGATAAGGAGAGGCTTTAACAGAACTCGGGCTTTGTCTTCTATTTGACGTACAAATGACCGTGATGAAGCCTCATCGTATTCATGAAGCTTTGCCTTATTTTATATCATTTTATGCATCATTCTCAATGAAATAAAAGAAGAAAAATGAAAATGAACGGTAACATGATTCTATCACATCGTTAAAAAAAAAATAAATCAATACCAACCGAGGTGATGGGTTACGTCAGGGGTCCCCAACTCCAGTCCTCAAGGCCCACCAACAGGTCATGTTTTCAGGATTTCCTTTGCATTGCACAGGTGATGCAATTATTACCTGGGCAAGACTAAGGAAATCCTGAAAACATGACATGTTGGTGGGCCTTGAGGACTGGAGTTGGGGACCCCTGGGTTACGTCATGGTGCACCAAGTTATTTAAACCCAGTCAGAGCTGACATTTACTGCCTAAATGTCAATGTTTTCTGATTGACCCGTTGTAATGTCCATTCAAATGTTTCCAATTTGGATCTGTCCTTTGGCTTCAAATTCCAACTCTTGATTTTTTTTCTGTCTCGAACTTTGTAAAGCTAATTATTTACCAACTAGTTTAGGATATATCTATTTTTTTTCCCCTGTAGAAAAATATGGTCTTGGTGCCAATGTCTCCCACATCAAGTCAGAAGTGCTCTGTACATAAACAAGTCTAATATGTCCAAATTGTCCAATTTCTCTTGTTTTATAACTTGTCACTCACAGTGAATGGATTCCTTTCCTTTGCATTCTGCCAGCATCATATGAACTGGAACTTTTTTCTTCTTCTCTTCCCAGGACGTATTGTGCCTGTAATTTTCCAATGGCTTCCCTTCATCCAAACTGAAAGCCCGCCTCTCTGTCATGCCTGTTTGCAGTTTAACAGACAGAAAATCAGCCATGAAAAAAAAAACCTCACTTCTTGTAATCCCCTTTGGTATCTCAAGCGCTTGAGATGGATTACACTTTACAACAGGCAGTGTTTTACAGAGAAGGCAGACATTTAGTTTTTATTAAAGTCAACATAATTTTTTAAATAAAGTGATTTTTTTTAAATATTCCATAATCTGAAAGTACAGTGGTCATTTTAGTCCATACAACGCTAGTTTCTGGTTCCAACTTTACAGCTTGACTATGCCTACTGTCCCATTTCCAGCTGACTTGCATCCCCAGGCAGCTAGTGCATAATTTGTGAGTACCCATACAATGTACTTTTTTGCAGTGTGATGCCCAAGGGGTCTTTCAGAATGGCCACTTAGCATGAAGTTTAGCAAACTCCAAATTTATTACTGAATGGTGTGTAGCTCTAGAGCTGGCAAGAATTAAAATGAGCTCAATTAACTCTTAGGTGGACACATTGTGCAAATGTTCTAGTTTAGTATTATGTAAGCCAGAGTTGATCAACCTTTTATAGCCAATTTCCAAAAGGAATCGAATTGCTAACAATAGTAACTACAACTGCCAAAAGCCATATGCAGGAGATCTGATGGAGAACACTGACATAAGGGATGGATTGTGTATTATAATTATCATCCATCAAATATGTCCATGGATACAAATATAGTAGAAATATCAAGCAAGCACCACATTGGTGTCAGAATATCAAATGTTAATCAGCACACTGCATATGTTCTGTAGTGTAAGTGATGGCCTCCACCTCCTCCCACTAAGTCTATATATATGTTATAAACAGATGGTGACGAGGTTTATATGTGAAGTGAAGCATGCCTTACATATACAGTACAGACCAAAAGTTTGGACACACCTTCTCATTTAAAGATTTTTCTGTATTTTCATGACTATGAAAATTGTACATTCACACTGAAGGCATCAAACTATGAATTAACCCATGTGGAATTATATACTTAACAAAAAAGTGTGAAACAACTGAAATTATGTCTTATATTCTGGGTTTTTTAAAGTAGCCACTTTTTGCTTTGATGATTGCTTTGCACTCTCTTGGCATTCTCTTGACGAGCTTCAAGAGGTAGTCACCGGGAATGGTTTTCACTTCACAGTTGTGCCCTGTCAGGTTTAATAAGTGGGATTTCTTGCCTTGTAAATGGGATTGGGACCATCAGTTGTGTTGTGCAGAAGTCTGGTGGATACACAGCTGATAGTGCTACTGAATAGACTGTTAGAATTTGTATTATGGCAAGAAAAAAGCAGCTAAGTAAAGAAAAACGAGTGGCCATCATTCCTTTTAGAAATGAAGATCAGTCAGTCCGAAAAATTGGGCAAACTTTGAAAGTGTCCCCAACTGCAGTGGCAAAAACCATCAAGCGCTACAAAGAAACTGGCTCACATGAGGACCGCCCCAGGAAAGGAAGACCAAGAGTCACTTCTGCTTCTAAGGATAAGTTTATCCGAGTCACCAGCCTCAGAAATTGCAGGTTAACAGCAGCTTAGATTAGAGACCAGGTCAATGCCACACAGAGTTCTAGCAGCAGACACATCTCTACAACAACTGTTAGGCCGGCTTCACACTCAGCGTATGAAAATACCGTCTGTATATTACGGCCGTAATACGCTGAAAAGTCCCGAAAATAGTGTTCCGTAGCTCCTCCGTAGGCAGGGTGTTTCAGCGTTTTTTTGTGCATGGCATCCTCCGTATGTAATCCGTATGGCATCCGTACTGCGTGTTTTTATCGCAGGCTTGCAAAACCGACATACGGCTATACAAGGGATCCATGTGTTAAAAAAAAAAAACATACATACTGTCTATATATATATATATATATATATATATATATATGTCAGTAGACACATATATGTATATATATTAATATTTCATCCAGCGCGATATAGCAGAAAGCCGGTAATTCGATTACCGGCTTTTGCTTTTTCCTTCCTAAACCCGACATGATATGAGACCTGGTTTACATACAGTAAACCATCTCATATCACCATTTTTTTTGCATATTCCACACTACTAATGTTAGTAGTGTGTATGTGCAAAATTTGGCCGTTCTAGCTAGTAAATTAAGGGGTTAAATGGCGGAAAAAATTGGCGTGGGCTCCCGCACAATTTTCTCCGCCAGAGTGGTAAAGCCAGTGACTGAGGGCAGATATTAATAGCCTGGAGAGGGTTCACGGTTATTGGCCCCCCCTGGCTAAAAACACCTGCCCCCAGCCACCCCAGAAAAGGCACATCTGGAAGATGCGCCCATTCTGGCACTTGGCCACTCTCTTCCCATTCCCGTGTAGCGGTGGGATATGGGATAATGAAGGGTTAATGTCACCTTGCTATTGTAAGGTGACATTAAGCCAAATTAATAATGGAGAGGCGTCTATTATGACACCTATCCATTATTAATCCAATAGTAGTAAAGGGTTAAAAAAAAACACACACACATTATTAAAAATTAATTTAATGAAAAAAACACAAAGGTTGTTGTATTAATTTATTCTACTCTCAATCCACTCACTGAAGACCCTCGATCTGTAAATAAAAAAAAAATAATAAACCAAGAATATACATACCTTCCGAGGATCTGTAAGGTCCAACGATGTAAATCCATCTGAAGGGGTTAAAATATTTTGCAGGCAGGAGTTCTCATATCATGTCGGGTTTTAGGAAGGAGAGAGCAAAAGCCGGTAATTGAATTACCGGCTTTAAAGCTGTCTAGCGCTGGAAGAAATATTAATATATATATATGTCTCACTGATATATATATATATATATACCTATTCTATGTGTACACATTTATTCTACCTATTCTACTGGAAGCTGTCAGTGTGATTTTACTGTACACCGCAATGAATTACCGGCTTTTCTCGCTAACACCGCTGCGTATTTCTCGCAAGTCACACTGCTGGTCCGTGTGTGATCCGTATTTTTGGGGCTTCCATAGACTTTCATTGACGTTTTATTTGCGCAATACGGTGACAAACGCAGCATGCGTAGAAAGCCGTATAATACTTATCAGTTTAATACGGCAGATAGGAGCTGGGGCATAGAGAATAATTGTGCCGTATTTTTTGCGAGTTTTACGGACGTAGTTTCTGCGCTCTTACGTCCGTAAAACTCGCAAGTGTGAAGCCGGCCTTAAGAGGAGACTTTGTGCAGCAGGCCTTCATGGTAAAATAGCTGCTAGGAAACCATTGCTAAGGACAGGCAACAAGCAGAAGAGACTTGTTTGGGCTAAAGAACACAAGGAATGGACAATAGACCAGTGGAAATCTGTGCTTTGGTCTGATGAATCCAAATTTGAGATCTTTGGTTCCAAACACCGTGTCTTTGTGCGATGCAGAAAAGGTGAACGGAGGAACTCTACATGCCTGGTTCCCACCGTGAAGCATGGAGGAGGAGGTGTGATTGTGTGGGGGTGCTTTGCTTGTGACATTCTTTGGGATTTATTCAAAATTGAAAGCATACTGAACCAGCATGGCTACCACAGCATCTTGCAACAGCATGCTATTCCATCCAGTTTGCGTTTAGTTGGACCATCATTTATTTTTCAACAGGACAATGACCCCAAACACAGCTCTAGGCTGTGTAAGGGCTATTTGACCAAGAAGGAGAGTGATGGGGTGCTACGCCAGATGACCTGGCCTTCACAGTCACGAGACCTGAACCCAATCAAGATGGTTTGGGGTGAGCTGGACCGCAGAGTGAAGGCAAAAGGGCCAACAAGTGCTAAGCATCTCTGGGAACTATTTCAAGATTGTTGGAAGACCATTCCTGGTGACTACCTCTTGAAGCTCATCAAGAGAATGCCAAGAGTGTGCAAAGCAGTCATCAAAGCAAAAGGTGGCTACTTTGAAGAACCTAGAATATAAGACATAATTTCAGTTGTTTCACACTTTTTGTTAAGTATATAATTCCACATGTGTTAATTCACAGTTTTGATGCCTTCAGTGTGAATGTACAATTTTCATAGTCATGAAAATGCAGAAAAATCTTGAAAATGAGAAGGTGTGTCCAAACTTTTGGTCTGTACTGTACAAGAAAGCAATATTTTTATTCCTGTGCAAAACTGTTTTTTTAATCGATTGAGAAATGTTTTGTCCCGCTTTGCTCATTAACATAATGCTAGTCTGTACAATTTGTGGAAATGGATCATGTTCACTTCAAATGGGTTTCAAAATAACGTATATTCCATACATAATCATTGATTATAACTCAGGTTCTTTAAAGGGTTAGATATTACATTTCTCTTTTAGATCACGCAGGACAACAATTTTCAATTGGCAAAATGCTAAACAAATACTCCTATGTCTAGATATTGCTGGTATGTAATTACTATGGTGCCCCTATGTTTCTCTATCAAAACGTCCACCCAATGTGTCTAGTGTTGGTAGTCACATGTGCCCAAAAGCTCAGCTCCACCACCTACATCCTCTTATACATATACATAAAGGATGATTCCTGTTATTGCCCAGGCCAACCAGAGAGGAAATCAGTGTCAGATTGGTGGGCCTCTGAAATATGGCACCCCCGTCGTTCAGCTCTTACTAAGTCCCAAGACCACCACATCAAAGGTTCCCAGTCTACAGAGTTGAAACACACAGATCTGTACGGTATAGAGTGGCCTCTCTCAGATACTGCAGTTTAACTCCACTTCAATAAATGTTGAGCTGCAATAGTGGAGAACGGACACTACACAGTGAATGAAGCTGTGGGGGTCCAGCTCTGTACACTATGTACTTCCAGTTGTCCTTGTAAGAGCTGAATGGTGACGATGCTGCTATGGACTGAACTGGGTTGGAGTAGTGGTATTGCAACCACTAGGGACAGCACCGGCAGGTAGCTTAGTCAGGGATAGCCAAGAAGTTGGTACACAGGAACAGCAATGTAGTTTAAAGGAGCAGCACGTAACGTAGTCAGGGATAGCCAAGGAGTCAGTACACAGGAGCAGCAATGTAATCTTAGAATGATGTAGCAGTTGACAGGAAGCTTGACTAGAGTCTGGTAGCTCAGTAACCTTGCAAGGAAGGGATTGCTATACCAGGTTTAAATAAGGTGTTCAATCAGGGTGGAGCCAATCAGGAACTCAGGGTGAAGCCAATCAGGATCTCAGGGTGGAGCCAATCAGGATCTCAGGGTGGAGCCAATGAGAAACAATACAGGTACAAGTATCTGGGTTAGCACAGAACTGTCCAGCTAGCTAAGTAGCTCAGAGGAAAGAGCTATTGCCTGGTGCTCAAGAGCTGCTGCGTTCGAGTTTTGACAGATGCCCAGTGTCAGAGATGTAACTGTTCTAGAAATGAGCGGATCAGGCAAAATTTGATTTCTCCTGTTCACATTGTTTTTTCCAGAAAATTTTTTATTTGCAGACAGATTATACTCCATGAATGTAATAGTACTTTTCCATCATCTAGATTCCAGAACAAAATAAACATAAAATGTAAAAAAACAAACACTAATATTCACTTCACTGTTCACCTCTCTGTTCTCTATGGTCTTCACCAACACCCTTCCAGTTCTCACCACATCGTCAGGTCACTGATTTTGCGCATTTATGCAGAACTGTGAAGGGCTCACATCAAAGCCGGAAGTACCAATCTGGCATGAAGGGCCCCGCGAATGCCGAATTAAAGATGCGGCAAGGGCAGGATGGGTGATGGTCAGGAGCGAAAGGGCCAGAGAGGTCAGACATAAGGTATTTTCAAAGATGTTTATTTTACCATTTTAATGATCCTTTACGGTACAGAAAAATGGTAGCCAGCTGCTGGCACTTTTTTAATCCGAGTGCAAGCGAATTGGTCCACATTATGGTGAACATAGATTTTTGTAAAATTCAAGTAGCACTCAAATTTATTTGCTCATCTCTTCTGATGACCTATAATTGTGTACAATTAATGCCATTAGAGCTTTAATACATACAGCATATATGCCATACACTAGAACGTTTTGTGGGTATAACACTGTTTCAACCACAGAACTCGTCTCGGAATTTCAATCTCCAATTGATTTTCAGCGGCATAATAATGTTTCCCCTAGTGCACAAATACAGGGCTGTACATTTATGGCTCTGCAAAGCAGAAGGAGAATCAGTAATCATGTATTTGTAGCCACAGGGCTTGAGGCATCTTTCCTATATTTTAGATAGCGGGGCATGCTTTTTTCATCAGCGTGAAGCTGCATGATGTTTTTCCCACTCTTGAGTTTACAATTAAATAGATTAACACATAAAACATCTATATCATTTTTCAGTTATTTATTAATGCCAAAATTGAGTCAACAACCAATGCAAATATTCTCCCAGTGGATGAAATATAGTTTTAATATTTGTGATAAATGGATGTCCCCAATGGTCTATGTATTTCATCTGTCTGCGCCCTATTTTTTAGCATCAACAATTTTGTAATGAAATTACTAATTTATGTAGTGATTAGTCATGGTAGCCACCACGAATAATTAAATTATATGAGCATTTCAAATTAAAAAATGTTATTAGGTGGATATCCAACTCTGTTAACTTTATAACGGAGTTTTAGGCAGTGATGCATTTAAGTATTTTAGCATCTATGTTAATGTTAGGTTCTACTTTTAGAGTAACTTTATGAAAGCTGTCCTTTTTAGACGATCCTGTTAAAAACTCACCAGTCTCTGATTCAGGGTTGATTGACAATGTCAAGTGCTGCCATTTTGCTCCCAGGGGTGGTGCTTATAAATATGCACAAATGGCCGATCAGGTGGTTTGGTTGACCGCACAATCAAGTGACAAGTTGTTACCATACTGGTGGAATCCAATGGCCGAAGGAACACAAGCAGGGAACAGCAAGTGGTAGTTGGAGTCCTTTTTAGTAGCAATATGAATCATAGGAACAATCCAGAGAGGAGTGAGAACAAGGTGAGTAAGACAGTTCTCAAGAGCAGGATACTGGAACTAGTAACCAAGGAGGAAACGCGGGATTTGTAGTATTAGCATGCGCTGTGCATCAGCGGGCTAGCTCTAGTAGACATTTTTTTATTTTCTTATGGGTCAAATAATTTTACTGCATGCCGGTTTGGGTGCCCGTGGGGCTGAGTTTGACATCTATGAACTTGACAAACAGCTAAACACAATACTCAAGCAATGAGTGAGTGTTCCATGTGGTGTTAAGTAGGCCCAAACAGGAAACAAGATGGCTTCCACAGATTCAGAATCTGCCATCTTACTAAAGGGCAATTGCAGAACGCAGCCTCCAGTGGTAAGGAGTGGAAATGCAGCACAATTTTCAAAGTAAAGTAATGACAGCCGCAAGTGGTCAATTTGCAGAAGAACAACAGAATCCTGATAGATACTGCTACCCTAAAATTAGCGGGCATGTTCCTGCTGTCTTTTAAATATATGTAATGGGCAGCACTGGTGCATTTCATAGCTCACATTTACTGTTGGATTGGTAGAGAGACATAAGGAGGGCATGCTATGATGAGCTATTTTAAGAGCATGAGCCCTCTTACTGTTTATGCATCAGGGCCTGTTTTTAACGTTTTTCTTTCCTGGTTGGAACCATGCTCGGGTGGTATCCGATGTTTTATCGCATAACAATTGGCCTAGTGGGGCAGCTTAGATCTGCAATTTTTTTCTCATGTCGATTCAGCTGCGAGATTCAGCTCACAAGCACCCATACAAGTCTACAGGTGCATGTGAAACATCAAACTGCATTCGGATGTCATCCAACTGCAGTCTGATTACCATGGACACAGACAATGGAGAAGATGGAGAAATAACTTTTTCCGCTTTCTCCGCGCCTGTGCTGCGATTGTCTCATGCGCGAGAATCAGAGCACAGTGTACTGACACTTGGATCAAACTCTAAGGGTATGGGTATGTGTCCACGTTCAGGATTGCATCAGGATTTGGTCAGGATTTTATGCAGGTAAAATCCTGACCAAATCTGCACCTGAGGTCACTGGCAGGTCACCTGCGCTGTCCTTGCGTTTTTTCTGCAATGTAAGGACATGCTGCGTTCTTAAAAGACGCGCCGCATGTGCGTTTTCGCGGGTCTGCCGCATGCGTCTTTTAATGCATAGTGGAGACGGGATTTCATGAAATCCCTTCCACTATGCTGTAACATCTGGAATCTCGACGCTGCGTTTTTGACGCTGCGGCTCAATGCAGCATCAAAAACGCAGCGTTTCCTGAACGTGGAAACATACCCTTACAGAGTTTGATCCGAGAGTATTTGCATAATCGGCGCCAATTCTCTCACAAGTGAGAATTGATGGTCGTAGGACCCCGATGTAACAGAAGCAACTGGAAGTGATGAAAATTCAGTTTGAAGCCAGTAACTGGATATCATACGTATAAAACCAGCATGGTAGAGGCCACATAATCTGGAGGTCATTGGCTCTACATCTATCCTTGTATAGCTGGTGTCCTTTTTCCCTCACATTCCTAGAGAAAGCAGATACAAGCAGTAAGCTCTTTATATCCACTCTCTTGGATGGCAGCCATTGTTCCTTATCTCGGCCTACAATCTGACAGTGATCCCGAAGCTGACCAGCTGATTGTTATCTTCTCCTGCAGCTCTCGCAGCCCCGTTTCAGCCAATATCTGCAAGTGCTGGTAAACCCATGTACACGCTGAGTGTGCACAGGCAATGTTAGATCATTAAATCAATGACACTGAGGATATTAGTCACACTCGTCTACCTGACACTGTAATGATATTCTATTTTTACATCTATCCTGTTATTTCCACCAAGGGTAAGGAAATTATGCACAGAATATTAATATCTTTGAAATTTTAACGAGAAAAAGACAATGGAAAAAAATTAGAAATAACGCCCTCTATAAATCTATGGTTCCTTTAGATAGAATAGCGTAAAATGAGCTTTAACTCTTAACTGGCCTGTAGAGTCTTCCAAGGTATGAAAAAGAAAATGTTCACACTTTAAAGGGTTTTCTGGAATCAAGGATTATGTGCTAAATTCCTTATCCTCATCATTCGTAGGCTTTTTCAAATGTACTTGCTACGGTGATTCTTCTTGGTTCTGTGGCTGCAGAAATGCCGGTGACGATCCGATCTCACGCTATGCCCTGTATTTCTGTCCAGACCTTGGATTGGCACAAGTCACGTGCACAAGCTCCTTTACCGAAGGAGATCTAGAGCAGCTCAGCGCTGGTGCAGGAGAAGTCAATCATCTAAGGCTACTTTCACACTGGCGTTTTTTGCCAGACGTCGCAATGCGTCGTTTATGGCAAAAAACGCATCCTGCAAACAACTTTGCCCCATAGATTAACATTAGCGACGCATTGCGACGCTTTGCCACGTGTTCGCCACATGTTTGCCACGTTAAATGTAACGTTTTTTGCTCCTGACGGACCGCTTTTTCCGACCGCGCATGCGCGGCCGGAACTCCGCCCCCACCTCCCCGCACCTCACAATGGGGCAGCAGATGCGCCGGAGAAATGCATCCGCTGCACCCGTTGTGCAGTGCGTCAAACGCTAGCCTCGGAATCTCTGCCCGACGCATTGCGACGGGGAGATTCCGACGCTAGTGTGAAAGTAGCCTAAGGGAGTGTGACCAGTGGGTGATCAAGCCCAGTATCCCAGGAGCATTTCCAGTGGTCAGTATGGCCCATCACTGTGCTACAGACATCAGTCTTCATGGGGGGATGGTTATAAGACCAGCGAATCTACCTGTACAATACGTTGCATGAATGGTTGTGTTAGGGAAGAATAATCCATGATAGGTTGGCGTGTAGACGTTGTATTAGGCTAGTTTAACATTTGCGATTGAATCTGCAGCGTATCTTCCGCAACCTGAAACGCATGATGAACCGCATGCAAAAGTGTGCAAACACAGCGGTTTTTAGACGCATAAGCTTACGCATGCAGTCAAAAAAATGCAGTTTTGCATGCTTTTTCATGCGTTTTGCATGAGTTTTCGGTTTTTTGTGTGTTTGGTGGAAAATTTTACAGAAGAAAAATCTAGATAGACATACACCGCCAATGGGACAACAGTGGGAGTGTGTTATGGGATATCTTTATATAGACCTTTGGTCAGCTGAAATCTTCAGATTTTGCTACGTTATCCTGTGTCACAATGGATCTTTGCATGGAGAGCTTTTATTTCAACCTGGATTTAAGTATAAAGCTGTTTTTTGCCTATGCGTTTGCTTGTGAGCAGAGAGAGACAGAGAAGAACATGGCATCGGCGTTATTGGAGACACCCCATTATTGAAGTCCGGGAGAGCCGTGGAGCCTACACAGCGAGCTGAATTCCAACCCAGACAAACTTCTGGAATATACCAGGATGTCTCAAGAGACCTTTCGGGATTTGCTTGGTCGTGTCCAAGGAGCCATCCAAAGACAGGACACCCAGCTCCGTAGAGCGATTCCTGCAGAGGAACGTCTTTTGGTCACATTAGCTTACGTAATAATTCTAAACAAACACCTGTCATAATTATTATTGTTCTGCCATGTATTATTTGTTTCTCCTTTATGTGTTTAGCAAAACCCCATCATAAATATAATTGTTTGTAATTTGTTTATTTATTTTTTTTGGCAGATTCCTGGCTACCAGAGAGAGCTTATCATCGCTCCATTTTCAGCACTGGCTTGGAATTTCCACCTTGTCTGGAATAGTTGCGGACACCTGCTAGGCTGTAGAACGTTCTCCGGGATGAATTTATCCCCCTACCCACTGTGGAAATGTGGCTGGAAATTGACGACAAATTCTGGAGAGTGTGTACTTTCCCCAACTGTTTGGGAGCAATGGATGGAAAGCACTTATGGATTACCAAACCCACCAGGTCTGGATCCGAGTACTTTAACTACAAGAAGTCCAACAGCACTCAGCATGGTGGTGGCGCTGTAGTGGTGTCCAGCAGTGCTTGGAATGGTGGTGGCCGTGCAGTGGTATGCAGCAGAGTTCGGCATTGAGGTCAAGCATGCCAGTGTTGGCACAGGTGGAAATGCCACCACTGACTGCTGAAAATACCCAGTATGCTACATAGCATTGATCAATAATACACACCCACTATACGAGCTGTTCTTGAAGCAGAAGAGCATATTCAGAAGCCGCCTAATCCTACTAAGGTGTCAGAAGGAGAAATTCAGGAAATCGTTTGTACCTACTGCTATGGGGATGTATAATAATTTCCTAAGGGTGGTAGACAACAATGACTGATTGCTGGTGTACTAATGTCAATTAACAGTGACTTAAATACCTGAACTACCCACGTTTATTTGTTATGCAATGTTCGTATATATGAGCAAGATTTGTGTCCTAATATGTTATGTACTGCCTCTTGTATTGCAGCTGCAATAACGTAATTTCCCCCTGGATCAATAAACTGTATCATATCGTATCATAATACAACACAATCCAATACACTACAAAAATACTTACGTTCTCTGGGCAAGGACCTGTTTCAAAAATGCCAGCATGCAGTGATATTTATATTTTGTGACCCTTGCTCCAGAACCACTGGGAACCCGGCTCTCTTGGCGAAAGTCCTTGTTGAAGCGATCATTCATCGAACGCCAACTTGTTCTGACTTTGAGCACTGTTTTTTAAAAAAAAATGGTTAGACAATGCAATTTTGGCTGGGATCACACAACTGTGTGTGATGAGAGAAACTCTCAGGAGTTTCTCTCACCACACACAGTTGTGTGATCCTGGCCAAGAACACTGCTGCATCACATCGCATTGCAATACTTACTAAATGCCTTCCATAGTCACCGGATCGTCACGTTGTCTGAGTGCTGCGGAATCTGGGTGTCCCACAACGGGACTCGCACATGGACCAGGGAGATGAGGATATCATTATCAATGAGGTCCTCATCACGTTCTGGAACCTAGAAAAGAAAGAAATACATTAATGTTGGAGAGATTAAAAGAAGGAAAAGAAAGAAAAGAACAGAGACAGAAAACAGTCAAGAATAATTAAAGTCAAGAACAAAAGGGTAAAGAAATAAGCAAAGTGAAGAAATGAACAGTCAAGAATAATACGGCCAGGATACAATAAACAGAGTTCAATCAGTCAGGTATACTTACAAGCCGCCTTGCCACATGAACTTGTGCATGCTGCTCCTGCACGGCCTCAGCTGCAGTTGAAGAACTGTTCTGAAAAAGAAAAAAACTGTCACATGTGTAGATGTGACAGAGAATACTTACCAATCTGAAGAGGTGAGTACTCACTTCACTTTCATTTCCACCATGTTCAGGGCCAAGACGCTCCTTGGAAGAAGACGACATTCTGATGAATGCAGCAAGAAAAAAAGAGACAGAAATTATTAGTACATATAAATAGAGAAAAAATACAGACATTGGCTTTTATACTCACATTGTCCAAAGTGGAGATTCCTCACAGGTTCTTTCCAGCATCTGATCTTCTTCCCAGTCTGTAGAGTTGTGGATTGCAAATGCCCACTCCCTCTTTTTATCAGTTTGTATGTGGGGGTGGCTAATCAGTGTTTAGACAGGTTTACTGTGGAAAAACGCATACGTTCACATAGACTGAAATGCACTTTTTCGACGCATTCCTTCTGCAAACAACCGCATGTGTTTCTAGGCGGAAAATTCACGCCTCCATAATTGCAACATGTTGCGTTTACCACGCCAAGACGCAGACAACAAAACGACGCATGTGTCGTCAAACGCGGCAAAAAGCTTCCAATCACATGTACCTGTATCACTAATGTTAAAGATAAGAAAACACGACGCATGCAGAAGTATGCGGCATAAACGCTGCGGACACAACCGCAAATGGGAAACCAGCCTTAGATGTAGATGTTGTACTGCAGGCTGGAGCTCAGAGAGATGGTAACAGCGCTGTCTATGAGGTGAGCACTATGAATCAAGGAACATATCCTTTTTAGCTTCAGACCAGAAGTACTCACTACATTTCAACAAACTAGGCAAGTGGAAGTAGCTTCAGAACCTCATGACAGGACTGAAAAACTGTCTAAATTGTATAAGGGTGGCTTTGTGGGCACAGCACAAAAGGGTGTTTTTGTTTATTTCATTTTGATAATGAGCTCAGAAAACCTATTTATGGGGTTATTCAATTCTTACAGGCCTTCCATACGAGATTGCAGGCTGGTGGGAATGCTTTTTCTCTTCATGTAATCCCAAACAGACTGGATGATGTTGAGATCAGGGCACTTACAAGTCTCAATTTCCTTATTTATGCTGAAGATACAGTATTTCTTAATGACCTTGATTGTGTGAGGGGTCATATCATCATTAGTGATGAGCGAATATACTCGTTACTCGAGATTTCCCAAGCATGCTCTTGTGTCCTCCGAGTATTTTTTAGTGCCCGGAGATTTCGTTTTTTTCACCGCAGCTGGATGATTTACAGCTACTAGCCAGCTTGATTACATGTGGGGATTCCCTAGCAACTAGGCAACCCCCACATGTACTTAGCCTGGCTAATAACTGTGAATCATTCAACTCAGGCGATGAAAACTAAATCTCCGAGCAGAAAAAAATACTTGGGAAATCTCGAGTAACGAGTATATTCGCTCATCACTAATCATTATGATTAGTGATGAGCGAATATACTCGTTACACGAGATTTCCCGAGCATGCTCGGGTGTCCTCCGAGTATTTTTTAGTGCCCGGAGATTTAGTTTTCATCACTGCAGCTGAATGATTTACATCTGTTAGCCAGCATAAGTTCATGTGGGGGTTGCCTAGTTGCTAGGGAATCCCCACATGTAATCAAGCTGGCAACAGATGTAAATCATTCAGCTGAGGTGAGGAAAACTAAATCTCTGAGCACTAAAAGATACTTGGAGGTCACCCGAGCGTGCTCGGGAAATCTCGAGTAATGAGTATATTCACTCATCACTAATCATGATGCTTCTTCATTAGTTGCACTAAGTGTCCTTGGTCATCAGTGTTGCTCATTTCTCTGTAATCTTAAAGTTGAGTACTACAGGCATATACTTATCCGTCATGCAAAACCATCAGGGATGCGTCTGGTTGGATTCAGAGTTATTCTGCAAAAGGCTAATGACTAGTGATGAGCTAGTGCACTCGTTGCTCGGGTTTTCCCGAGCATGCTCGGGTGACCTCCGAGTATTTGTCATTGCTCGGAGAAATAGTTTTCATCACTTCAGGTGCATGATTTACGGCTTCCAAATACGGTGAATACATGTGAGGAATGCCTGCTTGTTAGGGAATTCCCACATGTATACAGCTTATCTGGAAGCCGTAAATCGTGCAACTGAGGCGATGAAAACTATATCTCCGAGCAATAACAAAGAGGTCACTCGAGCGTGCTCGGGAAAACCCCAGCAACAAGTATACTTGCTCATCACCACTAATGACCCCAATCTTACAGCCAATGTCATTAAGAACAATTTTCAGTGTAAAGAAGAAAAATGAGTCATGGAAGTGATGATATGCCTACAGAGCCTGGATGTCAACATCTAATCGGTCTGGGATTACATGAAGAAACAGAAGGATTTGCACAAACGACATCCACAGAAGATCTGTGGTTAGGTCTCCAAGGTGTTTGGAATAACTTCCCTGCCGAGTTCCTTCAAAAGGTGAGTGGGAGTGTACCTAGAAGAATTGACGATGTTTTGAAGGCAAAGGGTGGTCACATCACATATTGTTTTGATTAAGTATTCCCTTTTGTTCAATCACTTTGCGTTTTACTAATTGATAAAGATAATAATTTAGAAAGTATTACAAACCTGGCGAAAACTTTTGTACACTCATGTAAATATTTGATTAATCATATATGACAGGAGAACTGACTGACTTCCATAAAAGGCCTGCCAAATGCCATCATCACAAGCAGCCAATGATTGCTATGGCAACCCAACAGGGCCGCAGGGAAAGTAGAAGAGGCTGTAACGAGAGTTACAGAATATTCTCCATTGTTACAGTAAATCAGAGATTCTCAACCCTATGTAGATCTTGGGTCGCTTTCACATACTATGAATGATATTAAGCTTTACTAAATATCACAAAGCAAAAAAGGATTGGAACCCTAGGCTGGGTAATTGTCACACGTGCACCAAATGATTAAAAGACCAAAAAAAATAGTGTTAGTATTGTTCACCCTGACGAGTCAAGTACTTAGTTACTGGTTCTTCATCAGGGACCCTGCCTTTCTTGATATTTACCATTACTTTGGACAAAAATATATACACCTGGTTATACTTCAGGGTGTTTTCAATTTCTTCGTCTTTTCAGTAATCTTAAAGAAGTTGTCCACTACTATAACTCTTTTTTTTTCCGTAAAAATCTTGCTATTATGTGCCACTGAAAACATCCACTGTGTTTATTTTAGCAATATTACCTTTTATCATGCTGTAGCAGCACATCTTTAGTGCTGGATCCAGCTCTAATGGGGTTAATCGACAACTTACTTTCTCCTGAGTTATTGTGCTCTAATACTAATAATAAGTTCCATGATGCTTTGCACAGGCTTCTAAGCCCGAACCTACCACACCCACTCCAAAACACACCCATACCCCTCCCTCCTCTACCTCCTCTATCTTCAAAAAGATTTGTGATGTCATTTCTGTCCAACTCCTCTTTCACATTTGTCCAACCCACTCTCCATTACACAGATAGATAGAAAGATACATAGATAGATGGAATTAGAAAGATATATGGAATTAGATAGATAGATAGATAGATATGGGAGTGATATATAGATAGATAGATAGATAGCTATGGGATAGATAGATAGATAGACAGACAGACAGACAGATAGATAGATAGATAGATAGATAGATAGATAGATAGATGGATGATAGATAGATCAATCGATAGATAGATAGACAGATAGATAGATAGATGGAATTAGATAGATAGATAGATAGATATGGGATAGATAGATAGATACATACAGATATATCTATCTATGTCTATTTCCATAGATATGTCCATATCCATGTTTCTAAACTCCTTCACCTTTGGAGCATTTTTCGTTTTCGTTTATTGCTCCCCTTCTTTCCAGAGCCATAATTTTTCCGTCAATATGGCCATGTGTTTTTGCGGTACAAGTTCTACTTTTGAACAACACCATTGGTTTTACCATGTCGTGTAACAGAAAATGTGAAAAAAATTCAAAGTGCGATGAAATTGCAAAAAAAGTGCAATCCCACACTTGTTTTTTCCTTGGCTTTTTTGCTAGGTTCACTAAATGCTAAGGCTGTGTGCACACGTTGCGGATTTGATTGCAGATCCGCAGCGTTTTTTGCCGCACGGGATTGCATCAAATCCGCAGTGTAGTGCACAACCAATGTAAGTCTATGGAAGGCGCAGACTTGTTGTGCACATGCTGCGGAAAAAGCCGCACCGAAACGCAGCTTTTTTTTCTGCAGCATGTCACTTCATTTGTGCGTAACTGCAGCGCTTCTGCACCGATAGACTTGCATTGAGTCGGGTACATCGACAGCAAAACCGCAGATGTAAGAAAGATCTGCAATTTTGCTGCGGATGTGGGTCCGAGAAACCCTGCAGTTCGGGAATAGGGAAGTGTGTGGGCGGTGACTGTGTGCGTGTATGTGTGTGCGGGACTGTTCGGGTGTGTGTGCCGGACAGTTCGGGTGTGTGCGGGACTGTTTGGGTGTGTGCGGGGCTGTCAGGGTGTGTGCGGGACTGTTCGAGTGTGTGCGGGGCTGTCAGGGTGTGTGCGGGTCTTTGCTGGGTTTTTTTTGGGGTGTATGCAGGCATCATCCGATGGGACCACAAGTACGCATCATCCTATCTGCAGCTAATCCGGATGTAATCCGGACAGTGGACGCGCACCCTACACTATCTATACATCTATCATTAGATATATCTATCCATAGATATATCTATCCAGATATATCTATAGATAGATATATGAATAGATAGATGTATGCATCTATAGATCTATCTATATGTAGATCTGTCTATCCATCTCATCCATCTATCTGTCTATCTGTGTGTGTAATGGAGTGTAGGTTGGACAAATGTAAAAGAGGATGTTGGCCAATAATGACATCACAAATCTTTTTTTTTTTTGTTCAATAATACATCTTTATTTAGCTTTCAAAAATGCATACAAAAAAGCATTAAAAAATGCACAAAAACACAAAAAATGCACAAAAATCGCACCAAAAACGGCATCAAAATGCATCAAAACTGCACCAAAAACTGCATAAAAAGCGCATCAAAACTGCACCAAAAGCTGGATCAAAAATTCATCAAAATTGCACCAAAAGCTGAATCAAAAACGCATCAAAACTGCACCAAAAACTACATCAAAACTGCGCAAAAACTGCACCAAAAACGCATCAAAACTGCCCAAAAAACTGAATCAAATACGCAACAAAACCGCACCAAAAACTACATCAAAAGCACGCAAAAACGGCACCAAAAAGCGCATCAAAACTGTGCAAAAAATGCACCAAAAACTGCATAAAAACGCACCAAAAACTGAATCAAAACCGAGCAAAAACTGTACCAAAAATGCATCAAAACCGCCAAAAAACTATCAAAAACGTATCAAAGCCGCACCAAAAACTACATCAAAAACATGCAAAAAAACTGCACCAAAAAGCGCATCAAAACCATGCAAAAAATGCACCGAAAACTGCATAAAAAGCATCAAAACTGCACCAAAAATGCATCAAAACCACAAAAAAAACTGTATAAAACGCATCAAACCCGCACCAAAAACTGCATCAAAAACGTGCAAAAACTGCACAAAAAAGCATATCAAAACTGTGCAAAAAATGCACCAAAAACTGCATAAAAAACGCATCAAAACAGCACCTAAAACTGAATCAAAACCGCGCAAAAACTGCACAAAAAAAATGCATCAAAACCACCAAAAAACTGCATCAAAAACGTATCAAAACCGCACCAAAAACTACACCAAAAACGCACAAAAACCGCACCAAAAATGCATCAAAACCACTAAAACTGCATCAAAAACAAATCAAAACAATGCAAAAAATGAGCAAAAATGCAGCTGCGTTTTCTGCCAGGAGATGCAAATTTTGTGCAGAAAATTCTGCACCCAAATCTGCAACGTGTGCACACAGCCTAAAACTGACCTGCCATTATGATTCTCCAGGTGATTACGAGTTCATAGATACCAAACATGTCTAGTTTATTTTTTTATCTAAGTGGTAAAAAAAAATTCCAAACTTTGCTAAAAAATAAATAAAATAATTGCGCCATTTTCCGATATTCAAAGCGTCTATATTTTCTGAGATATCGGGTTGGGTGTGGGCTAATTTTTTTAATGATACCACTTTTGTACAGATGCGTTCTTTTGATCGCCCGTTATTACATTTTAATGCAATGTCGCGGCGACAAAAAAACCATATTTTTGCTTTTGATTTTTTTTCTCGCTACGCCGTTTAGCGATCTGGTTAATCCTTTTTTTTATTGAAAACAGCTGACATGTTGCGGCTTTGAAGTGGGCTCACCGTCGGAGCCCACCTCAAAGCGTGGGATACTGCCATCTGATGTACTGTTCCGTTAGCTGGCCGAAAGGGGTTAATGAACAATATGCTTCAGTTAAAAAAGAATGGCGTGGGCTCCCGCGCAATTTTCTGCGCCAGAGGGGGAAAGCCGATGGCAGGGGCCAATATTTGTAGCCTGGGAAGGGGTTAATATCCATGGCCCCCTCCCAGGCTATGAATATCAGCCCGCAGCTGTCTGCGTAGCCTTTACTGGCTATTAATATAGGGGGACCCCCCAAAAAATGATGTGGGGTCCCCCTATATTTTATAGCCAGAAAGGCTACGCAGACAGCTGCAGGCTGATATTCATAGCCTACAGAGGGGCCCTGGATATTGGCCCCCGGCTACAAATACCAGCCCACAGCCGCCCCAGAAATGGCGCATCTGTGAGATGCACCAATTCTGGCACTTAGCCCCTCTCTTCCCACTCCCGAGTAGCAGTGGGATATGGGGTAATAAGGGGTTAATGTCACCTTGCTATTGTAAGGTGACATTAAGCCCGGTTAATAATGGAGAGGCGTCAATAAGAAGCCTATCCATTATTAATCCTAGAGTAGTGAAAGGGTTAAAAAAAATAGACACAGCCAGAAAAAAGTATTTTAATATTCTTAATTTAACCATACTTACCATACTTGAGCGCCTGCAAAAAATAAAAAATAATAAACCGTATGCTCCCTGTCCGACTCAGTCCAATTAATAACGAGGGTCCCACGACAATCTGCCCTATAGAACAGTGACATTGGGTGATGTCACTGCTCTATAGGACCTACAGTGACACACTGACAGGAGACAATGGCTCTTGCAGTGTATCACTGAGGTTACCTGAGTTCAGGGTCTCACTTTATGGCATTGCTGCATGGGAATTTTCTCACACAGCAGTGCCAGAAGTGAGACTAGGGACTATTTTCTCACAGGAGCGTAGGAATACATTGTGGGGAACACATTGTAAAAGGATACCTTCCATCATTGCATTCCTGGAGCCCCTGGAGAGCGGTCGCATCAACTGATGCTGCTGTTCTCCACGGGAGATTGTCGAGGGACACTCGGTTTAATTGGTTTTCTGTGATCAGTGAGCATAGTGTTTGTTTGTTATTTTAATATTTTTTTACAGGTGACACTGGCTTCGGGGATCAAAGTGACAAGTGATGGTGAGTATGCATTCTATGTTATATGTACTGTATGTCTATATATATGTTGTATGTATGAACTGTATGTGGCATGTTGTTTGTTGCATGTCACATGGTGCATGTCATATGTTGCATGGTGCATGTCACATGGTGCATGTCGTATGTCACATGATGCATGGCGAATGGCGCATGTCGCATGGTGTATGATGCATGGTGCATGATGCATGGTGCATGCCGCATGGTGCATGTCACATGTCACATGGTGCATGTTGCATGGTGCATGTCGCATGTCACGGTGCATGGTGTATGTCACATGGTGCATGTCACATGGTCCATGGTGCATGTCGTATGTTGCATGGTGCATGTCGCATGTCACGGTGCATGCCGTATGTCACATGGTGCATGTCGCATGTCGTATGTCGCATGGTGCATGTCGCATGTCACATTGTGCATGGTGCATGTCGTATGTCTCGCATGGTGCATGTCGCATGTCACATGGTGCATGATGCATGGCACATGGTGCATGATGCATGGTGCATGATGCATGGTGCATGCCGCATGATGCATGTCACATGGTGCATGTCATATGTCGCATGGTGCATGTCGCATGGTGCATGTCGCATGTCACGGTGTATGTTGTATGTCGCATGGTGCATGTCGCATGGTGCATGTCACATGGTCCATGGTGCATGTCGTATGTTGCATGGTGCATGTCGCATGTCACAGTGCATGCCGTATGTTGCATGGAGCATGTCACATGGTGTATGTCACATGGTCCATGGTGCATGTCGTATGTCGCATGGTGCATGTCGCATGTCACATTGTGCATGGTGCATGTCATATGTCTCGCATGGTGCATGTCGCATGTCACATGGTGCATGTTGTATGTCGCATGGTGCATGTCACAAAGCACCGCCCAGCGCCGGCACATCCCCACGGCACCACCTGGCGCTGACACATCCCCACTGCACCGCCCGGCGCCAGCACATCCCGCCACAGCCCCACCGCACCGCCCGGCATCGGCACACAGACCCCCGCACCCACCCATCACATCACAGCACATCACAGCACAGCATGCACATTCCTGCATAGCCCCTCCGCCCCCAGCACAGTCCCGCCCACCCCCAGCACAGCCTCGCAACCCCCAGCACCGCCCATAGGCCTGTCACTCTTGATGAGTGACCGCTGTCTGTGGAGGCTGGTCATGCCTGCTCATGACGTCACGTCAATTTCCAGAGTCTGGAAGTTGATGTGACGTCGGCGGAAATTAGCGGCGGCTGCAGCCTGGGGGTCACGTGACCCAGACTCAGCCGCCAGCATAGCGCCGCTCACAGGCGAAAACGGCAACATAAGGTATTTAGAAAATTCATTAGGGGCCCCAGGGGTATGCATTGGGGGGGTTAACTGAAAGTAGTGGGCAACCCCTTTCAGTATTTGACTTGTCAGGATGATCAACACAATCATTAATTAACTTCTTTCTGGTGCTCATCCCCAATTTTGTATGTCTATGTTTGTCCTGTTGGATTTTTGCTCCCCTATTTTAATCGCATTCATCAATAAAGACTTCTACTATTTATATTAAGAGTATATTTCCTTTTTTTGGTTCTCTTAAATATTACAAAGGAAAAAAATATGAAGCATATGATCTAGTGAGGAATTATACCTCTTCACTGAGCACTAGAAGTGGTAGGATGGATATGAGTAGTGGATACACGTATTTAAAGCTGCCAATATCTGAGGAACTCTATGCAAGTCCCTGAGAGCCACAATTGGCCTTTAAGCTTCCGGTTGGGGACACACGACCATGAGGTAACAGATACAATTCTAGAATATTTATTGTTTTATGGCATTAAAGAGTTTGACCCAGTCTCCTGATAAATGTCTGCAGTCACGCTGTGTCACTGCAGACTCCTGAAGACAACTTATTTAAAGAAAAGAAAAACATATACCTACTAATAATGAATGTATGGTGATAACCTTGAGGCCTACTACATTATTTTGGTTAACTCAGTGCATAATCTATAAAATGCATTAAATTCAGATACACTCGATTAAGTCTATCTACGTAATTGTATAATAAATACACTAAAGAACATTATGTATATATGGCTCTCCTTCACGCATGGCATTATACAATCTAATATTATAATAATTTCACTTTTATGTTTTTTTTTACAGTTTAATAGAAGCCTAGCTGGCCCATCTGTGGTTGACAATTACAATTATTGCACGCCATCATCGCCATTTGCAATTTGTCTCATACGTGCGTTTGATGTATTAATTTACTGTTCTAACTTCATTACCATTAACCTCATTTTAGGATATATTGACTTCTTGTATCTCGCGGCCTCAATTCATTCTCATTTTGATGTCATTATGTTATCAATAATCCATATTTCCTAATGCAATTTAAAATAAACGTGCATGTTAGATTGCTCTTTTCTTCTCAGCTACATCTTTGAAATTTTACTTTACAATTCTTGATCTTCACACTTAAATTTAACACTTTGACTACCCTGACAAACTACAGAGAATAGAGTTATTTTGCAGTAGGCTACGTTCTCATGATGAGCTTTTGATGAGTTTTTGATATTACAGATTTTCTGCAGCATTTCTGAACCAATTAGGTAAATTAGGTTATTTGTGTTTTTTTTTCATTCCTTTTTTAAGTGTTTTTATCTTATTTTTAACACTGCAGATATTTGGGGTATGTCTTGTTTTAAATAAAGCTACTTTGCTTTTAATACCCCCCTGACAATTGACTTTGACAAATTACACACTCTTTCAGTGCATTTCCGCACCAGAAACACACTAAAAATACATATACATTTTTGTGGACTTTCTAATGGAATTCTATGGGGGAAAGTCTGCACGTTAAACTCAGCGCACTCTGCAGAGAAATTAAAATGTTGCGGATTCCAAACGTACAGACGGTCGTTTCAAGCAGCATGAAAAAAAAAACAGTGGGCATGAGGTCACTATAAATCCCATCGTAAAAAACACAGTGGGCATGATATCACTATAAATCCCATCATAAAAAAAGCACAGTGGGTATGTGATCACTATAAATCCATTTGTAAAAAAATAAAAAAAGTGGGTATGAGTGTCATGACCCACAGGGGTCGCTCCACCAGATGGCACAACAAACACCAACAACGGGGATGGAAATAGGGAGAGGAAGGCCCTAACAATAGGGAATGAGGGATGGGGCACCTCCTAACAGCCTGTGCCTATCCTTAAACTCCCCTAAATCCCTATGCGGGTCCTTTCCCCCTCCGCTGTCACATGCCTAGTCCCTAGCTGTCACCTGACTATACCCTGGCTAGTGCACTGTCTGGCAAGGATGCTAGCCTCACCACTGCAAATGGTGTAAACACAGGGGGTAATGACAAGCACGAGACAGACAAAGACAGGGAACAAGAAAACGTAGCTTTCAGGCTTCTGCTGCAAGCTCTACACAGCAGAGGATACGAAAACAGGACCTCAAGCAGCTGATACATGCTGGCACCGGAGAGCTCCCAACTCCTTGGCTGGTCTCCAGAGAAAAATTCTATCACCAACAGTCAGCTGATGCATCAGGTGACTATTTAAAGGATGGTGGAAGTGGTCACCAACCTCATCAGCTGACCAGCAAACACAGCAGCTGCCAGCAAGGAAATTGACATTAACCATTGCTGGCACAAAAGGAAAAACCACATTTAAATTAAAGCAGAACCAGAGCTGTCATGACTTCCACAAAATGAATTGTGACAATGAGATCACTTTAAATCCCATCGTAAAAAAAAACCTAACACAGTTGACATGAAATCACTATAAATCCCATTGCAAAAAAAAAGAACAGTGGGCATGAGGTGACTATAAAGCCCATTGTAAAAAAAAACACAGTGAGCATGAGATGACTATAAAGCCCATTGTAAAAAAAAACACAAGTGAACATGAGATCAATATAAATCCATATAAAGATGTTTTTTGTTCAACACACAGCATTAAAAACTCACCAAAACTCATTGTGGGAGCTTAACCTTACAAAGACCCCTTCTATCTATCTTTTAAAAGATTTTCATTGAGAAAAAAACAAAACAAAACAAAAAAAAACACCCCGTATAAGGTCTGAGCATGGCTATGAGACTGTTGAGTTCAGGTCAGGAGAATTTACCCAGACTACCTAACACAGACGTATGAATACGATCTAAATGTATACTCCTTAGGCTATGTTTCCATGATGAGCCTTTCGAGAGTTTTCGGTGTTGCAGATTTTCTTCACCATTTCTGCACCCAAAGTTAAGTAAAATAGGTTACCTGCATTTTTTCGAAAATATGCAGCATAAAAAACTCACCAAAAACTCATTGTGGGAATGTAGCCTTAGATTAGCCAAAAACCCAAAGAAAGATACTGAGCTTTGGGTTCTACTGATTGGACTCAGCAGGGTGTATATTATAATAAGTATTTTATTGTTAAAATGTTACTCAAAATTATAAAAGATCAACAAATATAAAAGTTCAAACTTTAACTTTTCTGTAGCTTATTTATACTTTTTAGCATCATTTTAACAGTAAAATACACAATCTCTCTAAGACCACTTTGTATTCCATCTGGGCTCCGCTACCAGTAGAATCCAAAGCTCAGCATTTTACTGTTGACTTCATATTATTTGTGCGGATGCCCAGACATTACAAATGCTTCTAAGCGACGGGTTCCTTGTGTACTCTGACCTACATTACACACTGACCCCAAGGCTATGACTGCTCGCTGCACAATTACCTAAGGTGATGGTCGGTAGGTACCAGCCTGGGCTTACAAATCCATCTTGAAGTTTTTGCACTAGGAAGTTCCATGTTTTTCTTTTTTCTTTCCAACCCAACTTACCGTATACACATTCTATAGCTGATAGCAGATTGTCCACTTGCCTGACAGCTATATCCTTTGACACCTTTATACAGAAAGATTCTGGACTGCCAGATGCTAATAATCACCGACTAAAGCACTAAATAAACAGATAAATACAATACACAATAAAACGTAACATTTACTATTGATGCAGATAAAAATACAACAATCACAACCTAAAAACGTCTACTATTAGGCTGACAAAAAGATACAGGGTGCACTCAGAACCTATTATATAACTATCTTACCCTACCTTACTGCGGAGGTTGGCACCCTATAAATCCTACGCAATGGCGCCCCCGCTCAACGAAGGCTCGCCCTAACTCACCCTGGAACACCCTGAAGTGAGGAAGATAGACAAACAGCAGACCATACAGACAGACAAACGAACAAAATTGCAATTGGAGCTGCAGAAAAAATAAAGTGCACGTATGCTATAAAAGATCAATATTAGCGCATATCAAGCACACAATTGCACTTATCCCCATATGGCCAATAGCCTTCTTGTGGGATTTAAACTGTACCTAGATGCACGCTACCTGCCTGCGGGGGTTGGCACCCTACAATCCTGCGCAAATGGCGCCCCCGCTCTCGTCGTCTGGCCCTGATGCGCCCTAACACTGCCAAATGGCAACTAGACCGAAAAAATACACAAAAAGCAGGCCGCACGTACAGTCACCAATTAGGTAAACTATACCACCTAACCAAAAAAGCACATCCCCAATAACACAAACATATATACAAATCCCAATATATACATCTCAATATACATATCTCAGTATGTTCATCTCGATGCGTTTCCCCGAGGTCGGTTCATCAGGAGACATACTAGAAAGATATCACTTATCTGAGTGACGGGTAGAGGAAAAATCACTCAAGGAGGTGTACGGTAGAGCAGTGGGGAAAAATGTCCATCCCTGACCGCAGGTTACAATCAGCCTTGCACACAGCGATTTCGCCGTGCTTTAAATACAATCGCACTCACCCCCTCATGGTGCTAATCAACGCTTCCTGACCGACGCTGAATACATAGTAACATAGTAACATAGTAACATAGTTAGTAAGGCCGAAAAAAGACATTTGTCCATCCAGTTCAGCCTATATTCCATCATAATAAATACCCAGATCTACATCCTTCTACAGAACCTAATAATTGTATGATACAATATTGTTCTGCTCCAGGAAGACATCCAGGCCTCTCTTGAACCCCTCGACTGAGTTCGCCATCACCACCTCCTCAGGCAAGCAATTCCAGATTCTCACTGCCCTAACAGTAAAGAATCCTCTTCTATGTTGGTGGAAAAACCTTCTCTCCTCCAGACGCAAAGAATGCCCCCTTGTGCCCGTCACCTTCCTTGGTATAAACAGATCCTCAGCGAGATATTTGTATTGTCCCCTTATATACTTATACATGGTTATTAGATCGCCCCTCAGTCGTCTTTTTTCTAGACTAAATAATCCTAATTTCGCTAATCTATCTGGGTATTGTAGTTCTCCCATCCCCTTTATTAATTTTGTTGCCCTCCTTTGTACTCTCTCTAGTTCCATTATATCCTTCCTGAGCACCGGTGCCCAAAACTGGACACAGTACTCCATGTGCGGTCTAACTAGGGATTTGTACAGAGGCAGTATAATGCTCTCATCATGTGTATCCAGACCTCTTTTAATGCACCCCATGATCCTGTTTGCCTTGGCAGCTGCTGCCTGGCACTGGCTGCTCCAGGTAAGTTTATCATTAACTAGGATCCCCAAGTCCTTCTCCCTGTCAGATTTACCCAGTGGTTTCCCGTTCAGTGTGTAATGGTGATATTGATTCCCTCTTCCCATGTGTATAACCTTACATTTATCATTGTTAAACCTCATCTGCCACCTTTCAGCCCAAGTTTCCAACTTATCCAGATCCATCTGTAGCAGAATACTATCTTCTCTTGTATTAACTGCTTTACATAGTTTTGTATCATCTGCAAATATCGATATTTTACTGTGTAAACCTTCTACCAGATCATTAATGAATATGTTGAAGAGAACAGGTCCCAATACTGACCCCTGCGGTACCCCACTGGTCACAGCGACCCAGTTAGAGACTATACCATTTATAACCACCCTCTGCTTTCTATCACTAAGCCAGTTACTAACCCATTTACACACATTTTCCCCCAGACCAAGCATTCTCATTTTGTGTACCAACCTCTTGTGCGGCACGGTATCAAACGCTTTGGAAAAATCGAGATATACCACGTCCAATGACTCACCGTGGTCCAGCCTATAGCTTACCTCTTCATAAAAACTGATTAGATTGGTTTGACAGGAGCGATTTCTCATAAACCCATGCTGATATGGAGTTAAACAGTTATTCTCATTGAGATAATCCAGAATAACATCCCTCAGAAACCCTTCAAATATTTTACCAACAATAGAGGTTAGACTTACTGGCCTATAATTTCCAGGTTCACTTTTAGAGCCCTTTTTGAATATTGGCACCACATTTGCTATGCGCCAGTCCTGCGGAACAGACCCTGTCGCTATAGAGTCACTAAAAATAAGAAATAATGGTTTATCTATTACATTACTTAGTTCTCTTAGTACTCGTGGGTGTATGCCATCCGGACCCGGAGATTTATCTATTTTAATCTTATTTAGCCGGTTTCGCACCTCTTCTTGGGTTAGATTGGTGACCCTTAATATAGGGTTTTCATTGTTTCTTGGGATTTCACCTAGCATTTCATTTTCCACCGTGAATACCGTGGAGAAGAAGGTGTTTAATATGTTAGCTTTTTCCTCGTCATCTACAACCATTCTTTCCTCACTATTTTTTTTTTTTAGATCACTTCCGGGTCATAATTCTTGAAGGGTAACTCGTTACTGCGCAAATGCATGGCGCCCTACATCAGCGCTTCATCTGAAACGCAAATGCGTCTCAGCTCGCGCATGCCCCGTTCGTCTTCCGGGGTCTGTCTACAGCCCAACTTTAATAGAACGATATGCGTTCCACACCACGCATGCGCCCCAGCGCACCACCGCAGGGCGCCGTAATATGATTTGTTACACATTTATACTATACTAAGAAAGCGCTACATATCACGCCAACGTTAGAAAAAGAATGAGGCAGACGCCACTGGTAATACCAAATGAAAATATTTTAACCCTTACACAAAATTAAAAAGAAACACTGAAAAAAAAAAACCATTCAGATACATCCCCACCATTTTTAGACCGTGCTTAAACAAAATACAAAAATAGATAATAATAATTATACATGATAATGACCAACCCCACTTTTGGGACAATGGGTCAAAGGACCAAAAATCCATCAGGGAATCACAATAGGGAGATGGTGCAGAACAGTTATCACACAAAGCAGCCAAATTGCAGTTGGTCGTTCAAGCCTTGTGGTTTCATACTCTTCATCCGAAATATCCATTTTGCCTCTTTTTGCAAAATTAAGCGGTCCCAATCTCCTCCTCTCACTGGTGGTGTCACAACCTCCATCACTGAAAAACTACAGCACCTCAAATCACCTCCATGTGCCCCCCTAGTATGATTGGAAATAGGGGTATCACGTCCATTCAGAATATCACCAATGTGTTCGCCTACCCTCCTGCGCAGCTCCCGTTTAGTTTTACCCACATAATCCATAGGGCAGCTGCACTGGAAAAGATAGACCACACCTTCAGTTTTACAATTGGCGAATTGCCTCATATCATAGACCTTTCCCGTACAAGAGCTCACAAAGGTGCAACTCCTCGAGACATATTTACAAAATTTACATTTTCCACATTTGAAGGTACCATTCTGTCTCTTTTCCAACCAAGTAGGAGACTTCTTTTGGGGGAAAAAGGCACTATGGACCAATTGATCACGAATTGATCTCCCTCTCCTATATGTAATAGATGGAACATCAGGGATAATATCCCTCAAAGCTGGGTCCATTCTCAGAATTCCCCAGTGTTTCTGAATTAATTCAGAAACACTGGGGAATTCTGAGAATGGACCCAGCTTTGAGGGATATTATCCCTGATGTTCCATCTATTACATATAGGAGAGGGAGATCAATAATATCCCTCAAAGCTGGGTCCATTCTCAGAATTCCCCAGTGTTTCTGAATTAATTCAGAAACACTGGGGAATTCTGAGAATGGACCCAGCTTTGAGGGATATTATCCCTGATGTTCCATCTATTACATATAGGAGAGGGAGATCAATTCGTGATCAATTGGTCCATAGTGCCTTTTTCCCCCAAAAGAAGTCTCCTACTTGGTTGGAAAAGAGACAGAATGGTACCTTCAAATGTGGAAAATGTACATTTTGTAAATATGTCTCGAGGAGTTGCACCTTTGTGAGCTCTTGTACGGGAAAGGTCTATGATGTGAGGCAATTCGCCAATTGTAAAACTGAAGGTGTGGTCTATCTTTTCCAGTGCAGCTGCCCTATGGATTATGTGGGTAAAACTAAACGGGAGCTGCGCAGGAGGGTAGGCGAACACATTGGTGATATTCTGAATGGACGTGATACCCCTATTTCCAATCATATTAGGGGGGCACATGGAGGTGATTTGAGGTGCTGTAGTTTTTCAGTGATGGAGGTTGTGACACCACCAGTGAGAGGAGGAGATTGGGACCGCTTAATTTTGCAAAAAGAGGCAAAATGGATATTTCGGATGAAGAGTATGAAACCACAAGGCTTGAACGACCAACTGCAATTTGGCTGCTTTGTGTGATAACTGTTCTGCACCATCTCCCTATTGTGATTCCCTGATGGATTTTTGGTCCTTTGACCCATTGTCCCAAAAGTGGGGTTGGTCATTATCATGTATAATTATTATTATCTATTTTTGTATTTTGTTTAAGCACGGTCTAAAAATGGTGGGGATGTATCTGAATGGTTTTCTTTTTCAGTGTTTCTTTTTAATTTTGTGTAAGGGTTAAAATATTTTCATTTGGTATTACCAGTGGCGTCTGCCTCATTCTTTTTCTAACGCTGGCGTGATATGTAGCGCTTTCTTAGTATAGTATAAATGTGTAACAAATCGTATTATGGCGCCCTGCGGTGGTGCGCTGGGGCTCATGCGTGGTGTGGAACGCATATCGTTCTATTAAAGTTGGGCTGTAGACAGACCCCGGAAGACGAACGGGGCATGCGCGAGCTGAGACGCATTTGCGTTTCAGATGAAGCGCTGACGTAGGGCGCCATGCATTTGCGCAGTAACGAGTTACCCTTCAAGAATTATGACCCTGAAGTGATCTATTCAGCGTCGGTCAGGAAGCGTTGATTAGCACCATGAGGGGGTGAGTGCGATTGTATTTAAAGCACGGCGAAATCGCTGTGTGCAAGGCTGATTGTAACCTGCGGTCAGGGATGGACATTTTTCCCCACTGCTCTACCGTACACCTCCTTGAGTGATTTTTCCTCTACCCGTCACTCAGATAAGTGATATCTTTCTAGTATGTCTCCTGATGAATCGACCTCGGGGAAACGCGTCGAGATGAACATACTGAGATATGTATATTGAGATGTATATATTGGGATTTGTATATATGTTTGTGTTATTGGGGATGTGCTTTTTTGGTTAGGTGGTATAGTTTACCTAATTGGTGACTGTACGTGCGGCCTGCTTTTTGTGTATTTTTTCGGTCTAGTTGCCATTTGGCAGTGTTAGGGCGCATCAGAGCCAGACGACGAGAGCGGGGGCGCCATTTGCGCAGGATTGTAGGGTGCCAACCCCCGCAGGCAGGTAGCGTGCATCTAGGTACAGTTTAAATCCCACAAGAAGGCTATTGGCCATATGGGGATAAGTGCAATTGTGTGCTTGATATGCGCTAATATTGATCTTTTATAGCATACGTGCACTTTATTTTTTCTGCAGCTCCAATTGCAATTTTGTTCGTTTGTCTGTCTGTATGGTCTGCTGTTTGTCTATCTTCCTCACTTGAGGGTGTTCCAGGGTGAGTTAGGGCGAGCCTTCGTTGAGCGGGGGCGCCATTGCGTAGGATTTATAGGGTGCCAACCTCCGCAGTAAGGTAGGGTAAGATAGTTATATAATAGGTTCTGAGTGCACCCTGTATCTTTTTGTCAGCCTAATAGTAGACGTTTTTAGGTTGTGATTGTTGTATTTTTATCTGCATCAATAGTAAATGTTACGTTTTATTGTGTATTGTATTTATCTGTTTATTTAGTGCTTTAGTCGGTGATTATTCTCTTTTTTTTTGGGGCACTTGCATTTGTAAGTTTTTCTGTGATACTGCCAGATGCTGCCGAATTCTTCTGTCTTCTGACAGATTAAATCACGAGGCCTCCGGGGAAATCAAATGGTTGGTTGGACCCCCCAAAAATTGAGGGATTTAAATTTTAATTTCAAGTGCAAGAGTGCCTTAAAAGGAATATGTCATCAGAAAATGACATATATATGAAAACTAGTATATATACAGTATATATATATATATATATATATATATATTCACACACACATAATTTTCATTATTATTTTTTAAAAAAATTGGCAATCTTTTTTTCCCGGATCGCAATCTTTAATACAAATAAAAATATAGAAATCTTACAGTTTTTACACTGGCCAATGAGGCTGCTTTTTTATAATGTAACTTCCTGTTGCTTCAGGAAATTCACATGTATTTTTGAAGCACTAAACAGACTCAATCCCTGTCTTTAGTAATGACATTTAATGGGCGTGTGTAAAGGGCATTGTGAAGGGAGGAGGAGCAGGGTCTGCTTTGTTATCCCTATTATGATTGGTCGATGTGGTGATGTCAGCTGTGTATGGAAATGTTACCTTTCTGTTACCTCTGATGATAGGGAAACTGCTGAAAACTCTTTCTGAAAGGACAGGCAGTATCTTTCTAAAATAGTCCCAGTGGCCAGTGTGAGAATTGCAAGATTATTCATTTTATTTTTTTCATAAATTATGTAATATGAATAAAATGATTGCCATTTTCTTAAATACATGGAACACAAAACATTATTTAAACAATAGGTCGTTTTCTGATGGCACATTCCCTTTAAGTCTACATTGAAAACAAATGTCATGATTTGCTTGTGGTCACTTTCAGAATTCCATTTGTTTGTGACAATAGATCATTATTGTGAACTGATTGGGCTCAATACGGGTGTACAAATAAGCAAGGCATAATTTAATATGTAGAACAATATACAGTTTTAAAATTAGAAATTAGTAAAACATTTTATAACATTAATGAACAGGAGTTTAGTTTCAAACTCTGGTCTCCCAGACTCTGTGCAAAATCGATCACAAGCCCCTTCACCTGTAACTGTAACATGCAATGACATCAGACTATATGAGATTAGTCATAATTTGCATTGCAATACAGTTAGGTCCATATATAGTTGGACAGAGACAACATTTTTCTAATTTTGGTTATAGACATTACCACAATGCATTTTAAACAAAACAATTCAGATGCAGTTGAAGTTCAGACTTTCAGCTTTCATTTGAGGGTATCCACATTAAATTTGGATGAAGGGTTTAGGAGTTTCAGCTCCTTAACATGTGCCACCCTGTTTTTAAAGGGACCAAAAGTAATTGGACAGAGTCAATAATTTTAAATTAAATGTTCATTTTTAGTACTTGGGTTGAAAACCCTTTGTTGGCAATGACTGCCTGAAGTGTTGAACTCATGGACATCACCAGACGCTGTGTTTCATTCTTTTTGAAGCTCTGCCAGGCCTTCACTGTGGTGGTTTTCAGTTGCTGTTTGTTCGTGGGCCTTTCTGTCTGAAGTTTAGTCTTTAACAAGTGAAATGCATGCTCAATTGGGTTGAGATCAGGTGACTGACTTGGCCATTCAAGAATATTCCACTTATTTGCTTTAATAAACTCCTGGGTTGCTTTGGCTTTATGTTTTGGGTCATTGTCCATCTGTAGTATGAAACGACAACCAATCAGTTTGGCTGCATTTGGCT
Organism: Ranitomeya imitator; assembly: GCF_032444005.1. Taxonomy (NCBI): domain Eukaryota; kingdom Metazoa; phylum Chordata; class Amphibia; order Anura; family Dendrobatidae; genus Ranitomeya; species Ranitomeya imitator. The sequence goes on along the minus strand of NC_091283.1, from coordinate 73,398,855 downwards.
GGATCTGAGCACACAGTATGGCTCTCAATACCTCAGAATTCATTCGGCTACTTCTGTCGTGTGTCACATCATCAATAAACACAAGTGACCCAGTGCCACTGGCAGCCATGCATGCCCAAGCCATCACACTGCCTCTGCCATGTTTTAGAGATGATGTGGTATGCTTTGGATCATGAGCTGCACCACGCCTTTGCCATACTTTTCTCTTTCCATCATTCTGGTAGAGGTTGATGTTGGTTTCATGTGTCCAAAGAATATTCTTCCAGAACTGTGCTGGCTTTTTTAGATGTTTTTTAGCAAAGTCCAATCTAGCCTTTTTATTCTTGATGCTTATGAGTGGCTTGCACCGTGCAGTGAACCCTCTGTATTTACTTTCATGCAGTCTTCTCTTTATGGTAGATTTGGATATTGATACACCGACCTCCTGAAGAGTGTTGGTCACTTGGTTGGCTGTTGTGAAGGGGTTTCTCTTCACCATGGAGATTATTCTGCGATCATCCACCACTGTTGTCTTCTGTGGGCACCCAGGTCTTTTTGCATTGATGAGTTCACCAGAGCTTTCTTTCTTTCTCAGGATGTACCAAACTGTAGATTTTGCCACTCCTAATACTGTAGCAATTTCTCGGATGGGTTTTTTCTGTTTTCGCAGCTTAAGGATGGCTTGTTTCACCTGCATGGAGAGCTCTTTTGACCACATGTTTACTTCCCAGCAAAACCTTCCAAATGCGTGCACCACACCTCAAATCAACTCCAGGCCTTTTATCTGCTTAATTGAGAATTACATAACGAAGGGATTGCCCACACCTGTCCATGAAATAGCCTTGGAGTCAATTGTCCAATTACTTTTGGTCCCTTTAAAAACAGGGTGGCACATGTTACGGAGCTGAAACTCCTAAACCCTTCATCCAATTTTAATGTGAATACCCTCAAATGAAAGCTGAAAGTCTGAACTTCAACTGCATCTGAATTGTTTTGTTTAAAATTCATTGTGGTAATGTCTATAACCAAAATTAGAAAAATGTTGTCTCTGTCCAAATATATATGGACCTAACTGTATATCTTTTGAGCAATTCTCATGACATATCGATCCCACCTGTATAATGCCTAGAGCAATGCTGTAAAATTTGGTTTCAATGATATGAAACAATATGATATCAAACAGCACAATGACTACTTTTCAGGCCTCAAATAGGCAGCCTGACGAATTACAAGTTTGTAGACACAATTCATGCTAATTACAGGATACACCTTAGTTTAACATGTTCGTATAGTCAAATTATTTTCAATCTTTTCTCAGAGTACTATCACTTCTGTCCTGGGGCCATTTTAATTGTTTTATTTTTTTTTTATGTTGAACCACAATTGAAAAGCAATGTCTGATTTTCATTAGTTGATTTTATGTAAATTTAAATAGAAAATTGCTTTTGTCATTTTCAAGTTATTTCAGTGACCATTGTGAGTTTTCCTTACTTTCACAGAAGGTCGCAAAATGTTTGTCCATGTGTGATGAGAGCCAGCATTGTATTTTTAACAGTATTTTCTATTGCATGTGATTGGGTATAGTGTGTTCCCAATCTAAAAAGTGTGATAATTAAGTGTGGATTTGTCTCCCAGTTTCATAAAAGATAAAAGTGTAACTATAACAAATATTTATTTCTATTATTTTAAATATTAATAAATATAATTAATAATAAGGTCTAAAGATTTAGTAACAGCCAAAAGCAATAGGCAGCAAATTTCTATGTCACGTCTGGATATTAATGCCAGTGTCTGGATTTCTGCAGTTAAGTATTGAAGAACTAGTATAATTTACATGTAAAACAAAGGACGTTCATGTAACAATTTAATTTTGCATCTGATTAAACTCACTTTTAATGGTGCTAGCTTCTATGGATATTTAATAGCATTTCACTATAATTGCATTTAATGACACCTAATGTCTGCCATTATTTATGTAAATGTCTCCTACCTAAGCAATTCATAATACTTGATTGACAAAAAAAGATTAAATTGCTTTTCATATCACTTCACAACCTGCGTGGGAGAATGCAGACCATGTCCTCTAGTCAGTAACCTACAGCTAGAATCAATATAACATACGGTGAAACCAGAATCAAATGTGACAAACAGAGTTGAGGAAATTTTGTTGTTCGGTCCAAAAAAAAAAAATCAGGTGCAAAATTGATCTGCTATTGGCAAAGTTGGCATTGTAAAAGATAGTTGTCAGACTCTGTTGTCGGGTGACCCGGGACCAGGGGCTCCTTCCCTGTCCCTAATGTTAGGGGTGCCATAGCTTGCCATGTTCCCAGGGTTACTTCTGAAGGTGAAGATGCCGGGGCCACATACCTTGCCTTATCTCCTAGGGCACCTTGCCTAATCTCCTTATCTCGCCCTCCGTCTGTACCCTTTCCCCACTCAGGAAAAAGGGGAGTAGCAGTGCACCATAGTACACCAATCAGATGAACAAGGTAACATGAACAGAGGACACGGAAAGTATCAGACATACAGATATACACTCACACATAACATTAGAATGCACCATGGAGTGGAGGATGGGGAAAAACCTAAGTAGAAAACGAAAGGGAATTATCACACTCACTAAACCAAACAACAGTCATAGATAAATCCCCCAACTGCCTACTCTTATAACCACCAACTCCTATCCTCCCAGCCATGAAGCATAAGCTATCTCTGACAATGTGTGTCAGTCAGGACCCAGATTATATAGGGGATATGAGTGGCTAACTGTGCTCCTCTGAGACGCCTAACTCCCAGAGCTCCCAACATGGCAGACTATCCCATGTACTGCCAAAAGAAATTTAAACCGTTTATAAAGACGGTGAAGTGCTTCTATTCAGCGCATGAGTAGGAGAAATCAGACGCTGTGGTCATCTGGCTTCTCTCTGTCGTGGTAATTTATCTACCCCTTGATTTTAAATCAGGACCAACATAGCTATTACTATGTCCTGGGGTGGGGAAGTGGCAAGACAAGTATGACATTCTATATAGGAGCTCTGACCTTGTTCTAATGTCTGTTGCCTGCTTTGCTTTATTAGATGATATCACCCTACTGTGGCTCAGTGATGTCATCAGTCTCAGCTTTCAGACTGCAGTGTTGGCTTACATCATAAGTTCCTGGTAGAGACCCTTAATGGGGACATGCAGGATTTCTCTGGCACTGTAAAAATAGATTATAGCTAGTACTGTAAATGAACAGAAAAGACAAAAAGCCACAAGCAATGTACTTTATCCTTTGTCCCTCCATTTCTTTCCATTTGTCTGTGCCACACTATTGGAGTGTGTGTTCACAGTGTCTTCATATATATGAATGATGTTTTTTCAATATTCCATTGTGCTTGACCATTTGCATTTATCCTTATGATTTTTTTTGTCTTCTGAGGGTGTTTACACACAACGGTCATACCTTGGTTGGGCTGTAATTAGTGTGCAGGTTATCATATTTTTGTGTGTGTCTTTCCTTGTCCCTGTGATTGCCTCATATCATTATTATATACCCACAGAAACAAGTGGGTTTTTTCCATCATATATGATTTTTACACTATAATATATTTTTTCGTTTTTTTCGGTGTGCCGACCATATATGTTCATATTGACATTTTTGTATCTTCGCATATCCATATTTGCACCAGTTTCTTATGTCATGTGACTTGTTTGAGGGCTGCAGCTCTATTGTGAGCAACTCTGTGTAACATTTGTGTTATTTTATGACTTTTAAATGTTTTTATGTGTTTTTTTCAGTTTTCTATAGTATCAACTAAAATATTTTTCTATGTTAGGTAATCCCTGAGTACATGGCCTGTGGCTTATTGTCTTTTCTTTTCAGTTCTGGTTTTTAACAGTCCATAGGTGTTTCCCTGTTATTTTGTGGTGCTTTCCTTTATCATATCTAGACGTAGCTACTACTGTAAATATATCCATGTGGATAGCACTTTTATAGGGTAGTGTAGGAGGAGCTGTAATTTGGCATTGTGGCTGCGATGGGGACTCTGTTATAGGGAGCAATATGAATTTCAAGATAATGGAGGAACTATGGCTGGCACTGTTATCGGCACATTATTGGGAACAACTGTGGCTGTCATTATTACGGGGGATCTGTGGTGATCACTGTTAAGACAGTACTATAACTACTATAACTAAAGGTCCTTTTCAGTGAAGTGAATGACCCCTAATCAGCAAATATTATTGTTTAATAGCCTATATACTCAAGCAGACAGGTCTTTAATATGAGCACTGAATGATGTGTAATACATCATTCAGTGCACATAGGCTGCCATTGTTCTCGGCAGCTCAAGCCTTGTTTACACAGAACGTCGTGCTGCCGAGAACAATGATTTATAAGCCTGCCAGACTTTTTATTTCAGTGCTAGAGTGGTGCTACTGATCTATGTTCCTTGCCCCTAGTGTCATACATACCAGCCGCCACCTTCAGCTCTTCCTGGCATCGCTCTGACTCCATGCTGCTATCTTGTGTCCACAACCTCTTACTGACCAAAAGTCACAATTTCTCATTGTAAGTCTATGAGAGTCTTGTTCTGGCTTTGCTCTGGCTCTCATAGATTTACTATGAGTTTGCTGGAGCGATCCGGCAGGTCACAAATTGATAGAGACTGATCAGAGCGGCACTGGAAACAGCTGAAGACGGCACCTGATAAGTATGAGAAGAGGGACAGGGAACTTAGATTAGTATCACCACTCCTACACCACAATAATAAAAAAAAAGTTGGAGTAGTGCTTTATGAATGTTAGACTCTACTGGATTCTACAAACTTATCGCGTTTCACGTTGTCAACCTCACCACAATGAATACCAGGTCACACATGTTTTATTTTAGATGCCAAGTAACTGCGATTACATGATCCTCTACTTACTCAAGTACTTAGAAATATACCAAATACATTATGAAATAAAATGATTTCATTCTTTACGAATAAATAATATATAATTTATGATCTTATTGTGCCAAGGCAATGTCCGCTGAATGTTTACTTCTACTATCTTCATGTATCAAAGTGAGTCCAGCTCTAGTTCAACCCTGCATTGTGCTATGCGCAGGAATAACTACTCTGTAGCGACTCGCATTGGCCCAGCAAAAGCTGTCACTGATGCACTCTGCGCAAGCCACCACTGCTAGGCAAGTCCTTAATGGACGGGATATTCTTCTCCCTCCCGAAGTTGAGAGGGGCTTCCAGAGCTCTTTCCAGGCTGCTGTTGCAGGATAGCTGGCATCTAATGACGCAGACGATTTAAAGTCTGGTAACAAGAGTAAATCCAAATCCAGTAGCATAATACCCAACTGAAAACCAAAGGGAAATCATAAGTTAATAGCTAATAAAAAAGAACCAGTAAAGGCCATTAGCAACTGCTTGAGAGGCAACCAGAACCCAACCAAGAAGTACTCACCATCCACTAACAAGGGAACTGAATAAACAGCACTGAACTGGACAGTAGCAGGCTTTAAACAGCCAGCCCAATGGTAATGATAAAACTCAGGTGATGCATTCCTCCCACTTCCTGCTCACCTGAACAGCAGGGTGCACATATTCCCACCACTGGCTTACACCATACAAGGCAGCGTCCCGTGTTGCCTTTCAAACAGGAGATACGGCGTCCAATGTCTCCCGGGCCACAAAACAAGTGGGAAGCGTGGTGTCCTGCATTCCCGCATCACTCATGATTTCCACACACAAAGCACCACCTTGTGTAGACGCAACACCCAAATGTGATGTGCGATAACTCTGCCCCCGGCGAGGACAGACCGGCAGAGCATGATTGCATCCACAGCAGGTATTCTTAACACTAGGGATCGATAGGAAGAAGCCCTTTATTGCCCCTAGCTAAAAAATAAAAAAAAACAGAAGAGTAATGTCAAAATTCTTGGGCGTCTTCTCTCTAGCAATTGGTTAATTTAATTTGCTGACGTTTCCATCCGCAAAAGATGCCCCACCCTGGAGTTGTGAGCAAAGTTACAGAAGTGGGTGGATGCCATTTGGCGGATCTATACTTTTAAGATACCAATAAAAGTGGTGCAACCATCATTTCTGGATTTAAAGAATTTCAGAAACATTGAATTCTTTCTTGTTTTGATCAGGGCAACTTTACAAGTTGCTTAGAAAGTATTAGAGAGTTTCTATTAACGTTCTAGTAAAGGATGAGATGGGAGTATATAAATATTTTCAGGGGGTATTGCAGCAGGTTAACATGCCTCTTCCTTTAAGTATGTCTTAATCTCATCTCATCCAGCATCGTCAAAGAGAGTTCAGCGTCTGAGAGCATGCGGCGCTGGCATGGTTTACTGCTATAGAACTCAGGAGGAGAAATAAGGTAGGAAACGCTGCCGAGAATAATTTTATAGCTTTTTTACTTACTGTGGGTTGTACCTTTAAGCAAGTTTCCAACATTAAGTGCTGAATTTGTTGAGGCAGATAGATTTAGACTTAAGTAATATCTGGGCAATAAAATCGAATCATGCCGCATGAAAAACAAATTCCCAAGCAATGCAGGCCGGATCATGTAAATACATTTCGGAAGACAGAACAAATAAAGACACAGAGCTATCACAGACAATTTACAGAACCTTTCTCTACTATTTTCTTTCAGACTTGCAGCAACATTAACAATGAAAAAAAAAAGTGATTTACCAACCATAGTCTGTGCAACATTATATCACACTAGTTACCGAGGCGGGGGGGGAAAAACACCTCTCTGGTCTTTTTGAAGTGCACTAAAAGTAATTCAGGGCACGATTTAATACTTGACTGGAACAGCATCAGTTTTTATTGAAGTGTTTACCAGCAACAGCACAATAAAATAATATAACCAAGGAATGGAGCAGAGGATTAACTACATCAAAATCAATTATCATTCTAAATAGGTCAATACAATGCAGGGAGTGAAATGAAAGGAGATCCTTGACTGCAAACGATACACTAATCTAAATGGAAGTTGGACTTTATTGTTTATTTGAAATTAAAGTAAAATTATGACAACAGGTCAATAATTCATAGAATGTTATTGAGCTTTCAAAAAAATTTAATGGAGAATTGTTTCTGGGAAATGACATTTACATAAATGTTTATTCGGTTGTTGCCGGAGGCAAAAAGTTTGTAGAGTTACAGGAGAATATCAACAAACTTTTTCACCCATTCTAAGGCTCATTAGCCTGGGGCCAATGTTTTATGGCTAAGAAATGAAAGAGTATAGCAGGCCCAACACTGAAATAATGAGCAATAAATTTATTTGTACTGGTGGCAGACTTTTTATGGGTGCAAACAACTAACTTGAAGTATAAAAGTTCATGCACACATGGCCGCATACTTAAACATGTGTTATGTATCCAATTTTACACTGCTCCAATGAAGGACAGAGGCACCACAGAATCCTACAACCACAGAAAAGTCTTTCAACTCCAAACAGGGAGAATTGAACACTTATCTTCTGTGGATGTCGCTTGCATAAATCCTTGTGCCTATTCATGTGATCCGGTCATGGTTCCACCCGTCTATGTGTCTGAGGTGTAGTTACTGACAGCTCAACCATCCAATACGGTACAGGGGCAGCTGAAGCTGTTGGTGCTTTGATTGACAGCTGAATCATCCAGTCTGGTGCTGGGGTGTGCTGAGCTGTCAGTGTGTTGATTGACAGCTCTGCTGTCCAATCTGAAAATGGGTGGATCTGGCTGTCTCCAAGTGTTCATTATCTCAGGTGATTGCCAGGCTACTTAGCTGAGCTGTGTCTCCCAGACCTCTTCCAGATGTACAGCACATTCAGCTTAGTGTGGTTTGTTCCTTCTGTACCTTGCATTTTTTATTTTGATCTTATGTTGCCTGACCTTGGACTTCGTTCTGACCATCCTTCTGTTTAACCCCTACTGCTCTGATCCGCTATCCTCCTGGTATTCTGACCTCGGAACGTTACCTGACTAAACTTCTGTCTCTTCCTTCAGTTTATGATTCACCCTCCTGGCTTCTGACCTTGGACTCCTTGACTATCATGACTCACGGCTAGGCCGTGAGAAGTGACTAACATTACAGATCCCATACAGACCTAAAGATGTTGAGATCAAGGTTCTGTGAGAGCCATATCATCACTTCCAGGACTCCTTGCTCTTCTTTACATTGGCTGTATGTTTAGGGTAGTTGTCTTGCTGCAGGATAAAGTGGGAACCTATCAGACGCCTCCTTGACGGTATTGCTTAGTTGTATGGCATTGCTTGGGAAGTATCTGCCCTTATTTCTCAGCATTCAGGACATCGTTAATCCTGACCAAATTCCCAACTCCATTTTATTAATTTGCAGCCATGAAATTTCAAGGAGCCCCCACCATGTTTCAATGAACAAATTGCCTTCTGTTGCAGCCAAACATTTCACATTTTGACTCATCAGTCCTGAACACCTGCTGCCGTTTTTCTGGATCCTGGTTGCTATGTTTTTTTGCATAGTTGAGTTGCTTGGCCTTGTTTCCATGTGGAAAGTATGTTCACCAGTGTTTCCATGTGGAAGGTATGTGCACCAGTGCAGTACTGCTTAATCTTCAAGTTTCACAGTCAACAAAATTAGAATAAAATGTTCAAATCACTTATACAACTAAAGTCCAATTTACAGACTCTTTGCTGATACTTTTCTTATGATTGTTCTTGGCTCCATCATTCTTGTCACCAACTTTCTCTGTTGATTTCATCATTCTTGTCACCAACTTGCTGTGTTCTCTGCTCATATACTTCAGTTACAATGAACAACCATGGCTTTAAACTTACACCTTGTCTTCAAACATATGTCAGCTCCTACTATAGAAGGATATTCTAGGATAATGACCTCGAAATCCCTCTGGGAAAGTCCATGTCTTTGTAGTAGAGTTGATATTAAGGAATAGTCAATCCCTTAGACTCTTCTTCGCAGTCTAACCCGAAGGCTACAATGACATCCTTTTTCCGGTACAGTTTTTAATGAAGAGAATAGAAGTATAATTTAAATTTTTCCTTTTTACTCTACTTTCTATATTTATTCATTTGTGACTTTGATTCAAAAAGCTTTTGGCAGATAGGCCAAGAGGGCAGTGTGTCTAGTACATAATATAGACACACAACCTGTTCATTTCTATCAGGTTAGTATGGCTTTCTCTTACATATCAAGGGAGTTAGTTAGGTATTACTGAGCCTGATGCTACGGTCACACTATCCGTATTTGGTCAGTATTTTACATCAGTATTTGTATGCCAAAACCAGGAGTGGGTCAAAAATGCACGATTGGTGCACTTGTTTCTATTATCCTTTTCCTCTGATTGTTCCCCTTCTGGTTTTGGCTTATAAATACTGAGAAAAAATACTCACCAAATACTGAACATGTGAATGTGGTCTTAAGGTTTGTTTGCATGGTTTAATCCAGGCTTTTAAATGACCATCAGTCATTTATTGGCCGGGTCACTTAAGACAACAAATACAGAATGATCCTTATTACAATCGTTTTGTGCCCATAGAATATCATGCCATCAGCAGCTCAGCAGCTCATGTGCTGCTAATGGCAATAATTTTCATTCCTTTAAGGACCTTCATTTTTTATTTTGGACTTTCTGTTTTATTCCGCCCCGTCTTCCATTAGTTTTTCATTCTTTTTGGTCAAAATAGCCATGAAATAGCATGATTTTTGTGCGACAAGTTTTAGTTTTGCATGACACAATTTATTTTACCATACAATGCAATGGAAAATGATAAAAATATTACAACTGCTGTGCAAATATAAAAAAAACCTTCACAATACTGCCATTGTTTTTTGTGGCTTGTTTTTACAGCATTCATTATCTCATAATCATGATCTGGAAACATGATTTTCCCTAGTCAGTACGATTAGGGCGGTATCAAACTTGCCCATTTCTTTTTATTATTTAAGTGGTAAAAAAAAAAAAATCTGAGATTTGAAATAAAATAAATAAATCTATAAAAAAGTACAAGATGTATAAAATAGCAGTTCTCATTTGAGCTTCACAGGAGGAGCACAATAGGCATGATAGGCCTATATCTGCTATGATAACCACATGATCACGTTGTTGCAGAATTGATGGGATCCATTGCACACAAATTGGCAGTGATATTATTTGCCGGCATGAGTGATTGATCGCGGATTCATTTTTCCTTAGTGGCCTATAATGATAATAAAACAATACGACATAGGTTGTTAAGGCATTAAGTCAGTTTAGATATCATTGCCCTTGAAAGAATGGACATTTGTTGGGTGTTTGCTGACCTGGCCTGTTTAAATATGAGGTACTTCGTTTATTCAATTACATTTTTATCACAAACAGAATTAAACACTATAGTTTCCAGGCAATACATTACCTTTATAAAGTATTTTGTAATAGTTAACACGAGATAGTGAAATATAAGATGGACATATACAATACATGGCTGTCAGCTAAATGATGGTTCAGCCTATTGTTCAGCCGACAGACATCTCAGCCAACTCTGCCATACACAGAAGCGCTTGATCTTCCGAGCACTCATGTGTCTTCTATGAAAAAGCCATCGCCTCACATGTCTGGTGGCAGCTTATTTCTGGGAAAACAAAGCGATTGGCAGTCCAAAATCAGACATACCAGATTGACATCTCCCCCAACTATCAGTTCTCCAGGCCGTTGATACCGATTCATTCGGCTATTAGTGCAAGGGGGAATTCATTCTTTTCGAGTTTTACCTTCTGATAGTACATAGTTATTAAGGTTGAAGGAAGACTTTAAGTCCATCTAGTTCAACCCATAGCCTAACCTAACTTGCCCTAACATGTTGATCCAGAGGAAGGCAAAAAAAACCCCATGTGGCAAAGAGTAAGCTCCACCTTGGGGGAAAAAATTCCTTCCTGACTCCACATACGGCAATCAGACTAGTTCCCTGAATCAACGCCCTATCAAGGAATCTAGTATATATACCCTGTAACATTATACTTTCCAGAAATGTATCCAGTCCCCTCTTAAATTTAAGTAATGAATGACTCATTACAACATCATACGGCAGAGAGTTCCATAGTCTCACTGCTCTTACAGTAAAGAATCCGCGTCTGTTATTATGCTTAAACCTTTTTTCCTCCAAACGTAGAGGATGCCCCCTTGTCCCTGTTTCAGGTCTATGATTAAAAAGATCATCAGAAAGGTCTTTGTACTGTCCCCTCATATATTTATACATTAACATAAGATCACCCCTTAGTCTTCGTTTTTCCAAACTAAATAGCCCCAAGTGTAATAACCTATCTGGGATTGCAGATTCCCCAGTCCTCTAATAACCTTGGTCGCTCTTCTCTGCACCCGCTACAGTTCAGCTATGTCTTTCTTATACACCGGAGACCAGAACTGTGCACAGTATTCTAAGTGTGGTCGAACAAGTGACTTGTATAGAGGTAAAATTATGTTCTCCTCGTGAGCATCTATGCCTCTTTTAATGCATCCCATTATTTTATTTGCCTTTGTAGCAGCTGCCTGACACTGGCCACTAAATATGAGTTTGTCATCCACCCATACACCCAGGTCTTTTTCATTGACGGTTTTGGCCAGAGTTTTAGAATTAAGCACATAATTATACATCTTATTACTTCTACCCAAGTGCATGACCTTACATTTATCCCCATTAAAGCTCATTTGCCATTTATCAGCCCAAGCTTCTAGTTTACATAAATCATCCTGTAATATAAAATTGTCCTCCTCTGTATTGATTACCCTGCAGAGTTTAGTGTCATCTGCAAATATCGAAATTTTACTCTGAATGCCCCCTACAAGGTCATTAATAAATATGTTAAAAAGAAGAGGGCCCAATACTGACCCCTGTGGTACCCCACTGCTAACCGCTATCCAGTCCGAATGTGCTCCATTAATAACCACCCTTTGTTTCCTATCCCTGAGCCAGCTCTCAACCCACTTGCACATATTTTCCCCTATCCCCATTATTCTCATTTTATGTATCAACCTTTTGTGTGGCACCGCATCAAAAGCTTTTGAAAAGTCCATATACACTACATCTACTGGGTTCCTTTGGTCCAGTCCGGAACTTACCTCTTCATAGAAACTGATCAGATTAGTCTGACATGAACGGTCCCTAGTAAACCCGTGCTGATACTGGGTCATGAGGTTATTCCTCTTCAGATACTCCAGTATAGCGTCCCTTAGAATGCCCTTCAGGATTTTACCCACAGTAGAGGTTAAGCTTACTGGCCTATAGTTTCCGAGTTCAGTTTTTGTTCCCTTTTTGAATATTGGCACCACATTTGCTATACGCCAGTCCTGTGGTACAGACCCTGTTATTATGGAGTCTTTAAAGATTAAAAATAATGGTCTATCAATGACTGTACTTAATTCCTGCAGTACTCGAGGGTGTATCCCATCCGGGCCCGGAGATTTGACAATTTTAGTGATTTTTAGACGCCGCCACACTTCCTGCTGGGTTAAGCAGGTGACATTTAATGGAGAATTTTTATCACTAGTCATTTTGTCTGCCATGGGATTTTCTTGTGTAAATACTGATGAAAAAAGTCATTTAGCATATTGGCTTTTTCCTCATCCTCATCCACCATTTCACCCAGACTATTTTTAAGGGGGCCAACACTATCATTTTTTAGTTTCTTACTATTTATGTAGTTAAAGAATATTTTGGGATTATTTTTACTCTCTCTGGCAATGAGTCTCTCTGTCTCAATCTTTGCTGCCTTGATTTGCAGTAGATGTTGTTATTTTACTTTCTGTTAACAGGTTCTGACTCATTGACAATTGACACATTGGAGTGCTGTCTAAGCATGCTTTGTGATCTGTGCAGAGGTCATGGTGCAGGGAGAGGTGGGCGAGCTGTGAAATCAGTGTTATTTGTCATTGTGATCCTGTCTATGTTGATTATAAGATAACTACAGATACTGTAAGTGATCTCTAGAGAATAGAAAGTATGTCTATGTTACGTGTTACGGAACCCCACAGCACCCAGAATATGTTGAGTTATACAGTCATGGCCAAAAGTTTTGACACCCCTGCAATTCTGTCAGATAATACTCAGTTTCTTCCTGAAAATGATTGCAATCACAAATTCTTTGGTATTATTATCTTCATTTAATTTGTCTTAAATGAGAAAAAAACACAAAAGAGAATGAAGCAAAAAGCAAAACATTGATCATTTCACACAAAACTCCAAAAATGGGCCAGACAAAATTAGCCTAATACTTTGTTGCACAACCTTTAGCTAAAATAACTGCGGCCAACCGCTTCCAGAAACCATCAATGAGTTTCTTACAATGCTCTGCTGGAATTTTAGACCATTCTTCTAAGGCAAGCTGCTCCAGGTCCCTGATATTTGAAGGCTGCCTTCTCCAGACTGCCATTTTTAGATCTTTCCACAGGTGTTCTATGGGATTCAGGTCTGGACTCATTGCTGGCCACCTTAGAAGTCTCCAGTGCTTTCTCTCAAACCATTTTCTAGTGCTTTTTGAAGTGTGTTTTGGGTCATTATCCTGCTGGAAGACCCATGACCTCTGAGGGAGACCCAGCTTTCTCACACTGGACCCTACATTATGCTGCAAAATTTGTTGGTAGTCTTCAGACTTCATAATACCATGCACACGGTCAAGCAGTCCAGTGCCAGAGGCAGCAAAGCAACCCCCAAACATCAGGGAACCTCCACCATGTTTGACTGTAGGGACCGTGTTCTTTTCTTTGAATGCCTCTTTTTTATCCTGTAAAATCTATGTTGATGCCTTTGCCCAAAAAGCTCTACTTTTGTCTCATCTGACCAGAGAACATTCTTCCAAAACATTTTAGGCTTTTTCAGGTAAGTTTTGGCAAACTCCAGCCTGGCTTTTTTATGTCTCGGGGCAAGAAGTAGGGTCTTCCTGGGTCTCCTACCATACAGTCCCTTTTCATTCAGATGCCGACGGATAGTACGGGTTGACACTGTTGCACCCTTGGACAGCAGGGCAGCTTGAACTTGTTTAGATGTTAGTCGAGGTTCTTTATCCAACATCTGCACAATCTTGCATTTAAATCTCTTGTCAATTTTTCTTTTCCGTCTACATCTAGGGAGGTTGGCCACAGTGCCATGTTCTTTAAACTTCTTGATGACACTGCGCACGGTAGACACAGGAACATTCAGGTCTTTGGAGATGGACTTGTAGCCTTGAGATTGCTCATGCTTCCTCACAATTTGGTTTCTCAAGTCCTCAGACAATTCTTTGGTCTTCTTTCTTTTCTCCATGCTCATTGTGGTTCACATAAGGACACAGGACAGAGGTTGAGTCAACTTTAATCCATGTCAACTGGCTGCAAGTGTGATTTAGTTATTTCCAACACCTGTTAGGTGCCAAAGGTAAGTTACAGGTGCTGTTAATTACACAAATTAGAGAAGCATCACATGATTTTTCGAACAGTGCCAGTACTTTTGTCCACCCCCTTTTTTATGTTTGGTGTGGAATTATATCCAATTTGGCTTTAGGACAATTTTTTTTGTGTTTTTTCATTTAAGACAAATTAAATGAAGATAATAATAACAAACAATTTGTGTTTGCAATCATTTTCAGGAAGAAAATGAGTATTATCTGACAGAATAGCAGGGGTGTCAATACTTTTTTGGCCATGACTGTATGTATGTATAAATAGGTTCCATGTGAGATGCATTAGCCCACAGGCTGCGCCCCTGGGCAGAGGGGACAAGATATTTCCCTTCTGTCCTCCCCCCACCTTTGTAATTCCCACAGTAAATATCGGCAGGCTCCAGCCCCTGCGGCTATTGGCCGCACCCGATCCAACTAAACGTTTCCTTGTTCACACCGACGCTTCTATGTTTGGATTGGGGGCAGTACTGAGCCAAGTCAGGCCGGATGGCCAAGAACACCTGGTAGCTTACATGAGTCGGAAACTATTGCCCCGTGAAGTAAGCTATGCGGCCATCGAGAAAGAGTGCCTGGCGGTAGTATGGGCACTCAAAAAGTTGCAACCATATTTGTATGGATGACAGTTTTTCCTCCTAACGGACCATAATCCCCTAGTCTGGCTTAATCGGGTCTCCGGGGACAACGCCAGATTACTGCGGTGGAGTTTAGCCCTACAACCTCTGGACTTCACTATCCACTACAGACCCGGCAAACAAAATGCCGATGGACTAAGTCGACAAACAGAACTTGTACCAACCCCATAAACTTTGGACATTCCCAAACCGATCCGTTAAGGATCAGACTGTGTATGTCGATCGCGTCGCTGAAAAGGGGAGCTGTGTTACGTGTTACGGAACCCCACAGCACCCAGAATATGTTGAGTTATATGTATGTATAATAGGTTCCATGTGAGATGCATCAGCCCACAGGCTGTGCCCCTGGGCAGAGGGGACAAGATATCCCCCTTCTGTCCTCCCCCACCTTTGTAATTCCCACAGTAAATATCGGCAGGCTCCGGCCCCCTGCAGCTATTGTAATGTATGTCTGGCCTGCTGCTTTTCTATTTGTCTTTTCTCCTGTGTATCTGTGTGATATATTCTGTGCCCTGTGAATAAAGTGTTGTCAGACTGGAAATACGTGGAGAAGCAGTGAGATTTTATATGCGCCCATGTAACCAAGCAGTTCCAGCCAGCGTCCTTCATTCAGACTCCAGCCAAAGCAAAGTGGACCTCCTGAAACATGGGGTGGTACTGAAAGAGGTACCCCAGCACGGTTTTCCCTGTTACAGTCTAATATAAGCCTTAGCAGCCCAAGTAAAAACTAGAATGTTTAATTTTTTTATGTATAGATAATAATGCGAAAATTAAAAAAACTTGATTTAAATATTATGTAATTTTCTGAGGACACTTCCCTTGTGATAAGGTTATTTGTTGATTAAGTCAAATAGTTTTTGAGGCCTATTGAATCCTGGAATATAAGAAATGATTATGACTAAACATCTATATACATAATTGTCTAAGGGGTACTTCCATCTGTCTGTCTGTCCTTCTGTCACGGTTATTCGTTCGCTGATTGGTCGCGGCAGCCATGACAGGCACCGACGGCCACAGTCCGATTAGTCCCTCCCCTACTCCCCTGCACTCACTGCCCGGCGCCCGCTCCGTAATCCCCTCCACTCACCGCTCACACAGGGTTAATGGCAGCGGTAATGGCCCGCGGTGTAATGCGCTCCGTTACCGCTGCTATTAACCCTGTGTGTCCCCAACTATTTACTATTGATGCTGCCTATGCAGCATCAATAGTAAAAATATGTCATGTTCAAAATAATAAAAAAAACAATAAACCTGCTATACTCACCATCCGTCGCCTTTCTCTCTCCTCTCCACGCTCCCGGGACC
Organism: Ranitomeya imitator; assembly: GCF_032444005.1. Classification (NCBI taxonomy): domain Eukaryota; kingdom Metazoa; phylum Chordata; class Amphibia; order Anura; family Dendrobatidae; genus Ranitomeya; species Ranitomeya imitator. The sequence continues at coordinate 73,382,555 of NC_091283.1, read as the reverse complement.
GCTCCATTGCAAGCGGCAGCTTCCGCTGCCGTCCCAGGGCTGGTGTGCGACAAGGACCTGCCTTGACGTCACGGTCATGTGACCGCGACGTCATCATAGGTCCTGCTCACACCAGCTCTGGAACGGGACCGCAAGCTGCCGCTTGCAATGGAGCGGTCCCGGGAGCGTGGAGAGGAGCGAGAAAGGCAGCGGAGGGTAAGTATAGCAGGACTTCAACGGGCTATAGATGAGTATATATATATATATTTTTTTTTAAGTCTCTATACTACCTGGCTCTGTGCTGGGCAATATACTACGTGACTGGGCAATATACCACTACGTGGCTGGGCAATATACTACGTCACTGGGCAATATACTATGTGGCTGGGCAATATACTACGTGGCTGGGCAATATACTACGTGGCTGGGCAATATACTACATGGCTCGACAATATACTACATTGCTGGGTAATATACTACGTGACTGGGCAATATACTACGTGACTGGGCAATATACTACGTGGCTGGGCAATATACTACGTGGACATGCATATTCTAGAATACCCGATGCGTTAGAATCGGGCCACCATCTAGTATTAATATAAATGAGCAAAATTTGTTACACGTTTACCCAAAATTTTGGATTCTAGGGAGTCCAGAATTTTCAAAATTTGATTGATTTTTGTAAATCCAACAAAATGATGTGTATTGCTCTCCCTCATGACAATTTGAGGCAAACTACTGGTCCTATTGCCAGAAGAGCTGAAGACAGGCATGGAGGACAAGTTAGCTGTGGTAATGGTGGCGGTGCAAAAACCAGTGAGTGTTAAGGACAGATGAATATAATGTGTTTTATAAATTTTTAACCACTTCAATACTGTCCATTTATTATGGTAAGGTGTCTGGAGAGACCTCGTAGCCTAATACATCTCTTTTCAAGTTAATCGGGTCACTTTCAATGTGGCCTAATTTTATTTAAAGTGAAATTAATCTGCCAAATTGAGATAATAAGCAAGAAGTTAATTTCCAGAGATTTGCTCCTCTCTATATACATACAGTATAACCTGTGTTATAAGAAAGTCTGTTTCATTTTATTTATTTTACTTTTATTTTACTCACTTATATAGCGACGTTAATTGCATAGCACTTTGTAGACAAAAACCAGCTCACCCTTTGGAGGAGCATTCGGCTTCGGCACAGAAGCTCATGATCAACGCCACTGCTCAGCTCCTAGTATAGGAGAAGAAATAAGGATCCAGTTTCTGATCCAGATATATGTAAAATTAATTCTTTAGTAGTACAAAGTTAAAATATTTCACAAACAGAAAAACAAATGTACACCAATAATCTGAGGTGTCAGGGGTAGGGTTGAGCGAAACGGGTCGTTCATTTTCAAAAGTCGCCGACTTTTGGCAAAGTCGGGTTTCATGAAACCCGATCCGACCCCTGTGCGTGGTCGGCCATGCGGTACGCGACTTTCGCGCCAAAGTCGCGTTTCAATGACGCGAAAAGCGCCATTTCTCAGCCAATGAAGGTGAACGCAGAGTGTGGGCAGCGTGATGACATAGGTCCTGGTCCCCACCATCTTAGAGAAGGGCATTGCAGTGATTGGCTTGCTGTCTGCGGCGTCACAGGGGCTATAAAGGGGCATTCCCGCCGACCGCCATGTTACTGCTGCTGATCTGAGCTTAGGGAGAGGTTGCTGCCGCTTCGTCAGAAGCAGGGATAGTGTTAGGCAGGGTCCATTAACCACCAAACCGCTTGTGCTGTAGCGATTTCCACTGTCCAACACCACCTTCGGTGTGCAGGGACAGTGGAAGCTACATTTTTTTTTTCTCAGCGCTGTAGCTCAATGGGCTGCCCTAGAAGGCTCCCTGATAGCTGCATTGCTGTGTGTACGCCGCTGTGCAAACCAACTGCTTTTTTCAAAGCACAAATCCTCTTGTTCTGCACAGCTATCTTGTTTGTTTGTCCACACTTTTTATTTAATTTGTGCATCAGTCCACTCCTTATTGCTGCCTGCCATACCTGGCTGAGATTACTGCAGGGAGATAGTAATTGTAGGACAGTCCCTGTTTTTTTTTTTTTTTTGTGGGAGATTAAGATTGGCATTTCTGCTACAGTGCCATCCCTGTGTGTGCCATCTCTCACTCAGTGGGCCATAGAAAGCCTATTTATTTTTTTGCTTGATTTGGGTTCTAAAATTTACCTGAAAAAATCACTACATCAATCAGAGGGAGAAAAATATTGGCCTCAGGGCTTGTGTGCCACTCCTGACTCCTGTGTGTGCCATCTCTCACTCAGTGGGCCATAGAAAGCCTATTGATTTTTTTGCTTGATTTGGGTTCCAAAATCTACCTGAAAAAATCACTACATCAATCAGTGGGAGAAAAATATTGGCCTCAGGGCTTGTGTGCCACTCCTGACTCCTGTGTGTGCCATCTCTCACTCAGTGGGCCATAGAAAGCCTATTTATTTTTTTGCTTGATTTGGCTTCTAAAATCTACCTGAAAAAATCACTACATCAATCAGTGGGAGATAAATATTGGCCTCTGGGCTTGTGTGCCACTCCTGACTCCTGTGTGTGCCATCTCTCACTCAGTGGGCCATAGAAAGCCTATTGATTTTTTTGCTTGATTTGGGTTCTAAAATCTACCTGAAAAAATCGCTACATCAATCAGTGGGAGAAAAATATTGGCCTCTGGGCTTGTGTGCCACTCCTGACTCCTGTGTGTGCCATCTCTCACTCAGTGGGGCATAGAAAGCCTTTTTTTTTTTTTTTATTTGGTTTCTAAATTGTCCTTGAAAAAATCATTTTATTTTATTTGGTTTCTAAATTCTTCCTGAAATAATCATTTTATTTTATTTTGTTTCTAAAGTCTCCCTGAAAAAAAATAAAAATAAAATAAAACAGTGGGAGCTTAATATTGCCCTTTCTGCTTGTGTGCCAGTCTTGACTCCTGGGTGTGACATCTCTCTCTCTCTCTCTCAAATTGTGGGCCATAGAAAGCCTATTTATTTTTTTGCTTGATTTGGGTTCCAAAATCTACCTGAAAAAGTCACTACATCAATCAGTGGGAGAAAAATATTGGCCTCTGGGCTTGTGTGCCACTCCTGACTCCTGTGTGTGCCATCTCTCACTCAGTGGGCCATAGAAAACCTATTTATTTTTTTGCTTGATTTGGGTTCCAAAATCTACCTGAAAAAGTCACTACATCAATCAGTGGGAGAAAAATATTGGCCTCTGGGCTTGTGTGCCACTCCTGACTCCTGTGTGTGCCATCTCTCACTCAGTGGGCCATAGAAAACCTATTTATTTTTTTGCTTGATTTGGGTTCTAAAATCTACCTGAAAAAATCACTACATCTATCAGTGGGAGATAAATATTGGCCTCAGGGCTTGTGTGCCACTCCTGACTCCTGTGTGTGCCATCTCACACTCAGTGGGCCATAGAAAGCCTATTGATTTTTTTGCTTGATTTGGGTTCTAAAATCTACCTGAAAAAATCACTACATCAATCAGTGGGAGAAAAATATTGGCCTCAGGGCTTGTGTGCCACTCCTGACTCCTGTGTGTGCCATCTCTCACTCAGTGGGCCATTGAAAGCCTATTGATTTTATTTGCTTGATTTGGGTTCTAAAATCTACCTGAAAAAATCACTACATCAATCAGTGGGAGAAAAATATTGGCCTCAGGGCTTGTGTGCCACTCCTGACTCCTGTGTGTGCCATCTCTCACTCAGTGGGCCATAGAAAGCCTATTTATTTTTTTGCTTGATTTGGGTTCTAAAATCTACCTGAAAAAATCACTACATCAATCAGTGGGAGATAAATATTGGCCTCTGGGCTTGTGTGCCACTCCTGACTCCTGTGTGTGCCATCTCTCACTCAGTGGGCCATAGAAAACGTATTGATTTTTTTGCTTGATTTGGGTTCTAAAATCTACCTGAAAAAATCACTACATCAATCAGAGGGAGAAAAATATTGGCCTCTGGGCTTGTGTGCCACTCCTGACTCCTGTGTGTGCCATCTCTCACTCAGTGGGCCATAGAAAACCTATTTATTTTTTTGCTTGATTTGGGTTCTAAAATCTACCTGAAAAAATCACTACATCAATCAGTGGGAGAAAAATATTGGCCTCAGGGCTTGTGTGCCACTCCTGACTCCTGTGTGTGCCATCTCTCACTCAGTGGGCCATAGAAAGCCTATTTATTTTTTTGCTTGATTTGGGTTCTAAAATCTACCTGAAAAAATCACTACATCTATCAGTGGGAGATAAATATTGGCCTCAGGGCTTGTGTGCCACTCCTGACTCCTGTGTGTGCCATCTCACACTCAGTGGGCCATAGAAAGCCTATTGATTTTTTTGCTTGATTTGGGTTCTAAAATCTACCTGAAAAAATCACTACATCAATCAGTGGGAGAAAAATATTGGCCTCAGGGCTTGTGTGCCACTCCTGACTCCTGTGTGTGCCATCTCTCACTCAGTGGGCCATTGAAAGCCTATTGATTTTATTTGCTTGATTTGGGTTCTAAAATCTACCTGAAAAAATCACTACATCAATCAGTGGGAGAAAAATATTGGCCTCAGGGCTTGTGTGCCACTCCTGACTCCTGTGTGTGCCATCTCTCACTCAGTGGGCCATAGAAAGCCTATTTATTTTTTTGCTTGATTTGGGTTCTAAAATCTACCTGAAAAAATCACTACATCAATCAGTGGGAGATAAATATTGGCCTCTGGGCTTGTGTGCCACTCCTGACTCCTGTGTGTGCCATCTCTCACTCAGTGGGCCATAGAAAACGTATTGATTTTTTTGCTTGATTTGGGTTCTAAAATCTACCTGAAAAAATCACTACATCAATCAGTGGGAGAAAAATATTGGCCTCTGGGCTTGTGTGCCACTCCTGACTCCTGTGTGTGCCATCTCTCACTCAGTGGGGCATAGAAAGCCTTTTTATAATTTTTTTTTATTTGGTTTCTAAATTGTCCTTGAAAAAATCATTTTATTTTATTTGGTTTCTAAATTCTTCCTGAAAAAATCATTTTATTTTGTTTCTAAAGTCTCCCTGAAAAAAATAAATAAAATGAAACAGTGGGAGATTAATATTGCCCTTTCTGCTTGTGTGCCAGTCTTGACTCCTGGGTGTGGCATCTCTCTCTCTCTCTCTCTCTCAAATTGTGGGCCATAGAAAGCCTATTTATTTTTTTGCTTGATTTGGGTTCTAAAATCTACCTGAAAAAATCACTACATCAATCAGTGGGAGATAAATATTGGCCTCTGGGCTTGTGTGCCACTCCTGACTCCTGTGTGTGCCATCTCACACTCAGTGGGCCATAGAAAGCCTATTGATTTTTTTGCTTGATTTGGGTTCTAAAATCTACCTGAAAAAATCACTACATCAATCAGTGGGAGAAAAATATTGGCCTCTGGGCTTGTGTGCCACTCCTGACTCCTGTGTGTGCCATCTCTCACTCAATGGGGCATAGAAAGCCTTTTTTTTTTTTTTTTTTTTTAATTTGGTTTCTAAATTTTCCTTGAAAAAATCATTTTATTTTATTTGGTTTCTAAATTCTTCCTGAAAAAATCATTTTATTTTATTTTGTTTCTAAAGTCTCCCTGAAAAAAAATAAAATAAAAAATAAAACAGTGGGAGATTAATATTGCCCTTTCTGCTTGTGTGCCAGTCTTGACTCCTGGGTGTGGCATCTCTCTCTCTCTCTCTCTCTCTCTCTCAAATTGTGGGCCATAGAAAGCCTATTTATTTTTTTGCTTGATTTGGGTTCCAAAATCTACCTGAAAAAATCACTACATCAATCAGTGGGAGAAAAATATTGGCCTCTGGGCTTGTGTGCCACTCCTGACTCCTGTGTGTGCCATCTCTCACTCAGTGGGCCATAGAAAGCCTATTTATTTTTTTGCTTGATTTGGGTTCTAAAATCTACCTGAAAAAATCACTACATCAATCAGTGGGAGAAAAATATTGGCCTCAGGGCTTGTGTGCCACTCCTGACTCCTGTGTGTGCCATCTCTCACTCAGTGGGCCATAGAAAGCCTATTGATTTTTTTGCTTGATTTGGGTTCTAAAATCTACCTGAAAAAATCACTACATCAATCAGTGGGAGAAAAATATTGGCCTCTGGGCTTGTGTGCCACTCCTGACTCCTGTGTGTGCCATCTCTCACTCAGTGGGGCATAGAAAGCCTTTTTTTTTTTTTTTTTATTTGGTTTCTAAATTGTCCTTGAAAAAATCATTTTATTATATTTGGTTTCTAAATTCTTCCTGAAAAAAATCATTTCATTTTATTTTGTTTCTAAAGTCTCCCTGAAAAAAAAAAAAAAAATAAAACAGTGGGAGATTAATATTGCCCTTTCTGCTTGTGTGCCAGTCTTGACTCCTGTGTGTGCCATCTCTCACTCAGTGGGGCATAGAAAGCCTTTTTTTTTATTTATTTTTTTATTTGGTTTCTAAATTGGCCTTGAAAAAATCATTTTATTTTATTTGATTTCTAAATTCTTCTTGAAAAAATCATTTTATTTTATTTTGTTTCTAAAGTCTCCCTGAAAAAAAAAAATAAAACAGTGGGAGATTAATATTGCCCTTTCTGCTTGTGTGCCAGTCTTGACTCCTGGGTGTGGCATCTCTCTCTCTCTCTCTCTCTCTCTCAAATTGTGGGCCATAGAAAGCCTATTTATTTTTTTGCTTGATTTGGGTTCCAAAATCTACCTGAAAAAATCACTACATCAATCAGTGGGAGAAAAATATTGGCCTCAGGGCTTGTGTGCCACTCCTGACTCCTGTGTGTGCCATCTCTCACTCAGTGGGCCATAGAAAGCCTTTTTTTGTTTTTTTTATTTGGTTTCTAAATTGTCCCAGAAAAAATCATTTTATTTTATTGGGTTTCTAAATTCTTCCTGAAAAAATCATTTTTTTAATTTTGTTTCTAAAGTCTCCCTGAAAAAAAAAAAAAATAAAACAGTGGGAGATTAATATTGACATTTGTGCTTGAGTGAGAGTCCTGCGTGTGTGGCCTCTCTGTGATTTGGTGCCACAGAAAACAGAGTGTGTAACATTGTGCCTGATTTTCCTTGTGGTCTCACCAACCTGTAAAGGGATATTGAAATCATACTGAAGTTATAGGTCACCGTGTAAGTTGTTTGACAGCAACAAATAAAGTTACTTTGGTTAAGTTTTTAAAACAATGAGGATGTCTGGTGCAAGAGGTCGTGGCCGTGGGCGTTCATTGTCAGCTGGTTATGATGGTAGTGGTAGTGGAGCATCAGGTGGTCGTGGGAAAAAAAATATTCCACCTAAGTCTGGAGCTGTGGAGCCAGGTTCGTCGTCTGGCTACACAAGGCCTCGAACGCTCTCTTTTCTGGGAGTAGGAAAACCGCTTTTAAAGCCGGAGCAGCAACAGCAAGTTTTGGCTTACCTTGCAGACTCAGCCTCTAGCTCTTTTGCCTCCTCTTCTGAAACTGGTAAATGTAAAAGCAGCGCGTCGCTTGTGGATGTTCACGGTCAGGGACAAGTCGCTTCCTTGTCCTCTTCAGCAAAAACAACAACAAGAGACAAGGATGCAGCAGGCGACACAACGGGTTACTCCATGGAGCTCTTTACACATACCGTCCCTGGCTTAGAAAGTGAAACACTTAACAGGCCATGCCCATTACAAGTAGATTCTGACATGGAGTGCACTGATGCACAGCCACAGCCTGACTACTATGCTGGTCCTTTGACTCAGACCACAACATTGCCCTCTCAGGGTACTGATCCACAATCAGACCCTGATGAGACTATGTTGCCCCGTCACGAATGCTATACCACCGACCGACACGGTGACACAGACGAAGTTGCACACGAGCTAGAAGAGGAGGTAATAGATGACCCAGTTGTTGACCCCGATTGGCAGCTATTGGGGAAACAGGGTGCAGGCGGCAGTAGTTCAGAAGCGGAGGTGGAGGAGGGGCCGCAGCAGGCATCAACATCGCAACAGGTTCCATCTGCCGGGCCCGTATCTGGCCCAAAACGCGTGTCAAAGCCAAAACCTGTTGGAGGACAGCGTGGCCATCCGGTTAAAGCTCAGTCTGCAATCCCTGAAAAGGGATCCGATGCTAGGAAGAGTGCAGTCTGGCATTTTTTTAAACAACATCCAATTGATCAGCGCAAAGTCATCTGTCAAAAATGTTCAACTAGCTTAAGCAGAGGTCAGAATCTGAAAAGTCTCAATACAAGTTGCATGCATAGACATTTAACCACCATGCATTTTCAAGCCTGGACTAACTACCAAACGTCCCTTAAGGTTGTAGCACCCTCGGCCAATGAAGCTAGTCAGCAACGCAACATCCCTTCCGTCACTGTAAGGCCACCATTTTCCGCACCACCGGCAGTATCTGTGCAGGTTTCTTTGCCACCCAAAAGCAGTCAGGGTCAGGGAATCACCAGTTTTGTAGGAGGAAATATTGCATCTAGGGCACCGGCGGAAACAATACCGTCTCCAACCGTCTCTCAGTCTGCCATGTCCACCGGCACACCCGCAAGTTCCACGATCTCCAGCTCTCCAGTCCAGCTCACCCTACATGAGACTCTGGTTAGAAAAAGGAAGTACTTATCCTCGCATCCGCGTACACAGGGTTTTAACGCCCACATAGCTAGACTAATCTCGTTAGAGATGATGCCCTACCGGTTAGTTGAAAGTGAAGCTTTCAAAGCCCTGATGGAGTACGCTGAACCACGCTACGAGCTACCCAGTCGACACTTTTTTTCCAGAAAAGCCATCCCAGCCCTGCACCAGCATGTTAAACAGCGCATCGTCCATGCACTCAGGCAATCTGTGAGTACAAAGGTGCACCTGACTACAGATGCATGGACCAGTAGGCATGGCCAGGGACGTTACGTGTCCATCACGGCACACTGGGTGAATGTGGTGGATGCAGGGTCCACAGGGGACATCAATTTCGGGACAGTTGTGCCTAGCCCACGGTCTAGGAAACAGTTGGCTGTAGGCGTTCGCACCCCCTCCTCCTCCTCCTCGTCCTCCTGCAGAAGTGACAGCTCTTCCACAGACCACAGTCGGCCAACCACTCCATCGGCAGCTGACACTGTTGCACACCAGTTGTCCCATTATGGGCCAGCTACTGGCAAGCGTCAGCAGGCTGTATTGGCTATGAAGTGTTTGGGCGACAACAGACACACCGCGGAAGTTCTGTCCGAGTTCTTGCAACAAGAAACGCAGTCGTGGCTGGGCACATAGATCTTGAGGCAGGCAAGGTAGTGAGTGATAACGGAAGGAATTTCATGGCTGCCATCTCCCTTTCCCAACTGAAACACATTCCTTGCCTGGCTCACACCTTAAACCTGGTGGTGCAGTGCTTATTGAAAACTTATCCTGGGTTCTCCGACCTGCTCCTCAAAGTGCGTGGACTTTGGTCACATATCCGACATTCGCCTGTACACTCCAGCCGTATGCAGACCTATCAGCAGTCTTTGAACCTTCTCCAGCATCGCCTAATCATAGACGTTGCAACAAGGTGGAACTCAACACTGCACATGCTTCAGAGACTGTGCCAACAGAGGCGGGCTGTTATGTTTTTGTGGGAGGATACACATACACGGGCAGGCAGTAGGATGGCAGACATGGAGTTGTCAGGTGTGCAGTGGTCGAAGATACAAGACATGTGTCAAGTCCTTCAGTGTTTTGAGGAATGCACACGGCTAGTTAGTGCAGACAACGCCATAATAAGCATGAGCATCCCCCTAATGTGTCTGCTGATGCAAAGTTTGACGCACATAAAGGATCAGGCGTCTGCACCAGAGGAAGAGGAAAGCCTTGATGACAGTCAGCCATTGTCTGGTCAGGGCAGTGTACAGGACGAGGTAGCGGGCGAAGAGGAGGTGGAGGACGAGGAGGATGATGGGGATGAGTATATTTTTAATGAGGAAGCTTTCCCGGGGGCACTGGAAATTGGTTGCGTGGCAAGGCCGGGTTCTGTTTTTTTGAGGGACACAAGTGACGTAGATTTGCCTGAAACTGCCCCTCAACCAATCACAACCGCAGATTTCACAACTGGAACTTTGGCCCACATGGCGGATTATGCCTTACGTATCCTCAATAGGGACACACGCATTACTAAAATGATGAACGATGATGATTACTGGTTGGCCTGCCTCCTTGATCCTCGCTATAAAGGCAAATTGCAAAATATTATGCCACATGAGAACTTGGAACTAATATTAGCAACCAAACAATCAACTCTTGTTGACCGTTTGCTTCAGGCATTCCCAGCACACAGCGCCTGTGATCGTTCTCACACGAGCTCCAGGGGGCAACAGACCAGGAGTGTTAGGGGTGCACACATCAGAAGTGGCGTTGGACAGAGGGGTTTTCTGACCAGGTTGTGGAGTGATTTTGCTATGACCGCAGACAGGACAGGTACTGCTGCATCAATTGAAAGTGACAGGAGACAACATTTGTCCAGTATGGTTACTAACTATTTTTCATCCCTTATCGATGTTCTCCCTCAACCGTCATTCCCATTTGATTACTGGGCATCAAAATTAGACACCTGGCCAGAATTGGCAGAATATGCATTGCAGGAGCTTGCTTGCCCGGCAGCTAGTGTCATATCAGAAAGAGTATTCAGTGCTGCAGGTTCAATATTTACCGAAAAAAGGACTCGTCTGGCTATCCAAAATGTTGATGATCTAACATTCATTAAAATGAACCACAACTGGATTTCGAATTCTTTTGCCCCACCTTGCCCGGCAGACACCTAGCTTTCCTACGAAAAGCTCTTGCCTGTGGACTACTGTGAATTACTTTTCGAATGTCTAATTTGCTGCAGCTGATTGTCCAGCATACGACATGTTTACACCTCCCTAAATGGCCAAACTCCCCACACGGGGCCGTGGTATCGCGACTTGGTGCAAGCACCCGTGAGAGTGCTGTTTGTCTGAAGAGGTGGGTGTGCCCGCTTTTGGTCGACGGCACTGCCACTGGGTCCCTCATAGTACAATAAAGTGTCTCTGGCGGTGGTGGTGCGCACCCATGTCAGACACACTGTTGTAACATGAGAGGCCCTGGGCCTGTACCGCCGGCCACAAGAGAGTTCACCCAACCCCAGGTCAAACATTGCTCTACCACTTCCACAGATATCTCTCACACTTCCACCAATGTTTAGTCTATGCGCTGACATCCTTCCATTCCTGCCACTGACAATACCATTGTGTTGACATGTATGATGGTACTTAACATAGTCAGGGGCAGTGTCCTCTATTTACCACAGTAAATACTTTGCGCTAAATTAGTAGGTCTGAAACTACGCAGAGGATCCCACCTCTGAACCTAATGATTGCACCCTTTAGTGTTTTCGTTTTGTTTTAATGCGAGACATTCACATTTTTTTATTGTTTTGGACTACTAACTGGCAGACACTCATTACAATCGGCCTCCGCTGACCAGACCACTGCTGCCCGTCTACCCCTGGAACCAATTTTAAATTGCCTACAGCCAGCCCATTTTATTATGTTAAGCCTTCGAAGCCTGTCTGCGGCCCGTTCTTTCAACTACTACTACACTGACCTGTCTACTGCTGCCCATGTACTCCTGGAACCAATTATAAAGTGCCTACAGCCTGTCCAATTTTTTTATGTTAGGCCTTTGAAGCCTGTCTGCGGTCCCTCCTTCCACTAGGCCTCCACTGACCATTCTACTGCTGCCCGTGTACCCCTGGAACCAATTTTAAATTGCCTACAGCCCAATTTTTTTATGTTAGGCCTTTGAAGCCTGTCTGCGGTCCCTCCTTCCACTAGGCCTCCACTGACCATTCTACTGCTGCCCGTGTACCCCTGGAACCAATTTTAAATTGCCTACAGCCAGCCCAATTTTTTTTATGTTAGACCTTCGAAGCCTGTCTGCGGTCCCTCCTTCCACTAGGCCTCCACTGACCATTCTACTGCTGCCCGTGTACCCCTGAAACCAATTTTAAATTGCCTACAGCCAGCCCAATTTTTTTTATGTTAGGCCTTCGAAGCCTGTCTGCGGTCCCTCCTTCCACTAGGCCTCCACTGACCATTCTACTGCTGCCCGTGTACCCCTGGAACCAATTTTAAATTGCCTACAGCCCAATTTTTTTATGTTAGGCCTTTGAAGCCTGTCTGCGGTCCCTCCTTCCACTAGGCCTCCACTGACCATTCTACTGCTGCCCGTGTACCCCTGGAACCAATTTTAAATTGCCTACAGCCAGCCCAATTTTTTTTATGTTAGGCCTTCGAAGCCTGTCTGCGGTCCCTCCTTCCACTAGGCCTCCACTGACCATTCTACTGCTGCCCGTGTACCCCTGGAACCAATTTTAAATTGCCAACAGCCCTATTTTGTTATGTTAGGCCTTCGAAGCCTGTCTGCGGTCCCTCCTTCCACTAGACCTCCACTGACCATTCTACTGCTGCCCGTGTACCCCTGGAACCAATTTTAAATTGCCAACAGCCCTGTTTTGTTATGTTAGGCCTTCGAAGCCTGTCTGCGGTCCCTTCTTTCTACTACAATTACACTGACCAGACCATTGCTGCCCGTGTACCCCTGGAACCAAATTTAAATTGCCTACAGCCAGACCAATTTTTTTTATGTTAGGCCTTCGAAGCCTGTCTGCGGTCCCTCCTTCCACTAGGCCTCCACTGACCATTCTACTGCTGCCCGTGTACTCCTGGAACCAATTTTAAATTGCCTACAGCCAGCCCAATTTTTTTTATGTTAGGCCTTCGAAGCCTGTCTGCGGTCCCTCCTTCCACTAGGACTCCACTGACCATTCTACTGCTGCCCGTGTACCCCTGGAACCAATTTTAAATTGCCAACAGCCCTATTTTGTTATGTTAGGCCTTCGAAGCCTGTCTGCGGTCCCTTCTTTCTACTACTACTACACTGACCAGACCATTGCTGCCCGTGTACCCCTGGAACCAATTTTAAATTGCCAACAGCCCTATTTTGTTATGTTAGGCCTTCGAAGCCTGTCTGCGGTCCCTTCTTTCTACTACTCCTACACTGACCAGACCACTGCTGCCCGTGTACACCTGGAACCTATTTTTTATTGCATAGAGCATCCTTTTTTTAATAGTAGGCGTACAAAGTCTGTCTGCGGTCCACTATTGAAATTGTCCTCCACTGCCCAGAGCAATGCTGCCTGTGTACCCCTGTAACCTTTTTTAAGCTGCAGTGAGCCACAATTTTTGGTTTAAGTCCTACTACCTGTGTCTGTCTGCGCCACTCAATTCAGCTGTGTTCCTTTGAAAAAAGCTGAGCGTCAATAGTCTTGTTTTCAGCCTCTAGGAATTTTAAAACTGCATTGGGGGAACAACTTTGGTAGGGCCTACTAACGGTGTCTGCCGCCCCAAGGTGTGCCCCAGGTTTCGTCCACATTGCTTCGGTCTTCCGACTGTCGTTTAGTAGTTGTAGAAAACTACACTGCATTAGGCCTACAAATTGGGTATGGGGTGTAGAGAGATGGTGTGTTCCACTCCAAGGTGTTCCCCAGGTTTCCTCGCCATTGCTTCGATCTTAATGCTCTCATTTAGTAGTTGTTGGAAACTATACTGCATTAGGCCTACAAATTGTGTATGGGGTGTAGAGACGGTGTGTTCCACTCCAAGGTGTTCTCCAGGTTGCCTTTCCTGAGCTTCTATCTTCAGGCTCTCGTTTAGTAGCTGTTGGAAACTACACTGCATTAGGCCTACAAAATGGGTATGGGGTGTAGAGAGATGGTGTGTTCCACTCCAAGGTGTTCCCCAGGTTTCCTCGCCATTGCTTCGATCTTAATGCTCTCGTTTAGTAGCTGTTGGAAACTACAGTGCATTAGGCCTACAAATTGGGTATGGGGTGTAGAGACGGTGTGTTCCACTCCAAGGTGTTCTCCAGGTTGCCTTTCCTGAGCTTCTATGTTCAGGCTCTCGTTTAGTAGTTGTTGGAAACTACACTGCATTAGGCCTACAAAATGGGTATGGGGTGTAGAGAGATGGTGTGTTCCACTCCAAGGTGTTCCCCAGGTTTCCTCGCCATTGCTTCGATCTTAATGCTCTCGTTTAGTAGTTGTTGGAAACTACACTGCATTAGGCCTACAAATTGGGTATGGGGTGTAGAGACGGTGTGTTCCACTCCAAGGTGTTCTCCAGGTTGCCTTTCCTGAGCTTCTATCTTCAGGCTCTCGTTTAGTAGTTGTTGGAAACTACACTGCATTATGCCTACAAAATGGGTATGGGGTGTAGAGAGATGGTGTGTTACACTCCAAGGTGTTCCCCATGTTTCGTCCACATTGCTTCGGTCTTCCGACTCTCGTTTAGTAGTTGTAGAAAACTACACTGCATTAGGCCTACAAATTGGGTATGGGGTGTAGAGAGATGGTGTGTTCCACTCCAAGGTGTTCCCCAGGTTTCCTCGCCATTGCTTCGATCTTAATGCTCTCGTTTAGTAGTTGTTGGAAACTACACTGCATTAGGCCTACAAATTGGGTATGGGGTGTAGAGACGGTGTGTTCCACTCCAAGGTGTTCTCCAGGTTGCCTTTCCTGAGCTTCTATCTTCAGGCTCTCGTTTAGTAGTTGTTGGAAACTACACTGCATTAGGTCTACAAAATGGGTATGGGGTGTAGAGAGATGGTGTGTTCCACTCCAAGGTGTTCCCCAGGTTTCCTCGCCATTGCTTCGATCTTAATGCTCTCGTTTAGTAGTTGTTGGAAACTACACTGCATTAGGCCTACAAATTGGGTATGGGGTGTAGAGACGGTGTTTTCCACTCCAAGGTGTTCTCCAGGTTGCCTTTCCTGAGCTTCTATCTTCAGGCTCTCGTTTAGTAGTTGTTGGAAACTACACTGCATTAGGCCTACAAAATGGGTATGGGGTGTAGAGAGATGGTGTGTTCCACTCCAAGGTGTTCCCCAGGTTTCCTCGCCATTGCTTCGATCTTAATGCTCTCGTTTAGTAGTTGTTGGAAACTACACTGCATTAGGCCTACAAATTGGGTATGGGGTGTAGAGACGGTGTGTTCCACTCCAAGGTGTTCTCCAGGTTGCCTTTCCTGAGCTTCTATCTTCAGACTCTCGTTTAGTAGTTGTTGGAAACTACACTGCATTAGGCCTACAAAATGGGTATGTGGTGTAGAGAGATGGTGTGTTCCACTTCAAGGTGTTCCCCAGGTTTCCTCGCCATTGCTTCGATCTTAATGCTCTCGTTTAGTAGTTGTTGGAAACTACGCTGCATTAGGCCTACAAATTGGGTATGGGGTGTAGAGAGATGGTGTGTTCCACTCCAAGGTGTTCTCCAGGTTGCCTTTCCTGAGCTTCTATCTTCAGGCTCTCGTTTAGTAGTTGTTGGAAACTACACTGCATTAGGCCTACAAAATGGGTATGGGGTGTAGACAGATGGTGTGTTCCACTCCAAGGTGTTCCCCAGGTTTCCTCGCCATTGCTTCGATCTTAATGCTCTCGTTTAGTAGTTGTTGGAAACTACGCTGCATTAGGCCTACAAATTGGGTATGGGGTGTAGAGAGATGGTGTGTTCCACTCCAAGGTGTTCCCCAGGTTTCCTTGCCATTGCTTCGATCTTAATGCTCTCGTTTAGTAGTTGTTGGAAACTACGCTGCATTAGGCCTACAAATTGGGTATGGGGTGTAGAGAGATGGTGTGTTCCACTCCAAGGTGTTCCCCAGGTTTCCTCGCCATTGCTTCGATCTTAATGCTCTCGTTTAGTAGTTGTTGGAAACTAGGCTGCATTAGGCCTACAAATTGGGTATGGGGTGTAGAGAGATGGTGTGTTCCACTCCAAGGTGTTCCCCAGGTTTCGTCCACATTGCTTCGGTCTTCCGACTCTCGTTTAGTAGTTGTAGAAAACTACACTGCATTAGGCTTACAAATTGGGTATGGGGTGTACAGAGATGGTGTGTTACACTCCAAGGTGTTCCCCAGGTTTCGTCCACATTGCTTCGGTCTTCCGACTCTCGTTTAGTAGTTGTAGAAAACTACACTGCATTAGGCCTACAAATTGGGTATGGGGTGTAGAGAGATGGTGTGTTCCACTCCAAGGTGTTCCCCAGGTTTCCTCGCCATTGCTTCGATCTTAATGCTCTCGTTTAGTAGTTGTTGGAAACTACACTGCATTAGGCCTACAAATTGTGTATGGGGTGTAGAGACGGTGTGTTCCACTCCAAGGTGTTCTCCAGGTTGCCTTTCCTGAGCTTCTATCTTCAGGCTCTTGTTAAATAGTGGTTAAATGGAACAACTGCATTTGGCGTACTAGTTGGTTTGGGGCCTACTAACAGTGTCTGCCGCTCCTTGCTGTTCTACTGGTTTCCTGTCCTGAAATTCCATTTTCAGGCTCTCGTTAAGTAGTTGTTAATGTTAGACTGCATTTGGCCTACAAGTTGGGTTGGGGCCTACTATCGGTGTCTGCCACTCCTTGCTGTTCTCCTCCACTGAACAAAGCTTTGCCGCCTGTTTACTACGGTTGCCAATTTTGAACTGCATTTCGACTACTTACTGATTTGGGCCTACTCTCTGTGTCAGCCTCTCATTCCAGTTGTCCTCCACTGCAATGCCCCCTGGTTAGTCCTGTGTTACCAATTTTGAACTGCATTTAGCCCACTTTATTCTTTGGGCCTATATCTGTGTTTCCTCCTCATCCTGCCCATTGCCCAGCCAGTGATAGATGAGTCTGCTGGTACATTGACCCATAACGCAAAATTCCCCGTGCACGCTACACAGCAAGATTGTGACCCTGCTGAAAGTCAGGTTCCTCTTCCCGCATACCATACCACCTTACACGGGGACAAAGAGGAAGGTGCAGATGAAAGTGCAGGTTCCTTCATCAGGTGAGGGGAGGAATACTAGTTGGCGACGTCACTGGCACAGTGCCTCTCATAGTACACAAAAGTGTTGCTGCCGGTGGGAGGCGCCCCCGCCGTGCAAACACACCGCTGTACTTTGAGGGGCCCTGTGCCAGTGCCAATGCCAACGAGTGGGCTCCCCCTGCTTGCTCAGGATCTCAGCACTTGCAAAGTTGAAATACTTACATCTCCCTGCTCCACTGCCGTGACGTGTTCCAGATTTCCTGGGCCCACTAATTACTTGAACCAGCCCTACCCCCCACAACTTTAGCCAAATGACCCCCAATTTCAAATGCCTTCCAATTATTATAAGGTAAATTACGATTGACAAGCTTCTGTAACAAGAATGGATGTTTTTGCCATTAAAATGGGCAGTGTAGGTGTTTTCCTGGCCTCCACTCACTGCCGACTATGCTCCCCCATTGACTTGCATTGGGTTTCGTGTTTCGGGCGATACCCGACTTTTCGCGATAATCGGCCGATTCCACTCGACTCGACTTCTAAGATAGTCGGGTTTCGCGAAACACGGCTCGACTCTAAAAAGGTCAAGGTCGCTCAACCCTAGTCAGGGGGGCACTTGGGGGTTTCATCATCAGACTCGTTTCGAGTGCTACCTGCTTTCTTAAACATCGTTTGAATGAGTGTCGGGGACAGGGAAGAAACTTAAAAACAACGTGGATTGATTAAACATACTAAAGTTGTACGTGGTCAAGGCTAAAATCACATACAAAACTACAATAATGAGAATTACCAGCAAAAATAGAAAAAAATAGCTGAAAGGATACCAGCATATCAGAATATATGCAATAAAAGGTGCCAAATATATGCAATATTGTACAAAGAAAAACCTGGTAACAATGTTGTAAAACATACAAGTATGTCAGAAAATTCTTAGCAAACCAAAGTACAACAGTCTAAAATTATTTCTCTTCTAAGATTTAATCCTGTGGGGACCCTAGTATTTACAGAAAAAATCCAATATGCTTCCTAGCTGTAGAGCGTCCTTTCCAATCACCACCCTGAATGTGTTCTGGGACCTATAAAATAGCATACACAGAAACACTGGAAATTTGGCTGTTATGGCTGTTAGCAAAATGTCAGTCCAGAAAACAGCAATGAAAAACTGTAAAAAATATATATATATTTCCTCAACTTGAGGGTCATACATAGGTGAGAACAAGAGAAATTCCAAAAAGTTATGTATTGTTAGAATCATTATGTAGGAAAGAAGAGCACAAAACTATTATGATCGTTCAGTCCAAGGGGTGTGATTGTACTCAATCTTTATATCCATTTTGCCTTCTGTGCCAATAAACATTTCCAATTTCCCCTTCGGGGACTAATGAAGTCAATGCCTTTGACCACTAATCCTGTGAGGTCACAATTGTGGGCCATTTTGAAATGGCAGGGGATGGGTTTCAATTTTAAAGGGTCTTTCTCCAGACTCTCCCCTTTACATCCAAGACATGTTCCCACACTCGTCTCTTAAATTTGCGTGTGCTCATATCTACGTATATGAGGCCAAAAGGGTAGGTAGCGTGGTATTCAACAGCTTTGGTAGTACAGTTTATACTATGTGTTATAGTGTAGATCTTGCTGTTTTTCAAGTTAGTAAACTCTTTTGTGGTACAAATGTTTGTACATGCCACGTACTTACCACATGTAGAACATCCCCATGCTGGGCCTTTAGAGCCAAAAAGGCATCTTGGGGTCTCACCCCTGTGATAACTATGGTCAAGTTGGTCTTTTAAGTTTTGTGACCTTCTGAAGGCTATGGCTGGTGAAGGTCTAGCAAAGTAACAATACTGGCCAATGTTTCATGAGAATCTTATTCATTTTGTCACTTCTCGAATTGAAGTCCAATATGCAAAGCACCATAGATTACTGGTGATTGTCTATAATCTTGCTCTTGAGGAGTTTAGACCGATCAATTTGTTGTGCTCTGGTGTATGTTAGGTCTCGAGTTCCCGCTTCTGCACAGGGGGAATCTCGAGCCATCTCCGCTGCGGTCTCCCATTCTTATCCAGCCGCAGTGGAGTCTGCTCAGCAGGGACGTCGGTCCCAGCGTCTTGCTCAGTCTCACTCTGTACAGAGAGTTACTGCTGCTTCTTCAGCTTCTGCCATTAAAGCCAGTGCTGGTCAGCAGCGAGCAGACTTCTCTGGGACTAAGTCCTTGTCTGCACACACTGAGCATGACCAGGGCAAGATCTCCCGTTGGAGATCGAGGGTCATGTGCTCAGGCCCTGCAGCACATTCCATTGGTCCTCTTGGCAGGTCTTGGAAGGGCAAAGTTTCTGTGGCCACTTCCTGTGCTGCAACTATATAAACTGCGCATGACCGCACGGCCATGCGCTAGTGTACATTTGCATACGTGTGTTTGTTGTGCGTGCAAGTCGTCCTTGCATACCCTTTCCCTATTGAATGTCTGTTCGCGGAAGGTGTATGGTTGCTATCTAGCGCCCGACTTATCCTACAGCACGAATCACACATTACAGCGTCCAGTTGCTGTGACCGCCAGTACGGCGCCGTGCACTTCCTCTGTGCTTTCCTTACCCAAGCCTGGGTGGTTAGTGGCGTTCGTCAGTGCGGCACCGCATGCACTCTTGTGCCCTAATATTGTTATTTAGCTTCCTTACACACCCAGTTGCGGTGTTGTGCCAGCAAGGGTCTAATCAGACTTCAATCCTAGTTGGGGTTGAGTTCGCTGACTACTTGCTCGCGCTCTATGTGCGGTACCGCGATCCTGTGATGCAACAGGATCGCTTCCTTCACGCTGGGTGAAGTTTAACCCACGTGTGTATACTTATGAGTACCGCCATATAGTCCGTCATTACTTGGCAGCAGGTTCCATCTCTGCACGGTGGACCCCGGGCTGCGAACGCACCATACTCTATCTGTCTTAGTATTTGGTGCGTTCCGCTAGCCCTAACATTACACTAGCGCCAGGGTCTGGCTGGTAATGACGGACAAACAGCAATCCTTGCGGTATATCCAGCAGCTGGAGGGTAGGTTGGCGGCTCTTGAAAGCACAACCTCAGCTGTGGATGTTACCGCAGTTGCTGTACAGGCTGCTAGCGTGGCTGCAGCAACCCTGTCCATTGCCACCCCTGCTCCGACATTTTCTCGCCTCCCGCTGCCAGAAAAATTTTCTGGTGATAGCAAATTTTGTAGGGGATTTGTGAGTCAGTGCTCTATTCACCTCGAGCTCCTGGCTGCACGTTTTCCCACAGAGCGGGCTAAGGTGGGATTTATAGTGTCTCTCTTGTCGGACAGGGCGTTGGAATGGGCTACGCCGCTGTGGGAGCGTGGCGATCATGTGGTGCAGAGTGCTCCGCTGTTTCTGAGCACTCTGAAACAGGTCTTTTTAGGACCTCAAGTCACCCATGATACTGCGCTCCAACTGCTGGCATTAACTCAGTGTGAGTCCTTGGTCAGTCATTTTGCCGTCCAATTCCGCACTTTAGCTTCTGAGCTTCTGTCCATCACGGCACACTGGGTGAATGTGGTGGATGCAGGGTCCACAGGGGACATCAATTTCGGGACAGTTGTGCCTAGCCCACGGTCTAGGAAACAGTTGGCTGTAGGCGTTCGCACCCCCTCCTCCTCCTCCTCGTCCTCCTGCAGAAGCGACAGCTCTTCCACAGACCGCAGTCGGCCAACCACTCCATCGGCAGCTGACACTGTTGCACACCAGTTGTCCCATTATGGGCCAGCTACTGGCAAGCGTCAGCAGGCTGTATTGGCTATGAAGTGTTTGGGCGACAACAGACAACAGACAGTTCTGTCCGAGTTCTTGCAACAAGAAACGCAGTCGTGGCTGGGCACAGTAGATCTTGAGGCAGGCAAGGTAGTGAGTGATAACGGAAGGAATTTCATGGCTGCCATCTCCCTTTCCCAACTGAAACACATTCCTTGCCTGGCTCACACCTTAAACCTGGTGGTGCAGTGCTTATTGAAAACTTATCCTGGGTTCTCCGACCTGCTCCTCAAAGTGCGTGGACTTTGCTCACATATCCGACATTCGCCTGTACACTCCAGCCGTATGCAGACCTATCAGCGGTCTTTGAACCTTCTCCAGCATGGCCTAATCATAGACGTTGCAACAAGGTGGAACTCAACACTGCACATGCTTCAGAGACTGTGCCAACAGAGGCGGGCTGTTATGTTTTTGTGGGAGGATACACATACACGGGCAGGCAGTAGGATGGCAGACATGGAGTTGTCAGGTGTGCAGTGGTCGAAGATACAAGACATGTGTCAAGCCCTTCAGTGTTTTGAGGAATGCACACGGCTGGTTAGTGCAGACAACGCCATAATAAGCATGAGCATCCCCCTAATGTGTCTGCTGATGCAAAGTTTGACGCACATAAAGGATCAGGCGTCTGCACCAGAGGAAGAGGAAAGCCTTGATGACAGTCAGCCATTGTCTGGTCAGGGCAGTGTACAGGACGAGGTAGCGGGCGAAGAGGATGTGGAGGATGAGGAGGAGGATGGGGATGAGTATATTTTTAATGAGGAAGCTTTCCCGGGGGCACTGGAAATTGGTTGCGTGGCAAGGCCGGGTTCTGTTTTTTTGAGGGACACAAGTGACGTAGATTTGCCTGAAACTGCCCCTCAACCAATCACAACCGCAGATTTGACAACTGGAACTTTGGCCCACATGGCGGATTATGCCTTACGTATCCTCAAAAGGGACACACGCATTACTAAAATGATGAACGATGATGATTACTGGTTGGCCTGCCTCCTTGATCCTCGCTATAAAGGCAAATTGCAAAATATTATGCCACATGAGAACTTGGAACTAATATTAGCAACCAAACAATCAACTCTTGTTGACCGTTTGCTTCAGGCATTCCCAGCACACAGCACCCGTGATCGTTCTCACACGAGCTCCAGGGGGCAACAGACCAGGAGTGTTAGGGGTGCACACATCAGAAGTGGCGTTGGACAGAGGGGTTTTCTGACCAGGTTGTGGAGTGATTTTGCTATGACCGCAGACAGGACAGGTACTGCTGCATCAATTGAAAGTGACAGGAGACAACATTTGTCCAGTATGGTTACTAACTATTTTTCATCCCTTATCGATGTTCTCCCTCAACCGTCATTCCCATTTGATTACCGGGCATCAAAATTAGACACCTGGCCAGAATTGGCAGAATATGCATTGCAGGAGCTTGCTTGCCCGGCAGCTAGTGTCATATCAGAAAGAGTATTCAGTGCTGCAGGTTCAATATTAACCGAAAAAAGGACTCGTCTGGCTACCCAAAATGTTGATGATCTAACATTCATTAAAATGAACCACAACTGGATTTCGAATTCTTTTGCCCCACCTTGCCCGGCAGACACCTAGCTTTCCTACGAAAAGCTCTTGCCTGTGGACTACTGTGAATTACTTTTCGAATGTCTAATTTGCTGCAGCTGATTGTCCAGCATACGACATGTTTACACCTCCCTAAATGGCCAAACTCCCCACACAGGGCCGTGGTATCGCGACTTGGCGCAAGCACCCGTGAGAGTGCTGTTTGTCTGAAGAGGTGGGTGTGCCCGCTTTTGGTCGACGGCACTGCCACTGGGTCCCTCATAGTACAATAAAGTGTCTCTGGCGGTGGTGGTGCGCACCCAACGTCAGACACACTGTTGTAACATGAGAGGCCCTGGGCCTGTACCGCCGGCCACAAGAGAGTTCACCCAACCCCAGGTCAAACATTGCTCTACCACTTCCACAGATATCTCTCACACTTCCACCAATGTTTAGTCTATGCGCTGACATCCTTCCATTCCTGCCACTGACAATACCATTGTGTTGACATGTATGATGGTACTTAACATAGTCAGGGGCAGTGTCCTCTATTTACCACAGTAAATACTTTGCGCTAAATTAGTAGGTCTGAAACTACGCAGAGGATCCCACCCCTGAACCTAATGATTGCACCCTTTAGTGTTTTCGTTTTGTTTTAATGCGAGACATTCAAATTTTTTTATTGTTTTGGACTACTAACTGGCAGACACTCATTACAATCGGCCTCCGCTGACCAGACCACTGCTGCCCGTCTACCCCTGGAACCAATTTTAAATTGCCTACAGCCAGCCCATTTTATTATGTTAGGCCTTCGAAGCCTGTCTGCGGCCCGTTCTTTCAACTACTACTACACTGACCTGTCTACTGCTGCCCGTGTACTCCTGGAACCAATTATAAAGTGCCTACAGCCTGTCCAATTTTTTTATGTTAGGCCTTCGAAGCCTGTCTGCGGTCCCTCCTTCCACTAGGCCTCCACTGACCATTCTACTGCTGCCCGTGTACCCCTGGAACCAATTTTAAATTGCCTACAGCCAGCCCAATTTTTTTTGTTAGGCCTTCGAAGCCTGTCTGCGGTCCCTCCTTCCACTAGGCCTCCACTGACCATTCTACTGCTGCCCGTGTACCCCTGGAACCAATTTTAAATTGCCTACAGCCCAATTTTTTTATGTTAGGCCTTTGAAGCCTGTCTGCGGTCCCTCCTTCCACTAGGCCTCCACTGACCATTCTACTGCTGCCCGTGTACCCCTGGAACCAATTTTAAATTGCCTACAGCCAGCCCAATTTTGTTTATGTTGGACCTTCGAAGCCTGTCTGCGGTCCCTCCTTCCACTAGGCCTCCACTGACCATTCTACTGCTGCCCGTGTACCCCTGGAACCAATTTTAAATTGCCTACAGCCAGCCCAATTTTTTTTATGTTAGGCCTTCGAAGCCTGTCTGCGGTCCCTCCTTCCACTAGGCCTCCACTGACCATTCTACTGCTGCCCGTGTACCCCTGGAACCAATTTTAAATTGCCAACAACCCTATTTTGTTATGTTAGGCCTTCGAAGCCTGTCTGCGGTCCCTCCTTCCACTAGACCTCCACTGACCATTCTACTGCTGCCCGTGTACCCCTGGAACCAATTTTAAATTGCCAACAGCCCTGTTTTGTTATGTTAGGCCTTCGAAGCCTGTCTGCGGTCCCTTCTTTCTACTACAATTACACTGACCAGACCATTGCTGCCCGTGTACCCCTGGAACCAAATTTAAATTGCCTACAGCCAGACCAATTTTTTTTATGTTAGGCCTTCGAAGCCTGTCTGCGGTCCCCCCTTCCACTAGGCCTCCACTGACCATTCTACTGCTGCCCGTGTACCCCTGGAACCAATTTTAAATTGCCTACAGCCAGCCCAATTTTTTTTATGTTAGGCCTTCGAAGCCTGTCTGCGGTCCCTCCTTCCACTAGGACTCCACTGACCATTCTACTGCTGCCCGTGTACCCCTGGAACCAATTTTAAATTGCCAACAGCCCTATTTTGTTATGTTAGGCCTTCGAAGCCTGTCTGCGGTCCCTTCTTTCTACTACTATACTGACCAGACCATTGCTGCCCGTGTACCCCTGGAACCAATTTTAAATTGCCAACAGCCCTATTTTGTTATGTTAGGCCTTCGAAGCCTGTCTGCGGTCCCTTCTTTCTACTACTCCTACACTGACCAGACCACTGCTGCCCGTGTACACCTGGAACCTATTTTTATTGCATAGAGCATCCTTTTTTTAATAGTAGGCGTACAAAGTCTGTCTGCGGTCCACTATTGAAATTGTCCTCCACTGCCCAGAGCAATGCTGCCTGTGTACCCCTGTAACCTTTTTTAAGCTGCAGTGAGCCACAATTTTTGGTTTAAGTCCTACTACCTGTGTCTGTCTGCGCCACTCAATTCAGCTGTGTTCCTTTGAAAAAAGCTGAGCGTCAATAGTCTTGTTTTCAGCCTCTAGGAATTTTAAAACTGCATTGGGGGTACAACTTTGGTAGGGCCTACTAACGGTGTCTGCCGCCCCAAGGTGTGCCCCAGGTTTCGTCCACATTGCTTCGGTCTTCCGACTGTCGTTTAGTAGTTGTAGAAAACTACACTGCATTAGGCCTACAAATTGGGTATGGGGTGTAGAGAGATGGTGTGTTCCACTCCAAGGTGTTCCCCAGGTTTCCTCGCCATTGCTTCGATCTTAATGCTCTCATTTAGTAGTTGTTGGAAACTATACTGCATTAGGCCTACAAATTGTGTATGGGGTGTAGAGACGGTGTGTTCCACTCCAAGGTGTTCTCCAGGTTGCCTTTCCTGAGCTTCTATCTTCAGGCTCTCGTTTAGTAGCTGTTGGAAACTACACTGCATTAGGCCTACAAAATGGGTATGGGGTGTAGAGAGATGGTGTGTTCCACTCCAAGGTGTTCCCCAGGTTTCCTCGCCATTGCTTCGATCTTAATGCTCTCGTTTAGTAGTTGTTGGAAACTACACTGCATTAGGCCTACAAATTGGGTATGGGGTGTAGAGACGGTGTGTTCCACTCCAAGGTGTTCTCCAGGTTGCCTTTCCTGAGCTTCTATGTTCAGGCTCTCGTTTAGTAGTTGTTGGAAACTACACTGCATTAGGCCTACAAAATGGGTATGGGGTGTAGAGAGATGGTGTGTTCCACTCCAAGGTAACATAGTAACATAGTAACATAGTTAGTAAGGCCGAAAAAAGACATTTGTCCATCCAGTTCAGCCTATATTCCATCATAATAAATACCCAGATCTACGTCCTTCTACAGAACTACTTCCACTCCAAGGTGTTCTCCAGGTTGCCTTTCCTGAGCTTCTATCTTCAGGCTCTCGTTTAGTAGTTGTTGGAAACTACACTGCATTAGGCCTACAAAATGGGTATGGGGTGTAGAGAGATGGTGTGTTACACTCCAAGGTGTTCCCCAGGTTTCGTCCACATTGCTTCGATCTTCCGACTCTCGTTTAGTAGTTGTACAAAACTACACTGCATTAGGCCTACAAATTGGGTATGGGGTGTAGAGAGATGGTGTGTTCCACTCCAAGGTGTTCCCCAGGTTTCCTCGCCATTGCTTTGATCTTAATGCTCTCGTTTAGTAGTTGTTGGAAACTACACTGCATTAGGCCTACAAATTGGGTATGGGGTGTAGAGACGGTGTGTTCCACTCCAAGGTGTTCTCCAGGTTGCCTTTCCTGAGCTTCTATCTTCAGGCTCTCGTTTAGTAGTTGTTGGAAACTACACTGCATTAGGCCTACAAAATGGGTATGGGGTGTAGAGAGATGGTGTGTTCCACTCCAAGGTGTTCCCCAGGTTTCCTCGCCATTGCTTCGATCTTAATGCTCTCGTTTAGTAGTTGTTGGAAACTACACTGCATTAGGCCTACAAATTGGGTATGGGGTGTAGAGACGGTGTGTTCCACTCCAAGGTGTTCTCCAGGTTGCCTTTCCTGAGCTTCTATCTTCAGGCTCTCGTTTAGTAGTTGTTGGAAACTACACTGCATTAGGCCTACAAAATGGGTATGTGGTGTAGAGAGATGGTGTTTTCCACTCCAAGGTGTTCCCCAGGTTTCCTCGCCATTGCTTCGATCTTAATGCTCTCGTTTAGTAGTTGTTGGAAACTACACTGCATTAGGCCTACAAATTGGGTATGGGGTGTAGAGACGGTGTTTTCCACTCCAAGGTGTTCTCCAGGTTGCCTTTCCTGAGCTTCTATCTTCAGGCTCTCGTTTAGTAGTTGTTGGAAACTACACTGCATTAGGCCTACAAAATGGGTATGGGGTGTAGAGAGATGGTGTGTTCCACTCCAAGGTGTTCCCCAGGTTTCCTCGCCATTGCTTCGATCTTAATGCTCTCGTTTAGTAGTTGTTGGAAACTACACTGCACTAGGCCTACAAATTGGGTATGGGGTGTAGAGACGGTGTGTTCCACTCCAAGGTGTTCTCCAGGTTGCCTTTCCTGAGCTTCTATCTTCAGGCTCTCGTTTAGTAGTTGTTGGAAACTACACTGCATTAGGCCTACAAAATGGGTATGTGGTGTAGAGAGATGGTGTGTTCCACTTCAAGGTGTTCCCCAGGTTTCCTCGCCATTGCTTCGATCTTAATGCTCTCGTTTAGTAGTTGTTGGAAACTACGCTGCATTAGGCCTACAAATTGGGTATGGGGTGTAGAGAGATGGTGTGTTCCACTCCAAGGTGTCCTCCAGGTTGCCTTTCCTGAGCTTCTATCTTCAGGCTCTCGTTTAGTAGTTGTTGGAAACTACACTGCATTAGGCCTACAAAATGGGTATGGGGTGTAGAGAGATGGTGTGTTCCACTCCAAGGTGTTCCCCAGGTTTCCTCGCCATTGCTTCGATCTTAATGCTCTCATTTAGTAGTTGTTGGAAACTACGCTGCATTAGGCCTACAAATTGGGTATGGGGTGTAGAGAGATGATGTGTTCCACTCCAAGGTGTTCCCCAGGTTTCCTCGCCATTGCTTCGATCTTAATGCTCTCGTTTAGTAGTTGTTGGAAACTACGCTGCATTAGGCCTACAAATTGGGTATGGGGTGTAGAGAGATGGTGTGTTCCACTCCAAGGTGTTCCCCAGGTTTCCTGGCCATTGCTTCGATCTTAATGCTCTCGTTTAGTAGTTGTTGGAAACTAGGCTGCATTAGGCCTACAAATTGGGTATGGGGTGTAGAGAGATGGTGTGTTACACTCCAAGGTGTTCCCCAGGTTTCCTCTCCATTGCTTCGATCTTCTGGCTCTCGTTTAGTAGTTGTTGGAAACTACACTGCATTAGGCCTACAAATTGGGTATGGGGTGTAGAGAGATGGTGTGTTCCACTCCAAGGTGTTCCCCAGGTTTCGTCCACATTGCTTCGGTCTTCCGACTCTCGTTTAGTAGTTGTAGAAAACTACACTGCATTAGGCCTACAAATTGGGTATGGGGTGTACAGAGATGGTGTGTTACACTCCAAGGTGTTCCCCAGGTTTCGTCCACATTGCTTCGGTCTTCCGACTCTCGTTTAGTAGTTGTAGAAAACTACACTGCATTAGGCCTACAAATTGGGTATGGGGTGTAGAGAGATGGTGTGTTCCACTCCAAGGTGTTCCCCAGGTTTCCTCGCCATTGCTTCGATCTTAATGCTCTCGTTTAGTAGTTGTTGGAAACTACACTGCATTAGGCCTACAAATTGTGTATGGGGTGTAGAGACGGTGTGTTCCACTCCAAGGTGTTCTCCAGGTTGCCTTTCCTGAGCTTCTATCTTCAGGCTCTTGTTAAATAGTGGTTAAATGAAACAACTGCATTTGGCGTACTAGTTGGTTTGGGGCCTACTAACAGTGTCTGCCGCTCCTTGCTGTTCTACTGGTTTCCTGTCCTGAAATTCCATTTTCAGGCTCTCGTTAAGTAGTTGTTAATGTTAGACTGCATTTGGCCTACAAGTTGGGTTGGGGCCTACTATCGGTGTCTGCCACTCCTTGCTGTTCTCCTCCACTGAACAAAGCTTTGCCGCCTGTTTACTACGGTTGCCAATTTTGAACTGCATTTCGACTACTTACTGATTTGGGCCTACTCTCTTTGTCAGCCTCTCATTCCAGTTGTCCTCCACTGCAATGCCCCCTGGTTAGTCCTGTGTTACCAATTTTGAACTGCATTTAGCCCACTTTATTCTTTGGGCCTATATCTGTGTTTCCTCCTCATCCTGCCCATTGCCCAGCCAGTGATAGATGAGTCTGCTGGTACATTGACCCATAACGCAAAATTCCCCGTGCACGCTACACAGCAAGATTGTGACCCTGCTGAAAGTCAGGTTCCTCTTCCCGCATACCATACCACCTTACACGGGGACAAAGAGGAAGGTGCAGATGAAAGTGCAGGTTCCTTCATCAGGTGAGGGGAGGAATACTAGTTGGCGACGTCACTGGCACAGTGCCTCTCATAGTACGCAAAAGTGTTGCTGCCGGTGGGAGGCGCCCCCGCCGTGCAAACACACCGCTGTACTTTGAGGGGCCCTGTGCCAGTGCCAGTGCCAATGCCAACGAGTGGGCTCCCCCTGCTTGCTCAGGATCTCAGCACTTGCAAAGTTGAAATACTTACCTCTCCCTGCTCCACTGCCGTGACGTGTTCCAGATTTCCTGGGCCCACTAATTACTTGAACCAGCCCTACCCCCCACAACTTTAGCCAAATGACCCCCAATTTCAAATGCCTTCCAATTATTATAAGGTAAATTACGATTGACAAGCTTCTGTAACAAGAATGGATGTTTTTGCCATTAAAATGGGCAGTGTAGGTGTTTTCCTGGCCTCCACTCACTGCCGACTATGCTCCCCCATTGACTTGCATTGGGTTTCGTGTTTCGGGCGATACCCGACTTTTCGCGATAATCGGCCGATTCCACTCGACTCGACTTCTAAGATAGTCGGGTTTCGCGAAACACGGCTCGACTCTAAAAAGGTCAAGGTCGCTCAACCCTAGTCAGGGGGGCACTTGGGGGTTTCATCATCAGACTCGTTTCGAGTGCTACCTGCTTTCTTAAACATCGTTTGAATGAGTGTCGGGGACAGGGAAGAAACTTAAAAACAACGTGGATTGATTAAACATACTAAAGTTGTACGTGGTCAAGGCTAAAATCACATACAAAACTACAATAATGAGAATTACCAGCAAAAATAGAAAAAAATAGCTGAAAGGATACCAGCATATCAGAATATATGCAATAAAAGGTGCCAAATATATGCAATATTGTACAAAGAAAAACCTGGTAACAATGTTGTAAAACATACAAGTATGTCAGAAAATTCTTAGCAAACCAAAGTACAACAGTCTAAAATTATTTCTCTTCTAAGATTTAATCCTGTGGGGACCCTAGTATTTACAGAAAAAATCCAATATGCTTCCTAGCTGTAGAGCGTCCTTTCCAATCACCACCCTGAATGTGTTCTGGGACCTATAAAATAGCATACACAGAAGCACTGGAAATTTGGCTGTTATGGCTGTTAGCAAAATGTCAGTCCAGAAAACAGCAATGAAAAACTGTAAAAAATATATATATATTTCCTCAACTTGAGGGTCATACATAGGTGAGAACAAGAGAAATTCCAAAAAGTTATGTATTGTTAGAATCATTATGTAGGAAAGAAGAGCACAAAACTATTTTGATCGTTCAGTCCAAGGGGTGTGATTGTACTCAATCTTTATATCCATTTTGCCTTCTGTGCCAATAAACATTTCCAATTTCCCCTTCGGGGACTAATGAAGTCAATGCCTTTGACCACTAATCCTGTGAGGTCACAATTGTGGGCCATTTTGAAATGGCAGGGGATGGGTTTCAATTTTAAAGGGTCTTTCTCCAGACTCTCCCCTTTACATCCAAGACATGTTCCCACACTCGTCTCTTAAATTTGCGTGTGCTCATATCTACGTATATGAGGCCAAAAGGGTAGGTAGCGTGGTATTCAACAGCTTTGGTAGTACAGTTTATACTATGTGTTATAGTGTAGATCTTGCTGTTTTTCAAGTTAGTAAACTCTTTTGTGGTACAAATGTTTGTACATGCCACGTACTTACCACATGTAGAACATCCCCATGCTGGGCCTTTAGAGCCAAAAAGGCATCTTGGGGTCTCACCCCTGTGATAACTATGGTCAAGTTGGTCTTTTAAGTTTTGTGACCTTCTGAAGGCTATGGCTGGTGAAGGTCTAGCAAAGTAACAATACTGGCCAATGTTTCATGAGAATCTTATTCATTTTGTCACTTCTCGAATTGAAGTCCAATATGCAAAGCACCATAGATTACTGGTGATTGTCTATAATCTTGCTCTTGAGGAGTTTAGATCGATCAATTTGTTGTGCTCTGGTGTATGTTAGGTCTCGAGTTCCCGCTTCTGCACAGGGGGAATCTCGAGCCATCTCCGCTGCGGTCTCCCATTCTTATCCAGCCGCAGTGGAGTCTGCTCAGCAGGGACGTCGGTCCCAGCGTCTTGCTCAGTCTCACTCTGTACAGAGAGTTACTGCTGCTTCTTCAGCTTCTGCCATTAAAGCCAGTGCTGGTCAGCAGCGAGCAGACTTCTCTGGGACTAAGTCCTTGTCTGCACACACTGAGCATGCCCAGGGCAAGATCTCCCGTTGGAGATCGAGGGTCATGTGCTCAGGCCCTGCAGCACATTCCATTGGTCCTCTTGGCAGGTCTTGGAAGGGCAAAGTTTCTGTGGCCACTTCCTGTGCTGCAACTATATAAACTGCGCATGACCGCACGGCCATGCGCTAGTGTACATTTGCATACGTGTGTTTGTTGTGAGTGCAAGTCGCCCTTGGATACCCCTTCCCTATTGAATGTCTGTTCGCGGAAGGTGTATGGTTGCTATCTAGCGCCCGACTTATCCTACAGCACGAATCACACATTACAGCGTCCAGTTGCTGTGACCGCCAGTACGGCGCCGTGCACTTCCTCTGTGCTTTCCTTACCCAAGCCTGGGTGGTTAGTGGCGTTCGTCAGTGCGGCACCGCATGCACTCTTGTGCCCTAATATTGTTATTTAGCATCCTTACACACCCAGTTGCGGTGTTGTGCCAGCAAGGGTCTAATCGGACTTCAATCCTAGTTGGGGTTGAGTTCGCTG
This sequence comes from Ranitomeya imitator, assembly GCF_032444005.1. Taxonomy (NCBI): domain Eukaryota; kingdom Metazoa; phylum Chordata; class Amphibia; order Anura; family Dendrobatidae; genus Ranitomeya; species Ranitomeya imitator. The sequence goes on along the minus strand of NC_091283.1, from coordinate 73,351,303 downwards.
ACTACTTGCTCGCACTCTATGTGCGGTACCGCGATCCTGTGACGCAACAGGATCGCTTCCTTCACGCTGGGTGAAGTTTAACCCACGTGTGTATACTTATGAGTACCACCATATAGTCCATCATTACTTGGCAGCAGGTTCCATCTCTGCACGGTGGACCCCGGGCTGCGAACGCACCATACTCTATCTGTCTTAGTATTTGGTGCGTTCCGCTAGCCCTAACATTACACTAGCGCCAGGGTCTGGCTAGTAATGACGGACAAACAGCAATCCTTGCGGTATATCCAGCAGCTGGAGGGTAGGTTGGCGGCTCTTGAAAGCGCAACCTCAGCTGTGGATGTTACCGCAGTTGCTGTACAGGCTGCTAGCGTGGCTGCAGCAACCCTGTCCATTGCCACCCCTGCTCCGACATTTTCTCGCCTCCCGCTGCCAGAAAAATTTTCTGGTGATAGCAAATTTTGTAGGGGATTTGTGAGTCAGTGCTCTATTCACCTCGAGCTCCTGGCTGCACGTTTTCCCACAGAGCGGGCTAAGGTGGGATTTATAGTGTCTCTCTTGTCGGACAGGGCGTTGGAATGGGCTACGCCGCTGTGGGAGCGTGGCGATCATGTGGTGCAGAGTGCTCCGCTGTTTCTGAGCACTCTGAAACAGGTCTTTTTAGGACCTCAAGTCACCCATGATACTGCGCTCCAACTGCTGGCATTAACTCAGGGTGAGTCCTTGGTCAGTCATTTTGCCGTCCAATTCCGCACTTTAGCTTCTGAGCTGGATTGGTCGGATAAAGCTCTTATTCCCATATTTTGGAGGGGCCTGGCTGACCACGTTAAGGACGCTCTGGCCACTAGGGAGATTCCTGCCACACTGGAGGAGTTAATAACTGTCTCCACTCGAATTGACTTCCGTTTTAACGAGCGGAGGTTAGAGCGAGCCCAGTGTAGGCAGAGGTTTCGGCTGGCTCCTACCTTCGCCAAACCTCTGGAATCTCCGGTCCTGGTTCCTGAGTCACATGAGGCCAGGGAAGTGTCACAAGCGGGATCTAAGTCCCGGATCGCCTGTGCACTCAAGGTCTGTCATGTTTGCCAGCAGTCAGGACATCTAGCCACCAGATGTTCTCAGCGGTCGAGGAAACGTCAGCTGTTGTGAATTCTGTGGCTGAATTCACTCCTGTGGTCACAAGTGGTACTGCAGCTTCTGAGCTTCCTCCCTCAGGTGTTCTGGTGAGCTCGTTAACTGCTTCATTACTTAACTCCGCCTGATGCTGCTATCCTTGCTCCTTGTCAATGTTTCAGTGTTGGATCTGAGCTTCTCCTGATTGTTCCTGTGACCTGCTGCTCTGTATAGCTAAGTGCTTTTTGCTTTTTTGTTGCTTTTTTTCTGTCCAGCTTGTCTTTTGTTTTGCTGGAAGCTCTGAGACGCAAAGGGTGTACCGCCGTGCCGTTAGTTCGGCACGGTGGGTTTTTTTTGCCCCCTTTGCGTGGTTTTGCTTTAGGGTTTTTTGTAGACTGCAAAGTTCGCTTTACTATCCTCGCTCTGTCCTAGAATATCGGGCCCCACTTTGCTGAATCTATTTCATCCCTACGTTTTGTCTTTTCATCTTACTCACAGTCATTATATGTGGGGGGCTGCCTTTTCCTTTGGGGAATTTCTCTGGGGCAAGTCAGGCCTATTTTTCTATCTTCAGGCTAGCTAGTTTCTTAGGCTGTGCCGAGTTGCCTAGGTAGTTGTTAGGCGCAATCCACAGCCGCTTTTAGTTGTGTTTAGGATAGGATCAGGTGTGCAGTCTACAGAGTTTCCACGTCTCAGAGCTCGTTCTTGTATTTTTGGGTATTTGTCAGATCACTGTGTGCGCTCTGATCGCTAAGCACACTGTGTTTCTGGATTGCCTTCATAACACCTGTCATTAGCAAACATAACAGTCAGCGTCTAGTGGTAGTAGGTGGAGGTACACTAGACACGGCGATGTTTGCCTCTAAATTGTCCTTTAAGGGGACAATTACTATAGGCTCATTCTCCCACTCGGTAGAGCTCTGCCTGGATTCTGGGGCGGAGGGCAATTTTATGTCTTCTGCCTTCGCCCAACGTCACGCAATACCCCTGGTTATGCTAGCTCAACCAGTAACGGTACGAGTGGTGAATGGGTCGACACTGCCCTCACAGATAACACACCAGACCATCCCTTTTACTCTGTCCATGTCGCCATCTCATCAGGAGATTATATCTCTGCTCGTCATTCCTGAGGGAATTGATGAGGTCCTGTTGGGAATACCTTGGCTACGGTACCACTCTCTTCATATCGAGTGGTCCTCTGGCAGAATCCTGGGATGGGGCGAATCTTGTGGGGGTAGGTGTCAGAGGGAGTGCGTTCAGGTTGCTACTACAGAGGTACCCGCAGATCTTTCCTCTCTCCCCAAGCAGTATTGGTCTTATGCAGACGTGTTCTCCAAAAAGGCGGCGGAGATCCTTCCGCCCCATCGCCCCTATGACTGTCCTATTGATCTCTTGCCTGGTGCTGAGCCTCCCCGGGGTCGAGTCTATCCGCTATCTCTCCAGGAGACGGAGGCCATGTCACAGTACATCCAGGAAAATCTGGCAAGTGGATTCATTAGGAAGTCAGTGTCACCTGCTGGGGCAGGGTTCTTCTTCGTGCAGAAGAAGAATGGGGAACTACGTCCATGCATAGACTACAGGGGTCTTAACGCCATCACCGTTAAAAATAAGTATCCTTTGCCCTTGATATCTGAGCTCTTCGATAGGCTTCGGGGAGCAAGGGTATTTACTAAACTAGATCTGCGGGGTGCTTACAAACTGATTCGCATCCGTGAGGGGGACGAATGGAAGACGGCTTTTAACACCAGGGATGGGCACTATGAATATCTGGTGATGCCCTTCGGGCTCTGTAATGCCCCAGCCGTTTTCAAGACTTTGTGAATGATATCTTCCGGGATATGCTTTCCACCTCGGTCGTAGTCTATCTGGATGATATTCTCATCTACTCTCCAGATATTGACTCCCACCGGAGAGATGTTTGCAAAGTCTTCGACCTCCTACGGGCAAACTCCCTCTATGCCAAGTTGGAGAAGTGTATGTTTGAGCAGGAGTCCTTACCTTTCCTAGGCTACATCATCTCTGCCCAGGGATTGGCTATGGATCCTGCCAAACTACAGGCTGATGGACTGGCAGGAACCCCATTCTCTTAAAGCGGTGCAGCGCTTTATGGGGTTCATTAATTATTATCGCCAGTTCATTCCGCACTTCTCAACTTTGGTAGCTCCCTTGGTTGCCCTCACCAAGAAGGGGGCGAATCCCAAATTGTGGTCTGAGGAGGTCTCCAAGGCCTTTAACTCTATAAAGTCACACTTCGCTAGCGCTCCCATCCTACATCGCCCCGATGTTGATAAGCCATTTATCATGGAGGTAGATGCCTCTTCTGTGGGTGCTGGAGCAGTCCTCTTCCAAAAGGATGCTCAAGGTCGGAAGCATCCTTGCTTCTTTTTCTCCAAGACCTTCTCACCAGCAGAGAGGAATTATTCCATCGGGGACAGGGAGTTGCTAGCCATGAAGTTGGCTTTCTCGGAGTGGAGACATCTCTTGGAGGGAGCACGTTTTCCCTTCCAAGTCTTCACAGACCATAAAAATTTGGTGTACCTGCAGACAGCCCAGTGGTTGAATTCTCGCCAGGCCAGATGGTCCTTATTCTTCCCCAGGTTTCATTTCACCCTCCATTTTCTTTCTGGGGAGAACAACATTCGGGCCGACGCTCTCTCTCGCTCCGTTGTGTCATCTGCGGAGGAAGAGGAGCCTCGGCTTATTGTCCCCACCGAGAGCTTGAGAACTGTGGCCCCGGTTTCGCTAGAGTCTGTGCCTCCGGGCAAGACTTTTGTACCATCCAGTTTGCGACCGGAGGTTCTCTCTTGGGCACACTCATCCAGGGTGGGTGGACATTTTGGTACCAAAAGGACATCTGAGTTACTGGCGAGGACATACTGGTGGCCGCATATGGCTCGTGATGTCGCAGAGTATGTTCGGGCGTGTGTCTCTTGCGCCAAGAACAAGACTCCTCGGCAACGGCCAGCTGGTTTGCTTTATCCTCTGCCGGTGGCGGACAGGCCCTGGGAGATGGTCGGGATGGACTTTGTGGTGGGCTTACCCAAGTCTCGTAACTGCACCATTATCTGGGTGATCACCGACCATTTTTCCAAAATGGTGCACTTGGTGCCTCTTCCACGGCTACCTTCTGCACGGGCGTTGGCTGTCTTGTTCGCCAAGCATATCTTTCGCCTACACGGTATGCCAGATTAAATTGTTAGTGACCGGGGTCCCCAGTTTGCGTCTCGATTCTGGAGAGAGCTTTGTCGTCTACTCAGTATTGAGTTGAATCTCTCTTCGGCATATCATCCCGAGACGAATGGGTTGGTAGAGAGGGCCAACCAGACCTTGGCCACATATTTACGACATTTTGTTTCTGCCAGGCAGGATGACTGGGCATCCTTGCTACCGTGGGCACAGTTTGCACTTAACAATGCCGTAGCCGACTCCACCGGTCAGACTCCATTCCTCCTAAATTACGGCCAGCATCCGCGTGTTCCTGTGCCCATGCCTGTGTCTTCTGCTGATTCCAGGGTGGCAGACTGGGCTGTGGAGGCACGGGACATTTGGGACCGCACGCAGGATGCCATTCGGGCCTCCAAGGAGAGAATGAGGTCCTCCGCCGATGTTCATCGGCGCCCCGCTCCGACCTTTGCTCCTGGCGACTTGGTGTGGCTCTCCGCCCGTAACATCAGGCTGCGAGTTGAGTCCACTAAGTTTGCTCCTCGCTACTTGGGTCCCTTCAAGGTTCTCGAACAGGTTAATCCTGTGGTCTACCGTTTGGCTCTTCCTCCACGCTTGGGTATCACCGACACCTTTCATGTGTCCCTCTTGAAACCCGTATACAGTCATCTGCCGGGACATCGGGTTCGTCTACGGACGATTACGAGGTGAACGCTATTTTGGGGTGCAAGGTGGTACGCGGCAAAAAGTTCTATCTGGTGGATTGGAAGGGTTATGGCCCAGAGGACAGGTCATGGGAGCCTGCTGAAAACATTTGGGCCCCACAGCTCATTGCTGCCTTCGAGCGTAGCGAAGCCCAAGGAGGGGGGGGCCCTAGGAGGGGGGGTAATGTTAGGTCTCGAGTTCCCGCTTCTGCACAGGGGGAATCTCGAGCCATCTCTGCTGCGGTCTCCCATTCTTATCCAGCCGCAGAGGAGTCTGCTCAGCAGGGACATCGGTCCCAGCGTCTTGCTCAGTCTCACTCTGTACAGAGAGTTACTGCTGCTTCTTCAGCTTCTGCCATTAAAGCCAGTGCTGGTCAGCAGGGAGCAGACTTCTCTTGGACTAAGTCCTTGTCTGCACACACTGAGCATGCCCAGGGCAAGATCTCCCGTTGGAGATCGAGGGTCATGTGCTCAGGCCCTGCAGCACATTCCATTGGTCCTCTTGGCAGGTCTTGGAAGGGCAAAGTTTCTGTGGCCACTTCCTGTGCTGCAACTATATAAACTGCGCATGACCGCACGGCCATGCGCTAGTGTACATTTGCATACGTGTGTTTGTTGTGAGTGCAAGTCGTCCTTGGATACCCCTTCCCTATTGAATGTCTGTTCGCGGAAGGTGTATGGTTGCTATCTAGCGCCCGACTTATCCTACAGCACGAATCACACATTACAGCGTCCAGTTGCTGTGACCGCCAGTACGGCGCCGTGCACTTCCTCTGTGCTTTCCTTACCCAAGCCTGGGTGGTTAGTGACGTTCGTCAGTGCGGCACCGCATGCACTCTTGTGCCCTAATATTGTTATTTAGCTTCCTTACACACCCAGTTGCGGTGTTGTGCCAGCAAGGGTCTAATCGGACTTCAATCCTAGTTGGGGTTGAGTTCGCTGACTACTTGCTCGCGCTCTATGTGCGGTACCGCGATCCTGTGACGCAACAGGATCGCTTTCTTCATGCTGGGTGAAGTTTAACCCACGTGTGTATACTTATGAGTACCGCCATATAGTCCGTCATTACTTGGCAGCAGGTTCCATCTCTGCACGGTGGACCCCGGGCTGCGAACGCACCATACTCTATCTGTCTTAGTATTTGGTGCGTTCCGCTAGCCCTAACAGTGTAGGCATGACATATTGTCTTTCTCCCATATCCTCGATCTCTGAAGCGCATACGCAAGTCATTGGCCTGCTTTTCAAAGGAAGAGTCATTTGAGCATATCCTTCTGGCTTACAAGAACTGTCCAGTCAGGATGTTTCTGACTAAATGTTTTGGATTTTGGGAGGTAGCGTGTAGCAAGGTGTTGGCTGAGATACTTTTTCAAAATAAATCTGTTTGTAATGAGCCAAAGTCGTCAACTTGAATGGAGATATCCAAGAAATCAATCATATGTTTACTCGTTTAGAATTTCAGTCTAATATTGTAATTGTTGGTGTTCAAATCATTTATAAAGGATTACAAATTTTCTTGTGTCCCCTGCTAAATCATGAGGACATCATCTATCTACCTTCACCATGAGATGACCCTGTCACTAAGAATTGATCAATCTGAAAGATGTGACCTTCCCACAGCCCTAGGAATAAGTTTGCATATGAGGGCGCACATGAGGCCCCCAATGTAGTTTCTTGGAGCTGTAGGTAGAAGACTTCACGGAACATGAAAAAGTTGTGCGTGAGATCAAAGGTCAAAGCTTTGACCAAACAATCAAAGAAATCTTTCTCCAATCCACTTGATCTCAGAAAAAAGTCAGCTGCATGAATCCTATCTTGGTGACAGATCAAGGTGTACAGTGACTAAAAGTCACATATCACTAGGTACATACAGTATTTGTTTCTAACTGAATACCATCAAGTTTTGAGCGGAGAGAGTCTCAGCGAGAAGTTTAAGATAGTGGTCTATCAATCTGCAAAGAGGGTCAAATTGTTGATACCTGACACGATAGGCCTAACTGGTGGTACTTCTGGATCCTTGTGCATTTGGTGTATTTTGCTTGCCGCAGTTGGGCCATAGACCTTCCATTTGTTTTGTTGTCAACACATCTTGTGAGACTGCATCTGACAGTAATTGTTACAGTTCACTCCTAAATTTCGACAAAGGATTAAATATTAGTTTATGATAAAAATCAGGATTTCCCAGTTGTGTCATAGTTTCTTATTCATATGCCTCAATAGGCCAGATGACAATGTTACCCCCATTGTCAGACAGCTTACTAATCACCCCTTTCAGACATTGAAGATCCTTAAAGAAGTTGTCCACTACTTGAACAACTTCTTCTTATACCCCTCACTTGGCCACCATAAAAGCTACTCCCCTCCCGTGCTAGTACAGTTCCACTCGGTGTAGGCATTCGGTCTCAGGGGGCTCCCGCACTGTTGCTGTGACACCTGATGCCTGCGCCCATCCTCTTGATGTTCAATTTGTCAGAAGGCAGAGAAAGTGACGTCAGCGCTGATTGGGTGCCGGCTTCACATGTCACAGCAAAAGCACAGCAGCTCAGGTAGAACGACTGTCAACACCACGAGAACAGCGCAGGCATGGTTTCTGGAATCTGTTGGATATCCTGCATAACCAGATGTTTAAATAAGTCTACCTCAGGGAATGCCAAGATTTGTGGGATGGGAATTTTTTGAACCTAAGAAGGAGTTGTTGTGGGATACTTACCTCTGTCCGATTCATAAGCGAGTTGTTCTAGAATTTGAAGTGCTTCCTTCTCCACTGTTGTGTGGAATAAAGAGTCTGTTGATTGGTGGTAGTGCAATTTTTTGAAAATAAGTTTCTGGACAAACAAATGTAAGTCTTTCACGACTTTGCTTAAAACTGAAACTTAGGACGAGGACAGTGGTACATTGGACAGGTGAATTACCTTAAGTCACTTCATTGGTTGAGTACCCTCCAGAACTTTGTTGGTATCTATCTATGCATCTTCTTCCATTAAATCACCAGTAATGGTCTACTTTCATTTACTATATTTTAGGGGATATCTCTCACTATTTGTTGATGATGTGGTCGATGTCCCTGCTGTTGAAAGATCAACAGATTCCGATGTGGGGAATCTCTGTTTTAGACAAGTTTTTTTTTACTCCATCTAAACATCTTATTTTGTTTCTAGTCTTGTAAATCTCATTGCAATTTTCTGGTTTTAGTTATGGAAATTTGATTTTGCCATTCCACACAACTTTTATAAACTTCTTTTTTTAAAACTTCCAGCTCTTCCGGGGAACACTCATTTCTAGATCTAAGTCTGATAAGTGTTTCCCCAATCATTTCGATGAGAGTCTCCATGAATGTTGTGAAGCATGTGTCACATGTTGTTTCTCATTGAAGGCGAAGAGTATTGTCCTCGACAGGGAACGAGGGAAAGACCTGTACTCTCAGTCCTCTCGCGGTCAAGCTTTTAGAGATGTAGCTTTCCAGGGAAACCTTATTCCACCAAATACATGTGCGACGGTTGAGTATGTTTTTAACAGTCTTTTTAATGATGTTTTGTGGACTGAGTCTTGTACCTTTTCTGTTGTCTCTCACTTGCAAATACATTTTGAGCACATATGAGCCAGGACGCATCTCAGCTTCTGTAATCCATAGTAGGATAGGATGAGGATTCACTGAAAGAATCAGAAAGAGATACATCTAATGAATAATCCCATATAGAAATAGGCTGTAAAGCAATACACAATGCAAGTTCTCCAAAAATATGCTTTGCATAGGGGCCAAAGTTAACCCTTTTACCCCTGAAGGTGGTTTGAACGTTAATAACCAGGCCAATTTTTTACAATTCTGACCACTGTTTCTTTATGAGATACTAACTGTGGAATGCTTCAACGGATCCCAGTGATTCTTAGATATTTTTTCATGACATATTGCAATTCATGACAGTGGTAACATTTCTTTGATATGACTTGCATTTATTTGTGAAAAAAAAGAAATTTGGGAAAAATGTTGTAATTTTCAAACTTTGACTTTACATGCCCTTAAATCAGAGATATGCCATACAAAATAGTTAATAAGTAAAATTTACATCAACACAATTTTGGAACACATTTTTTTTTGTTAGGATGTTATAAGGGTTAAAAGTTGACCAGCGATTTCTAATTTTTACAACAAAATGTACAAAACCATTTTTTTTAGGGACCACATCACATTTGAAGCAACGTTGAGGGATCTATATGATAGAAGATACCAAAAAGTGACACCATTCTAAAAACTGCACCCCTCTAGGTGCTCAAAACCGAAATCAAGAAGTTTATTAACCCTTCAGGTGGTTCACAGGAATTTTTGAAATGTGGGAAAAAATAATGAATATTTAACTTTTTTCACAAAAAAATTACTTCAGATATTAGGGAGAAAACTACTGTTTGGGCGCACAGCAATGGTTATTTTAGCCTCAAATTTTGAATTTTCATAAGGGTAACAGGAGAAATTGCACCACACATTTTGTAGTGCAATTTCTCCAGAGTACGCTGATACCACATATGAGGAAGAAAACTACTGTTTGGGCGCACGGCAGGGTTTGGAAGGGAAGGAGTGTCATTTGGCTTTTTGAAAGTAACATTTCCTGGAATAGCTGGCAGACATCATGTCCTATTTGGAGAACCCCTGAGATGCCTAAACAGTAGAAGCCACCCACAAGTGACCCCATTTTGGAAACTAGACCCCTCAAAGAATGTACTTAGATGTATGGTGAGCACCTCGAACCCCCAGATGCTTCATAGAAGTTTATAACGTTGAGCCATGAAAATAAAAAAAAATCACAATTTCCCTACAACAATGTTATTTGACCCCAAATGTTTCTTTTTTATAAAGGTAATGGGAGAAATTGCACCATAAAATTTGTAGTGTAATTTCTCCTGAGAACGCCAATACCCCATATGTGGAGGAATATTACTTTTCAGTCACAGTGCAAAGCTCAGAAGGGAAGAAGCGCCATATTGGAGTTCAGCTTTTGTTGGAATGGTGTGAGGGTGCCATGTCACATTGGCACAGCCCCTGAGGTGCCAGAACAACAGAAACTACCTATTGTGAACTCATTTTACAAACTACACTCCCCAATGAATTCAACTAGTAGTACAGTGATCAGATTGGCACTCACAGAATTTTATACCACTGAGTGACGAAGAAAGAATAAATTACATTTTTACCACTAAAATGTTTTTTGCCCCAAGTTTTTAATTTTTCTAAGGGCTAATAGGATTTTTTTGCAACAAACTGAGGTCCATTTTTTCTTGAGTGCGCTAATACTTTACATGAAATCAGGAAATATTTTTCAAGCACAGTACGAAGCTCAGTAGGCAAGGATCGCCAGATTTTACTATTATGGCTTGCAGGTGCAATGACCCACTGGGAGAACCCATAAGGTACCAGAACAGCAGAACCCCCATTTTACAAACTACACCTCTCAATGAGTTAATCTAGGGGTGCAGTGATCAAATTAACACCACGGTTGTGTCACAGAATTTTATACCATTGGGCAGTGAAGAAAAAATGACTACATTTATGTTTATTTATGATAGGCTTTACAACGCTTTTATACTCTTTGTACCTATGAAAAAGTTTTTAAAGGGAACCACATCAATCAAAGCTGGAAGACAATGATTACCAGAGGATAGGAGAGACAGATGCCTATTGGACTGGACCTTCCAGATTTGCATACAGCGTGGGAGCAATTCTAAAGGTTTTTTGGGGGTATACAGAGAGAATCTGCACAGTCTCTGATGAAGGTGATGTTATTTATTAATACACGAAAAAACTAGACAGGTTCACTTTAATATATAGTTTTTGTCTTATGTGTGGTTTTATTAACTGACTGATGGTTATCAATGTGTGCACACTTCCCCTTTGAGAAAGTGATCAGGCGAAACGTGCATCAGGGGCTGTGGGAAGGCTACATAGCAGTCCGGACCAACTATGACTATGGGTGAGCATACACTTTTCCATTAACATATGTGAACATGGGATAGATTAGATCAGAGTGTAACATGGGTTCACGGTGTTTGATACATGGAGTATTACCTTGTGATTATTGATATTTAAGCAATTTTGCTTACTCACCCTGGTCATATCATGGACCTATGTCCTATCTCTTGTGTATCGGTTGGTTCTTTCCTCTTTTTTGCATGTCGGATTTTTTATATATTCTGTCATGTGTGATTTTTTTGTATTACATTTTTAATATCAGAATTAAAGTTTATATCTACTATAAGATTGTCTAAGGGTCACTTCCGTCTTTCTGTCTGTCCTTTTGTCTGTCTGTCACGGATATTCATTGGTCGCGGCCTCTGTCTGTCATGGAAATCCAAGCCGCTGATTGGTTGTGGCAAAACGCCCACGACCATTGCCACGACCAATCAGCGACGGGCACAGTCCGGCGGCAACATGGCCGCTCCTTCCTCCCCGCAGTCAGTGCCCGCTCCATACTCCCCTCCAGTCAGCCCTCACACATGGTTAATTCCAGCGTTAATAGACCGCGGTGTAACGCACTCCATTAACGCAGCTATTAAACCTGTGTGACCAACTTTTTACTATTGATGCTGCGTATGCAGCATCAATAGTAAAAATATCTAATGTTACAAATAATAACAATAAAAAAAAATTATTTTCACACTCCGACGTCGCACCCTGTTCTCGGCAGTGCAAGCGGCAGGCTCCGGTGCCAAGGATGCTATGCGAGAAGGACCTGCAATGATGTCACGGTCATGCGACCGTGACGTCATCACAGGTCCTGCGCTCATACCAACCCTGGGACAGGAAGCTGCCGTGTGCACCGCACACAGGCGCCAGGACAACAATGGGCCCTCGGAAGGTGAGTATATGTTTATTTTCTATTTTAAGTCTTTTTTAACCTGTTACATATGTGGCTGGGCAATATACTACGTGGCTGGGCAATATACTACGTGACTGGCCAATGTACTACGTGACTGGGCAGTATACTACGTGTCTGTGCTGTATATTACGTGGCTCTGTGCTGTATACTACGTCGCTGTGCAATATACTACGTGGCTGGGCAATATACTATGTGACTGGGCAATATACTACATGACTGGGCAATATACTACGTGACTGGGCAATATACTACGTGGCTGGGCAATATACTATGTGGCTGGGCAATATACTACGTAGCTGAGCAATATAGTACGTGACTGGGCAATATACTACATGACTGGGCAATATACTACATGACTGGGCAATATACTACGTGACTGGGCAATATACTACGTCACTGGGCAATATAATATGTGACTGGGCAATATACTACGTGGCTGGGCAATATACTACGTGGCTGGGCAATATACTACATGGCTGGGCAATATACTACGTGGCTAGGCAATATACTACATGGCTGGGCAATATACTACGTGGGCTGTGCAATATACTACGTGGCTGTGCAATATACTACGTGGACATGCATATTCTAGAATACCTGATGCGTTAGAATCGGGCCACCATCTAGATTTATTATAATTTGGTGTGTATATTTCCTTTCGCTGGTTTTCAAAGGTTCACTTTAATATATATTTTTTGTCTTATGTGTGGTTTTATTAACTGACTGATGGCTGTTGTGAATTCTGTGGTCGAGCTCCCTCCTGTGGTCATGAGTGGTACTTCGGCTGGTTCTGTCTATGAGCTTCCTCTGGTGGATGTGAGTGGGGCTGCGGCTTCTGAGTTTCCTTCCTCAGGTGACGAGGTTAAGTCGTTAGGTGCTGCTCTATTTAACTCCACCTAGTTCTTTGTTCCTTGCCTCCAGTCAATGTTCCAGTATTGGTCTTGCTCTCTCCTGGATCGTCTTGTGGCCTGTCTGCCCTGCATAAGCTAAGTTCTGCTTGTGTTACTTTTGTTTGCTATTTTTTCTGTCCAGCTTGCTATATTTGTTTTTCTTGCTTGCTGGAAGCTCTGGGACGCAGAGGGAGCACCTCCGTGCCGTCAGTCGGTACGGAGGGTCTTTTTGCGCCCTCTGCGTGGTTGTTTGTAGGTTTTTGTGCTGACCGCAAAGCTATCTTTACTATCCTCGGTCTATTCAGTAAGTCGGGCCTCACTTTGCTAAAACCTATTTCATCTCTGTGTTTGTATTTTCATCTTTACTCACAGTCATTATATGTGGGGGGCTGCCTTTTCCTTTGGGGAATTTCTCTGAGGCAAGGTAGGCTTATTTTTCTATCTTCAGGGCTAGCTAGTTTCTCAGGCTGTGCCCGAGGCGCCTAGGTCTGGTCAGGAGCGCTCCGTGGCTACCTCTAGTGTGGTGTGATAGGATTAGGGATTGCGGTCAGCAGAGTTCCCACGTCTCAGAGCTCGTCCTATGTTATTAGTAACTATCAGGTCACTTTGTGTGCTCTTAACCACCAGGTCCATTGTGTTTCTGAATCACCAGTTCATAACAGTACTGGAGGCCCAAAGTACTAATGCTTCTCAATAGAGGGAAAAGAGAAGTTCTGAGACCATTTTTTTTCTCTGCACTGTGTTTTGTCTTTCTGTTCCCCTAGACATTTGGGTGGTTCAGGACACAGGTGTAGTGATGGACATTAAAGGTCTGTTTTCTTGTGTGGATCATCTCGCTGCAAGAGTACAAAATATTCAAGACATTGTGGTTCAGAAATCTATGTTAGAACCTAGAATTCCTATTCCTGACTTATTTTCTGGAGATAGAGCTAAGTTTCTGAATTTCAAAAATAATTGTAAACTGTTTCTGGCTTTGAAACCCCGCTCCTCTGGTGACCCAGTTCAACAAGTTAAGATCATTATTTCTTTATTACGTGGCGACCCTCAAGACTGGGCATTTTCTCTTGCGCCAGGAGATCCTGCATTATGCGATATTGATGCGTTTTTTCTGGCGCTCGGATTGCTGTATGATGAACCTAATTCAGTGGATCAGGCAGAGAAAAATTTGCTGGCTCTGTGTCAGGGTCAGGATGAGGTAGAGATATATTGTCAGAAGTTTAGGAAGTGGTCTGTGCTCACTCAGTGGAATGAATGTGCGCTGGCAGCAATTTTCAGAAAGGGTCTCTCTGAAGCCCTTAAGGATGTCATGGTGGGATTTCCTATGCCTGCTGGTCTGAATGAGTCTATGTCTTTGGCCATTCAGATCGATCGACGCTTACGTGAGCGTAAAAATGTGCACCATTTGGCGGTATTATCTGAGCATAAACCTGAGCCTATGCAATGTGATAGGACTTTGACCAGAGCTGAACGGCAAGAACACAGACGTCGGAATGGGCTGTGTTTTTATTGTGGTGATTCCACTCATGCTATCTCCGATTGTCCTAAGCGCACTAAGCGGTTCGCTAGGTCTGCCACCATTGGTACGGTACAGTCGAAATTTCTTTTGTCCGTTACTTTGATCTGCTCTTTGTCATCCTATTCTGTCATGGCATTTGCGGATTCAGGCGCTGCCCTGAATTTGATGGACTTGGACTTTGCTAGGCGCTGTGGGTTTTTCTTGGAGCCCTTGCAGTATCCTATTCCATTGAGAGGAATTGATGCTACGCCTTTGGCCAAGAATAAGCCTCAGTACTGGACCCAACTGACCATGTGCATGACTCCTGCGCATCAGGAGGATATTCGCTTTTTGGTGTTGCATAATCTGCATGATGTGGTCGTGTTGGGGTTGCCATGGCTACAAGTCCATAACCCAGTATTGGATTGGAAATCTATGTCTGTGTCCAGCTGGGGTTGTCAGGGGGTACATGGTGATGTTCCAGTTCTGTCTATTTCATCATCCACACCTTCTGAGGTCCCAGAGTTCTTGTCGGATTACCGGGATGTATTTGATGAGCCCAAGTCCAGTGCCCTACCTCCGCATAGGGATTGCGATTGTGCTATCGATTTGATTCCTGGTAGTAAGTTCCCTAAGGGTCGACTGTTTAATTTGTCTGTACCTGAGCACGCCGCTATGCGGAGTTACGTAAAGGAATCCTTGGAGAAGAGTCATATTCGCCCGTTGTCGTCGCCATTGGGAGTAGGGTTCTTTTTTGTGGCCAAGAAGGATGGTTCGTTGAGACCTTGTATTGATTACCGCCTTCTAAATAAAATCACAGTCAAATTTCAGTACCCCTTGCCGCTGCTGTCTGATTTGTTTGCTCGGATTAAGGGGGCTAGTTGGTTCACTAAGATAGATCTTCATGGTGCGTATAATCTTGTGCGTATTAAACAGGGCGATGAATGGAAAACAGCATTTAATACGCCCGAGGGCCATTTTGAGTACCTGGTTATGCCATTCGGGCTTTCCAATGCTCCATCAGTATTTCAGTCCTTTATGCATGACATCTTCTGAGAGTACCTGGATAAATTCCTGATTGTATACTTGGATGATATTTTGGTCTTCTCGGATGATTGGGAGTCTCACGTGAAGCAGGTTAGAATGGTGTTCCAGGTCCTGCGTGCGAATTCTTTGTTTGTGAAGGGGTCAAAGTGTCTCTTTGGTGTTCAGAAGGTTTCATTTTTGGGTTTCATTTTTTCCCCTTCTACTATCGAGATGGACCCTGTTAAAGTTCAGGCCATTTATGATTGGACTCAGCCGACATCTCTGAAGAGTCTGCAAAAGTTCCTGGGCTTTGCTAATTTTTATCGTCGCTTCATCAATAATTTTTCTAGTATTGCTAAGCCGTTGACTGATTTAACCAAGAAGGGTGCTGATGTGGTCAATTGGTCTTCTGCTGCTGTAGAAGCTTTTCAGGAGTTGAAGCATCGTTTTTCTTCTGCCCCTGTGTTATGCCAGCCAGATGTTTCGCTCCCGTTCCAGGTCGAGGTTGATGCTTCTGAGATTGGAGCAGGGGCTGTTTTGTCGCAAAGAAGTTCTGATGGCTCGGTGATGAAACCATGTGCCTTCTTTTCCAGGAAGTTTTCGCCTGCTGAGCGTAATTATGATGTTGGCAATCGAGAGTTGTTGGCCATGAAGTGGGCATTCGAGGAGTGGCGTCATTGGCTTGAAGGAGCTAAGCATCGCGTGGTGGTCTTGACTGATCACAAGAACTTGACTTATCTCGAGTCTGCCAAACGGTTGAATCCTAGACAGGCTCGTTGGTCGCTGTTTTTCTCCCATTTTGACTTTGTGGTTTCGTACCTTCCGGGCTCTAAGAATGTGAAGGCGGATGCCCTGTCTAGGAGTTTTGTGCCCGACTCTCCGGGTTTGCCTGAGTCGGAGGGTATTCTCAAAGAGGGGGTAATTTTGTCTGCCATCTCCCCTGATTTGCGGCGGGTGCTGCAAAAATTTCAGTCTAATAGACCTGACAGTTGCCCAGCGGAGAAACTGTTTGTCCCTGATAAATGGACGAGTAGAGCTATCTCTGAGGTTCATTGTTCGGTGTTGGCTGGTCATCCTGGAATCTTTGGTACCAGAGATTTGGTGGCTAGATCCTTTTGGTGGCCGTCTCTGTCGCGGGATGTGCGTTCGTTTGTGCAGTCCTGTGGGATTTGTGCTCGGGCTAAGCCCTGCTGTTCTTATGCCAGTGGGTTGCTTTTGCCCTTGCCAGTTCCGAAGAGGCCCTGGACACATATCTCTATGGATTTTATTTCGGATCTCCCCGTCTCTCAAAAGATGTCGGTCATTTGGGTGCTTTGTGATCGCTTCTCTAAGATGGTCCATTTGGTACCCTTGTCTAAATTGCCTTCCTCCTCTGATTTGGTGCCATTGTTTTTCCAGCATGTGGTTCGTTTACATGGCATTCCGGAGAACATCGTTTCTGACAGAGGTTCCCAGTTTGTTTCAAGGTTTTGGCGAGCCTTTTGTGCTAGGATGGGCATTGATTTGTCTTTTTCCTCGGCTTTCCATCCTCAGACAAATGGCCAAACTGAACGAACCAATCAGACCTTGGAAACATATCTGAGATGTTTTGTTTCTGCTGATCAGGATGATTGGGTGTCCTTTTTGCCTTTGGCTGAGTTCGCCCTTAATAATCGGGCCAGCTCGGACTGTCCTGGTGTGGATACTGTGGTGGATAGGTTGCAGCAGATTTGGACTCATGTAGTGGACAATTTGACATTGTCCCAGGAGAAGGCTCAACGTTTCGCTAACCGTAGGCGCTGTGTGGGTCCCCGACTTCGTGTTGGGGATTTGGTTTGGTTGTCGTCTTGTTATGTTCCTATGAAAGTTTCCTCTCCTAAGTTTAAGCCTCGTTTCATTGGTCCGTATAGGATTTCTGAGGTTCTTAATCCTGTGTCTTTTCGTTTGACCCTTCCAGCTTCTTTTTCCATCCATAATGTATTCCATAGGTCATTGTTGCGGAGATACGTGGCACCTGTGGTTCCATCCATTGATCCTCCTGCCCCGGTTTTGGTTGAGGGGGAGTTGGAGTATATAGTGGAGAAGATTTTGGATTCTCGTATTTCGAGACGGAAACTCCAGTACCTGGTTAAGTGGAAGGGTTATGGTCAGGAAGATAATTCCTGGGTCTTTGCCTCTGATGTTCATGCTGCCGATCTGGTTCGTGCCTTTAATTTGGCTCATCCTGGTCGGCCTGGGGGCTCTGGTGAGGGTTCGGTGACCCCGCCTCAAGGGGGGGGTACTGTTGTGAATTCTGTGGTCGAGCTCCCTCCTGTGGTCATGGGTGGTACTTCGGCTGGTTCTGTCTGTGAGCTTCCTCTGGTGGATGTGAGTGGGGCTGCGGCTTCTGAGTTTCCTTCCTCAGGTGACGAGGTTAAGTCGTTAGGTGCTGCTCTATTTAACTCCACCTATTTCTTTGTTCCTTGCCTCCAGTCAATGTTCCAGTATTGGTCTTGCTCTCTCCTGGATCGTCTTGTGGCCTGTCTGCCCTGCATAAGCTAAGTTCTGCTTGTGTTACTTTTGTTTGCTATTTTTTCTGTCCAGCTTGCTATATTTGTTTTTCTTGCTTGCTGGAAGCTCTGGGACGCAGAGGGAGCACCTCCGTGCCGTTAGTCGGTACGGAGGGTCTTTTTGCGCCCTCTGCGTGGTTGTTTGTAGGTTTTTGTGCTGACCGCAAAGCTATCTTTACTATCCTCGGTCTATTCAGTAAGTCGGGCCTCACTTTGCTAAAACTTATTTCATCTCTGTGTTTGTATTTTCATATTTACTCACAGTCATTATATGTGGGGGGCTGCCTTTTCCTTTGGGGAATTTCTCTGAGGCAAGGTAGGATTATTTTTCTATCTTCAGGGCTAGCTAGTTTCTCAGGCTGTGCCCGAGGCGCCTAGGTCTGGTCAGGAGCGCTCCACGGCTACCTCTAGTGTGGTGTGATAGGATTAGGGATTGCGGTCAGCAGAGTTCCCACGTCTCAGAGCTCGTCCTATGTTATTAGTAACTATCAGGTCACTTTGTGTGCTCTTAACCACCAGGTCCATTGTGTTTCTGAATCACCAGTTCATAACAGATGGCTATCAATGTGTGCGCAAATAAGAACTAGTGATAACTAGTGATGAGCGACTATACTCGTTGCTCGGGTGGTCTCCGAGTATTTATGACTGCTCGGAGATTAAGTTTTCATCGCCTAAGCAGCATGATTTACAGCTATTAGCCAGCTTGAGTACATGTAGGGATTACCTAGCAACCAGGCAACCCCCACATGTACTCAGCCTGGCAAATAGCTGTAAATCATTCAGCTGCCGTGATGAAAACTAAATCTCCGAACACTAACAAATACTCGGAGGTTACCCGAGCGTGCTCGGGAAAACCTGAGCAACGAGTACACTCGCTCATCACTACTGATAACACCTCCCACTGGACTCCTAAGCCCAAGTAAGAATCAGGTCAAATAATTGAATTACAATTTATACTAATTTTTTTCCCCACAATACTATATATTACCTTATTTCCTCCTGCTCCTTGACCGGCTACCTACAAATTCAACTGCATATTAATATGACAGTTTCCCATTAAATTTACATAATATATTATAATGTTTATTGTGGAGACATGAGGGTAATTGGATGCTCTTGTCCGCTTACCTGGCTATCTTTATGAAGACCACATGGACCAGGGTTTATCCCTGTGAATGCGCATACTCCTTTCTCGTGGGCAGAGTACTACTCAGACAACACTGGTTGAGGGTAAAACAGTGTGGAAATAATTTATTGAACCACCACCAGACACTAACATATAGAACAATCCCAGCAAATACACAAGATGGTGCAAATTACAGCAAATTACAGCTTCCGCTGGCTCCACAGGTCAGGGGGATAGAGGGATGAGGTCAATTGTCAAGTATTCAATCAATCTGCATATTTTTTACGATGCTAGTCACTTCTCATGGCCAAGCTGTGAGTCAGAATGGTCAAAGAGTCCAACGTCAGTAGCCAGGAGAGTACATCATAAACAGAAGGAAGAGACAAAAGTGTGGTAAGGTAACGTTCCGAGGTCAGAATACCAGGAGGATAACGAATCACAGCAGAAGGGGGTTAAACAGTTGGATGGTCAGAACAAAGTCCAAGGTCAGGCAGCAAATGATCAAGCATACAGAACTTAAGGCACAGGGAGCACAAACCTCACACACTGAATGTACATCTGACAGAGGTCTGGGAGAAACTGCTCAGTTAAGTAGCATGGCAATCACCTGTGACAGTAAACACTTGGAGGACAGCCGACGCCTCCCAGTCACAGATTGGATAGTTGAGCTGTCAATCAACACACTGACAGCTCAGTACGTTCCTGTAGCAGATTGGATGGACAAGCTGTCTATCAAAGTACTGACAACTTCAGCATGCCCCTGTACCGGATTGGATGGCCAAGCTGTCAGTAAGTGCATCCCAGACACACTTAGGGATGGAACCATGACAGTTTATTCTTCAAAGCAAACATCGATTGTTCAATGACCTTGTGCCCCTGTCCCTCAATGATAGTAAGACAATAAGCTGCAAGGACTCATTCAATAGGTAAACAGCAGTCGTGCAACAATTAGCAAACATCAATTCAATCTACAAAAGGGTCAACCTTCAGACTCAGATAAACAATAGCTCATGTCCCTGGGCCTATTGATATGATACTTATGGCATAATTAAGAATAAATTCTGTGATGTCACATTTACATTTCAAAACTGCTCTCCCACAGGACGTAGCTATTGCAATATGAGCCCTACAACTTTCCCATTTTGCTGCCCAAATGCCTTATGATTTTGTGCTTACTTTTTTCTAGAATTCTCTTAGAACTCATTTTTGCTCAAACTACAGCACTATACCAATAACCTTCATGGTTGCCCACTTTTCTCTTGTTGCATTACAAAATTACTAGCATATAAATTACTCCGCTCCAATCTTGACAGATTCCCTTGTGGTTTAAGAATTGGCAAGACTTTGAAAGTGTGTTTCAGCTCAAATACTGTATGCAAATATATTGTAGTTTACTCTCTGTAAAATGTAATATATCATCCACTTTTATACGTACTCTGTGCAGTGTGACCCTCAGATAGTATACCCGTTACAGCATCTTTTATTGTAGGATATTACAGCTATAAAACATGCTGAGATGAGAAGGCCTAGGTTTAAAATAGGAAAAATAACTATTACATGATACAAGAAATTCTATTGCAAAGATTATATGTGTTCTCTATATTAAATTGAATTACCAGTGCTTCTTTATCTCCTCAAAATACTTTTTCCATTGATTCAGTCTTTTTTTCCTTATCAGTATATTTTGACCATAAAATATTATGTATATATGTTCATGTGTTACTCACCTCTCATGAATTCGTCATTCCCTGCTGTCAGGTTCTTCAACTTCTCTGTACATTGGGATGCATTGGCAACCAACTAGATTTCCTGTAATGTCACTGTCCCCAGCAATATAACCGGGACCTGGTGGCAGGAAGCTCCATGAGTATTCAGGTGGTTGGGGTTTGTGTTCAGCCACTTCTTGTGTTAGTAATTATCTAGGCTTTCCTACATCAAGCTTTGCTCTACAACTATTCTATTCCATGTCGCAAACTCAACAATTCCTTTAACGGATGGTCTTCCACAATCATCCACAATGACTATACACCTCTCTCCACTTGACCAAAAATGGAGAAGGCTTCTTCCAAAAGTTTATTTGACACAAAGTGAGGAAGGTCTCATATGGGCAATTCAGCACTGTGGCAGGCTAAGCGAACACGCAACTGTTTTCCACGGAGGAAGTTTATCAAGCTTGGCCTTACAAATCTCTGCCAGTATCCATGTTTCCAGCTGGAAGAATCCAAAGCCCTTGTCTTTGTGGATGAAGATTTTGCCTGCTTTTTCATATCACTCAAACATTTTCCGCATCTCCTCTTCTGTAACATCGGAGGGCAAGTTACCCACAAAGAGGCAGCTGTGCTGACTATAAGTCTTTTCTCCTGGTTTCCAGAAACTCTGCAAATCTATGGGGACTCCTTCATTTGGAGAAGACCAAAAAAGATGGCCTAGGTCTAGTATTAGAAGACAAAACCAAAAAGTTGCAAAAAAGACCTAAAAAAAAAAATTCTTTAATACCAATAATTAAAACAAGGGACTAGAAACCACATATACCGAACTGAAAAATAAAGGTAGGGAGCCCAAAAATAGGATCAGATAGTCGTTAAATACAAAAAATAGTTAATAAGGAAAGGACTAGGGAAGATAGAGGTGCCTTACCCTAATGGAGTCCCTTCCTTGCAGCGGAGGTTGGCACCCTGGGAGACGATATGGCGCCCCCGCTCAACGTAGACTGACCCTAAAAACCCTGAAAGGTATCCCTACCAAAGCCACCACCCAAAACACACCACAAAAAAAAATGTATCACAAAAAAATATACAGTATATAGTGAATAAATAAATACACTAATGTGCTGTTGCTGCTACTGGCTGTCGGGGCAAAAACAATGGCGCTAGTGAGCCTTGCTCAATGCCCTCTGAGGAAATGTCAAAAACTCTGCGTGACATTAATACTAGAAGAATAAGTGATTTAAAGAGATGTATGTATAAGACAATAGACACTACTCTTCTTTTAATATCGTTATTATTAATAAACTAGATGGCAGCCCGATTCTAAAGAATCGGGAGTCTAGAATCCATATATACTTGAAATTCGGCAGGAGCTTGAAGAGCAACGTCACTGGGCCCGCCTCCACGCAGTAGAAACTTGCTGTGAGGTAAAAATTCAAAAATCACACCAAAATGGCGGGCGGAGTGTGTCACAGTACGGCACGTTTCTGATTGGTCGCTCGCAGCAGGCGGCAACCAATCAGACACTGGACACTGTTGACGTCACTTATCTCCGGACATTAGCTCCGGACATTAGCTCCGGACATTAGCTCCGGACGGAAGTTGGCACAAATTGCAGGAAGTAGTATTCTAGGCAATTATATATAAGATACAGCAGTGAGTAATTTTAGAAAAAAATGAGTATCTCCGTCATTTGCTGATTATCTGAGAGGGTAGAAAAAATATTTCTCACTTCAATAAGAAGCACATCTCATATAGTGCTGTAAATGATGGTAGCTCTCCCATCACAGCAAGCTATTTGATGCTGTGGGTTTACGGAAGATGGATGTACCAAGATGCCCATTAGGACATCTTGATATGAATATATCCTCGTCCTGTGGTCAGGTGATGGCCCTTCCTTTGAGAGTTTTGTTTCACATCTTAATAATAATGACCTGGGTCTCAGGTTCACATGTGAAGTAGGAGGAGATAGGATTCCTTTTTTGGATATATTCATATCAAGATGTCCTGATGGGCATCTTGGTACATCCATGCGATGGGAGAGCTAGAATCTGTTCAGTCTTAGGAAAGGGATCCCTAAGGGGCAATTTTTAAGACTCAGAAGAAATTGCTCGTCTTTGAGAGACTTTGAATCTAAGTCCAATAATCTTAAAAAAAGATTTAGGGATTGAGGATATCCCCCACAGATCATCAATGAGGAATATAGACAAGCGGCTGGGTGCAATCCTTCTGAACTCCTAATACCAAGAGTTAGAGATGATGGGAATCAAATGACACGATTGATCAGAACCTTCGATGACCAAAATAAAAAGGTCATGGGTATTCTTAAGAGGTTTTGGGGGGTGCTTAAAGCAGACCCTGATATTGGCAGAATCATTTCACCCCAACCTTCTGCTACATTTAGGAAAGGGAAATCTGTCCATGACTTTGTATCTCATAGTCATTTCAATCCACCAAAGCCGGTAGGCACTTGGCTTGATCGCAGAGACCAGGGAACACTCAGGGTATGTGTCCACGTTCAGGATTGCATCAGGATTTGGTCAGGATTTTTCATCAGTATTTGTAAGCCAAAACCAGGAGTGGAACAATTAGCGGAAAAGTATAATAGAAACATATGCACCACTTCTGTATTTATCATCCACTCCTGGTTTTGGCTTACAAAAACTGATGGAAAATCCTGACCAAATCCTGATGCAATCCTGAACGTGGACACATACCCTTAGGTGTGGTTCATGTAGTTTTTGCAAATTTATTACACCTAGCAAAACTTTCACTAGCGCCGTCACTGGCAGAACTTTTCAGAACAGATATTTCGCTAATTGCAAGACAATAGGGGTAGTGTATCAAGCGACAACTAAAAGTGAGGATTGGGGAGCATATTGGAGACATTATACATACACACGATACCCCCTTGACACACCATGTAAATGAAACACATTTGGGGGATCTCAAATCAATTTCATTTAGGGTGATTGAGACTGTACCTCAATCTGATAGACAGGGGAATTGGGACAGGAGGATCATCCAGAGGGAGACTAGATGGATTTATTGGATGGAATCTGTCAGCCCCGGGGGCCTCAATGAGCATCTCAATTTTGGGTGTTTGATTTAATCTGGTTAACACCGTGTAAAAATATGTCTTGCCTACGTTATATTGGTCCATACAGACCATGGCGCAATCCATTCACTTGTCACCGTTGTTTGGGTGACCTTATTTTTATGTTAATATTATTGTGGGACCATATATGTCTGCTTTTTTGGCTATCGCGGTTCAGTGGACATGGATCTTGCATAAATATTGTTTGGAGCATATTTTTTTGAAATGACAACTAATTATAGAAATATTTCCTCTATGATCTATTATTATGGGAGATTTTTCAGTGTCATTTTCATATTTAATTCTACATGATATCACATGAGATTAACATTCTCTGTTGTTGGGGCGTGCTGCGTGTGTTTGCAGCTGTGCAGCTGTCAGGCACTGATTATTGTATGCTGTCTGGGTGCGCTTGTTCATCTGCGCCGGATGTTGTGGCTTGTGCCTGGCCTGGTGGGAAGTGCATGTGTTTTTCCATCGTCGCCGCTACATCTACACCAAATGTAAGGCACTGAGTAGCGCTGACCCTATTATCGCTCAGTGTGGAACGCATACAGCGTTCCACAGTCGCCATTTCTATCTGCGCAGTATATTTCTGCACACAGAGACGCCAGTACATGCGCACTATATCCATCAGGGTGCGAACAGTGCCCCAGTTTGCACCGGAAGTAATACAGTTACTTCCGGGACTTATGTATTTATAGCTGAAGTCTGTATGCTCTCAGATCCATGGTATCCGGACCGCGTGCAGCGTCCTCATGTCCCGCTGCCCGCACCTACTACTCGCATTCCCCTGATGAACCCCTTTGGATCTCCTTTGGGGAGAAACGTGTCGGGATGGGATACTGTCTCCCTAAGATAACTGTACCGTAACCATACACGTGTGCTGTTGAGCTGGCTGTTTGCCACTATGTCTGTGCTGCACTATATTAGCCATTAATACTGCCATATTATCTTTTTATTAATCTGATTTATATACTACTATCTGGTGATGATGCCTTCATATGTATCTGAATGAATTACTTTTTCTGGCGGTGATGCCATCATCTATCTATACTGAAGGATTATTATATCTCTGGCGATGATGCCCACAACTTTCTGGCGGTGATGCCATCACTTGTACATAACTATTGAATATGGTAATTATGGCTTTATTTTGGCGATGATGCCGATTTTTTGATGATACCCAAATATCTGAGATTTTGTAAACTGTCAACTACCAATTGATATGCTACTATGCGTATGTAATTATTGGAGTATCCTAAAAATGGCTCTATTCTGGAGATGATGCCTATATGACTCTGGCGGTGATGCCGATATTTTCTTTATGACTAAGCATCTGAGGTCTTCTCTGGTAATTTTACCATGATGAGTGTATATTATCCTTGTTATCAACGTAAGACATGTTCTCTGAACAGGTGATCATATTCTTCATCTATATACTCTTCTAGTAGAAAGTTTTACAGCACTATATGAGATGTGTTTCTTATTGAAGTGAGAAATATTTTTTCTACCCTCTCAGGTAATCAGCTAATGACGGAGATACTCATTTTTTTCTAGAGTTACTCACTGCTGTATTTATTAATAATAACGATATTACAAGAAGAGTAGTGTCTATTATCTTATACATACATCTCTTTAAATCACTTATTCTTCTAGTATTAATGTCACGCAGAGTTTTTGACATTTCCTCGGAGGGCATTGAGCAAGGCTCACTTGCGCCATTGTTTTTGCTCCGACAGCCAGTAGCAGCAACAGCACATTAGTGTATTTATTTATTCACTATATACTGTATATTTTTTTGTGATACATTACATTTTTTTTTTGTGGTGTGTTTTGGGTGGTGGCTTTGGTAGGAATACCTTTCAGGGTTTTTAGGGTCAGTCTACGTTGAGCGGGGGCGCCATATCGTATCCCAGGGTGCCAACCTCCGCTGCAAGGAAGGGACTCCATTAGGGTAAGGCACCTCTATCTTCCCTAGTCCTTTTCTTATTAACTTTTTTTGTTTTTAATGACTATCTGATCCTATTTTTTGGCTCCCTACCTTTATTTTTCAGTTTGGTATATGTGGTTTCTAGTCCATTGTTTTAATTATTGCTATTAAAGAATATTTTTAGGTCTTTTTTTGTAACTTTTTGGTTTTGACTCCTTCATTTGCTTTTGCGGGCTGCTGTCCATTGGTGGGGGAATGACAGGGAAGTCAGGGACCCATCAGTTTTAATGAGACCACCTTGACGATGGTTGATAGGCTCACACTATTTGATCAAATTCTGTGCAAAGCGTCTCTCAAATATTTTCCTAATGTTCAAAAGCCATTTTCCTATTCATATTTCATGTATTCCATATTAGACAATGCTTTGGCATGATAGAGTGCAACCTTTTTTTGTATATTGTGTATGGAGGTAGCTGCTCCTGGTATGCACCTATTCACACTAGATTGGATGTGCCAGTAATTTTTCTGTCATTTCTATGTTAGCTTACTGGCTGAGCACTCCTCCCATCACCATGTGGTTTTTAATTACATCTATTCACACTTGGTTCCGGCCAACCCATATGTACGCCTTGCTGACAGAGGTGTCCACATTCACCCAAGCATAAAGACACTGGCCTTTGGTAAGTGTTCACATTTGGACAGGGAGGTCAGGGACCCATTAGTTTTAATGAGACCACCTTGACGATGGTTGATGGGCTCACACTATTTGATCAAATTCTGTGCAAAGCGTCTCTCAAATATTTTCCTAATGTTCAAAAGCCATTTTGCTATTCATATTTAATGTATTCCATATTAGACATGCTTTGGCACGATAGAGTGCAACCTTTTTTTGTACATTGGTGGGGGAAGGCGCTTCTCATGCTTGCTGCATATAATGGGCTGGTTATGCTATGGCTTCCTATGAGCGTGGTCCTGATGGTCCATTTTAAAGTCTCTGTTTCCCTGCATTGTAACCATAGTACAGCGTGAGTGTGTGGCACCCCAGAAGTTCGGGTACCACTGTGCTGCTGCCTTACTCTCGGGGAGGGTAATGCCATGCCTGAAGACAGGAGGGATCCCTTTGGCAGGTAATCTTACATGCAACACTTTCTTACTCCAGGCCAGAAGGGGGAGCTCTAAACCCGGTTTAAGGGGAACGACCCTATATACATCCTGGTCTGGAGGAGGAGTTAGACAGCTGGTAGCAGACGGTAAAGGAGCACAGAAGGACCTAAGAGCTAGAGGAGGGCTGCTACAGGGCCCCTCTAAGCAGAGCGCAGGAACCGGGCACCGGGAGCCTGAGGCTGTGTGGAACTGCAAGTCCCACAGCAGAACCGGAGGGCAGGAAGCAAAAAGTGACTTGCCCACAGAATACCTGAGGTACAGCAACAATTAGATCCTGGAGTTACGGTGTACAGAGACCCCAAAAGAACGACTCAAGTTGCCTACCATGCAAGGACTGTCCCAGGACAGAGAGTAACCGAGGACCTTGTCAGGACACTACAGGCAGCAAGCGACTAGTAATTAGTGCAAAGTGGAAGGCTCCCAAACTGACCTGGCAAAGGGATTTCCTCTTGGCTGCCTGGACTCCATCAACATCTGTTGCCGGTACTCTGGACTGAGGCTGACTACAACATCAGTAAACCAGGTAAAGACTGCAACCCTGTGTCCTCCATTTATTTGCCGGCATTCATCATCCCTGCCAAACACACCGGGAGCCCTGGGGACCTCGCTTTACCTGTGGGAAGTGTCACCATCCTTGCTGCAGTAACATCACCCCAGAGGACCCCTTTAAGCAAGAACCACAGGTGGCATCACGAATACAAACTTTATTCCTACAGCTCCCTTAAAAGACCTTTCCCCTTTTACCTGGTTGACCAGGGCCACGGACTGGGTCGCTGCCACCGTGACAACCCCTTTAATTGCGACCGGACCCCGTCCCGAGTACCCCAGACCCTGGCGGGTGTCAACTTCAGTCCTCATCCACTGCACATAAGGCCTAGGCCCATAATCCAGCACCGATCTGGCAGGAAATGGTCAGGAAACAAAGAGCTACGTGCCACCACCATTTCTCCCCCAAACGGATAAGGGCTCCTAGGTCTATTCTATTCCATGTTCCCTGCATTGCCACATAAAACTCCGCTGTACAGTTAAACTATTCTGTGGTTCCAGCACTGTCACATCACACAAAAATGAACTACTCCTCTATTCTGTGTTTCCATGTTGTGCTGTATTGCGCCATACTTTCCCAGCTGTGCTACACTGTGTCTCCATGGTAAACCCAGATCTGCTACACTGATTCTGTATTACTAATTCAACTCTGCTACATTGCTGTTTCAGGTCTGCTGCATCGAGCCTCTTTGCAAACAGCCCTGCGACCCAATATCCTCATCTCTGAATCAACTCTGCTACATCGCTGTGCCAACTCTGCTGCATTGAGCCTCCATTTCAGCTCAGCTCTTTTACACTGGTTCCTCTTCTCTGAGTCAACCCTGCTACATCACTGTTCTACTGCTGCTGTTCCTGTTCAGCTACATCCGTTGTGCCCTGTCTGTTGCAATCAGATTGCCTTGCACCGGCGTCTTCTATCCATGCTGAATTAAAACTGCTCATCGTGACCAAGGGTTTCAAGGATCCACCACTCCAGGTGAGATGTGACTGCGTACATGTCTATATTGAGCGTGCATACAGTATATACGTGTGATATGTAGCAAACGTGCATGTTTTTTCGCACCTCTCTACTGTTATGTGTGCATAGAGATGTTTAGGGAGTGTGCATTAATGTAGGGACCATGCATTTGTAGTATTTTAGCATTTTATTGCACTATTATGTCAGTACTAAACATTGAACGGTGCAAAATAGTATTAAAGATTTTATGTTACTATTATTTTTGTATTGGACAGTACATAATGATATGTATAGTACTTTGTCACACTATTATTTAATTTCTATGTGCCTCCACACTGATGAGCTTGTGTCATTTACACATAGTACTTTTATGTTGTCTTTGTGCTACTCTATTTTTATGTCACATTTTATGAACTAAAAATAAAAAGGGCAATATGTTGACCGAAGGAGGACATTCAGTCTCAACCTTGGGAGCTGACATTAGAATGGGACTAAACTTACCCAGCGCTAAATTCCAAGTTTCAAACTATTAAAAGCCAACTAAATTGAATTATATTTTAGGTTGTGCTTTGTATAATAGGACTGTTCACAGTCGGCCCTAAAAATGTCATCTCTCTGGGCATGTGAGCTGGCCAACAAACTGGAAACATCAAACATTCAAGCCACGTCCCTCCATTGAGGATCTCGAGTTATGGAGTTATTATATATTATAATTATAATCGTTTATCACTAAAAGCATTTTTTTCAGAATCTTGAACAAAAGGACAAACCCCCCAACCAAAAAGCGAACCACAAAAACACTCACAGCTTCAGATATCTGCAAACTTCAGCTACGGGAAAATGTGATATTGTCAGGCTCTACGGATGGAACAAGTGTGGAGGTAGGCATAATATTTGTATTTTAAGTTTGATTTAATAAAAGGTTTCTCATTATAAGAATAGGTGCACACGACTCATTTCTCTCCATCCGAGAAAAAAAAAATGGTTCAATTTTTCTGATCAGAGTTTGATCCAAGTGGGATTAGATTTTCTCGGAGGTGAAGAAAATAAAAAAAGTTTCTCCACTGTCTCCATTATGTCAGTCCGTGATGTTTTCCATGGATCCAAAGATACGCATTGCCAATTTTGATCCAACCCTTAAATCAAGATTGGACATGTCACCGATTTTTTTCCTCAAACCACTCTGTCCGAAGAAAAAAAAATGGACATGTGCAAAGCCCCATAGAATAACATGGGTATGAATGCTATCTATGAAAACCACTAATGGCTCTCGTCTGATGTCCTCATAGGATATGATCCTATTTATAGGAAATCTACAGATTTAGTGACCCCTTTACTGTTGTTATACTCAACCTACTATATTAAAGGGAACCTGTCACCCCGTTTTTTCAGATTGAGATAAAAATACTGTTAAATAGGGCCTGCGCTGTGCGTTACTATAGTGTATGTAGTGTACCCTGATTTCCTACCTATGCTGCAAAATACATTACCAAAGTCGCCGTTTTCGCCTGTCAATCAGGCTGGTCAGGTCAGGTGGGCATGGTGACATCGCTCTTTTCTTTCCCAGCTTTCCGTTGGTGGCGTAGTGGTGTGTGCATGTCCAAGTTACGAATCCACTGCGCGCACGTGACGAAACAGCGTGCGATCTGCGCTATTACCCCTGTCATCGGTGGGGGCGGCCATCTTTCTGGGGCCGCGCGTGCACAGATGGAGTGCTCTGCTGCACGGGGCTTCAGGAAAATGGCCGCGGGATGCCGCGCATGCGCAGAAGAGATCGCGGTGGCCATTTTCCCAAAGACGAGTTTGCATCTCGGCTTCAGGAAAATGGCCACCGCGATCTCCATCTGCGCACGCGCGGCATCCCGCGGCCATTTTCCTGAAGCCCCGTGCAGCAGAGCACTCCATCTGCGCACGCGCGGCCCCAGGAAGATGGCCGCCCCCACCGATGGCAGGGTAATAGGACAGATCGCGCGCTGTTTCTTCACGTGCGCGCAGTGGATTCGTAATTTGGACATGCGCACACCACTACGCCGCAGCATAGGTGGGGAATCAGGGTACACTACATACACTATTGTAACGCACAGCGCAGGCCCTATTTAACAGTATTTTTATCTGAATCTGAAAAAACGGGGTGACAGGTTCC
Source organism: Ranitomeya imitator (assembly GCF_032444005.1). NCBI lineage: Eukaryota > Metazoa > Chordata > Amphibia > Anura > Dendrobatidae > Ranitomeya > Ranitomeya imitator. The sequence goes on along the minus strand of NC_091283.1, from coordinate 73,320,855 downwards.
CTTTAAATAGTTAAAGACTAACTAATATTGTTCCCATACACTAACAGCTACTGGAAATGATGTACACTAACAGCTCGGAGTTACTTTGGCTTTGTCATGGAACCAGTAATATGTCCATTTCTTCAAAGTGTCCCGCATGTTGCTAGTACTACTTCAAGCTGCCTGCATGGCTTAAATGTGCCACCATGGCCTGCAGAGGCTCCGGACTTGTCTCCCATCTAGCCCATCTGGGACATCATGGTCGGTAATAGCAAAGGAGCTGTCAGCAGCGGATCTTGATGATTTTTTGTGCCCAATTGCATTCAGCGTGGCAGAACATTCCTCAGACAACCATGAATAATCTCAATAGCAGACAGGGCTGTAAGTGTGGGGATTTTTTAGCATCACGCTCATACTTTATGCGGAATAAAAAAAAGTTTTTATTTGTTTATTATTTGCATATTATTAATATGTGTTTTCCATAATTCCACAACTTTTTCCTTCTTGGTGTTGTAGTTTTAATGTTCATGAGAGGATTTCTACTTCCACCTACAGTATTTGTCCTTTTTTATGATAGAAAAGAAAGATTAATCACAATTATATTTGGAAAATGTTAAATGGTTGAACTTTCAGTACATCCATGAAAAATGATTAAAAATGTGCAAAGTGAATGTGTTAAATGATATAAAGAGGAAAGAAGCATTCATGGATGGATTGTGCGCAGGCTACTTTTTATTTTGTGGCACATGCATCCACGTACATGTGGCAATCTGTCGTAGAGCATCTAGTCTGAGAATAACCATGGGTTATAAGTGTTGCTTTATTAGCTTTAACTTTAAAAAAAATTAATTTAAAAAAAAAAATGAAATTTCTTTTTTTTACTTTTTTAACTGCAATACAGCAAAATACATATTCTAAACAAAGAATAATGGTAAAGGTAAACTTTTATATGTTTTCTCTGGTGTTACTCTCATCCGCTCTCCATAGGTAAAATGTCAAAGAAATCACAGGCAAAATGTTTGTGCTAAATCAGTCCAGTTAAAAAATCTTCAGGGTGTTCTGCATGACACTAATGTCAGCGATTTAACACAAACCCACCTGGTGCTTTCTCTGTAATGACCTCTTGCACTGACAGCTAAGTGACCAATACATGCTGGCAGACGCCATCCTTCAGAAGCATTGCTGCAACCACTCTCCTTACTTAGCCTCATCCCGCTGGTCTGTCCTAGAAATATTGATCGTAAAGACAGTAAATCTTCTAAAAACTTCTTTTTCAACTTTGAACATCCAGTAATAAAAAAATATATGTTAAGCGTGAAACTTTTTTTTTAAACTTAGGTGCCTTTGGCTGATGAATGCCATCCATCCGTCATAACCATCCAGTAAAAAAAAGTATAAGTGAAACTTAGGATTTTTTCTTTTTAAGACCTCCATCAAACATCCATGTTCTGTACATATACAGTTAGGGCCAGAAATATTTGGACAGTGACACAAGTTTTGTTATTTTAGCTGTTTACAAAAACATGTTCAGAAATACAATTATATATATAATATGGGCTGAAAGTGCACACTCCCAGCTGCAATATGATAGTTTCCACATCCAAATCGGAGAAAGGGTTTAGGAATCATAGCTCTGTAATGCATAGCGTCCTCTTTTTCAAGGGACCAAAAGTAATTGGACAATGGACTCTAAGGGCTGCAATTAACTCTGAAGGCGTCTCCCTCGTTAACCTGTAATCAATGAAGTAGTTAAAAGGTCAGGGGTGGATTCCAGGTGTGTGGTTTTGCATTTGGAAGCTGTTGCTGTGAGCAGACAACATGCGGTCAAAGGAACTCTCAATTGAGGTGAAGCAGAACATCCTGAGGCTGAAAAAAAAGAAAAAATCCATCAGAGAGATAGCAGACATGCTTGGAGTAGCAAAATCAACAGTTGGGTACATTCTGAGAAAAAAGGAATTGACTGGTGAGCTTGGGAACTCAAAAAGGCCTGGGCGTCCATGGATGACAACAGTGGTGGATGATCGCCGCATACTTAATTTGGTGAAGAAGAACCCGTTCACAACATCAACTGAAGTCCAGAACACTCTCAGTGAAGTAGGTGTATCTGTCTCTAAGTCAACAGTAAAGAGAAGACTCCATGACAGTAAATACAAAGGGTTCACATCTAGATGCAAACCATTCATCAATACCAAAAATAGACAGGCCAGAGTTAAATTTGCAGAAAAACACCTCAAGAAGCCAGCTCAGTCCTGGAAAAGTATTCTATGGACAGATGAGACAAAGATCAACCTGTACCAGAATGATGGGAAGAAAAAAGTTTGGAGTAGAAAGGGAACGGCACATGATCCAAGGCACACCACATCCTCTGCAAAACATGGTGGAGGCAACGTGATGGCATGGGCATGCATGGCTTTCAATGGCACTGGGTCACTTGTGTTTATTGATGACATAAGAGCAGACAAGAGTAGCCGGATGAATTCTGAAGTGTACCGGGATATACTTTCAGCCCAGATTCAGCCAAATGCTGCAAAGTTGATTGGACGGCGCTTCATAGTACAGATAGACAATGACCCCAAGCATACAGCCAAAGCTACCCAGGAGTTCATGAGTGCCAAAAAGTGGAACATTCTGCAATGGCCAAGTCAATCTCCAGATCTAAACCCAATTGAGCATGCTTTTCACTTGCTCAAATCCAGACTTAAGACGGAAAGACCCACAAACAAGCAAGACCTGAAGGCTGCGGCTGTAAAGGCCTGGCAAAGCATTAAGAAGGAGGAAACCCAGCGTTTGGTGATGTCCATGGGTTCCAGACTTAAGGCAGTGATTGCCTCCAAAGGATTTGCAACAAAATATTGAAAATAAAAATATTTTGTTTGGGTTATGTTTATTTGTCCAATTACTTTTGACCTCCTAAAATGTGGAGTGTTTGTAAAGAAATGTGTACAATTCCTACATTTTCTATCAGATATTTTTGTTCAACCCTTCAAATTAAACGTTACAATCTGCACTTGAATTCTGTTGTAGAGGTTTCATTTCAAATCCAATGTGGTGGCATGCAGAGCCCAACTCGCGAAAATTGTGTCACTGTCCAAATATTTCTGGCCCTAACTGTAGAATATGCACCCATTATAATCTCTGGGGCTGGTCACATGTCCATATTTTTTCACGGACCATGTGTCAATGCAAACCACACAGAGACATGTCTATTTTTTTCCCGTCTCGTGGATGAAAAGAGCCAATACAAGTCTATGGGTCTGAGAAAAACACATACAGCATTCATATGCCATCACTGTATATGTCCATATTTAACATAGCAATGTATGCCAGGAAACAAAGAGTTGTCGTAAATGGTACGTTCTCTAAATGGGATATGGTCAGCAATTGGGACTGCAGGGATCTGTACTAGGACCGATTTTATTTAACCTCTTTATTAATGACCTTGTGGATGGGATTGACAGTAAAGTGGCAGTCTTTGCTGACGACACCAAACTATGTAGGATACTAAAATCTGACCTTGACATTACAATAATACAGAACGATCTGGATAAGATGGCTGAATGGGCAAACACTTGGCAAATGAGATTTAATGTTAATAATTGTAGAGTAATGGACCTGGGACGGAGCAATCCTATTGCTGACCATACCCGGGACTACAGAACAGGAGAAGGAATTGGGAATTTTGGCTACAAGTAAGCCGAGCAGCAGCACTCATGTTATCACAAGCCCAAATCCCAAATACCCAGAACATCTTCCAACGTGGAATGAAACAGAGTTGTGGATTGAAAGGTCCACAATGTTTATTGATGAGATTATGATAAAAACCTGGCATATTCATATCTTATTTATTGATCTATTGCGGCTAAACAAAAATTCATAAAACTAAACACGAGGATATTAACATTCTGATCAGACTGTATGGAGCCCACTGCCACACGTAAGGGCAAACTTCATTGTGCATTCCTGGCCGTAATGGTGGGACACAATACGCCGACCACTGCCGAAGCAATACCGCAACAGCAGCGGGAACGACTCAGGTGCCCCACAGCCCCCATACTGAAAAGCAAAACCCTAGTGGCTCCAGGTCACACCATCTCTCAGGCACAGCCCCACAGCAACGATGGCCGCCACACAGCACCAACACCAACTGAAAGAGCTATAAAACTTACTTCAATGTGGTCTGAGAATAAAAGCTGAGAGCAGAGTAGGCGGCACCCCTCTTGCAGTCACCCGGACCAAATGAGAAGAGTGCTGGTACCAAGTAGATAAAAAGACAGAGGGGACAGTATGCAACAGGCTATAACTGTAGAAAAAGACCTGAACCGCACATCCAAGCACTCATATATTGATCTATTGCAGCTAAACAAAAATATATTAAGCTGAACCCAAAATTCTTAGTTATAATTCCGATCTGTATGAAGTCCACTGCCAAGTCACAGTGAACCTACTGATGTGGCATCACTTGAGTGCTGGTCGCCACTTGACATCGCACAGCTAGGGTAGTGGGCTTGGTACTGTCTGATCAGAATTTGTCATCGTGTTCATTTGAATCGGGTTCATTTTTGTACATTTTTGCAATCGATCAATATGCAAGTTCTAGATGTGCGGTCAAGCTCTTTCTTCTGCAGATATAACACTTGGTTTTAGTCACTTAAGCTCAAATGCAGAAATACCATAATATCAAATTAGTAGCTGGAAATCAAGGAGCTCATATACTAGACTTGCACAAGGGCCTCATTTATTTGGCTTTTCTTTCCTGAATTACCCACAATACTAACATACATGACAAGACGTGATAGCTTGTTGTGATTGCTCAGGTGCCACGATCCAAGGTCAGTGAACGGATTGTTATAAGCGTACTTCTGTGATTATAAAGGAGCAATACTATCAGCTAAAATGCCTAGACCGTATCTGCCATGTAAGAAGGATGGTTGGTAATGGTCATGCACAAACATCTTCCTTACTCTTAAGAAACACTTGAGTTGCAAGTGAAGACACCATTTAGCTACTCACCTGTGAGTTGAGCATCTTTATGTAATCAACTCCTAATAACAGACGGCTCAGTGAGGATTTAGCTGATTGGCCATTCACACATACAAGTAGTGTTCTGGTTGTGTGCTAAATTATCAGCAAATTGCCTAACTTTTCCTGTGTTTTTTCTAAAATACATTACGGTGAGAAAGGTATAAAAAAAGTAGTAAAAACATACATGGATTTGTTTCACAGTTATGTGATCTTGCTTTGCTGTACAGCAACACAAGAAACAACTGTGACTACAGTACTGATGTGTAATATAGTAACAAAATGCATAAATAAATGTACAGTGATCCATATGGAAGATGCAAGCAATAACTCCTACAATAAGCGTCGAATTGGAATACTTTGGGCCCGTTGTGTTTACGAGGAGGCTAGACTGAGACTGCACAGCCTGCCTTGACCCTTAAGGTACCGTTACACTAAGCGACTTACGAACGATCACGACCAGCGATACGACCTGGCCGTGATCGTTGGTAAGTCGTTGTGTGTTCGCTGGGGAGCTGTCACACAGACAGCTGTCTCCAGCGACCAACGATCGGGGGAACGACTTCGGCATCGTTGAAACTGTCTTCAACGATGCTGAAGTCCCCCTGCAGCACCCGGGTAACCAGGATAAACATCTGGTTACTAAGTGCAGGGCCGCGCTTAGTAACTCGATATTTACCCTGGTTACCATTGTAAAAGTAAAAAAAAAAACATTACATACTCACATTCTGATGTCTGTCACGTCCCCCGCCGTCAGCTTCCCTGCACTTTCTGTGTCAGCGCCGGCCGTAAAGCAGAGCACAGCTGTGCACACATCGCTGGATCGGCGTCACACACGCCGATCCAGCGATGACAGCGGGTGATCAGCGACCAAAAAAAGGTCCTGTTCATTCCCCAACGACCAACGATCTCCCAACAGGGGCCTGATCGTTGGTCGCTCTCACACATAACGAGATCGTTAGCGGGATCATTGCTACGTCACAAAAAGCGTGACGTTGCAACGATATCGTTAACGATATCGTTATGTGTGAAGGTACTTTTACTGTGACTCCCTACCCATGTTTATTAAGAGCGCTCTCCATAGTAACCCTAACTAATGCTCATTTAGATAAGCCAATACTAATTTCCAACTATTAGACTGTCTAAACTTGCAAGCAATCGTTAAATAAATGTGCAAAGCTCTCATTGGTTGGGTGCGATTATTTTTAGGCAGCCTAAAAATAATCATTTTTGGCAGGACATCACCAATATGGTACCAATATGGGTAGTGAAAAACCATCTGTCACCCTGACTGACTGAGAGCCCCTCCAACACCATTCATATCACGTATGCCCTTCTCCCCCACTATCCATATCACTACTGACTAAGGGTCCCCATCCTCACTATTTCTGATAGTATTGGGGGCTAGGAGGGCCCTCAGTCAGTTAAGGGTGATATTGGTGCCTGAGCCTGCCTCTGCGAACATTTAACTCAATGATATTGTGACTTAGGTCAAAGAATGGATGCAGTAAGACACTCTTCGGTATCTTTCTACTCCTCCTTCATGCTTCTGTGCAGTCCACTAAGCACAGCACAGGACATGAGCTGTGCTCTTGAATTGAGAAAGGGATGCAGCCGATGGGCAAAAAAGAAGTCTGTTTTTTGCTCTACAGTCAATCAATGTTAGGCTTAATAACAGCATCTGCATTGTTGTTTGGATTGTCAGATTCATGGAAGAGCGGTGCTGAAAATTCGGTTGACTGGAACTGGCAGCTTTCTGATCAGTCCTCGAAGTGAGCAGTAGTAGGTTTAAAGCGGTTAAATACATTTTTTTTTCAACCATAGATGGTTTTAGAATAATAGACAGCAGTATACTCCTCTTCCAGCACCATTGCAAATCCAATGCAAGCTGCTTTGGAGGTCTGTGCTGGCTCCAGAGTCGGTTTTTGCTCTCTTCTGAAGACACAGGACCACAGCGGCAGTTAGGAGACTAGAATAGCATAACAGAGAAATATACGATGATGCACTCTTCTAATTGTCTGTAATTGCCTGAAGCAGTTCTGCTCCTGATGGTGAAGACAGACTGGGCTGCAGGTAATCTCCAGGTACCACTTCTAGCTGATCCTGGAACTACAGTTGCTGACACCAGGGGTCAGGTTTGCTGACAGGGACGGACCAGAGAACAATGTTCTGCACTGGCCGCACTGGGATCAGAGGACTTCAGGAACAGGACTGGGACTTTGAATTCAGGAATGGCCATACCAGGACCAGGGGACAACATTCAGGCACTGGCCACACCGGGACCAGGAGAGTTCGGGACCAGAACTGGCCGCACCAGTACCGGGGGACAATGTTCAGGCTCTGGCCGGACCAGGACCAGGGGACAATGTTCAGACACTTTCCACATCGGGACCAGGACACTACAGGAACAGGACTGGCTGTAACGGGATTCGTGGACAACATTCAGGACACTGGCTGCATCAGGACCAGGGATTCGGGATCAGGAAAGGCCGAACCGACAATAGGGGACCTCACAACTGCACTGGTAGAAAACTAAGCACCTAATGATTCAACTTCTTGCTTGGTGAGTGGGACTCTTTTATACAGGATGACTCCCAGAAATTGGCTGGGAGCCATCTTGCAGGTGTACACAATTATAGTAAATGCCTCTCAGAAACAAGCTGAGGGCATTTATTATATGTGTGGACTATCCCTTTAAGATCAGGAGAGCACGCGCACTAGGCACACTACTGGGAACTGCATCTACGTTATATGTTGAGTCCCTGACTTTGAAGTCGTCTGGCAAGCCTGAAGTATCCAGCTATCATCTGCTTCTAAAAAAAGCGAGTGGAGCAGAGCCCACATCTGTTAACTTGTTAAATGCCTCTGTCAATGTCTGTCAGCAGCATTTATTGCACGCCCACAGTGGGTGCATCATTCTATGTGCCCATCAGGATGCCAGGGATGTGGTCTTGGGGCACTGATGAGTTACCATGAGAGCCAAGGGTCCGCTGAAGACCCCTGTGCCTAACATTATGGTACTACAGTGAAGTCAACCTGCAGCTGACATTCATAGGAGACAGTGATTTTTGATATACATAGCACTGCTGCGTATAGCAGAAGCGATCAGATGATCGCACATTCAAGTCACCAAAGAGGACTATTAAATACAGAAAAAATTTTTAAAAAAGTTTTCTAAAAAATATGAAAAAGAAAGTTTAAATCACCCCTCTTTTGCACCATTAAAAGTAAAGCAATTTAAAAAAAAGAAAAATGCACATATTTGTTACCTCTGAAACTCACAAAAGTCTGATCTATCAAAATATAAAATAAAATACCATATTTTTCAGGCTATAAGACGCATTTTCCCCCAAAAAATTGTGAGGGAAGTGGGGGGTGAGTCTTATAGTGCGAACGCAGGATTACCGGTTGGTTGCGGCAGTGGTGTGGTGTAGCGGCAGCAGAGGTGCAGCGATGCTGAGGCGGCATGGCATGCACCTTCCTCAGGTAAGGTGATGCCACGGCCTGGAGTCCATGGAGAGCAGAGCCGGGTGAATCACAGGTTTCTCGGTGGTGGCGGCCATCTTCCTGAGGCCACGCGTGCGCAGATTGAGTTCTCTGCTTCCCAGAGCTTCAGGAAAATGGCGGTGGGAGGCCGCACATACACATACATTGAGATCGCGGCGGCCATTTTCTTGAAGCTTGCCGAGTTTGCAGATTGAGATCTCAGCTTCACTCGGCTTCAGGAAAATGGCCGCCACGATCTCCATTAATTATTTTTTGGGGGCAGCTGCAACATTGCAATAAAATGCAATAAAAGGCGATCAAAACATTGTATTTACCCCAAAAGGATACCAGTGACAATATCAGTCCAGGGCACAAAAAAGAAAACCTGATACAGCCAAATATCCAGAAAATTGAAATCTTTATGGGTCTCAGAAAATGGCGACACAACATAAGCAAACTTTTTTTTCTTACAAATTTTTTTTTTTTTCCACGACTTAAATTAATAAAAAACTATACATGTTTGTTATCTGCATAATCATACTGATCTGGAGAATTATATTGCCAGTTCAGTTTTATCTTATAGTGAACATGGTGAAAAAACATATAATGGAATTGCACTTTTTTGCAATTTTGATGCACTTTTTCCCCCCTCTTTTCAGTGTATCGTATAATACAATGAATTCAAAAGTACATTTCAACCTGCAAAAAACAAGCCCTCATATGGTTTTGCGGAGCAGTACTATTACCTGCCATTCAATGACCCACCCAGACAATCTAGCATTCTTTGGGGGGGCTAGTTTGACCCTCCCTAAAATTTTAATAAGGTCTGTAAATAGCCTTTCAGTTCAAGTCCAGTCCTGAAAAAGAGATCTCAACAAGCCATCATGAAATCATGACCTTTAGTTCACCCTAACCTAATTCTTGTGTGAGGAAGAGGACATTAGATGTACTGGTACATCATTTCTTCCGGTGCGTTCCCGCAAATAGACGTACCAGTACATTCTGACGATCGTGCGGCTCAAGAGCATTGCCCACATGATTTTTGAGGGGAGCTCGACTTCAATGATAGCCAAAACCCAGCTGTCACTGCCAGGAGCGGTGCCCACACCATTACCGACTGTTTAACCCCCTAAATGCTGCGATCAACAGTGATTGCAGCATTTAGAAGTCAGGGAGAGGGAGGGCCAGATCATTGGGTACGGTTACCCGAGGTCAAATGACGACCTCTGGGTCTGCCAGCTACGGTGGCCTGTTTACACGATGCCAGCAGCATGGTCTAAAAGGTTTTCTGTCAGTGCGGCACAGCAGTACACTCTACCAGCGATCAGAGTAAAAAAAAGTTAAAGTCACACAGAGGGAAAAGTAAAAAGAAACGTTTTTTTTTTAAATTACAAAATAAAGAATAAAAAATATTATACCAATAAACACGTATATTTACTGTATGTAAAAACAAAAATAAACAAAAAAGTACACATATTTGATATCGCTGTGTCCAGAACGACCCGACCTATAAAACAGTCTCACTATTTAATCCCCTCAATGAACACTGTAATAAAAAAAGGTGGCAAAAAACTATGCTTTTATATCATACTGCCAAACACGAATTGGAATGAAATGAGATAAAAAAGACAAATGTAAATAAAATTGATATAGCTGAAAACGTCATCTTGTCCAAGAAAAAAACAAGTTGCCCTACAGCTCTGTCAGCAGAGAAACAAAAATGTTATAGCTGTGAGAAGAATATAGAGGTGCAAAAACAATTTTTCCGATAAAATAAAGATGGCAAAATATATAAAACATATATAAATATGGCACTGTTGTAATCAGGGCCATCATCAGGGCATTAATGGCCTTACTGGCATATAGGGCCCAGTGAGCAGGGGCAGGATTCTGTCAGTTCAGTAACTGAACGTGCATCCCAGGACGGATGTTCAGTTGAAATCTATTACAATCATTCGTCCTTACCTGCGATGGATGAAGGAGAACGACGACACTGGACTGTGGCCAGCTAAGGAGAAACTTTGATGTATTTTATTTTTGATGTATTTTATTTTTGAGCATACTGTTTTCAGCTGGGGGGGGGGTCCTGTTACTGTGCAGGGTGACACTGTCACTTTTTTCTTCATCTGGCATAGTGTAAAAGGTTGGGGGAAAATTGAGGAATGTGCTCTAAATAACTGTGTTATATTCTGCAAAGATGAGTCCTGGCTGGAATAAGTTATAGTGGTCTGTGCTGGATGAAGAAGAAAAGAAAAGATGAAGGACTTCAACTAGAAACATCATCGGCGAGTCAGTGTGTTACCTGTACTCTGACACCATACACTATGCACTATGTACAGAGCTCCTGTGTATAAAGTCACCAGTGATCACTGCATTACCTGTACCCTGACACTATGTACAGAGCTCCTGTTTATAATGTCACTAGTGATCATTTTATTACCTAGAAATAAAGTATACTATATGCTATACAGCTCTGACAAAAATTAAGAGACCACTGCAAAATGTTCAGTTTGTCTGATTTTTCTCTTTATAGGTATATTTTTGAGTAAAATGTAAATGTTTCATTTATTTTATAAACTTCTGACAACATGTCTCCGAATTTCCAAGCAATAAATTTTGTATTTCTTTTCTGAAAAGAAAAAATGGTAAAAATTACAAAAAGTGCTTTAAGACCTCAGATAAGAAAACAAGTTCAGAATCATTTAGTAACAACAATACTAATGTTTTAACCCAGGAAGAGTTTAGGAATCAATATTTTATGGAATAACCATGATTTTTAAATCACAGCTTTCATGCGTCTTGGCATGCTTTCCACCAGTCTTTCACACGGCTCCTGGCTCAAAAATTTAAGCAGTTCTTCTTTGTTTGATGGCTTGTGACTATCCATCATCCTCTTGATTACATTGAGATTTTCAATGGAGTTTAGGTCTGGAGACTGGGCTGCCCATGACAGGGTTGATGTGGTGGTCTCTTAATTTTTGCCAGAGCTGTATATAGAGAGCTCCGGTGTAAAGTCACTGGTGATCACTGTATTACCTGTACACTGACACTATACACTGTATACTATATACAGTGGGGCAGAAAAGTATTTAGTCAGTCAGCAATAGTGCAAGTTCCACCACTTAAAAAGATGAGAGGCGTCTGTAATTTACATCATAGGTAGACCTCAACTATGGGAGACAAACTGAGAAAAAAAAATCCAGAAAATCACATTGTCTGTTTTTTTATCATTTTTTTTTTGCATATTATGGTGGAAAATAAGTATTTGGTCAGAAACAAACAATCAAGATTTCTGGCTCTCACAGACCTGTAACTTCTTCTTTAAGAGTCTCCTCTTTCCTCCACTCATTACCTGTAGTAATGGCACCTGTTTAAACTTGTTATCAGTATAAAAAGACACCTGTGCACACCCTCAAACAGTCTGACTCCAAACTCCACTATGGTGAAGACCAAAGAGCTGTCAAAGAACACCAGAAACAAAATTGTAGCCCTGCACCAGGCTGGGAAGACTGAATCTGCAATAGCCAACCAGCTTGGAGTGAAGAAATCAACAGTGGGAACAATAATTAGAAAATGGAAGACATACAAGACCACTGATAATCTCCCTCGATCTGGGGCTCCACGCAAAATCCCACCCCGTGGGGTCAGAATGATCACAAGAACGGTGAGCAAAAATCCCAGAACCACGCGGGGGGACCTAGTGAATGAACTGCAGAGAGCTGGGACCAATGTAACAAGGCCTACCATAAGTAACACACTACGCCACCATGGACTCAGATCCTGCAGTGCCAGACGTGTCCCACTGCTTAAGCCAGTACATGTCCGGGCCCGTCTGAAGTTTGCTAGAGAGCATTTGGATGATCCAGAGGAGTTTTGGGAGAATGTCCTATGGTCTGATGAAACCAAACTGGAACTGTTTGGTAGAAACACAACTTGTCGTGTTTGGAGGAAAAAGAATACTGAGTTGCATCCATCAAACACCATACCTACTGTAAAGCATGGTGGTGGAAACATCATGCTTTGGGGCTGTTTCTCTGCAAAGGGGCCAGGACGACTGATCCGGGTACATGAAAGAATGAATGGGGCCATGTATCGTGAGATTTTGAGTGCAAACCTCCTTCCATCAGCAAGGGCATTGAAGATGAAACGTGGCTGGGTCTTTCAACATGACAATGATCCAAAGCATTTCAAAAACCTGACCGGCACATCGAAACATAGACTCAGTGTGAACAGGTGCTGAACCTAGAGTCACCAACTCGTATATAGGTAAGTAAATAAGGCAGCACACTGCAGCGCTAGAACATACAAACTTGAAAAACGAAATTTGAACTGCATTACTGCACTAGAAATATGAAAAATGAGAGCTTTTAGCTCATAAAAATGGCCAATTTTATGTGTACCTTACACTTTTATGTGTCCTACACTTGCCTTACCTCGCTGAGAATAAACGTCTCCATCTGAATGGGTACATGTGAAACCTCTTCATAGACTAAAATTCTCTCTCTCTGTGGAGGGGTATTGGACCTGCTGTAATTAAAACACCTGTGGCTAGGAGGCGGAGTGCTCGATCAGAAGGCTAAAGAATACATAAAAAAAAAAAACTAGTCTATGAAGAGGTTTCACATGTACCCATTCAGATGGAGACGTTTATTCTCAGCGAGGTAAGGCAAGTGTAGGACCTGGTATAAGAGAGATGTCGTAAAGGGGCTACCAGGTACACATAAAATTGGCCATTTTTATGCGCTAAAAGCTCTCATTTTTCATATTTTTAGTGCAGTAATGCAGTTCAAATTTCGTTTTTCAAGTTTGTATGTTCTAGCGCTGCAGTGTGCTGCCTTATTTACTTAATGATCCAAAGCACACCGCTAGGGCAACGAAGGAGTGGCTTCGTAAGAAGCATTTCAAGGTCCTGGAGTGGCCTAGCCAGTCTCCAGATCTCAACCCTATAGAAAACCTTTGGAGGGAGTTGAAAGTCCGTGTTGCCAAGCGAAAAGCCAAAAACATCACTGCTCTAGAGGAGATCTGCATGGAGGAATGGGCCAACATACCAACAACAGTGTGTGGCAACCTTGTGAAGACTTACAGAAAACGTTTGACCTCTGTCATTGCCAACAAAGGATATATTACAAAGTATTGAGATGAAATTTTGTTTCTGACCAAATACTTATTTTCCACCATAATATGCAAATAAAATGTTAAAAAAACAGACAATGTGATTTTCTGGATTTTTTTTTCTCAGTTTGTCTCCCATAGTTGAGGTCTACCTATGATGTAAATTACAGACACCTCTCATCTTTTTAAGTGGTGGAACTTGCACTATTGCTGACTGACTAAATACTTTTTTGCCCCACTGTATGAAGCTCCTGTGTATAATAGCACTATGGTAATATTAGTATTGTGTTTTTTTTGTTAATGATCAGTATTGTAGCATTTGGTCACTATGCGGTGGTAATATGTGGTCTGGTGATGGGGTGGTGGTATTTCTCCCATGTACATGGTATTACTCAGTCAGTATATGGTGGTAATATGTGGTCCAGCCATGGTGTAATGGTTTTTGTCCATTGTATGTGGTATTATACAGTCACTATGTGGTGGTAATATGTGGTGTGCCATGATGTGATGGTATTCGTCCCTTGTATGTGGTATTATTGTTCATTTAAAAAAATATATGTGACTCATTCCTTTAAAGAAAAATAACTTAAAATATACGGTACCTAGAAAGAGTATTGGGTATTTTACTTAATGTTTAATAGCTTAGAGTAGAGTAGGGCCCTGCCAATAGAGTGTACCTTGTGGTTGCAGCTTATAATAATCTTTTGGCCAAAACAAAAGCTGATGACTATGTTTGTGATATGATGCTCTCTGGGAACTGTTAATGTGTGATTGGTGAGGACATGGTGCAGAAGTGGAGTTTGTCCATGAGTGGGCGATGGGACTGTGGAAGGTTTGAGGGGTGGAGGCGAAGCTGGGGTGGAGCCTTGGCAGAGTCTCAAGAGGGCCCAAAAATTTTGCCAGCATGGGACCCTGAAATTCCTGTTAGCAGCCTTGGCTGTAATCATACTGACCCAAAGAATAAAGCTGCCTTACCATTTTTACCACATGGTGAACATTAAAAAACAATTCCTGAGTTTCTGTTTTTTGTTCATTGTGCCTCCCAAAAAATTGGAATAGAAAGTGATCAAAAAATGTTTTGTGCCCACATATGGTGCCAATAAGAACAGCAATTTGTCCCGCAAAAAACAAACCCTCTCATGACTGTCGGCAGAAATGTAGAAAAATTATAGCGGAAGACCTCCGGAGTTCCATCTGTGCATGTGCCAGTGCCATTTTCATGAAGACCAACCACAGCTAAGATGGCGCCAACCCCAAAAGAAAATGAACGCATGATGATGAATGCAACAGAGGCAGCGGAGGAGCCTTGGCTGAGCCCCCTGTGATTACGACCATACCCACAGTCCAGCCTACAAGTCCAGCACTGAAGCACAAAGTACTGAAGAAACCGAAATTTATCATGATGATTTAACGAAAACCAGGCTGCAGATTTTTACACTAAAGGTATGTATTAAATCAGTATGATAGCGCCATTCTACCCATACCTTTAGTTTAACATGGATGATCCTGATGACAGGTTCTCTTTAAGGGCATACAAATTCAAAGTTTGAGTATTGCAAAACCTTCACATTTTTTGTCAAATTTTCTGCATTTTCATAAATTACCGTAAGGCAAATCATATCAGACAAAATGTAACACTAACATGAAGTACAAAATGTTACAAAAACAATCTCAGAATCAGTGGGATCCGTTGAAGCGTTCCAGAGCTATTATCACATAAAGTGGCAGTGGTCAGAATTGTAAAATTTTTCTTGGTCAAGTGAAAAAAGGCTCAGGGCTGAAGGGGTTACAAATAAAAACTACTTTCCCTGTGTTCATAGAAACAGACAGAACTGCATCTAATAAATAGATCACATGATGCTGAATGCTTGATTATTTTCATTTTATACTTTCTTGGGCACTGAAGCGTAGAGTTTGCTGAGCCTAAATTGAGCAAATTACTCGAATTTAAAATCAGTTTCTTACCAGGTAAATTTTCATAATGAAATAATTGGTATGATCAAAGAAGCCTAACACTGAATATTCTATTAGTGAGTGGAATTTTAATCACAAAACCTCAATATTATTGAAAAAACTAAGGACAGGTAACTATGGTGAAGAAAATTTTTGGTGCAAAAATGAAATAAATCCAGAGCTGAAAGCAGAGTTAACTAATTAAGAGATTCTGTAATAAATAATGTGATAAATAATACATTAATGTAACTTCACAAAGTCTATAGCAAAACCTTGCAATACAATCCATAGAGCCTTCAAGTAGATGTAAGTGAATTCCAAAACTATGGAACAGCACAAACAATTTATGGGCATATGGAAAATTGTGAGACTGCTCCTTTAGACAAAAAGTAAGGGTGTACCCAGTTGTTGTGATGACATCTTTAAAATACAGTAGTATGGATGCCTTGGTCCTTCTAAGACAAAGTGGTTTTCCTTCTCACAAATTATTTTTTGGGGGAGGCAAAGGGCTTAATAGTTAAAAACTCTTTTTAAGGCTCAACAAATTTTTCTAGAGGAAGGATAGGATGAAAATTGTCTAATAAAGAGGTATTTCCATATTAAAGAGTTCATCCAAGATTTAGTTTTCATTCCCATAGTAAAAAGATAAACAGGAGAGTAGATGCTGCCTACCTACCTCTTGTACTCAGTGCAGATCTCTGCCGGCACAGAGTGATCATTATTAGTTTGTTTCTGATCTTCTGAATGAAAAGACATAGGTCCCTCCGTTTTTCACATGAATATCAACGCTTCTCTCAACCTGCCATATAAAGCACAACTTCTTAGAAGTGAATGGGGCTCTTTTGTCTGCAAAGTGCATGGATGGAAGTAAAAAATATGGTAAAGAACTAGTTTTACAGATCCCTTATTCTAAGAATTGAAGGGGGTACTAACAATAGTTTAACCCTTAAAATACAGAAAGTGATTGTATTTCCTAGTAATGCCCCTTCAAACTATCAGAAAATCGATTGGTAAAAAGAGAACCTCGTGCAAACAGATAGACGAGCATCAGATTATAGGCAAGTAGCTGAGCAGATGGGAAAACATTTACTATTAATTGCATGTTTTTCATTGGTGTCCTTATTCAATCTAGTCTTGAGTCCAGTATGTGGTCTTATTCACTGGACTCTACACCCAGAATAAATTATTCTGAATATTTTCACACATGACTCGTATATATACGTCTGCTCTTGTCTTCTTGCTTTATAATGTGCTCTCTACAGGATTTCCAAGGTGAAAGGTTTGCCTATGGTCCCTGAGATTTTGGACAAGAGAACTGAGACATACTGGGGGAGATTATTTAAGTGGTTTATGTTAGAAATCTGGAGTAAACACCTTAATAAGTAACAATATTTTTGTGGAGCTCAGAAGATATAAAATATTGCAACTTTTGACATTTACACAACAGTCACGGTGGGCTATGCCAAAATGGTTGCAGCCTTGGTGGGACAGGGCATGGTCATGCAGCACCCCAGGGTCCTAGTCGTTGCAGTAATATCATTCTCCTCTAGGGGGAGTGGTGTTATGTTTGGAGGCAAAGAAGGACAACTGCATCCAGGTATCACAAACATGCAACACATTTCGCACTCCAGGCCACCAGGGGGAGCTCTGCTCCTATTTATTAGGGCACTCCTCACACTTAGGTAAAACTGGTTGCCTGGGGAGGAAGTTAGTTAGTTGCTGGCTGAGCTTCGCTCAGGTAGTTGGTCCCTGACAGGGGTGGGATCCTGTCAGAGATCGAGGAAGAAGGACACAGAGCTGTGCCTGCCCTGAGAGCTGCAGCTTCTAGAAAGAGACATTGAAGGAGAACTGTATTGCAGAGAGGATGAAAGAAGTCGTAGCAAAGGAGTGGATACCAGGAGGGGAACAGCCCTACAAAGGCTGCCTCCTTCTGAGGCGCGGGATCCGGGTAGCCGGAACACCGAGGGAGCAACGATCCTTTATGCCTTGCTCCAGAGACCTGCAGGACAACTAATTTCATGTTACCTGTCCGCCCCTACACCCAGGAGGCAAGGTGGCACCCCTTAGAGGCAGGGGCATGATAGAGTTCCTGTAAAATGCCTCAAACCACCGGTCTTACGGGTTTGTCCTATCCATCTGGAGTACAGAGAGAAAGACATAACATCTACAACATCTGTGAGGACCTTATGAGAAGCTTAGCAATAAGGGACTACAACACCACGGTGCTAGAGGAAGGCTACTGATTTCTACCTGGACAAGGGGACTCTGGACTTGCCTCCAAACCGGACGGACTCTGTCTGCCCTGTGATCTGGTGCTCTGGACTGTGGATGCTGAAGCCTTCAGTAAAGGTAAAGAGACTGCAACCTTGTGTCCTCGTTCTTCACTGCACCTCTCACCATCAACCATCTACACACTGGGAAGTCCTGGGGACATACTTCACCTGTGGGAAGGTATACCATCTAGATGCCATAACATCACCCCAGTGGACCCCTTAAAGCAGCATCGGTCACCTGAACCGAATACCACAGGTGGCATCACGAACACAAACTTTATCCCTTTAAAGACCTTTCCCTTTTACACGAACGTCCCAGGGCCACGGACCGGGACAGCCACCGTAACATCCCCCTGTAACATCCCTATGGGGCGCTCCAGTCACACTTCCTGTCTTGACTCTGGACAGGATTATCCAGCCTTCATCCTGGTAAGGTCAGGGTTAACTAGAATTACCTTTCTATGGTTCTGGGGTGACTATTTAAGGCTGGTGGTTCCTGGGTCAGGTGTCGGTGATACTTCTGTCTACTCGGCTAGTGGTTACTGACCCAGGTTACTCATCTGTAATTGCTGTGCCACAGTGCGTGTGTGCTTTGTTGTGTATGACCTGGTTCTGTCCCCTAAATTCTACCTCTGTTTTTTGCTCGGTACTGATATGTCCTTCCTGGTTCTCTGACCCCCTGGCTCGTCTCTGTTTACTTTACGGTCTTGTCCCTAGTACCTCGCTCTCATCTGGCTTTTGACCCTCGGCCCCCCACTGACTACGTTGTTGTTCTCTGTCCTGTGCTCCACAGTCTTGGCTGACTCCCCTGTCCTCTTGCACGGTAGCTCCGCCCCTCTGCTACCATCTCTCGGTCTCCCGAGCCCCCTGCTGGCACCATCTAAGCTTTCCCACAGTAACAATATCAGTGTCACTACACCTGCTTTTCAAATTCATTATGTTTTGCCATTAAAGTGGGGTAACTTACTACAGAAATGTACACCAGTCCCGACTGCCATGCATTTCTGGTGGCTGCGGACGCTGGGTCACAGATAAACCTAATTCATTAAGCAGTGCACGCAGCGCAAAATTAATTAGGTGACTATACTCCAGCAAGTCCTTCATTAAGACTTGCATACCCTACACCAGAATTAATGAATCACCCCCACTTTTCCTGGAGTCAGGTGGATTTCTTCTAGTGGAACTGAATTTTACGAATATCTGTATTCTACAGAATGCAGATTTTTTGCAAATTGCTGGCTGCCATTTTACCGAACCATAGCAGCCCCGTCAAAAAGTTGGGAAAACAAAAATGAATATCTCACCACTCACCTCTATGACCACCTCTTCTGCTTGCTTTCCCCTATACAGTGCTCAGCTCCTCTTCTTACCCTCATATGCTAAAATCCCAGGCATCTTCATGTTGGGCAGGAATTTCTAGTCGAGATTAGTCCCGAGATATCTTTGAGTCTGTGCCATGACCTGACGATGCACACTATCCAGCCAGAAGAATGTAATAGCCGAAAACGTGCATGGGGCAGGCACCGGCACCCACCAGAGGTAACCTTTGTACCAGCTTGATTTTTTCTTTGTAGTCCTTCACACTTCTCTAGGAGGATGTTTTTTCACTAAGATTTTTGACTTTTTCTTGGATGTATTATCCTCTGAAGTGTGTTAGTTTATTAATTTCTAAGTATAACCTCTTTATAACATGTGGTGGGTTCCTGTTGCTAGATGTTTGATTTCACACTATTTAATAACCTTGTCTGTCTTTTTGGTTATTTTTTAATAAAAGTTTGCATTTTCTATTATGATTGGTTCTTCTGTACATTTTTTCTTTTTCTGATCTTATCATATTCTACTGAACCCTATTTATGTCATATTTGTTTGGCATTTTATCATCATTTCTTACATACTGTATTTGGTGTTATTTTGATTTGATGCCCTAATTATTGACCCAACCTCCTTATTTCCTGCCTAGAGTGAAGATGCCCGAGGTATCAGCACATGGCAGTGGTAAGTATAGGTGCAGAAGGCCTTATGGTGGACAGGAAGAAGCAGAGGTGATATGTTAGTATTAGTTGTTTGTCTTTTTAACATCTTATATCTCCAGACCTTAGGGCATGATAAGTGACGTTCAATTTGATGCAAATCGAATTTCCTGGTAAAATCTGTGAGATTTAGCAAATTTAAATCTCGGCAGATCCACTTATTGTGTAAAAAATATTAAATCAATGTTGATAAATAATGGGGATTATTGAGTAAAAACATTTGCTCCACCGCTGTCAAAAGAATATGTTTCTCTGGTCTTTTCATTGCTGAACTAACCATTTTGGGTTTTTTTATTAGTTATCTTAGTTATCTCTATTTTAATTATTTTCCAGAGATCCTGCTTACCTCGATGCACAGATAAGGTGATGAATACAGAAGCACAGAGAAGAAAGACAAGACAACAACACAAGGACAGTCCTGCTAGCTCTGATGTATCCTCTGAACTGACCACCAACCAGCTCAAACATAAATCAAACACAAATCGTTCTGCTGCCATTTATTTACAGCAGTGTCAGTGAAGATAAATGTCACATTATCAGAATTCTGCTGATTTAATTACCTTAATAAGATGACGGACTTGGAATAATTATAGTTCTGTAATATGATTAACCATATATTTAGATACTGTTATTGCACTGGTATGATTTTTCAGGACAATCAGCTCTTTGGTTTTCATTTTTTTTTACTTTGCATAAATGTACACTGGTGATAATGATATGCCTAAATTATATTTTTTGCTCTAGTTCTGAACTCTGTACTTTTTCATCCAAATCACTAACTGCGGTATGTAGTGGTGTAAGCCACAGGACAGTTTATTATTAAGAGGAGCTTTCACAAGTTTGAGCATGCAGAGCTTTGTAAAACATTGCTTTGATTTAAAAAACATTCTCTAAATTGCAGATATATTAGCTTGCAAAGTTTAGGTTATAATTTATGTTATATGTTATAGGTTTTCAACTGGACATTACAAGAGATTTGTCTCTGGGGATGTGGACTTCTTCCCCTACATGTAATTGACCAATCAGAAGCAGGAGGCATCATCAAGATGAGAAAAAACATACCCTCCTTTCCTCACTGATCTCTGCAGCTACTTTATAGAGATACAGCAGAGCTCAGTTATGTATTATTATTATTGTTATTTATTGTTATAGCGCCATATATTCCATGGCGCTTTACATGTGAGGAGGGGTATACATAATAAAAACAAGTATAATAATCTTAAACAATTCAAGTCATAACTGGTACAGGAGGAGTGAGGACCCTGCCCGCGAAGGCTCACAATCTACAAGGGATGGGTGAGGATACAGTAGGCGAGGATAGAGCTGGTCATGCAGCGGTTTGGTCGGTCGGTGGTTACTGCAGGTTGCAGGCTTGTCGGAAGAGGTGGGTCTTCAGGTTCTTTTTGATGGTTTCGATGGTAGGCGAGAGTCTGATGTGTTGTGGTAGAGAGTTCCAGAGTAGGGGTGATACGCGAGAGAAATCTTGTATGCGATTGTGGGAAGAGGAGATAAGAGGGGAGTAGAGAAGGAGATCATGTGAGGATCGGAGGTTGCGTGTAGGTAAGTACCAGGAGACGAGGTCACAGATGTATGGAGGAGACAGGTTGTGGATGGCTTTGTACGTCATGGTTAGGGTTTTGTAGCGGAGTCTCTGGGCAATGGGGAGCCAGTGAAGGAATTGACAGAGGGGAGAGGCCGGGGAATAGCGGGGGGACAGGTGGATTAGTCGGGCAGCAGCGTTTAGAATAGATTGGAGGGGTGCGAGAGTGTTAGAGGGGAGGCCACAGAGCAGGAGGTTGCAGTAGTCAAGGCGAGAGATGATGAGGGCATGGACTAGGGTTTTTGCAGATTCATGGTTGAGGAATGAACGGATTCGTGAAATATTTTTGAGTTGAAGTCGGCAGGAAGTGGAAAGGGCTTGGATATGTGGTTTGAAGGAGAGATGAGCGTCAAGGATTACCCCGAGGCAGCGAGCTTGTGGGACTGGGGAGAGTGGGCAGCCATTTAATGTATCAATACAATCACTTTCAGATCTCATCTCAAGGATGTCAGTGGGGGGAAACTGTGATTACTGACAGCACTGTGAGATGAACTCTGGAAGTATTTGTAATTGATACATAACTCAGCTTTCTTGCATCTCTGCATACCATAGTAGCTGCAGTGATCAGTGTGGAGAGGAGGGCACGTGCTTTTCTCCCCTGCATGACACTGCTTATTTATGATTGGTTAAACCTCATTCAGGGGAAAATGTACACGTCCCCAGTTTCAAATCTCTGGTGGCGCCATGTTGAACTTTACATAAATTATAATCTAAACTGTTCAAGCTAAAAATTTTGCTAAGGAGAGGAGAAATTAAAAAATAAAAACTATGTTTTACTCAGCTCTGCAGCCGCTATTCCATGAAGGGGCCAGTTTAATATACTCAAACTAGTGAAATGTTCTTTTTCTGTATATATTAACTTAAAGTAAAATCAATTAAATCAATAGACATTATGTTGCGTTCAATTAGTGCCCTCTCTCTCTCTCTCTCTCTCTAGGGGCTTTATAGAAAGCATATTTGTGCCACTATAGTATGATTAAAAAAAAGCATATATTACAGTATAACCGATAATGGAAAAAAAAGAATAATCAGTGCATGATTTTTCTTTGACCAAGGTTGGACTGACCATTTGGACCCATGTGTAAGGCAATTCCATATCCCTCAGTCAAATGGATCATGCGCTAAAATAAAAAAAACCTGTGTGGTGCCTCCCATTTTTGACAACCAGCCTTGCTAAGGCAGACAGCTGGGGGCTGATATTCTCAGGCTGGTAAGCGGCCGTAGATATTGCTCCGCCTTACAGCCTAAAAATATCAGCCCACAGCCACCCAGAAAAGGCACATCTCTTCGATGCGCCAATTCTGGCGCTATGCCTGGCTCTTCCCACTTGCCCTGTAGTGGTGGCAAATGGGATTCCTATTTGTGATGTTGAGGTCACCTTTGTATTGTCCGGTGACATTAAGCCCACGGCTTAGTAATGGAGAAGCGTCTAAAAGATACCTATCCATTAGCAGTAGTTCCATCAGTAGACACCAATGACCAGAGGTAAACTTTATACCTCCGATCATAGCTGCAGGCTCATACTATCATTTGACAGAGTGGGAACCGTGGCTGTCTGACCAGTGGTGATGATTTTACTGCTGATCAGAAGTAGTATTTGCCATGCTGTCATGCACATGACAGGGCGACAAACACCTGGTGTTTGTAGGGCAGAATCCAAACAGTAGCACGGACTTCCCGAGTTGTCACGCTGGTTACTCACATAGGTGGGAAACTGTGCCCTACTCAATGTGGTCACTGCTCTGCTTTCCTCAGTTGCGGGCTGCATCCTCCTGTTGCTTGGTAAGTTTCCACCAGGCTATATGGAGGCTTGACCACTTTATGCCCGCATTTAACCCCATTTTGTTCTGCATAGGTCAGCATCTCTGGTATATACACAAGCAGCAGGGGGATTATTGGGCAGCTCCACTCACTACTCAGTTGATGCCTAGTTTCCTGCAAGGTGCTTTTTTGTATTGCCTCTCCTGTGTTCTGACACAGCTTGCCTACTCGTTTATATCCTGACCTCTCCGCTTCTGACCTCGACTATGTTTATTAAACCTCTGCCCTGACCTCAAATTGTCTGACAATGTCTGTGCCTCTGTCCACCTTTAGCTTGTACTCATTTTTCTGATGCACTGGTTAGCTGCTGCAGTCCTGGGGACTGATCTGGAGTGGTATCTGATGACTACCGGCGGCCAAGACTATCCTCATCATGAGAGGATCTTGTGAATACCTAGTAGTCAATTAGTTAAGCCCCTCCAGGGTAAGCCTGGTCCATGGCACAATGGGTCCACACCCACCAGTATTATATATTGAAAGACAGAATGCTACCATTACTCCGTGACCTTGGTGGATGTGCACTTTTCCAACATGGTAATGATCAAAAGCACACATCTGTTTCATTTCTAAAGAAGAACAGGATGAAAGTGATTCATTGGCCACACATATCTCCTGGTCTGAAGCCAATCGAACACGTATGGGGAATTCTGAAGAGACAAGTTGAGCCATACTCTGCACCCATCATCCAGGCTCTAAAAGAGCTTGTTTTTGAGGAATGGAAAAAAAATGTTACAATATGTTGCTAGCTTCATTCCATGCCTAGAAGACTTAGTGCTGTCCTTAAAAGTCATACAAAACACTAGATGTAGTCGTTTTTGATGTGGAGTGTATTCATTTTTACATTAACTGATTTGAGTAAAACTTAAGTTTTTTGCAATAAAAGTAATATTATTTACCTCAATTTCATTTATGGATTAAAAATGTTCTACAAAACTCAGTATTGCCAAAATTTTGGGAATTGTTCTCGTGTTCAGTGAGATATTGCTTAAAATCTTACTTTCCAAAGAGGGGATACTCATTCATCCTGAGGACTATAAATATGAGCAATACCAATATAAATTCATAGACAGTGTAGCAAATTAAAAGCTTACTAATCCTTCTCCAACCTAGGGAGATGGATCATAAGTCTCAATTGCAAATATTAAAGTCATGTTAAGTGCTGAACAAAATGTCCCAGACAGTGTTGGAAAATAACTACAACCTACATGATATTTCAATGAGTAATATCTAGTGACTTAATGACCAACTAAAGATAGACAGAATGTCAAGTAGAACCAAAAATCCATGAATCCCTCTGGCCCAACTTGACCTAGACTCCATCAGGAATGTTCGGGGTCAGTATTAATACTTTTCAGGTGTTAGTATCTGAGATCTTTGGGTACTTTAGGGGCATAATTTTGTAGGTGATAATTACACTTGGCCTACACATTGCACTTGTAAAGAAGACAGCTGTAGATGAGCAGACTATATGTCTGGTTATAAAGAAATCACTAAGAGTAAATTTAACTGATCTGCTACTTGGAAAATAGTACTGTAATGGTGCAATGTTTGACAAATGTTTGCTTGTGTCCCCTCATGCGTTTGTTCTTAGAATTAGTTTAGCTTTTGGAGACTGTTATTGAGCAAATAAGCACAGATCGGAAAAAGAAAGTGCAGAATTGCAAAAATCTTCCTGTTAATAATAAAATAGAGAACTTTCTGGGTGAAATCACAGCAAGTTCATGAACACCCCGGAGATGTGCAATGGGCAGGATTCATTACATTTTCCATTTCACTGAACCCGCTGGAAAAACAGTCTTTCCCTAGGAGAGGAAGAGTCAAGGTTCACTCTATTGTTTCAACACAAATGAGCAAAAAAAAATTAAAACCCAGAATGTTTATTTAGAAAGGGCAGGGTCTAATTTGTGCTGCAAAAAGAACATTTCCAAATGAAAAAATACATTAAAAAATAATCATTCAAACACATGTTCTCAATACAAATTTAACAATTGGAGGGAAGAATGCAAAACTATATTCATCACTCCCTGAATTGGATTTTATTGAACTGGCCTTAGATTGGTAAGTACCATCGATGCCTCGATGACATGGTTGGTGGCAATTCTTCAACATCAATTTTAGTCTTCTTACAAGCTATAATTTGATAAACGAGTGGAACTTGCAGATCTCAGTGTAATAAGTGATCAGACTCCAGGATTATCACATAAAAAGCTTACTATTTACTATGTCAAGGGATCAGATGGCCAGAAGGAAGGAAATTTCATATAATCAAGGAAGACTTACCCTTCCGGACTCTCACCATTCTATTGCTGATGCTTGGGATGTCTATGTCCGGACTGGAACTGATGGAGCCTGAACCAATTATTCACCTGACTGCTGAGGCCATTGATTGGCTGAAGGCTGAAATGACAGAGAATTGGCATGTCATTACTCCTAGTGGCATAACTTCATGGTTTTTCTGTATCAAGGTGCAGGGTGGTAGCCGTGGGTGAGGTATTCATGTTTGGCGCCTTGCATAATACATGAAGATGGGGGTACTGGTTACGTGTGTGGACTCCAGCTACGGGGGTATCACAGCCTTGCAGGCCACATGATGCCGGTGAATATGGCTGGCTTGGACCAAGTCTTACAAAGTTAAATATTCAATAAATGAGACCACAACTTAAAAAAGAACTGTTCTTTACTGAACAACATGGTGGGAATTATATACAACAGATAGCGGGTGCATAACTTCATGAACGTTTCTCTGAATTATTGAATCATCTTCATACACATTTTCTCTGTCCTTCTTTATTTAGTTCTCTGTTTTCACCACCACCCAGCAAGGTACTTCAGGGACGTCCCTCATTCCCAATAACTGTACCACAGTCAGTAAGTGAGAGTCCTGTACTGCAACCCCTGGTTCCACGTCCTTTTCCCTTTAGGGGAGCTACTTGGCCACTATGGTTATTACTCAGCTTCTCTGCTGACCAACGCCTTGGAACTACCACTCAGGGCACTATCTTAGTCTTACTGTCCTTGCGCTGAACTGTTCGGTTACCTCCTGGACTTGCAAGCTCGGTAGAGCGTAACTAGGCTTCCTGCCCCAGGTCCTATCTCTAGATATTCACTCATACCTTCTGTCACTTTCTAGTGCCTCTTTTCTGAATCTCGCTATCTGTTCCCTCAGGCTCCACTCTCTTCAGGAATATACCCTCGTCATGCGACTCATAGTAACATAGTTATTAAGGTTGAAGGAAGATTTTAAGTCCATCTAGTTAAACCCATAGCCTAACCTAACATGCCCTAACATGTTGATCCAGAGGAAGGCAAAAAAAACTCATGTGGCAAAAAGTAAGCTCCACATTGGGGAAAAAAATTCCTTCCCGACTCCACATACGGCTTTCTTATACACCGGAGACCAGAACTGTGCACAGTATTCTAAGTGTGGTCAAATTAGTGACTTGTATAGAGGTAAAATTATGTTCTCCTCATGAGCATGGCTCTTTTAATGCATTCCGTTATTTTATTTGCCTTTGTAGCAGCTGCCTGACACTGGCCACTGAACATGTATTTGTCATCCACCCATACACCCAGGTCTTTTTCATCGACGGTTTTGCCCAGAGTTTTAGAATTAAGCACATAGTTATACATCTTATTTCTTCTACCCAAGTGCATGACCTTACATTTATCCCCATTAAAGCTCATTTGCCATTTATCAGCCCAAGCTTCTAGTTTACATAAATCATCCTGTAATATAAAATTGTCCTCCTCTGTATTGATTACCCTGCAGAGTTTAGTGTCATCTGCAAATATTGAAATTCTGCTCTGTATGCCCCCTACAAGGTCATTAATAAATATGTTAAAAAGAAGAGGGCCCAATACTGACCCCTGTGGTACCCCACTGCTAACCGCAACCCAGTCCGAGTGTGCTCCATTAATAACAACCCTTTGCTTCCTATCCCTGAGCCAGCTCTTAACCCACCTACACATATTTTCCCCTATCCCCATTATTCTCATTTTATGTATCAACCTTTTCTGTGGCACCGTATCAAAAGCTTTTGAAGAGTCCATATACACTACGTCCACTGCGTTCCCTTGGTCCAGTCCGAAAGTTACCTCTTCATAGAAATTATCAGATTAGTCTGACAGGAACGGTCCCTATATTGGGTCATGAGGTTATTCCTCTTCAGATACTCCAGTATAGCATCCCTTAGAATGCCCTCCAGGATTTTACCCACAGTAGAGGTTAAGCTTACTGGCCTATAATTTCCGAGTTCAGTTTGTGTCCCTTTTTTGAATATTGGCACCACATTTGCTATACGCCAGTCCTGTGGTACAGACCCTGTTATTATGGAGTCTTTAAAGATGAAAAATAATGGTCTATCGATGACTGTACTTAACCCCTTTCTGACATCGGACGTACTATCCCGTCGAGGTGGGGTGGGCCCCTATGACCACCGACAGGATAGTACGTCCAGCGCGATCCGCGGCGCTCACGGGGGGAGCGCAGCCGATCGCGGCCGGGTTTCAGCTGCCTATCGCAGCTGACATCCGGCACTATGTGCCAGGAGCGGTCACGGACCGCCCCCGGCACATTAACCCCCGGCACACCGCGATCAAACATGATCACGATGTGCCGGCGGTGCAGGGAAGCATCGCGCAGGGAGGGGGCTCCTTGCAGGCTTCCCTGAGCCCCCCGCAGCAACGCGATGTGATCGCGTTGCTGCGAGGGTCTGCATACCTCCCTCCCTGCTCCAGGCCCCGATCCAAGATGGCCGTGGCATCCGGGTCCTGCAGGGAGGGAGGTGGCTTCACAGAGCCTGCTCAGAGCAGGCACTGTGAAGCATGCAGCGCTGTAAGTCAGATCGGTGATCTGACAGAGTGCTGTGCAAACTGGCAGATCACCGATCTGTGATGTCCCCCCCGGGACAAAGTAAAAAAGTAAAAAAATTTTTTCCAAATGTGTAAAAAAAATAAAAAAAATATTCCTAAATAATGAAAAAAAAAATATTATTCCCATAAATACATTTCTTTATCTAAATAAAAAAAACAAAAACAATAAAAGTACACATATTTAGTATCGCCGCGTCCGTAACGGCCCGACCTATAAAACTGGCCCACTAGTTAACCCCTTCAGTAAACACCGTAAGAAAAAAAAAAAAACGAGGCAAAAAACAACGCTTTATTATCATACCGCTGAACAAAAAGTGGAATAACACGCGATCAAAAAAACAGATATAAATAACCATGGTACCGCTGAAAACGTCATCTTGTCCCGCAAAAAACGAGCCACCATACAGCATCATCAGCAAAAAAATAAAAAGTAATAGTCCTGAGAATAAAGCGATGCAAAAATAATTATTTTTTCTATAAAATAGTTTTTATCGTATAAAAGCGCCAAAACATAAAAAAATGATATAAATGAGGTATCGCTGTAAACGTACTGACCCGAAGAATAAAACTACTTTATCCATTTTACCAAACGCGGAACGGTATAAACACCTCCCCCAAAAGAAATTCATGAATTTTGGTCATTCTGACTCACAAAAATCGGAATAAAAAGCGATCAAAAAATGTCACGTGCCCGAAAATGTTACCAATAAAAACGTCAACTCATCCAGCAAAAAACAAGACCTCACATGACTCTGTGGACTAAAATATGGAAAAATTATAGCTCTCAAAATGTGGTAACGCAAAAAATATTTTTTGCAATAAAAAGCGTCTTTCAGTGTGTGACGGCTGCCAATCATAAAAATCTGCTAAAAAACTTGCTATAAATATAAATCAAACCCCCCTTCATCACCCCCTTAGTTAGGGAAAAATTAAAAAAATGTATTTATTTCCATTTTCCCATTAGGGCTAGGGTTAGGGCTAGGGTTAGGGCTAGGGTTGGGGTTAGGGCTAGGGTTAAGGCTAGGGTTAGGGCTAGGGTTAGGGCTAGGGTTAGGGCTAGGGTTAGGGCTAGGGTTAGGGCTAGGGTTAGGGTTAGGGCTAGGGTTAGGGCTAGGGCTACAGTTCGGGTTGTGGCTACAGTTAGGGTTAGGGTTGGGGCTAAAGTTACAGTTAGGGTTTAGATTACATTTACAGTTGGGAATAGGGTTGGGATTAGGGTTAGGGGTGTGTCAGGGTTAGAGGTGTGGTTAGGGTTACTGTTGGGATTAGGGTTAGGGGTGTGTTTGGATTAGGGTTTCAGTTATAATTGGGGGGTTTTCACTGTTTAGGCACATCAGGGGCTCTCCAAACGCGACATGGCATCCGATCTCAATTCCAGCCAATTCTGCGTTGATAAAGTAAAACAGTGCTCCTTCCCTTCCGAGCTCTCCCGTGTGCCCAAACAGGGGTTTACCCCAACATATGTGGTATCAGCGTACTCAGGACAAATAGGACAACAACTTTTGGGGTCCAATTTCTCCTGTTACCCTTGGGAAAATACAAAACTTGGGGCTAAAATATTATTTTTGTGGGGAAAAAAAAAGATTTTTTATTTTCACGGCTCTGCGTTATAAACTGTAGTGAAACACTTGGGGGTTCAAAGTTCTCACAACACATCTAGATAAGTTCCTTGGGGGGTCTAGTTTCCAATATGGGGTCACTTGTGGGGGGTTTCTACTGTTTAGGTACATTAGGGGTTCTGCAAACGCAATGTGACACCTGCAGACCATTCCATCTAAGTCTGCATTCCAAATGGCACTCCTTCCCTTCCGAGCCCTCCCATGCGCCCAAACGGTGGTTCCCCCCAACATATGGTGTATCAGCGTACTCAGGACAAATTGGACATCAACTTTTGGGGTTGAATTTCTCCTCTTACCCTCGGGAAAATACAAAACTGGGGGCTAAAAAATAATTTTTTGGGGAAAGTTTTTTTTTTTTAATTTTCACGGCTCTGCATTACAAACTGTAGTGAAACACTTGGGGGTTCAAAACTCTCACAACACATCTAGATGAGTTCCTTAGGGGGTCTAGTTTCCAAAATGTTGTCACTTGTGGGGGGTTTCTACTGTTTAGGTACATTAGGGGCTCTGCAAATGCAATGTGACACCTGCAGACCATTCCATCTAAGTCTGCATTCCAAATGGAGCTCCTTCTCTTCCGAGCCCTCCCATGCGCCCAAACAGTGGTTCCCCCCACATATGGTGTATCATCGCACTCAGGACAAATTGGGCAACAAATTTTGGGGTCCAATTTCTCCTGTTACCCTCGGGAAAATACAAAACTGGGGGCTAAAAAATAATTTTTGTGGGAAAAAATGTTTGTTTTATTTTTACGGCTCTACATTATAAACTTCTGTGAAGCCCTTGGTGGGTGAAAGCACTCACCACACCTCTAGATAAGTTCCTTAGGGGGTCTACTTTGCAAAATGGTGTCACTTGTGGGGGGTTTCAATGTTTAGGCACATCAGTGGCTCTCCAAACGCAACATGGCGTCCCATCTCAATTCCTGTCAATTTTGCATTGAAAAGTCAAACGGCGCTCCTTCCTTTCCGAGCCCTCCCATCCTCCCAAACAGTGGTTTACTCCCACATATGGGGTATCAGCGTACTCAGGACAAATTGTACAACAACTTTTGGGGTCCAATTTCTTCTCTTACCCTTGGGAAAATAAAAAATTGGGGGCGAAAAGATAATTTTTGTGAAAAAATATGATTTTTTATTTTTACGGTTCTGCATTATAAACTTCTATGAAGCACTTGGTGGGTCAAAGTGCTCACCACACCTCTAGATAAGTTCCCTAGGGGGTCTACTTTCCAAAATGGTGTCACTTGTGGGGGGTTTCAATGTTTAGGCACATCAGTGGCTCTCCAAACGCAACATGGCGTCCCATCTCAATTCCTGTCAATTTTGCATTGAAAAGTCAAACGGCGCTCCTTCCCTTCCGAGCTCTCCCATCCTCCCAAACAGTGGTTTACCTTCACATATGGGGTATCAGCATACTCAGGACAAATTGTACAACAATTTTTGGGGTCCAATTTCTTCTCTTACCCTTGGGAAAATAAAAAATTGGGGGCAAAAAGATAATTTTTGCGAAAAAATATGATTTTTTATTTTTACGGTTCTACATTATAAACTTCTGTGAAGTACTTGGTGGGTCAAAGTGCTCACCACACCTCTAGATAAGTTCCTTAGGGGGTCTACTTTCCAAAATGGTGTCACTTGTGGGGGGTTTCAATGTTTAGGCACATCAGGGGCTCTCCAAACGAAACATGGCGTCCCATCTCAATTCCTGTCAATTTTGCATTGAAAAGTCAAACGGCGCTCCTTCCTTTCCGAGCCCTCCCATCCTCCCAAACAGTGGTTTACTCCCACATATGGGGTATCAGCGTACTCAGGACAAATTGTACAACAACTTTTGGGGTCCAATTTCTTCTCTTACCCTTGGGAAAATAAAAAATTGGGGGCGAAAAGATAATTTTTGTGAAAAAATATGATTTTTTATTTTTACAGTTCTGCATTATAAACTTCTATGAAGCACTTGGTGGGTCAAAGTGCTCACCACACCTCTAGATAAGTTCCCTAGGGGGTCTACTTTCCAAAATGGTGTCACTTGTGGGGGGTTTCAATGTTTAGGCACATCAGTGGCTCTCCAAACGCAACATGGCGTCCCATCTCAATTCCTGTCAATTTTGCATTGAAAAGTCAAACGGCGCTCCTTCCCTTCCGAGCTCTCCCATCCTCCCAAACAGTGGTTTACCTTCACATATGGGGTATCAGCATACTCAGGACAAATTGTACAACAATTTTTGGGGTCCAATTTCTTCTCTTACCCTTGGGAAAATAAAAAATTGGGGGCAAAAATATAATTTTTGCGAAAAAATATGATTTTTTATTTTTACGGTTCTACATTATAAACTTCTGTGAAGTACTTGGTGGGTCAAAGTGCTCACCACACCTCTAGATAAGTTCCTTAGGGGGTCTACTTTCCAAAATGGTGTCACTTGTGGGGGGTTTCAATGTTTAGGCACATCAGGGGCTCTCCAAACGAAACATGGCGTCCCATCTCAATTCCAGTCAATTTTGCATTGAAAAGTCAAATGGCGCTCCTTCGCTTCCGAGCTCTGCCATGCGCCCAAACAGTGATTTACCCCCACATGTGGGGTATCGGCGTACTCAGGACAAATTGTACAATAATGTTTGGGGTCAATTTTCTCCTGTTACCCTTGGTAAAATAAAACAAATTGGAGCTGAATTAAATTTTTTGTGAAAAAAAGTTAAATGTTCATTTTTATTTAAACATTCAAAAAATTCCTGTGAAGCACCAGAAGGGTTAATAAACTTCTTGAATATGGTTTTGAGCACCTTGAGGGGTGTAGTTTTTAGAATGGTGTCACACTTGGGTATTTTCTATTATATAGACCCCTCAAAGTGACTTCAAATGAGATGTGGTCCCTAAAAAAAAATGGTGTTGTAGAAATGAGAAATTGCTGGTCAACTTTTAACCCTTATAACTCCCTAACAAAAAAAAAATTAGGGTCCAAAATTGTGCTGATGTAAAGTAGACATGTGGGAAATGTTACTTATTAAGTATTTTGTGTGACATATATCTGTGATTTAATTGCATAAAAATTCAAAGTTGGAAAATTGCAAAATTTTCATAATTTTCGCCAAATTTCAGTTTTTTTCACAAATAAACGCAGGTACTATCAAAGAATTTTTACCATTGTCATGAAGTACAATATGTCATGAGAAAACAATGTCAGAATCACTGGGATCCGTTGAAGTGTTCCAGAGTTATAACCTCATAAAAGGACAGTGGTCAGAATTGTAAAAATTGGCCCGGTCATTAACATGCAAACCACCCTTGGGGGTAAAGGGGTTAATTCCTGCAGTACTCGAGGGTGTATCCCATCCGAGCCCAGAGATTTGTCAATTTTAGTGATTTTTAGGCGCCGACATACTTCCTGCTGGGTTAAGCAGGTGACATTTAATGGGGAATTTTTATCACTAGTCATTTTGTCTGCCATGGGATTTTCTTGTGTAAATACTGATGAAAAAAAGTAATTTAGCATATTGGCTTTTTGCTCATCCTCATCCACCATTTCACCCAGACTATTTTTAAGGGGGCAAACACTTTCATTTTTTAGTTTCTTGCTATTTACGTAGTTAAAGAATATTTTGGGATTATTTTTACTCTCTGACAATGAGTCTCTCTGTCTCAATCTTTGCTGCCTTGATTTGCTTTTTACAGAATTTATTTAATTTTCTGTATTTATTTAATGCCTCATCACTTCCTACTTCCTTTAAATGCTTTCTTTTTGTCACTTATTGCGCCCCTTACAGCTCTATTTAGCCATATTGGTTTTCTCCTATTCCTAGTATGTTTATTCCCATACGGTATATACTGTGCACAGGTCCTATCCAGGATGCTAATAAATGTCTCCCATTTTCTTTGTGTATTTTTATGTCTCAGGATATCGTCCCAGTTAATTGCTCCAAGATCCTCTCATCCAAAATTTGCCCTCCTGCAGTTTAGTGTCCTTGTAACCCCTCTACTACACATCTTATTAAAAGATACATGAAAACTTATTATTTTGTGATCAGTACTATTCCCCAAGTGACCCCCAACACTTATATTTGCTATGCGGTCTGGCCTGTTGGTTAATATTAGGTCTAGCAGTGCCCCCCTTCTTGGGTCCTGAACCAGTTGTGAATGGTAATTGTCTCTCACAGTTGTCAAAAACAGATTACCTTTGATGGAACTGCAGGTTTCTGTTCCCCAATCTATTTCAGGGTAGTTGAAGTCCCCCATAATAATGACTTCTCCTTGAGTCGCAGCTTCATCTGTTTGCTTTATGAGGATATTCTCTGTTGCTTCCATTATTATTGGAGACTTATAACAAACCCCTATCAGTAATTTATTATTTTTCCCCCTCCCCTTATCGCCACCCACAGGGACTCTACATTTTCATTAGATTCACCTATATTATCACGCCGGATGGGTTTTAAGGATGATTTTACATATAGACACACCCCTCCCCCTCGCTTATCCGTTCGGTCATTTCTAATCAAACTATAGCCCTGCAAGTTAACAGCCCAGTCATGGCTCTCATCCAGCCACGTTTCAGATATCCCCACCATGTCATAACTATGCTCCAACAACTTTAATTCTAATTCCTCCATTTTGTTGGACCATAGGTCTATTCTTGCTACAGGCTGGGCAGCATCTGACTTCCTGACAGCAAACAGTCTTTCACACTACCTTACCAATCATCATAATGAAGGGGCCATGGCTAGTGTTGAGCGATACCTTCTGATATTTGAAAGTATCGGTATCGGATGGTATCGGCCGATACCGGCAAAATATCGGATCTCGCCGATACCCGATACCAATACAAGTCAATGGGACACAAATATCGGAATGTATCCTCGATGGTTCCCAGGGTCTGAAGGAGAGGAAACTCTCCTTCAGGCCCTGGGATCCATATGAATGTAAAAAATAAAGAATAAAAATAAAAAATATGGATATACTCACCCCTCCGAAGGACCCTGGCTGTCACCGCTGCAAGCGTCCGCCTCCGTTCTTGAGAATTGTAGAGAGTGAAGGACCTTCAAAGACGTCGCGGTCAGGTGACTGGTCACCTGACCGCTCACGTGACCACTTACCTGACCGTGACATCATCGAAGGTCCTTCACTCACTACATTCTCAGGAACGGAGGCGGACGCTTGAAGCGGTGACAGCCAGGGTTCTTCGGAGGGGTGAGTATATCCATATTTTTTATTTTTATTCTTTATTTTTTACATTAATATGGATCCTAGGGCCTGAAGGAGAGTTTCCTCTCCTCCAGACCCTTGGGACCATACGTACCGCACACGCCGATTCCGATTTCCGATATCACAAAAATATCGGAACTCGGTATCGGAATTCCGATACAGCAAATATCGTCCGATACCCGATACAGTATCGGAATGCTCAACACTAGCCATGACACATCACCAAGCAATCTGGCCTGGTCAGTATCTATCCTGGCACTGTGGTGCATCGTTATATACGGATATGTCCAGAACAGTAAATAATCAGCATTATAGTGGGCACTGATGGATGAGAATCCAAAGTGAAAATATGTGGTCTTGATTATAAGACATAAATGTTTGTGCTAGAAAATCCGTGGATAGACTTTATTTTCAGTAAGTTTAAATCCGGTCAATTCACAAGTAGTCAGTTATATAAAAAATGTAATTAATTCTGTAAAAACATAATTTTTCATCTTTCCTCAGTAATGTTACATGGGATTTATATATTATAATGAAATGAAAACTCAAGGGCACAATTTATTCTACCGATGATAATTTATCCAAAATTGATTTTACAAAGCCAGAAAGGAACATAAAATAGCCTGGAAAAACAAAATACTTTTAAAGGGAATATGTCATTAGGTTCTTGATACCCAATCTGAGAGCAGCTTGATGAAGGTGCAAAGACAGTGATTCCAGCGATGTGTCACTTACTGGTATGCTTCTTCCAATTTCCCCCCAAAAAATCACTACTATCTGCTTCAGATCTACCAGTTCTATGAATGCCGAGCTCAGTATAAGGCCGGAGTCACACTACCGTATAATACGGACGAGTGCTAAGCGATAAAATATTGCATAGCACTCGGACCAATGTTAATCCATGGGGCAGCTCCTATCATCTGTTGTTTTCTCGGCCATATTATAGGTGCAAGAGAAATCACAGCATGCTGCGATTTGCACCGCATATTGGCTGAGAATCGCCAATGAAAGTCTATGGGTGCAAGAAAAACTCGCATACCACACTGACCATCAGTGTGACTTGTGAGAAATACGCACCAGTGTCCTTTAGAAAAACTGGCAATTCTGTGTGGCGTACTACTGTAAAATCACACTGACAGGTTAGAATAGAATTGATAAAATAAATGTCTACACATAGAATAGGTATATATATGTCATTGACACACACACATATTTATATGGACGCTACATGCCTGGTTACCACCGTGAAGCATGGAGCAGGAGGTGTGATGGTGTCGGGGTGCTGGGAACCAGGCATGTAAAGTCCATCCATTCACCTTTTCTGCGTCGCACAAAGACACGGTGGTTGGAACCAAAAATCTCAAATTTGGACTTATCAGACCAAAGCACAGATTTCCACTGGTCTAATGTCCATTCCTTGTGTTCTTTAGCCCAAACAAGTCTCTTCTGCTTGTTGCCTGTCCTTAGCAGTGGTGTCCTAGCAGCTATTTTACCATGAAGGCCTGCTGCACAAAGTCTCCTCTTAACAGTTGTTGTAGAGATGTGCCTGCTGCTAGAACTCTGTGTGGCATAGACCTGGTCTCTAATCTGAGCTGCTGTTAACCTGCGATTTCTGAGGCTGGTGACTCGGATAAACTTGTCCTCAGAAGCAGAGGTGACTCTTGGTCTTCCTTTCCTGGGCTGGTCCTCATGTGAGCCAGTTTCTTTGCAGCGCTTGATGATATTTGCCACTGCACTTGGGGACACTTTCAAAGTTTTCCCAATTTTTTGGATTGACTGACCTTTATTTCTTAAAGTAATGATGGCCACTCGTTTTTCCTTACTTAGCTGCTTTTTTCTTGCCATAATGCAAATTCTAACAGTCTATTCGGTAGGACAATCAGCTGTGTATCCACCAGACTTCTGCACAACACAACTGATGGTCCCAACCCCATTTATAAGGCAAGAAATCCCACTTATTAAACCTGACAGGGTGCACCTGTGAAGTGAAAACCATTCCCGGTGACTACCTCTTGAAGCTTATCAAGAAAGTGCCAAGAGTGTTCAAAGCAGTCATCAAAGCAAAAGGTGGCTACTTTGAAGAACCTAGAATATAAGACATAATTTCAGTTGTTTCACAACAAGTATATAATTCCACATATGTTAATACATAGTTTTGATGCCTTCAGTGTGAATGTACAATATATATATATATATATATATATATATATATATATATACTAGATTGTGGCCCGATTCTAATGCATCGGGTATTCTAGAATATTCGTCGCCATGGCAACCATTATGACATCTACGTCGATACTGAGCCCGTCGCTGAATCAGAAACGTGGGATTTCTACGTCCTTTATGACATCATCGTCGCTGTGCCTGTTGCTGATTGGTCGAGGACTGGCGGCCTCGACCAACCAGAGACACGGGATTTCCAGGACAGACAGACAGACAGACGGAAAAACCCTTAGACAATTATATATATATATATATATATATATATATATATATATTGTACATTCACACTGAAGGCATCAAAACTATGAATTAACATATGTGGAATTATATTTGAGCCCATGAATCCATTATATATCCATTTTGCAAGACGGCGAGACAATCTCGCCATACTGATGCCATACGGATGTCACACGAATGCTTAGATGCGAGAAAATCACATCCTCGCACTGCACACGGATGACATACGGATCACTGTTCAGGGAACATTTCTGCGATTCTTGTCCTTGTAAAACGGACTGATTTTTTACATGCTGTGTGTGACTCCAGCCTAAGCCTGACAGAGGACGAAAGTTCACTGCCTACAATCATCAGGACATGCAAATGACTGATGAGTGATAGACGATCCTGCGGCTGTTTTTCCTAATAGACCAGTTACTGGGGAACCCACAGTGAGCGTATGGTATATTCACCTCTAAATCCAACTCATAGAATATATTCATAACCCGGTACAGCCGCTGCTCACTCCATCATAACAAAATGAATTAGCTGACCAATTGAGATAGCGTATTGTTTCAGGGGTGCGGTTTACAGACCAAGAAGAATGGAGCTATTACATTTTACATATTTAATCCAGAAATGTAGGCAGTGTTTACAATAAATATACAAAGATGCTACTTAATGGGAGCAAAACAATACAGCATAAAAATCACATGTAATAAATAGGATAACAAAAGAAAAGAACTAAACCTCTATCACAAAAAGGGATCAGAGCTTAGCGTAAGGAAGCACTGCTTAGAGCAATGGACAGAACCACAAAGGACTGTCCTCCAGGGCTGATAAATGATGAAAACTCAAACTCTGATTTTAATTAGGTCAACATTGCATCCACATACCTCCACTTGGTGAGCTCATATGGGGGTGGGGATGTGATAGGCTTTTAAAAGATTATGAGATCTTCAACTTTCAGGATATCTTCGCCCTGGAGGTTCAAGGCAAGAGATGTTGTTGTCATGTTTCATATCACGATTTTATCTTTCGAGAGAGAGAAACATGGCATGGATAGCATCATCCGTCTGATATTAATTTGGAGGTGTTAGGCAGGCTTAACAGTGATGTGAGTGAATGTGTTATGTTCATCACTTCGCCACGACGCCAAAAATATGTCTCCCAGAAATATTGGATGTATGCAAACCTCTATTTTCATCACTGACCACTGACTTCAGAGTGTCTGAGATAATTCCTTTGAACAAAGGAAGCCCCTGCCATGGGAAGTGTACCTCTCCACCTCTGAGTATATGAATCCTAGACTTGGTAACTGGCTCTCAGCAGATCCCCTACTGTAATTATCTGTTCACGACAGGAGGTCCTACTTTAATGGGAAAAATACAGCCAAGGCAAAAAAGGAGTTGCTTAAAAAGAAGCACATTATAGTCATGGAGTGGCCTAGCCAGTCTCCAGACCTTAATCCCATAGAAAACTTATGGAGGGAGCTGAAGCTCCAAGTTGCCAAGCGACAGCCTCAAAATCTTAATGATTTAGAGATGATCTGCAAAGAGGAGTGGACCAAAATTCCTCCTGACATGTGCGCAAACCTCATCATCAATTACAAAAAACGTCTGAATGCTGTGCTTGCCAACAGGGGTCTTGCCACCAAGTATTAAGTCTT
This sequence comes from Ranitomeya imitator, assembly GCF_032444005.1. Lineage (NCBI taxonomy): Eukaryota > Metazoa > Chordata > Amphibia > Anura > Dendrobatidae > Ranitomeya > Ranitomeya imitator. The sequence continues at coordinate 73,281,787 of NC_091283.1, read as the reverse complement.
GTTTGCCAGAGGGATCAAATACTTATTTCTCACCGCAAAATGCAAATAAATTTATATAATTTATACAATGTGATTTTCTGGATTTTATTTTTAATATTCTATGTCTCAATTTTAAAATGGACCTACCCTTAAAATTATAGACTGTTGATGTCTTTGTCAGTGGGCAAACTTACAAAATCCGCAACGGATCAAATAATTATTTCCTTCACTGTATAGCCAGCGTTCACCTGGAGCTCTAGCTATTGGACATTGAGAAATACTATAATCAATGGCCCATTGTCTATGTGTCGCTCCAAGCTGTGTGATATTCTACGAGTCATACCACGTAACCATACAACAAGCTTACCATCCACATATTCCAGATTATTGAAGTACTCGCCGGTAATAATCCATACATAATTCAATGTCATGTTTTATTACATGGAATAAGTGATGTTTAAAGGCAATCATTTATATCCATAGCTCCACCCAAAATCAATGTTTCTCTGACAGCAGAATTAGCCCTTAATGTGGTTATTACCCAGTGCCACATGGAAACCTACTTTGTCATGAGTTACAACTTGTATTCTTCTCACACCCCGGTAATAAATTAGAATATTATGGCTACAAAGTGCACTGAGCATTGTATACAAAAGGTTATTTATTGCCCCTTTAAAAAATCATGAATATTCCAGATCGCTTGCTACGTGACATAAGTATATGCCGCCTGGCATCAGCGTGCCATCGTCCTTTGTCCCCCTTATGGATAACAGATGAAATGCATTGAGCCTTCTGCTGCCAGCTCTCTCTATCTCTGCTGCCAAAAATCACTATCTGCATTTGCTTGATGGATGTTTGTATTTGTTTCCTTTGATTTACATGACCTGACATCTCATATAATGAGCTTCCCATTGCAAACGCCATTCCTAATATTCTATGCTGCACTAATCTATCACTCCCTGACCTTACAAGTGTTGGGGTCACGGATTCAATCAGCACAATGTTGCAGGGTGTAATTAATTACACTTCGTCCCCCCCCCAACTTCTTTTTTGTGGTGATGAAAAAACATATTTTTAGAAAGCTTCTCCAGGAAATAAAGCGCTTGGCTGTGTCATAAATCTTCTCCATTTTTATTTTATTTTTTTCGGATGATTATTCCAGTATGTACTTAAAAAAAAAAAAAAACAATTGCCGTGTTTCTGGGAAGAAGCAATAACCGCGGTCATCAGAGCTGAAAGCTTTTACAAACTGACCCAGATGAAGCCTCTTAACTTTATTTAAACTTTTTTCCTTTTATTTACCAGCCGGTTACAGAAAAGGCCAGGAAGTCACAGGAAGGATTCCTCTCCCAGGAATACTTCTTTTCGCGCCAGTCAATCACTGTGTATCTGACCCTGACCCACGCACCTTTCCCAATGCAGGCTACTGAGCAATGAATGAGATAGGATAATAGATGAGCAGCTATGGCGAGCGGCCACTTACTGTTTTCCTTTTGTATAGTGATTTATTACCTTGCCCCAGGTTTATAAATAATGAACTGCTCAATGTGTATGGCGGAAACCCTGCGCCATGGGTCTTTTCTGTACAGGCACACATTTAGTTTCCTCTCCTCCTTTCTGCTTATTTGTCTATTGTTACATTGAATTCATTATTAACTATTATTTATTTAATATATGTAATGAAAAGTATGAAAATATGTATTTATATTAAAGCCAGGCCAAGATAACTAGTTATGATTCAGATATCATTTCTGGTGATCTGAATAGGTTGGGCTATGGGCCATAGTTTCAGGCCATGTGCGATCCATGTTATTCTACAAGGCCATGCACGTGCCCAATTTTTTTCCTCGGTGCAAATCAGTCCAAGGAAAACATCTCAGCAAGTATAATTTTCATACGATATTCGGATCCCATGATTTTCACAGATTGATAGAATGGAGATTGAAGTTGGAGATTTTTTCCCCCCTCTTCGCTCCACCCAAGAAAATCAGATCACACTATGATCAGAGCACGATTAGCATCATCGGCCCCATTCTATAATATTATATATATATACAAGGTGGGCCATTTATATGGATACACCTGGATGGGCCATTTAGAAAGATAAATACAAAATGGCCGACTTCAAAATGGCCGCCATGGTCACCATCCATCTTGAAAAGTTTTCCCCCTCCCATATAGTAATGTGCCGCAAACAGGAAGTTGATATCACCAACCATTCCCATTTTATTTAGGTATATCCATATACATGGCCCACCAATATTTATCCCCATATATGGCCCACCCTGTACTATAAGAGGTACTTCTTCACGACACGGATACTCGGCCACTCTAGACAGCATTTAATCTGTACTAGCTCTTATAGTGGCCATTTGCATTGACCCTAGTAAGTAGGCAATACGGAGTAACCCCAAGTAGTAACCCAGCGGTATCATAACAAGGGGTCCACACTGTTGTGAAGCACACGGCAGTACCAAAGAGGCCACTGCCTGTGTCATCCTAGCTGCTTTTTCTTATCATTCATCCTCAAGCGCGGTATCAGTTATTTTTATTCCTAAGCCTTTTTTCTTGGCAGAATTGGCACTGTATCCGTCTTGATCTTAGCTGCTGAGAATTTTGTTGGTGGGTGGGCGCCAGTGTGTTTAATCGATTTGTATTAATATGAATAAATGCAGCACCATAAGACAGCCTGTGGTGCTAATATGGAGCCACATTTGTTGCAATGAAGCTAATATGCCGGAATATTTATCTCCATTGATTTATATGTGCCAAATACAGACTCATAATAAAGAGTAATAAAAGATTGGCAAGTCAGATTACCTGGTACACTCGTCTACTGTGATAATTTATTATGTACTTATGATTAACGAGGTTGTCCCACAGTTATAATTTATTGTTATCACCTATCCATGGGTGAGGTGATGTGTTTGATGTCTGCGGGTATGAACATGTGTCCCAAGTTTGAATGGAATTCAGCTGAGCATTTGTAAAGTAGCGTGGGGTGGGAGCCATGGGTGAGGCACTCATCTGTGGCACCCTGGCACGTTAGATGAAAGTGGGAGGTCCTGGCTGGATGTGTGGACTTATGCTGTGCAGGTTGTATGTAACTGATGTTGCTGGTATGCCAGGACCAGATGTTTCAACAGTTCAATGAGGGAGACCACCATTCAAAAATAAACTCTTTACTGAACGGTAACTTGGTAAGGGTTATATACAAGGGACAGCGGGCACACAATCTTATGAACATGTCATTTACAACTTGCAGCATTTCCCACCCAGTGTCTTCCTCAGCAGTAAGCTCCAGGCATCTATGGCCACTATTTCTCCCTAGTTCACCACAACCCAGTTTTAACACTACAGTCCTGATTAACAAGTGTCCTTTACTTGTTCTGCTGTTTCACGTCATCTTTCCACTGCTGGAGCCATGGAACTCCTGCTCAGGACACTCTACTCATCCCACATACTCAGTCATGGGTTAGGCCCTCTACTTTCCAGTGTTATTACCTTGGGGTCTTGTAGCTAGATGTCCTCTCCTAGGACCCGTTTCTGAAAAGCCACACTGTCTCTTAGTCACACATAATCCAGATCTCGCTATCCCTGCTTTTCAGTCTCCTTTCACTTACTTTCAACCCAGAATGTGGCACTGCTCACCTTGGACCTAGTGGTCCACTCACTATGCACTCCAAGCTCTATCTGTATTCTCAGCAGGAAACAATCCCACTCCCTTACATTAGTCCCTTCCACTCTGGGATAGTCCCAAACATGAACTATAACCGTTCCCAAAGTCAAACTACACATATCCAACGCACATCACAATTCACATTACATATCATTAACACTTGATACATTTTACACAACATTTCACATTACACCACATGACATATTTTATTCTCATTTGCACAAGGAAAGACTAAAAGCAAAGGGATGAAACTGAATGGGAGGAGACACAGATTAGATATTAGAAAAAACGTTTTGACAGGGTGATTAATGAGTGGAACAGGCTGCCGCGAGAGGTGGCGAGTTCTCCTTCCATGGAAGTTTTCAAACAGAGGCTGGGCAGACATCTGTCTGGGATGATTTAGTGACTCCTGCTTTGAGCAGGGGGTTGGACCAGATGACCCAGGAGGTCCCTTACAACTCTAACATTCTAGGATTCTATGATTCCATGATTTCACAACATTGAAACTTGTCTCTTCAAGGGGCACTGGTAGAGATAGACTGGCCCTGTACCCAGTTATCTCCGTCGTTCCCATAGATTATGAATGGGGCAGCAGAGCGTATGCGCCACTGCTACTCCATGCAGACCGGGGACATAAGACTCCTGTTTTTTTGTGCTGGATGAGGGGTCTTAGCTGTGGATGTCCTGTGGATAGATTGTAATGGTTGGACAACCTGTTTACTATATTTGACAAGCTTTGCAATTACACAAACATTATCAGAATTAGATAAACGTTTCTGATTGACGATGCTTTGCAAAAGCATGAAATCTGCAAGGAAAATCAGCAGCAGAAATTATCATGCTGCATGTTTATTATGCGTAAGGAAAGGCATTTTTTTTTACATTCTATCATCTATTTCACCATTTCCGGAGGGAAAATCTGCAGCATATCTGCCCTGTGTGAACATACCCTAAGGTTATTTCTTTTAACTACTGGCTCTGGCTATATTGAAACAAAAATCTGGAAATGTCATTTTACTGTAGATATAACTGACATTTGCCATGTCCTCTACATTGTTAATATATCAGATTTCGGCTGGTTCCCTGGTTTAGAGTACTCATCGATGAATACTCTTTTTGGGAATTTTGAGCTGATATTAAAAACCCTGCTGTTCTGTTCGGTCTGGGGAGACCTATTTTGAACTTTGGTATTTTTTGGGGTGTTCAAGATGTGGTTCTGAAACTTGTGGTTGATTGACTTAAATGAGGATGGGTCGGTCGGCCACGGGTTTCAGAGCCGCATCTTGAATATTTTAAAGAATATTGAAGTTCAAGGTCGGTCATTTTTGACCAACAGAACAGCAGGGTTAAATATCACAATATCACAATAGCACATCAGAACCTGGAAACTGCAGTTTATGGATAGCTCATTGATTTAATGCAATTTCCCTGTGGTGGCACTATATACTATATGATGATTTTTATTATACCATATATAAAAGATGGAATGACTTTTGGTATATGCCATCACTTAATTATCAGTGGGCACCAACCTTTGGGACTCTTTCATAGGGCAGGTGCAGACAAGAGTATTGTCGGTCCGAATGCCATCGGACAAATCATTGGATTCCGATATTTCTCTTGGACAAAGACTGTCCGAGGGAAAAAGAAATTGCTGCATGCTCGTGAAATATTGGACTGCACTCGGATGAAACATTTTTTCTCTGTCTTCTCCTGGTCCGAGAGAATCGGAGCACACTGATCACAATCTGATCCGAGTTTGATCAGAGAGTGTCGTTTACATAATCAGTCCAATTCTCTCGGATGAGAGCCATCTGACCCTGCCCTTATGCAAAGTTGCCAATAGTCCCAGATTTTCCAAAACTATCCTGATAGGTTTCTGAAACTGTCCAGTCAAATTCGGAACTATCCAGGGGCAAAACGAGATGTGTCTACACAGACTCTGTCCATAAGTTCCTGATCCCATTTGGGTTGATATAATTTCTGGTGGGATTGTTTGGTGTTTGCAGACATTGCAAGGGAGTAGGACTTATAACTCTGCTGGAATAACCGAGGCAAACAGTCCTAGATTTGCCAAAAGATTTCAGAAGAGGTCTGGCAAATTTGAGGTTGTCTTGGTGCAGAATGCACCCAAACCCAAACGCGAGAGGTCCTGTTTAGTGATGATGAGCGAACGTGCTCGCCACTACTCGTTACTCGCCCGAGTATCACTATGCTCAGTGTACTCGGCGAGCAGCGAGCATTTCCGGGATTATTCGGCAGTAACTGGTGTCTCCACCCAGCATTTTTGGTGGACTTTAGAGACCCAATCATGCTGCAGGGATTGTCTGCCAGGCCATGAAACGCCGCAGCCATCTTTGTTGTGGTTGTGCAGTGATTGGCTGGCCACACAGCATCAACCCGAGTATAAGAGACCTGGCACCGCCCTGCCCACCGCATTCATCTCCCGATTCAGCGAGAGTAGGGAGAGCTGCTGCCGAGATAGGGTCAGAATCATGGTTTTTAGAGTTAGTGTAGGTCTGCAACTGTTAAATCTACAACTCCTCAGAAACCAAAAGTCCTTTTTAGGGCTAATTTGTGGGTCCCGAGATTGCAACGCTAGATAGGCAGGGCATGACATATCCACATCAGTGCAAGGCCTGCAGGCACTGTATGTGCGTCCATTGGTACCACTGCATCCCTCCCAAAGCTCCATAACTGTCTGCTGCTGCTTATTTACTATATACCTAGTTGCAGTTTTCATTTTTTTTTCTTTCTTCAAAAAATTCACCCCTCCCCCCCCCCCAAAAAAAAAAAAATATATATTCTGTTATGTCAGACTGAGGCCTGGTGCATCTGTTTTAAAATCATAGTTTGTCAGGCATATGTAGCATAGTTGGGTAGGCTGGCCTTGTTCTTCTATTTTTTTTTATATAAATTCACCCAAAAGCCCCCCCAAAATTAATACAGTCTGTTATGTCAGGCTGAGGGCTGGTGTTTCATTTTTTGAAAAATTGTATTTTTGCAGGCATACGTAGCATAGTTCTGTGTGCTAGCCTTGGTCAAATTTTTTTTGTTTACATTCACCAAAAAGCAAACAACACATTAATACAGTATGTTAAGTCAGGCTGAGTCCTGGTGTATCTGTTTTTGAAAAATCAAACTTCCACAGTAGCATAGTTCTTTGTGGTAGCCTTGTGCCACTCCTTTTTTTGGGTTTTAAATTCACAAAAAAAAGGCCTCATATATCTGCGTGCTCCAAGTTTGGGCATTTTAGGCCGGTTTTCCACTGTCTTGGTGTCTGTTACTCATTTTATATACAGCACTATTTTGCACTTAAAAAAATACAGACCACATATTTGGCAGCGTGGTATTTCCATGATAGGCCTCATATATCTGCGTGTTCCAAGTTTGGGCATTGTTTGACCGGATTTCCACTGTTTTTGCTGTCTGTGACTCTACTTATATACAGCACTATTTTGCATTTAAAAAATACAGGCCACATATTTGGCAGTGTGGTATTTCCGTAACAGGCCTCATACAGCTGCGTGCTCCAAGTTTGGGCATTTTAGGCCGGTTTTCCACTGTTTTTGCTGTACCTTACTCTAGTTATATACAGGTCCTTCTCAAAAAATTAGCATATAGTGTTAAATTTCATTATTTACCATAATGTAATGATTACAATTAAACTTTCATATATTATAGATTCATTATCCACCAACTGAAATTTGTCAGGTCTTTTATTGTTTTAATACTGATGATTTTGGCATACAACTCCTGATAACCCAAAAAACCTGTCTCAATAAATTAGCATATCAAGAAAAGGTTCTCTAAACGACCTATTACCCTAATCTTCTGAATCAACTAATTAACTCTAAACACATGCAAAAGATACCTGAGGCTTTTATAAACTCCCTGCCTGGTTCATTACTCAAAACCCCCATCATGGGTAAGACTAGCGACCTGACAGATGTCAAGAAGGCCATCATTGACACCCTCAAGCAAGAGGGTAAGACCCAGAAAGAAATTTCTCAACAAATAGGCTGTTCCCAGAGTGCTGTATCAAGGCACCTCAATGGTAAGTCTGTTGGAAGGAAACAATGTGGCAGAAAACGCTGTACAACGAGAAGAGGAGACCGGACCCTGAGGAAGATTGTGGAGAAGGACCGATTCCAGACCTTGGGGAACCTGAGGAAGCAGTGGACTGAGTCTGGTGTGGAAACATCCAGAGCCACCGTGCACAGGCGTGTGCAGGAAATGGGCTACAGGTGCCGCATTCCCCAGGTAAAGCCACTTTTGAGCTACAGAGAAGCAGCACTGGACTGTTGCTAAGTGGTCCCAAGTACTTTTTTCTGATGAAAGCAAATTTTGCATGTCATTCGGAAATCAAGGTGCCAGAGTCTGGAGGAAGACTGGGGAGAAGGAAATGCCAAAATGCCTGAAGTCCAGTGTCAAGTACCCACAGTCAGTGATGGTGTGGGGTGCCATGTCAGCTGCTGGTGTTGGTCCACTGTGTTTCATCAAGGGCAGGGTCAATGCAGCTAGCTATCAGGAGATTTTGGAGCACTTCATGCTTCCATCGGCTGAAATGCTTTATGGAGATGAAGATTTCATTTTTCAGCACGACCTGGCACCTGCTCACAGTGCCAAAACCACTGGTAAATGGTTTACTGACCATGGTATTACTGTGCTCAATTGGCCTGCCAACTCTCCTGACCTGAACCCCATAGAGAATCTGTGGGATATTGTGAAGAGAAAGTTGAGAGACGCAAGACCCAACACTCTGGATGAGCTTAAGGCCGCTATTGAAGCATCCTGGGCCTCCATAACATCTCAGCAGTGTCACAGGCTGATTGCCTCCATGCCACGCCGCATTGAAGCAGTCATTTCTGCCAAAGGATTCCCGACCAAGTATTGAGTGCATAACTGAACATTATTATTTGTTGGTTTTTTTGTTTGTTATTAAAAAACACTTTTGTTTGATTGGATGGGTGAAATATGCTAATTTATTGAGACAGGTTTTTTGGGTTATCAGGAGTTGTATGCCAAAATCATCAGTATTAAAACAATAAAAGACCTGACAAATTTCAGTTGGTGGATAATGAATCTATAATATATGAAAGTTTAATTGTAATCATTACATTATGGTAAATAATGAAATTTAACACTATATGCTAATTTTTTGAGAAGGACCTGTACAGCAGTATTTTGCATTTAAAAAAATACAGGCCACATATTTGGCACTGTGGTGTTTCCGTGACAGGCCTCATATGTCTGCGTGCTCCAAGTTTGGGCATTTTAGGCCGGTTTTCCACTGTTTTGGTGTCTGTTACTCATTTTATATACAGCACTATTTTGCATTTAAAAAAATACAGGCCACATATTTGGCAGCGTGGTATTTCCATGATAGGCCTCATATATCTGCGTGTTCCAAGTTTGGGCATTGTTTGACCGGTTTTCCACTGTTTTTGCTGTCTGTGACTCTACTTATATACAGCACTATTTTGCATTTAAAAAATACAGGCCACATATTTGGCACTGTGGTCTTTCCATGACAGGCCTCATATATCTGCGTGCTCCAAGTTTGAGCATTATAGGCCGGTTTTCCACTGTTTTTGCTGTCTGTTACTCTACTTATATACAGCACTATTTAGCATTTTAAAAGATTCTACAACCCCCCCAAAAAAATTTTAAGACAGTCTGTTATGTCAGACTGAGGCCTGTTGTATCTGTGGTGGAAAAATTGTAGCTTGACAGGCATCAGTTTCATAGTTCTATCTGCTAGCCTTGCTCTTTTTTTTTTTTTTTTTAATTATACAAAACCCTAAAAAAAGTTAATACAGTCTGTTATGTCAGGCTGAGTTGTGTTGTTTCTGGTTTAGAAAAATCGTATTTCAGCAGGTATACGTAGCATAGTTTTGTGTGCTAGCCTTGTGCCACTCTTTTTTTTTTTTGGGGGGGGGGTTAAATTCACCAAAAAGACCAAAAAATGTAATACAATCTGTTATGTCAGGCTGAGGCCTGGTGTTTGTGTTTTTGAAAAGTCGTAACTTTGAAGGCATGCCAATCAGATATCATTTAGGTCCAAATAAATACATTTGTGTTGAGCTTTTGAAATTAGTAGTCCATTTAAAATGTGCAAGGCAAGAGGCAAGCGACGGGGATGTGGATGTGATGCTGATGGTGCATGCAGAGGATGAGGCCATGGCCAAGGTGAAAGTGGGCCACAACAAAGACCCACATCTTCTCGCTCGACCTTCCTGTCCCAGTTTCTAGGGGACCGCAGCACACCAGTATTGAAGCCAGAGCAGTGTAAAATGGTTGTTGTTGGATAGCGGATAATGCTTCCAGTCACTTAGCCACCACCACCTTGTCTTCCAGACGGTCAAGTCTAAGTAGTCGTGAGAGTGGTCTGGATATTCCTCACCTTGATCCTCCTTCCTCCCACTATGCCGAGTGCCCAGAGACAACTAACTGATCCCACATTTGGACACTCTGAAGAGCTGTTCAGTTTTCCATTTCAAGATTCCGGACTCTCGGATGGTCAACTTGAAGTGGGGACAGATGAGATTGCATGTAGAGCTACCCAAAGCTTTGACCAGCCCCGATCACACAAAGGCGATGGTGGGAAAGTGTCACAAGAGGTGGACGATGATGAGACACAATTGCTAGAAAGTCAGGAGGAGGAGCAGGGTGCGGATGTGGAAGACGGGGTGGTGGATGACATAGTGACTGACCCAACCTGGCAGGAGGACATGCATAGCGAGGACAGCGCCACACATGGGGAAGGAGGCATATCCCCCCAACAGGCAGGAAGAAGCAGGGTGGTGGCCACAGACAGAAGGCATGCATCTGTTCCCCGTAACACCAACATGAGTGAAGTTGCCATTCCAACTGTTAGATCTTCCCGTGTCTGGTTATTTTTTAAAGACTCTGCCGATAACCCCAAACAGACCATTTGCAGCACCTGCCATGCCCGCAGCAGCAGCAGAGGTAGCAAAACAACCAACCTGACCACCACCAGCATGATCAGACACATGGCAGCAAAGCACCCGACCTTGTGAGCCGAACCCCAGGCTCCAGGAACACTGTCTGCAGGTGACACCACTGCTTCTTCCACTGGTTTGCGTAGAAGCCAATCCCCAGTCCACCGTGCATGTCAAGATGCCTCTAGCCCTGCACCTGTTGTTGCCCACAGTCAAGCAGCACCATCATCAAGCCCGTCCACATCCTTGTCCCAGCACGGCCTTCAGTTGTCTATACCCCAGTCTTTGGAACGCAAGCGGAAATACCCAGCCAACGCCTCATAGGCCACAGTCCTAAATTGTAACATTTCTCTTCTACTTGTGCTCAAAATGTTGCCTTTTAAGGCTCGTCGACATGGAAGCTTTCCACAACCTGATGGCGGTGTCCATCCCAAGGTACTCGGTTCCCAGTCACCACTCTTTCTCCCGGTGCACCTCTTCACAACCACACATGGGTATATGGTTCCAGAATTGGTCTGTTTGTTCTTATCCTCCTCCTTATCCTCATCCTCATCATCCAGAACCACTGGATGACCAGGTTGAACGTGCTCTGTACTGTTATAGGCCGGTGAATTTTGGGCAAGGGGGTTGCGATGGCACTATTTTATTTATTAAAAAAGGACCCCCCATTGGGGAATTGTTTGTCAGCTCATGCCCTCCATTACAAGTCTCAGAGACCCACACCCCTACATTGGGCCTAAGTCTTAACTCAATTTCCTGCAATGCCTCTTCCTTATCTCCGACTACATGACCTGGGTGAACGTGTTCTGTACTGATATAGGCCGGTGAATGCTGGGCAAGAGGGGCTGTGATGGTATATTTTTAAAAAAAGGTACCCCCATTGGGGAATTGTTTGTCAGCTCATGCCCTCCATTACAAGTCTCAGAGACCCGCACCCCTACATTGGGCCTACTTCTTAACTCTGTCTCCTGCAATGTCTCTTCCTTATCTCCGAAGACATGACCTGGGTGAATGTGTTCTGTACTGATATAGGCTGGTGAATGTTGGGCAAGAGGGGCTGTGATGGCAATAGTATATTTTTAAAAAAGGTACCCCCATTGGGGAATTGTTTGTCAGCTCATGCACTCCATTACAAGTCTCAGAGACCCACACCCTTACATTGGGCCTACTTCTTAACTCGGTTTCCTGCAATGTCTCTTCCTTATCTCCGACGACATGACCTGGTTGAACGTGTTCTGTACTGTTATAGGCCACAGAATTTTGAGCAAGGGGGGCTGTGATGGCAATAGTATATTTTTTTAAAAAGGTACCCTCATTGGTGAAACCACATCCTTGTTGGCAAAGACTTCATAACATTTGTGTACCTTAAAGAGCTCCTTTTTGTGTTGCCTGGTTGCTCACATTGGACACAATACACTTTATATAAATCTGATAAAGCAATGCTGTTAGTTTGGCTCAGTAGTTCATTACAAATATTTCTTTGTCCACTATATTAGTTTCTCTCCTTGAGAGCCATAACTTTGGCTGCATCAAATGTACAACTGGCGAAAATGCAAATGGGGATTTGTAATCCAGATTAAAATACTGTATACCGAATGCATTCAGACAGCTACATAGCTGCATTTCTTGTAAAACATTTACAGATGTGACATACAATGCTTATAGTGACACAATCTTGAGAAATGTTTGTTTATTCAATTCACAAACAGTTCTAAGCCTCTATATGTTTGCTGTTTGTCATTGTAAACCATTAAGGTTTACTGAAACTCTGCCTGTGCTGGTTTGATCTAAATCCTTGTGGCTTTTATATTCTAGGGGTTTATGGCCCCTCGTCTGATGATTCCATGATATCTCAGTTTCATACAACCTTGAAAGCTGGCCACTTGAAGGGCTGGGTGAAACTAGAGTTACTACATAGTGTAAATCACTATATAAGACCAGAGAAACATGACTAAGACAGATGCCAAAACTGGGGTACCTGTACATGTACAGTGTACTAATACCTGCATAATTGGGGACGTCCATGCAGTGTAGGTAATCTCCCAGGGGTTCTCTGTCTTGGTGTTGCTTCTCTGATATTCCAGATGGATGATGTTTAAAAGCCTCTTGTTGATTATGTAAGTATACTGCGTGTAGTTAATCTTTATATATACGTAATCATTATATGTATTTAATCCTTATATGTACTTATTAACCTTTGTATGTTAAGTGCATATACAAAAGTGTATGCACTCATACTATTCAATCATACTGTTCCTTGAATTTTGTACTTTACAATAAAATTGCATTGTATTGGAAGTATTAGCCTTCTTTAAAGCCGTATCTGAATCTTAGTGTTAAAAACATGGCAAATAAAATTGCCAAATTCTCCTGTAAATAATTCTGCAAAGAGGGAACCATTATACCATTAAAAAATACAAGTGGATTTTCATGGGCCCATCCAGTATGTGGGTTCCAAGGCCTAATGGGGTGCATATAACTGACTATGCAGCAAGGCTGGCCTTGCTGCCATTGTGTAAAACAAAGGAGTACGGGAGTACGAAATGCATATTGTGAAGTGGATTTTCATGGGCCCATCCAGTATGTGGGTTCAAAGGTGTAATGAGGTGCATATGACTATGCAGCAGGGCTAGCCTTGCTGCCAATATGTAAAACACAGGAGTACGGGAGAACAAAATGCATATTGTGAAGTGGATTTGAATGGGCCCATCCAGTATGTTGGTTCAAAGGCTTATTGTGGTGTATATGAATTGGTAGCAGGGCAGGCCTTGCATTCAATACAACATTTTTTCAGGAGGCCCTCCTGGACATCTTATGTGAGCCCATCCACTCACAGAATAGGCTACAACAGCTTAGGAGACCCACAGTTTTATAATGGCTCTCTAAGTAGATTAATGCCACCTGATGCACCAGTAAAAATAGTTTCATAAATGAAACAAGATGGGTCTGCTTATGTGTCACACACCACATGGCCAGTTAGGGTTGTTAAATGTTACAATGACATTTCCCAGTGAATGCATTTGAAGTGGTTGAAAGCAATGTTAAAGTTGAAAAACGCTTCAAAAATGCTGCATCTGAACTAAACCCAAGTGGGGGAGGAAATTTTCAGTCTGTGGTTAATTACTGGTATTTGGCCTTACAGGCAAGTCATTAACCTGCAAAGTATGTACCTTAACATACCTCCCAGCAAAATCCGTTTTGGTTTTGTGTTTTTTGTGGCACCGGGAAAAATGGCATGAATCTCGGAAAAAATTGTTTAAAGCTGTAACCTAGGAGTCAGAAATGCTTCCAGGGGCGATCACCATGAGGTCCCTGTGTCTTTTGAGCAGTGTTTCCATCATTTTCAGACTTTTTAGACCTTAAAAGGACCCCAGGGGGGATTGCGGTAAAAATTCTCAGGCCTCCCATAGACTTACATTAGGCTCGTTGCTCGGGTCAAGTACCCGAGTATTCCAATCTGCTCGACCCGAGCAACGAGCACCCAAGCATTTTAGTGCTCGCTGATCACTAGTCCTGTTTCATTTGGGAGTGTTCGTGGCTGGATATAATTGCAAAGGTGAGAGTTAAATTGGATGTAGTGTGTGTATTCAAAAGGGGTCCCAACAGTCACTTTAGAAGACACCAGTATTAGGCTGCAGTCAGACAGCCGTATAAATGTTGCTGAGATTGGAACGCAGTGCATGGACTGGTCGGTGGCTATCCCGAGCATGACAGCTTCTTGTATTTCTATGCAGCTGTGGCGCCCCAGGGTCCTGGTCGTCGCAGTGGTATTGCTTTCCTTTCAAGGAGAGTGATGCTACATTTGGAGGCAGTAAAGGATAACTGCATTCAGGTAACAGAATGCATGCAACATGTTCACACTCCAGACCCGAAGGGGGAGCTCTAAGCCTGTTTTAGGTGAACTCCCCTATAAGAACATCCTGATCTGGAAGGAAAGGGTTCAGTTCCTGTCAGGGAGACAGAGGGAAATGAAGCAGAGGAGCCATGTAGCCTGAAGTGCTGCAGCTCCTGGGAAGAGACATTCAGAAGGCAGAACTGTATAGAAGGGGGGCTGTAATGGGCGCAGCTGGATGAAAGCCCCCACATGACTGCGTTGCCAAGAAGGGAGTTTTAGAGTTTTGAATAAAAAAAAGGGATCTTATAGGTGATTGGTGGAAATTTTTGAATAAGGGGTGGACCTAGTGGGGAAAGGAGGCAGGGGCTGGAGAAGTGCGGGAAGGATCACTTGTGAGGTGAATCATCAGGAGAGAAGAAGTGTGCAGCTACTCACCATGGCCTCCATAGACAGCCTCGTGGAGCAGCTGCGCAGGGAATCCAGGTCCAGGAGCGATGGATGGCTGGAAGAGCAGCTCACCAGGCTGCTGGGCGACTGCGGGAGCCGGGGCAGCAGGACCAGGAGAACCCGGCCCCCAGAAAGATTGTCCCCCGACATGTCACCGCGCGGCAGGCGCAGGCCGCGGAGCCCCTCCGGGGACCCTGCGGGGGCTGCGGGACGCGGCGCGACCATCCTGCCCGTCCCCCCCTCCGGCAGGAATCCACCCGGCGGCTCTGCCGGCGCGAGGCGGCGACGTGGAGCGGCGACCAGCCAGGCACGGCCCGATGCCAGGGCCGCAGCGGAAGCCAGGGCCGCAACGGAAGTGCGGCCTAGTCCGGGAGCGAGCGGCGGTGCGGCGCCCTCTAGCGGTGCCAGAAGCAGCCGGAGCACAGCGCGGGCAGCGGCGGCAGAGTCAGGAGGAGAAGGGAGCACAGCGACGTCAGCGGTGAGGGCCGCACAGGTAGTGCGGCCTAGTCCGGGATCGAGGGGAAGTGCGGCGCCCCCCAGCGGCGCCAGGAACAGCAGACTTACAGCACAGTCAGCGGCGGCGACAACAGGAGGAGCCAGGAGTCCAGCGACGGCAGCAGTGAGGGGGAGCTATGGAGCAGCGGTGACAGCGGCGGGCTCACCTCCCCTAGGTGGGCCTGGCAGCGGCACGAGACGACAGAGTAGGGCGACGGGCAGGCTGGCATCGGTGGTTCAGCTGGGCCCGGGACGCGTTGGTCGTGGGGCAGGTGCCGGTCGGGCAAGTAGGCCAGGAGGCCGAGGTGGATTGCAAACAGCCGTCAGGTCAAGATCCGCCAGGAGGTCCAGCGACAGGAGTGTATCGCCAGTCTCGGTCCCCCCTGGTGACGTGGAGGCCAGGGGCGCGGGCCTGGGGCAATTCAGCGGCAGCGACGACCCCGGATCTGAGAGCGAACATCCAGAAGATGGCGAACAGCGGGATTCCGGAGACACGGCTGGTGGGGACACAGCACCTGCGCAGCCTCGTGAGTACATGTCTATTCCTATTTCGGTGCCGGGTACGGTGGGGTTAGTGGAGGGGGTAGGGGACGCTGGTTCTGGGCTTCCTGGCGTTAGAGAGCTTTTGGCAGGTATGTCGCATATTTTGAGGCGATTGGACGCGGGGCCAGCAAGTAATATGGGAGGGTCACCTGCTGGGGCTTGGTTGGTGGATCCTGTTAGTACAGCCGGGGGAGGGGGCTCCGGTGAATTAGTGAGGTCTGGGGCGGCCGCGTCGGCCCAGGCAGCTGGGGTGTCAGTGTCGGTTCAAACGGAGACGGGTAAGAAGGATGAGATAAAGTTGGATGATCGGGCAAAAGGGGAGGTCTTTGTGTGCTTTGAGGGTCCCCTCGGTGCCCATTTAAAGAAGGAGGTGAAGGAGAAGATCTGGAAGGATGAATTTGTTGAGATTTTCTCCCTCCTCCCTTTGGAAAAATTTAATCTGGACAAAGGGAAAAAAGATGATAGCAAAAAGGAAGAGGAGGAAAAAAGGCGTTGGCGCCTGATTCCGCAAACGTTTGTTAATTGGCAACAGGCTTTTGCTATCTTGGCCAGTGTGATAGGAGAAAAATTCCCGGAAAATTGCTCGGGTCTTTTCTGTTACTTTGATTCTATTGGTGAGGCACATCGTACGTATGGGGGCCAGGCTTGGCAGCGTTACGATGAACAATTCAGGCAGCGGAAGGCGGTTAGGCCTGAGATAAAATGGGAGCATAAGGACATTGGATTGTGGCTGAAGGTGATGGCCCCTGTGAGGTACGGGCAGTCCTTTCAAGGGGGCGCGGGGAGTAGTAGTCAGCAATCAGGACAAGGGGGAGGAGGAGGACAGGGGTATCAAGGGGCGAAGGAAAAAACGGGAACGTGCTGGCAGTTCAATGACGGCCAGTGCAAGTATGGCAATACCTGCAGGTTTAAGCACGTGTGTTCCCATTGTAGCGGAGCTTCACACGGGGCTTCAAAATGTTTCAGAAAAGCAAGGGGCAAGCCAGCAGGGGGTAGCGGTCATGGGGGTGACGCCGGTGAGGCTTCAAAAGATGGCCCCTTATCTAAGTAGATATCCGGACCGGTTGAAGGCGGTGGTGATTAGGGACGGTTTTGCTGAAGGTTTTAGGATTCCTCACCCGAATCATACGGTCCCCTTTTCTACAAAAAATCTGAGGTCCGCAAGTTTACATGCGGATGTTGTTTCGAGTAAGTTAGCAAAAGAGGTGGAGTTAGGAAGAATGGCGGGCCCGTTTAGTTCGCTGCCTATGGAAGGGGTGATCGTTTCTCCATTGGGGGTGGTGCCCAAGAAGGAGCCAAATAAGTTTCGTTTAATCCAGCACCTATCGTACCCAAAAGGTTGTTCTGTTAACGATGGCATTGCGGAGGAATTATGCTCGGTTGTATACACGTCGTTCGATGCGGCAGTGCAATGGGTTCGTATGTACGGAGCGGGGGCCTTGATGGCGAAGACAGACATCGAGTCTGCCTTTCGGCTTCTGCCGGTACATCCGGAGAGCATTCCGTTACTAGGTTGTTTTTGGAATGGAGAATTTTATTTAGACAGGTGTTTGCCGATGGGCTGTTCCATTTCTTGCTCGTTGTTTGAAACTTTCAGTACTTTTTTGGAATGGGTTGTTAGAGACGTTTCTGATGTTGCTTCGGTCATTCATTATTTGGATGACTTCATGTTTGTGGGCCCCCCGGACTCTGCGGTTTGCGGTAATTTATTGGCCACCATGGAATGGGTGTCCGGGCATTTCGGGGTCCCTTTGGCGCAGGAGAAAACAGAGGGTCCCTGTACGGTCTTAAGTTTTCTCGGGATTCTTATCGATTCTAGAAAGATGGAATGCAGGTTGCCCGACGACAAATTGTTGTTGCTGAAGCAGGAGGTGTCCAGAATCGGAAAATTGAGGAAAGTGACGTTGAAGGAGTTACAGTCGTTGCTAGGGCGCTTAAATTTTGCGTGCCGGATCATGCCTATGGGCCGGATTTTTTGCCGAAGGTTGTCCAGAGCTACGGCGGGAGTCCGTGCAGCTCATCATTTCATACGTTTGAGCCGGGAGCACAAGGACGATCTGTTGGTTTGGCAGCGTTTCTTGGAAAATTATAATGGCAGATCATTGATTCAGCAGGAGGATTTGAACGCCTTTGATTGTGAAATTTATACGGACGCAGCAGGGGGAGCCGGTTATGGCGCCTACTGTGCAGGCAAATGGAGTGTCGGAGTGTGGCCGGAAGAATGGCAGCAAAACGGGCTAACCAAAAATTTGGCATTGTTGGAGTTGTTCCCAATTGTAGTGGCAGCGTTTATTTGGGGCGAGAATTTTAAGGATCGTCGGGTACGATTCCATTGTGATAACTTGAGTGTCGTGTCAGTTATCAACAGTTTATCTTCCTCTTCTCCCCCCGTGATTAGGTTGGTTAGGGAATTGGTGTTGAGGTGTTTGGAATTGAATTCGTGGATTTCGGCGGTGCATGTACCAGGTGTCCAAAACAATATAGCTGATGCTTTATCTCGTTTTCAGTGGGACCGATTCCGGGAACTGGCGCCAGATTCGGAACCTACAGGAGCGGGATGTCCTTCGCATCTGTGGCAGATTGTTGCGGAAGGGGAGGTCGCTTGATACAGGCCTCACTGTCGAGCAGGACATGGTCGGATTATGCAGCGGCGTGGGAGATGTGGGAAGGTTGGTTGGTCCAATGCGGCCCAGTGGAATCCGACGGCGATAAGATTATGGCTCTGCTGGCTTTGATGGGTAAGGCGGCCGAATGGGGATGGTCCGTTTCGAGGTTAAACAAAGTTGTTGCGGGTCTGGCCTTTGGTTTTCGGTTGCAAGGTTCAGCTGATCTGACAAAAGATTTTTTGATAAGGCAGGCTTTGAAGGGTTTTCGGAAGGGCAATGTGTCTTTTGATAAGCGTAGGCCGATTTCTTTTGGTATGCTGGAACGGCTTGGGGAGGCTTTGGGCGGTATTTGTAGTTCGCAGTTTGAGGTTGTATTGTTTAGGTTAGCCTTCTCTTTAGCGTTCTTTGGCGCTTTGCGCCTGGGGGAGCTGGTGTCCCCAAATAAAAATAAGGTGGGTGGTCTGTTAGCGGAAGATGTTGACTTTTGGGCAGGAGGTATTGTATTTTGGATCAGGCGTTCTAAGACTGATCAGCTTGGTAGGGGTAGGCGAGTGGTGCTGGGGAGAGTTGACGGTAGCGGGATGTGCCCGCAGCACTGTTTGGAATCTTATTGGCGTCTGTCGGCACTGAGGGCAGGCCCTTTGTTACGACATCAGAACGGGGAATTTTTGTCGCGCTACCAATTTACGGCGCTGTTGAAGAGGGGTTTGGGATCGTTGGGTGTTGACCCGAAGAATTTCGGGTCGCATTCATTTCGAATTGGTGCTGCGTCCGAGGCGGATGGTCTGGGCCTAGGCGTTGATGTTATCAAAAGAATAGGCAGATGGAGTTCGGATCGATATCTGTCTTATATTAGGAATTAGGTCTGTGGGGGAGAGAGCCTTGTTATGGTGTTAATCATTGTTGTGTTTTTTCAGGTCGAACCTCCCTCCTGGCATGGATTATCGGACATTCATTTGTTCATTGGGGTGCGCTTCGTGCGGATGTCAGGCGAAATGGTAGGCAATTAGGCTTTGTAAGGGATTCGGTGGTTATTAGATGGTTGGGATTCCGGGGTATGTTATGGCGGAGTTTGTTGCCGGCAGTTGCCAACGCCGCTAGATTGGATCGACCCCCGGACATTTTGGTGGTTCACCTTGGAGGAAATGATTTGGGAGTTAGGCCAGTGAGGGAGTTGATCAGAGACATTCGTTTTGATTTTTTACGGTTGTGGGTATCTTTCCCGGGTGTTGTGACGGTGTGGTCGGACATTGTACCAAGGCGGAAGTGGCGTGATGTACGGTCCCATAGAGGGATCAATAGAGCCCGGGTGAAGCTGAATAGGGCGGTGGCAGGATTTGTGTCTCGGAACGGGGGTATTGCCGTTAGACATTTGGAGCTGGAGGATGGGATTGGCAATTATTGGAGGGATGATGGAGTGCATCTTAATGATGTTGGTATGGATTTATGGGCACTCGGGCTACAGGAAGGAGTCGAGAGAGCTTTGGTGGCGGTGGGGCACTCACGAGCCTGAGGTGGTCAGGGCTGTTCGTGTGTGGCGGGGGGTGGGGTTCTTGGAGGTGGTGATGACGTTTTTACGGGGTTGATCTGGCTTTTGTTTACGGGCTCTGGACGGGGAATTTACCTCGGGAGCTTTGGGGTTTTGGTTTGCCCGAAATGGGTTACATGGTGCCCTTGAGCTGGTGGTCACGGCTGAGGGTAAAGAAGTGTTTGGTTTTAAAGTTGGTGGTGGCTTTATGCCTATTTTTGAGCCAGATTTCTTACCCCCAAGAACCCTCCCCTCCAGGTTTTTACATATGGTATATATGTTGTTATTTATGTTATTGTTTGTTTAATAAAATGGCCGCTGTGGCCAAAATTATCCAAAGAAATTTACGTGTTGGTGTTTAATTTAAATTTACAGGAGAAGGGGAGAATGGCCCCCTGGGGATGGGGTGGGGGTCAGGAAGATTGAGTACGGGAAAGACCCTGTTTTGGCGATACGCGGTCAAGAAGGGGGGCTGTAATGGGCGCAGCTGGATGAAAGCCCCCACATGACTGCGTTGCCAAGAAGGGAGTTTTAGAGTTTTGAATAAAAAAAAGGGATCTTATAGGTGATTGGTGGAAATTTTTGAATAAGGGGTGGACCTAGTGGGGAAAGGAGGCAGGGGCTGGAGAAGTGCGGGAAGGATCACTTGTGAGGTGAATCATCAGGAGAGAAGCCCACCCTCCCTCCCTTTATTGTGGATTAGTTTAAGTGAACAGTTTGATGGAGGGGTAGCCGGGGAGTTGGGTTTTTTCTCATCTCGGTTTTTTAATCAGTTATTGCCAGAGGGGAGTTTTCGTTATCATTGTCACAGTGGCAGTTTTGGCGGGGGGTGGGGTTCTTGGAGGTGGTGATGACGTTTTTACGGGGTTGATCTGGCTTTTGTTTACGGGCTCTGGACGGGGAATTTACCTCGGGAGCTTTGGGGTTTTGGTTTGCCCGAAATGGGTTACATGGTGCCCTTGAGCTGGTGGTCACGGCTGAGGGTAAAGAAGTGTTTGGTTTTAAAGTTGGTGGTGGCTTTATGCCTATTTTTGAGCCAGATTTCTTACCCCCAAGAACCCTCCCCTCCAGGTTTTTACATATGGTATATATGTTGTTATTTATGTTATTGTTTGTTTAATAAAATGGCCGCTGTGGCCAAAATTATCCAAAGAAATTTACGTGTTGGTGTTTAATTTAAATTTACAGGAGAAGGGGAGAATGGCCCCCTGGGGATGGGGTGGGGGTCAGGAAGATTGAGTACGGGAAAGACCCTGTTTTGGCGATACGCGGTCATGCAGTGAGCGTGCAAGGAAAGCAAAGCAAAGGAGAGGATACCAGAAGGGGACCAGCCCTGCACAGGCTTGGTGCTAATGTCATAGAAAGTTATCTTGCAGAGGTTATTGTCTTATTACAACAGGTGGCCGAAACTGCTCATTCCAGTGAGTGACGTGCTTTGCAGAAAGAAATCGGAGCTCTGGTACAGAGACAGCAGGTAGAACTATCTGGTGGAGAAATTGGCCGTGTCACAGTGAGTGATTCAATCCCCATCGCAATACTGCCTGCAGTGATCCTCAACCTACTGAACAGCCGCACAACCAGCTCTTCCCTCTCCTAGTGTATCCTCACCCACCCCCTGCAGACTGTGAGCCCTCGCGGGCAGGGTCCTCCCTTCTTATGTACTCGTGTGCCTTGTTATCTGATCATGTTTAATGTATTTGTCTATATTTGCCCCGTATTCACATGTAAAGCGCCATGGAATAAATGGCGCTATAAAAATGTATAATAATAATAATAATACCCCCCATGACTGAAATGTTAATATGGTGTCAGGCAGCAATAGGCACCCAGACGCCTATCCGGAGCCAAGACGCACTGTAGGTGATGCTTGGTAGCCGCCGATATCCTAAGGGACTGCCTCCACCAGTACTACCTCCAGAACTGTTCAAGTAATTTAAAAATTTGAAGAGACTGTAAATAGTTCACTGTTGCCTTTTTGCTGCTACCGTTTACAAGTTCATAAACCCTACCAGGGTTTTCACTTAAAGAGGTCCCCTGTTTAAAGGGATCCTTTGTTTATAAAGTTGCCTTTTTTGCCTTAAAGAACATTGGAATCATGGACAGTGAATGATTCACAAACTGTCTTGTAAATAGTTTGCACCTTCTTAAAGGTGCTTCCTACTGGTTTTACAAAAGAAGCTTTTAAAGAGACTGCTTCTAAAGAGACTGTTTCTAATGTTGCTAGAAAGTGTTTAGTTTTCCAGAGACCTGAAGAAAAACCCGTCTGACGCGGTAGGATTCCGGGTCTGGATACACGCCTTGTAGCCCACCCAAGCCAACGTTGAGAGTTAATGATGGGTCCTGTTATGATAGGCAATTCAGTAACACAATGTACATAGCGATCAGAGCACATACAGTGATCTGACAATAACCCAAAATAATAGAACGAGCTCTGAGACGTGGAAACTCTGTAGACCGCAATTCCTGATCCTCTCCAAACACAACTAGAGGCAGCTGTGGATTGCGCCTAACGCTCCCTATGCAACTCGGCACAGCCTGAGAAACTAACTAGCCTGAAGATAGAAAAATAAGCCTACCTTGCCTCAGAGAAATACCCCAAAGGAAAAGGCAGCCCCCCACATATAATGACTGTGAGTAAGATGAAAAGACAAACGTAGGGATGAAATAGATTCAGCAAAGTGAGGCCCGATATTCTAGACAGAACGAGGATAGGAAAGATAACTTTGTGGTCTACACAAAACCCTAAAGAAAACCACGCAAAGGGGGCAAAAAGACCCTCCGTACCGAACTAACGGCACGGAGGTACACCCTTTGCGTCCCAGAGCTTCCAGCAAAACAAATAGACAAGCTGGACAGAAAAAATAGCAACAAATAGCAAAGAAGCACTTAGCTATGCAGAGCAGCAGGCCACAGGAATGATCCAGAGAAACACAAGTCCAACATTGGAACATTGACAGGAAGCATGGATCAAAGCATCAGGTGGAGTTAAGTAGAGAAGCAGCTAACGACCTCACCAGATCACCTGAGGGAGGAAACTCAGAAGCTGCAGTACCACTTTCCTCAACAAACGGAAGCTCCCAGAGAGAATCAGCCGAAGTACCACTTGTGACCACAGGAGTGAACTCTGCCACAGAATTCACAACAGTACCCCCCCCCCTTGAGGAGGGGTCACCGAACCCTCACCAGAGCCCCCAGGCCGACCAGGATGAGCCACATGAAAGGCACGAACAAGATCGGGAGCATGGACATCAGAGGCAAAAACCCAGGAATTATCTTCCTGAGCATAACCCTTCCATTTAACCAGATACTGGAGTTTCCGTCTTGAAACACGAGAATCCAAAATCTTCTCCACAATATACTCCAATTCCCCCTCCACCAAAACCGGGGCAGGAGGCTCAACAGATGGGACCATAGGTGCCACGTATCTCCGCAACAATGACCTATGGAATACGTTATGTATGGAAAAAGAATCTGGAAGGGTCAGACGAAAAGACACAGGATTAAGAACCTCAGAAATCCTATACGGACCAATAAAACGAGGTTTAAACTTAGGAGAGGAAACCTTCATAGGAATATGACGAGAAGATAACCAAACCAGATCCCCAACACGAAGTCGGGGACCCACACGGCGTCTGCGATTAGCGAAAAGTTGAGCCTTCTCCTGGGACAAGGTCAAATTGTCCACTACCTGAGTCCAAATCTGCTGCAACCTGTCCACCACAGTATCCACACCAGGACAGTCCGAAGACTCAACCTGTCCTGAAGAGAAACGAGGATGGAGAAAAACGGCGAAACCAAGGTAGCCGAGCTGGCCCGATTATTAAGGGCGAACTCAGCCAAAGGCAAAAAGGACACCCAGTCATCCTGAGCAGCAGAAACAAAGCATCTCAGATATGTTTCCAAGGTCTGATTGGTTCGTTCGGTCTGGCCATTAGTCTGAGGATGGAAAGCCGAGGAAAAAGACAAGTCAATGCCCATCCTACCACAAAAGGCTCGCCAAAACCTCGAAACAAACTGGGAACCTCTGTCAGAAACAATATTCTCTGGAATGCCATGCAAACAAACCACATGCTGGAAGAACAAAGGCACCAAATCAGAGGAGGAAGGCAATTTTGACAAGGGTACCAGATGGACCATCTTAGAAAAGCGATCACAGACCACCCAAATGACTGACATCTTTTGAGAAATGGGAAGGTCAGAAATAAAATCCATAGAGATATGTGTCCAAGGCCTCTAGGGGACCGGCAAGGGCAAAAGCAACCCACTGGCATGAGAACAGCAGGGCTTAGCCCGAGCACAAATCCCACAGGACTGCACAAAAGTACGCACATCCCGCGACAGAGAGGGCCACCAAAAGGATCTAGCCACTAACTCTCTGGTACCAAAGATTCCAGGATGACCAGCCAACACCGAAAAATGAAGTTCAGAGATAACTCTATTCGTCCACCTATCAGGGACAAACAGTTTCTCCGCTGGGCAACGATCAGGTTTATTAGCCTGAAATTTTTGCAGCACCCGCCGCAAATCAGGGGAGATGGCAGACACAATTACTCCTTCCTTGAGGATACCCGCCGGCTCAGATAAACCCGGAGAGTCGGGCACAAAACTCCTAGACAGAGCATCCGCCTTCACATTTTTAGAGCCCGGAAGGTACGAAATCACAAAGTCAAAACGGGCAAAAAACAACGACCAACGAGCTTGTCTAGGATTCAAGCGCTTGACAGACTCGAGATAAGTCAAGTTCTTATGATCAGTCAATACCACCACGCGATGCTTAGCTCCTTCAAGCCAATGACGCCACTCCTCGAATGCCCACTTCATGGCCAGCAACTCTCGGTTGCCCACATCATAATTTCGCTCAGCAGGCGAAAACTTCCTGGAAAAGAAAGCGCATGGTTTCATCACTGAGCAACCAGAACCTCTCTGTGACAAAACAGCCCCTGCTCCAATCTCAGAAGCATCAACCTCGACCTGGAACGGAAGAGAAACATCTGGTTGACACAACACAGGGGCAGAAGAAAAACGACGCTTCAACTCTTGAAAAGCTTCCACAGCAGCAGAAGACCAATTGACCAAATCAGCACCCTTCTTGGTCAAATCGGTCAATGGTTTGGCAACACTAGAAAAATTGCAGATGAAGCGACGATAAAAATTAGCAAAGCCCAGGAACTTTTGCAGACTTTTCAGAGATGTCGGCTGAGTCCAATCATGGATGGCTTGGACCTTAACCGGATCCATCTCGATAGTAGAAGGGGAAAAGATGAACCCCAAAAATGAAACCTTCTGCACACCAAAGAGACACTTTGATCCCTTCACAAACAAAGAATTAGCACGCAGGACCTGAAAAACCGTTCTGACCTGCTTCACATGAGACTCCCAATCATCCGAGAAGATCAAAATGTCATCCAAGTACACAATCAGGAATTTATCCAGGTACTCACGGAAGATGTCATGCATAAAGGATTGAAACACTGATGGAGCATTGGCAAGTCCGAACGGCATCACTAGATACTCAAAATGACCCTCGGGCGTATTAAATGCAGTTTTCCATTCATCGCCTTGCCTGATTCTCACCAGATTATACGCACCACGAAGATCTATCTTAGTGAACCAACTAGCCCCCTTAATCCGAGCAAACAAATCAGAAAACAATGGCAAGGGGTACTGAAATTTAACAGTGATCTTATTAAGAAGGCGGTAATCTATACACGGTCTCAGCGAACCATCCTTCTTGGCTACAAAAAAGAACCCTGCTCCTAATGGCGACGATGACGGGCGAATATGCCCCTTCTCCAGGGATTCCTTCACATAACTGCGCATAGCGGTGTGCTCAGGCACGGATAAATTAAACAGTCGACCTTTTGGGAATTTACTACCAGGAATCAAATTGATAGCACAATCACAATCCCTATGCGGAGGCAGGGCATCGGACTTGGGCTCATCAAATACATCCCGGTAATCAGACAAGAACTCTGGAATCTCAGAAGGGGTGGATGACGAAATTGACAGAAATTTAACATCACCATGTACCCCCTGACAACCCCAGCTGGACACCAACATGGAATTCCAATCCAATACTGGATTATGGGCTTGTAGCCATGGCAACCCCAACACGACCACATCATGCAGATTATGCAACACCAGAAAGCGAATAACCTCCTGATGTGCAGGAGCCATGCACATGGTCAGCTGGGTCCAGTATTGAGGCTTATTCTTGGCCAAAGGCGTAGCATCAATTCCTCTCAATGGAATAGGACACTGCAAGGGCTCCAATAAAAACCCACAACGTTTAGCATAATCCAAGTCCATCAAATTCAGGGCAGCGCCTGAATCCACAAACGCCATGACAGAATACGACGACAAGGAGCATATCAAGGTAACGGACAGAAGAAATTTTGACTGTACTGTACCAATGGCGGCAGACCTAGGGAACCGCTTAGTGCGCTTAGGACAATCAGAGATAGCATGAGTGGAATCACCACAGTAGAAACACAGCCCATTCAGACGTCTGTGTTCTTGCCGTTCAACTCTGGTCATAGTCCTATCGCACTGCATAGGCTCAGGTTTAATCTCAGGTAATACCGCCAAATGGTACACAGATTTACGCTCACGCAAGCGTCGACCGATCTGAATGGCCAAAGACATAGACTCATTCAAACCAGCGGGCATAGGAAATCCCACCATGACATCCTTAATGGCCTCAGAGAGACCCTTTCTGAAAATGGCTGCAAGCGCAGATTCATTCCATTGAGTGAGCACGGACCATTTTCTAAATTTCTGGCAATATAGCTCTATCTCATCCTGAGCCTGACAAAGAGCCAGCAAATTTTTTTCTGCCTGATCTACTGAATTAGGCTCATCGTACAGCAATCCAAGCGCCAGGAAAAACGCATCGATATCACTCAATGCAGGATCTCCTGACGCAAGAGAAAATGCCCAGTCCTGAGGGTCGCCACGCAAAAAAGAAATGACGATCCTAACCTGTTGCGCTGGGTCACCAGAGGAGCGAGGTTTCAAAGCCAGAAACCGTTTACAATTATTCTTGAAACTCAGAAATTTAGTTCTATCTCCAAAAAACAAATCTGGAATAGGAATTCTCGGTTCTAACAAAGAATTCTGAACCACAAAATTTTGAATATCTTGAACTCTTGCCGTGAGCTGATCTACACATGAAGACAGACCTTTAATGTCCATTGTAACACCTGTGTCCTGAACCACCCAAATGTCTAGGGAAAAAAAAGACAAATCACAGTGCAAAGGAAAAAAAATGGTCTCAGAACTTCTTTTTTCCCTCTATTGAGAATCATTAGTACTTTTGGCTTCCTGTACTGTTATGATAGGCAATTCAGTAACACAATGTACATAGCGATCAGAGCACATACAGTGATCTGACAATAACCCAAAATAATAGAACGAGCTCTGAGACGTGGAAACTCTGTAGACCGCAATTCCTGATCCTCTCCAAACACAACTAGAGGCAGCTGTGGATTGCGCCTAACGCTCACTATGCAACTCGGCACAGCCTGAGAAACTAACTAGCCTGAAGATAGAAAAATAAGCCTACCTTGCCTCAGAGAAATACCCCAAAGGAAAAGGCAGCCCCCCACATATAATGACTGTGAGTAAGATGAAAAGACAAACGTAGGGATGAAATAGATTCAGCAAAGTGAGGCCCGATATTCTAGACAGAACGAGGATAGGAAAGATAACTTTGCGGTCTACACAAAACCCTAAAGAAAACCACGCAAAGGGGGCAAAAAGACCCTCCGTACCGAACTAACGGCACGGAGGTACACCCTTTGCGTCCCAGAGCTTCCAGCAAAACAAATAGACAAGCTGGACAGAAAAAAATAGCAACAAATAGCAAAGAAGCACTTAGCTATGCAGAGCAGCAGGCCACAGGAATGATCCAGAGAAACACAAGTCCAACACTGGAACATTGACAGGAAGCATGGATCAAAGCATCAGGTGGAGTTAAGTAGAGAAGCAGCTAACGACCTCACCAGATCACCTGAGGGAGGAAACTCAGAAGCTGCAGTACCACTTTCCTCCACAAACGGAAGCTCCCAGAGAGAATCAGCCGAAGTACCACTTGTGACCACAGGAGTGAACTCTGCCACAGAATTCACAACAGGGTCCCTCTCATCGTTGCTGCTGTTTCTAAAGTTTTAATGGACTTGAACATTAATGTGATTGATGTTTTGCACTACCTCAGTAAAATAGATTTGAGTTCACCCTTAAAGGGAATGTTTGCTTGTTGCACTTTTCTAGAGTGATGATATCTGATGGTGTTGTAGAAGTTAGAAGAATTGTATTTTTGCATATCAGATAGTGAGTTAATGTAATGAGAAAGACCAAATTAAAGATGATGTACTTTGATGAGTTGAAGACGATATAGTAAACTCATGGGGGTTGGTTGAAACTTTGCACTGTGACTTGAATAAAGAAAAATGCTTGATTTGCATACATAAGATAGTATACCCATACGGGTAATCGTATTTCATAGTTAGTAATTGTTTTCCACTCTTATTAAAATGGGCCCGTAATGTAAATATGTTTTGTTATGCAACGTCCAAGTGTCCTCACCTCCCATAAAAGGAAGCTTAGATATAATATTAATTTGTTTTGTAGCATTTCAAAAATTTGTATGTCTGTTTGCTAACCTGTAACTGTTCTTTTCTTTTCCCAGTCCGGGAGTACTGTATTTAACGGGGGGGGGGGGAGAGGGGGAGTGCGGCACCCTAGGGTCCTGGTCATCGCAGTGGTATTGCTTTCCTCTCAATGAGAGTGATGCTATGTTTGGAGGCAATGAAGGATAACTGCATCCAGGTAACACAATGCATGCAACATGTTCACACTCCAGACCAGAAGGGGGAGCTCTAAACCTGTTTTCGGTGAACTCCCCTATAAGAACATCCTAATCTGGAGGGAAAGGGTTCAGTTCCTGTCAGGGAGACAGAGGGAAAGGAAGCAGAGGAGCCATGTAGCCTGAAGGGCTGCAGCTCCTGGGAAGATACATTCAGAAGGCAGAACTGTATTGCAATGAGCGTGCAAGGAAAGCAAAGCAAAGGAGAGGATACCAGAAGGGGACCCTGCACAGGCTGCTTCCTTCTGAGGCGTAGAATCCCAGTAGCCGGAACACCGGGGGAGTAAGGACCTTTATGCTTTATTTCAGAGACCGGCAGGACAGCTAATTGCAAGTTACCTGTCTACCCTACACCCAGGAGGCACGGTAACACCTACAGAGCCGGGATATCTAAGAGACCCTATAAACAGGCTCAAGTCACCAGTCATACGGGTATTGTCCTATCCTATATGGGGACAGAGAGAATGAAACACCACTTCTGTGAGACCCTTATGTGAAGCCATAGGCAGTAAGGGACTACACCACCACAGAGCAAAGGAAGGCTACTGATTTCCCCCTGGATAAGGTAACTCTGGATTTGCCTCCAAACCGGCCGGACTCTGACTGCCCGCACTTCTCTGCCTGCCCTGTGGTCTGGTGCCCTGGACTGTGGATGCTGAAGTCTTCAGTAAAGGTAAAGAGACTGCAACCTTGTGTCCTCGTTCTTCTCTGCACCTCTCACCATATCACTATCTACACACTGGGAGCCCCGGGGATACACTTCACCTGTGGGAAGATATACCATCTAGCTGCCAAAACATCACCCCAGCCGTCCCCTAAAGCAGCGTCGGTCATCCTGACCGAATACCACAGGTGGCGTCACAAACATTCCCCTTAAAGACGAATGTCCCAGGGCCATGGGCTGGGTCAGCCACCGTGACATCCCCCTGTGAACCGCAGGACCCGGTACCAAGTACCCCACGGCCCATGGGGGTGATCCACAGCCGTCACACTTGGTTGGGATCCTGATGCGATTTATATGGCTGTCTGACTGCGCTCTTATACACGGTTCATAACAGGTAATGACCCTGTTATAGATTTTGCATGGAGATCCCAGAGCGTTTAGTTCTGTCTCAGCCTAATACTGGACAACCCTAATATTTATTTTCGCTATAAGGAATAAATATTTTCATTTCCTTGGTGCTCCTTTTTCTGATTTACAAATGATGTAAGTGCTAATCATAGTTTTCAGAAGGAGCTGAATTATATATAAGGCATGGTGTATTGCACTGGGGGGCATTTTTCCTTTTAACAGTTTTCGAAACCTTGTAAAATTCCTGAATGTTTCGCCTTTATTTTCATTCTAACGAGTATTGTCTATCTTTCAAATTTTTTATTTTTGTTAAATTTCAGTCTCTTAAGAAAAAAAAAAGATAAAACATGTTTAGAACAAAAAGATCAATATTCTGTTCTTGACCTAAAGTTAGATGGCAGGTATGCAATTATCAGCGAGAATCAAGTGAGATCTCCCTAAGTGCGCCCATTATTCCCCATAGTCACCATAGTCAGTTTCCAAATAGCAGGCTGACACGAGCCGAGCAATATCAGAATAACCTACATTCATAGACAGTCAAGTCAAAATGAATTACCATGCATCAATTTAACACTAGCAGTTTTTCAGCTTGATGCAGAGGCTGCCTCTCCTGATATACTGTGTATTCAGAAAACTCAATAATGAGCTGAACAGGCCAGTGAGCATACGGCTCATTCATACTTACAGGGTTAGGTATGACTCTGCTTTGTTTTCTAACTAATATAATTACAATTTTTCTATATATAGCAGAATCTTGACATTTGATATGTAATCCCTAGAGTACTACTGTCAAAATAGCAAATGGCCCAAGAGTTCTGCTCCGCAAGAGTCTAGGGAGATAATTCTGCATTTAAAAAAATATATGTTCTCATAACCCCTCTGGACAAAAAACAGATGAGTGGAGACCAACTTAATTTTTAAACGTATCTGTCACCTTCATACTGTGGACTGGAGACACGTTGTCAGGTAATCAATAATATGAAATCATTCAATAGATCTGGATGATGACTCTGGGGTATGAGAAAGGTAAGGAGGCCATGACGGCAGGGTGCAGTAACAATCAGTCATATTTACTGCGTAGATTAAAAAGTATTAGGGGTTGGTTGTCCGACCAGAGCACCCGTTTGTAAGCCTTATTAGGGCACATGGGTGTCAGAGATGGGCCCCTACCAGAAACCGGAACTGAGAGCAATAACTGATGATGCTTGAATGAAAGCATATTTGTGTTTGAGGAGCCACAGATGGAAAAACACAGGAAAGGAGTCCCACAACTACCAGTAAAGTTAATTAACCCGATCACATGGAGTTAACCTCTACTCTAGACCCCCGGGATGTTACCTTTAGTCCACTTCCTCCCCTAGATCACCAAGACTGTTATTCAAAGTCCTAGACCACCGGACATGTTCCCATTAGGCTGTGTTCACACGTTGCGGTTTTTTCGTGGTTTTTCCCGATAAAAACACTATAAAACCGCAAAACAACCGCATACAATAAGCATCCCATCATTTGGAATGAATTCCGCATGTTTTGTGCACATGATGCGTTTTTTTCCGCGAAAAAAATGCATCGCGGCAAAAAACGCAGCATGTTCATTAATTTTCCGGGTTTTTTTGCGGATTTCCCACTCCAAAATGCATTGGGAAGTGTCCGGAAAAAACCGCGGCAAAAACGCGGCAGAACCGCGGCAAAAATGCGGCAACACCGCGGCAAAATCGCGGCAAAAACGCATGCGGTTTTCTTACGGATTTCTTGCAGAAAATGTCTGGAATTCTCAGGAATTTTCTGCAAGAAATCCTGAACGTGTGCACATAGCCTTACCCTCTACTGCCATAACCACGAGATATGTTACCATTAGTTTTCGCTTTGCTCTAGACTAGTAGCTATGTTATCTTTAGCCCCCACATTGTTCAAGACCACTAAGGATGTTTATTTTTGGTGGACTGGTGTTGGGCATGTAATGGTTGAACTAATGAACTACTGTCAACACTACTTTCCAGCCTAACCAAACCTTATATTTAGTTTTCAGTGAAAGGTACGACTATAACTCCAAGGCAGGACATGGGTTGTTTTAGGTTTATGCTCAAGTCAAATCTTTAATTTGTTTGCTACAGGAACTAGCACAACACAAATATCCACAGAAAATGCATTTCTCACCATTTCCATTCTATCCTGAAAGAGGTACCCAGGCTCCTCTTTTTGACCATCTGCTGCACCAAAGCCTCTACCATGTCATTGTACACTGTCAGTCCGCCTTTATCTCTTCTATCAACTATATTTTCCAGACTATCTGGACTCCACTATTGCAAACGATCTAAAGACACCCATCCTAGTCATCGTTGAGCCACATGCTGTCCATCATGATCTGTTCTGCTGCACTGTCATTTCTAGTCCGTGCTATATGGGCAGTACGGTGGCGCAGTGGTTAGCATTGTTGCTTTGCAGAGCTGGGGTACTGGTTTCAAATCCCACCAAGGACAACATCTACAAGGACTTTGTATGTTCTCTCCGTGTCTGTGTGGGTTTTCCCTGAATAAATAACTAATCTTGCTCACCCTGACCTGTGACTTAGAGAATCCAGCTCCTCAGTTGCACCCATAACATTAATGCTGGGAAACAAATTATTTTAGCTAAAATATATTTTTCAGCAAATATTCTCTTTAAATGTGCTCGAAGAGAAACAAATTAATTATTTTATTGAAAGTCAGAACACGGTGTTCTGGGCATGCTCTGTGCAGAAGACACCGCGCAGGGAGAGGTAGAAGGGAGGAGGTGCTGGGTAGTCTTTATTGCCTATTGTAAATATTTGGATTCTTAGTTATTTACTATGTATTTTAAAGGGAGTTTTCCAGGACTATTTTTTTACTATGGGCCTAAAAACAAGCAGGCAGGTAGTTGCTAAAAGAGGCAATTACCTGCCTGATCTGCCTGGAGCCGGTTCAGAGTGGTCATGTCAGCAATTCGGCTGCTCCACGTCAACAGAGCAGCTCTTCTTCTGGGCTGCTCTGTCGCCGGGACCTCACTGCTGATGTCATGCAGATTGACAGCTGGACCCCCGCAGTTAGGCAGCAGGGAGCCAACAGTCAATCAGCATGACATCAGCAGTCAGGCTCCATCGACAGAGCAGCCCATAAGAGAAGCCAAACCTCTGTGGACATGATGTCACTGAAAGCCGCTAAATTGTCGGAAGGAAGGGTCAATGACCACTCTGTGCCGGGAGAGACGGTGCCAAGCACAACAGGCAGGTAGCTAGTGCCTATCTTCCTGTTAGATCTTAGGTTTGTAGTCAATAAATAGTTCTGGATAACCCCTTTAAAATAAAAGTGTAACCTAGAGGTGTATTTGTGCCCTCTTATGACAATAAAGGGTCTGCTTCCTCACTGCACAGGCTGACAAGCTGCAGTACATGTCAGTGATATTTTATAACACATGTAGTGAAAACATATCCAACATTAAAATGAGATTGAAATCGTAGAAAATTATCTAGAAATACACTTTCGTTAAAGTCAGGCATTATAATTAGAAAAATAAAATGGACACGTACGCCTTTCATTGAAAATTCAAGTCTTGAAAAAAATAAAATGGATCTCTGTTGCTATGTGGGTTCATGGTAATCCCAGAGGGAAAACACAAGAGATTTATAATGATGTCAGCAAAATGATGGTTTCGGTCAACACCACTGACCGTGCACACCATTATGAAAAGTTAATACACACTTCAAAGAGGTAAAGTATTCCTTGTGTGCAGATATTTCATGTTTGACTAAGACAGTGACAACAATCCATCTCTGCAGCCTGGGAGAATTTATGCAACCAGAGAGTAAAAATAGGTGCATGCAGATAAATGGCTCTGTGGTCACGTAGCCCTCTCATGACTGATGGGTGGAAATCAATGTTGTGGTTTAAAGTGACCTTACTGTAGTTCTGACCTCATCGGGCAATGAAACTTCGACTTTTCTTGAATGTTGTAAAAAAGCAATAATTTTTACAACACAGTTCTTTTGTTGTATAATATATAAGCCTCGGGCAAAACTATATTTATGTTTGATTACATCGCCATGTACATTATGTTGTATGTGGAGCTCGCTGATATCTCCTGTCTTTTTCTGGACCTAAATATGCAGAATGTTCATTGTCTTCAGAAAATTCAGAGGAGGGCAAGAGAAGGTGCACTCACCACTGGAAATGTCAGTAAAATTCATTTTATTTCAGCCACAGATGTGATACTAGTCAATGTTCACGGATAAGCAGGATAGTTAAACATTCTGGGGTCAGATATCAAGAAAACATGTAGTAAACTAAAGGTGAAAAACAAAGACAAATTCAGGTGATGGTCCGAGGTCAGAATACCAAGAAGATATTGGAAAAAAGAAAAGTGTATAGGCAAATGGATGGTCAGAATAAGGTCCAAAGTCAGGCAACAATAGATCAACAAACAGAGCACAGAAATACAAGGTAAACCACTAAGTAGATGCTATGACTGGCAGAGATCTGGAACTGACAACTCAGTAGCTGGGTAATCACCTGGAACAGGGAACACCTGAAAGAAGCTCAGAACCTCCCAGACTCAGTGTCATGATTTCTCTGCTCAGTGAGAGATTGCTATGCTGTTCTATGAAAAATGCCTTGCTGAGTTTTCTGTGTCTTGATAGACAGCTTGGAGGTCCAATCTGTGACTGGCAGCTGCGGGACTTTCTCCGGGTGTTTGTTGTTCTGGTAATTGCCCAGCCACTTAACTGAGCTGTGTGCCCGTGATCCCTGCCAGATGTAGTTTGTGCTTCTTGGTGAGTGCTAGCCTGATTCTGTTGCTCTGAGTTCTGATCTTCAGCTGCCTAACCCTTTGGACCGTGTTCTGACTATGACTATTGTCTTGTCCTTTGGCTTTTGATCCGCTATCTCTTGTTATTGGACTGTGACCAGACTTACTCCTTCATCTTTTCCCTTGGTTATCAACATACTCTTTTGGTATTGACCCTGGTACGTCTGACTCTTCTGCCTCACGGTCGGTCCGTGAGTAGTGACTAGCGCCACACTCAGTTTGGACGTCTGAGCTGTCCATCAAAACACCGACAGCTCAGAACACCCCTACATCAGATTAGATGACTGAGCTGTCAGTTGCTGCATCTAAGACACACTGAGCGGAGGAATCGTAACAACAAGATTGCAGACAGAGGGATCAGTGAATTGAGAAATAGCTGTTTCCGGTGAGTACACGCTTCTTCATATGCATCAGAAGAGCATTATAAAGCCATGTGTGTAGCAATTTAAATGAATGCAGAAATAAAGAAAACCAAGTTTTTACATATTTTTGCTGGGAGTGTCAGCTATTTGATTCTGTTTCTTCCAACATGTTGATTATTGTTATCTCCGTTTCTGCATATTCAGAGTAACTCAGTGACATAGATGAAAGTGGGCATTCAAACTACTGATTGCTCTGTGATACCCACCAAGGAAGATGCAGACCTCAGAGGTTTTGCCACCTTGCCAGTTTGCCCATCCATGAGAGTAGGCAGCCATCCCACTTGCCTCCCTGATAGCCTCTGCAGTAAATGAAGGTAAACTAGACTGCCCCTTTAAAATGCGGGCAAGGAGTTTTCGATGCTGAATAAACCTTTGCGACAGAAGGATAAACTGCGGGTTCATTATCTCAGTTGCTTCCTGACAGTCAGACATTAATGATTTCCACCAGTTAAAACTAATTAAAGGCAACTGCCTAGAAATGGAAAATAATTAACTTGCACTGCCTCTCCATGAACACATATTGAGTAATATGGATTTTTAATAGCACCTAAATCATGTGCACAGCCTCAAGACACGTAAACCGCCTTTGTGAGTGAAGCAGTGACCAAGTGCACGATCTTATTATGTAACAGGACGCCGGCCAAATTTCCCTCTTTGAATATTCAATTCTATTAGTAATTTCCCTTTTCCCCCTCTGTCTCTGGGGTGAGATTAACCTAAAAGAAATGATTAGAAAATTGCTTTTGCAATTAGCCAGAAGATGACTGATGTTTTTCCATACCTGTCTATATGAGGTGGATGTCATGGAGGATGCACCATTAATGAAATTGCTGACTGAGGCAAAAATACATTTTGCAAACTGAAAACTAATCTGAGATTCACGGTATATAGATACAAAAAGCATGAGTGTATAGATGGACGCAGAGCATAGAGCCACCTATAGTATCCACACAGAGGAGCTTTGGAGGTTTACGCCATTGATATTGTATGGTGCTTTTTGGTTACAATGAACCAAACCGTTACTCACCTCTACACCACAAAACTGGAAAATCACTCTCTCTTGATTGTGGTTTGCTGACCCTCCTTTGCTCCTAGTGTAAGTTATTGTCAGCAGTGCTGACGTCATATCGACACCGCTGCAGCCAATAACTCATTTTCAGCAGCTGACTATGCAGACCGGCTTAGCTCACAGTATCAGCACTGCGGACAATAACAAACAATGGGGGCAGCAGCGGGGGACCCTCAGCACAGGTCTAGGTGAGGGTGAGTAAAACTCAGCTTGTTTTTATAAGGCCTTCTTCTCATGTCAATGTTATCAGTATATGTATCTGTTGTTCCGTAGATATGAAACGTGGACCAGGGACGGCCCAGGATGAGGGGTGCAGCAACAATCAGCAAACATATACAAAGATTAGATGATGTAATATGAATATTTACTAACCAGTGTCTCTTACAGAAGAAGCCTTTTCTCCTAACTAACTGGACCTCTATAAGATTATTTATATATCTGCATGTATTCAGATATAAGACGGTACTGGTAAGTCCTGAGACTGAAGTAGAAGGGTCCCTGCTGGACTGAGTCCCGAATGATCAGAAATGCCATCTTGAAGTTCTTAGGGAATGCCGATCTCTCCAAGCCAGTGCTTCCCTAAGTCCTTAGAGATAAGGTTTCATGTGGCCTAGCCAAAGATGCTGTGCACTTGGTTGTCCTCACTGAGTCTGCTCATGTCAAGCCAAACAACACTTCCCAGAGTCACCAACAACAGATCCAGAGTCGCACCGCCCTATCCAGAATTTCTCCAGGGATCCGCTGCTTCACTTACACCCAGACTCTCATTCAACTCCTCCAACAACTGCCAAAACCCCTGCGACCCACCTGTGGCGTCTCGCCGCTGCCCTCTACTTACCAGATCATATATTACAATCACAAATCTCTAACAATACAGTAAACTGAGATTAACCCTTACAGATACAACACATACCCAGTGCTGGTTTTAGGCAAAGTGGGGCTCTGGACAAAAGTTTAAAGTGGGCTCCAAATGATAACATATTTCACCATCACATAGAAACATGTTGGTTGTATCTATGTGCGCTGTGTTCAGGCCGTTAAAACGAGTGTGATCAACAATATTGAAGTCATCCGACGCTTGTTTCCTGGTCTCTTTACAGTGGCTGAGGAAGAATGATGAGTACAGAACGATATATATCTTGGTACCGTGTTAGCCAGTGGATAGAACGATCACTAGTCTGTCTGATCAACCTGTCCCCATACAGTGTCATGTTATCAGCAGCATATCTGCAGTTTTCATCCGGCGATGTGCTGCTGAGAACAATGATTTCTGTTCCAGCATAAACTATCCAATCACTCAATGAGTAGGCAGCATTAACCTTGTTTAGTATAATGCACCCCGTAGTGCTCTACATAGTACAATGCACCCCATAGTCCTCCACATCATGACTTCATTGTCTTTGCTGCATCAGAAGCAGAGGAAGAATGATGGGAGAGCGTCAGCTGATGCTCTCTCATCCAACATTAATTTCAACTGTATCGGCATCTATGATGCTGATACAGTTGAATGTATGATCCGGGGGGCAGAGCCCATCTGACTTACAGGCCCTGTTGCGGCAGTGTGGTGTGCTGCTATTAGCGGCATGTCACTGGCTGGGGGCCCCTGGGGGAGTGGGGGCCCTAGGCAAATGCCTAGCTTGCCTGTCCCTAATGCCGACCCTGCACATACCATGCAGAACACATGGAGATTTCTGTTTTCATTCCTGCAGCATGGATGACAAGGCCCAATACAAGTCTATGGATCTGTGAAAAACACAGATAGTACACAGACAGTATCATCGAACCAGGACAGCGATGATAATGTGTGCAACCTGTAAAGCGCTGCGGAATATGTTGGCGCTATATAAAAATAAAGATTATTATTATTGTTATCTGTGTTTAACATTGCAAAGTATCGTAGAAAATTTGTAATTTCTTTCTTTCTTTGTCCATACCTGAAAAACACTGATGATTAGTGTTGAGCATTCCGATACCGCAAGTATCGGGTATCGGCCGATATTTGCGGTATCGGAATTCCGATACCGAATTCCGATACTTCCCGCGTATCGGATACCGGAATCGGAAGTTCCCAGAATTCAAACTGAACGCAGCAGCCAATGAGGAATGATTGGAAGTGTGGGCACATCCTGTTTAGCATGGTGGGCATGTAAGTACTGGCAAGGCTGTGATTGGCTGCTGAAATGATGTCACTCTGCACTATAAAAAACGCTGCCGCCATTTTGCGCTCACTCTGCTGTGATTTCAGTTAGGGACAGGACGCTGTGTTCTAACTGAGGGCCAGTTGAGCTAGCTAATTGCTTTATTTTCCTTTCCAAAGGCTAATTTAGCAAAACGCTGTGTGTTCTTCACTGTTCACCTTGCTCTTGCCTTGCAGCGCTGTTTTAACAGCGTTCTGCAAGGTCTCTGTGTGTGTGTGTGTGTGTGCAGCTCACTCTGTAGTCTGTGTGCAGCCATATACCCGGTTGTATTCAGCTCAGGGGGGGTTCACACTGCCTCACACAGTTGTCCTTTTTTGCTCATAGTGCAGCCTGCTGCACATTTTTTATCAAATTTCCTATTAGTGTTTTTCCACCAGTCTCCAGCTAAATTGTGGAAAAACACTACATAGGATAACCTAGAGGGGTTTTTTTGGGCCTTGCAGCGCCGTTTACGGCTGTCTGCACGGTCTCCGTGTGAGCCCAGCTCGCCCTGTAGTCTGTGTGCAGCCATAGCCGGTTGGATTCAGCTCAGGGTTCGTTACTGGCTCATACCTTGAGAAAAATTTTCCTTTTTTTCAAATAGTGCAGCCTGTTTAAAAATTAAAAAAAAAATTCCCTATTAGTGTTTTTCCACCCGTCTCCAGCTAAATTGTGGAAAAACACTACATAGGATAACCTAGAGGGGTTTTTTTGGGCCTTGCAGCGCCGTTTACGGCTGTCTGCACGGTCTCCGTGTGAGCCTAGCTCGCCCTGTGGTCTGTGTGCAGCCATAGCCGGTTGGATTCAGCTCAGGGTTCGTTACTGGCTCATACCTTGAGAAAAATTTTCCTTTTTTTCAAATAGTGCAGCCTGTTTAAAAATTTTAAAAAAAATTCCCTATTAGTGTTTTTCCACCCGTCTCCAGCTAAATTGTGGAAAAACACTACATAGGATAACGTAGAGGGGGTTTTTTGGGCCTTGCAGCGCCGTTTACGGCTGTCTGCACGGTCTCCGTGTGAGCCCAGCTCACCCTGTAGTCTGTGTGCAGCCATAGCCGGTTGGATTCAGCTCAGGGTTCGTTACTGGCTCATACCTTGAGAAAAATTTTCCTTTTTTTCAAATACTGCAGCCTGTTTAAAATTTGAAAAAAAAAATTCCTATTAGTGTCTTTCCACCCGTCTCCAGCTAAATAGTGGAAAAACACTACATAGGATAACCTAGAGGAGGGTTTTTTGGCCTTGCAGCGCCGTTTACGGCTGTTTGCACGGTCTCCGTGTGATTTAAACTAGCTCTGTAGCCCGATCTGCACACAAAAAAAAGTAAAGTTCACCAAACACAACTTAACACTTGTGTAGGCCACATTTGAAAAATAATAAAGTTTAGTCCACACTTTACAACATTAGTGTTTCTTACACCTGTTAGGAGGAGCATTTCAGGAATAAGCACACTAAGGCCTTAGTACTTTTCTGCTTATCTTTATCTGTCAACCAAGATGAAGAGGGCAGGGAGTAAGGCACGTGGGCATGGGCGCGGAGCAGGGAGAGGAGCAGGGAGAGGACGTGGTGATTCTGTGCCTGCTGCGGGCGCCGGTGACTCGTCGTCACTCAGTTTCAGCAGGGAACAGTCCTTCATGCGCAGCTTTGTCGGAGAGCGCCGTGCACCGCTGCTGCGTGAAGACCAAATTGAAGCCGTTGTCGGGTGGATGGCAGCTAACGCCTCGGCATCGACTTCAGTTAGTGCCACATCCTCTCAGGCACAGAGCACTGGAGAGCAGCCATCTGTCTCTTCACCACCTGCCAAATTGGCCAGGCAGTCAGAGAGCCCAGGACAGGAGCCGTCTCTACTTCTGTTCTCTGAATCTCTTGGCTTGGAAACAGGGGGCCAGCCAAGCAGCATTGGAGAAATGGAAGAAGAGGCAGTGTGCAGTGATGCCCAACAGCTTTTTCTCTCTGAATCTGAAGAGGCAGGTGGGCCAGTGCCTCCGGTGACCACAGCGCAGTACGCATCTGATGATGAAACTCAGGTGCCGCTTTCTGGTGCGTACTGTGCTGCCGAGACTACCCAGGAGGAGCAGTTGGTGGCAGAGGGTAGTGGAGATGATGAGGTCCTTGACCCATCGTGGCGTGAGGAACAGGAAGGTGGTGGGAGCAGCTCTGAGGAAGAGCTTCCCCTTACGGGCCAAAGAAGGAGAGGGAGGGGGAAGACTGCGGAGCCTGTAGCCTCCACTTTGGCACCCGTTAGGAGCCTGTCTCTTTCCAAAGCCAAAAAGGGCGCTCCCAAGACTTGCAGTGCCTGGTCCTTTTTTGACACAGTTGCAGATGACATTTGTTTTGTCAAATGCAAGCTGTGTCATCAGAAAGTAAAAAGAGGGAAAAATGTCAGCAACCTCAATACCACAAATATGTGGAAACATGTGCGGACCAGGCACGCGGTGGAGTTACAGAAACAGACTGAAGATGTAGGCCAACCAACAGCGGCAGCTACCACCTCTTCAGCTCGTGTTGCCTCTTCCTCCAGCTCACGCACAGCTGGTTTGGCTTCCTCCCAGGATCGCCATGGAAGAACCTCTGGCACTGTTGTCCAGAGACCTTGTGTAATTCCACCCACAGCACCACCTTCCCAGTCATCCTCACACTCCCAGTCTACTCTACAGCCATCGGTAGTACAGGCATGGGAGAAAAGGCGGGCATTCTCGGCCAACCACCCCCGAGCACAGGCTCTGAATGCAGGCATTGCCAAACTGTTGTCCCTGGAAATGCTCTCGTTCAGGCTGGTGGAGACTGACAGCTTCCGTGACTTGATGGCATTGGCAGTCCCACAGTACAAGGTGCCCAGCCGCTTTTACTTCAGCAGGCAGGCTGTCCCTGCCCTGCACAGGCATGTTGAGGCAAACATAAAACATGCGCTACTGAACGCCGTCAGTAGCAAGGTCCAACTCACCACCGATGCGTGGACCAGTCAGCATGGACAGGGGCGATACGTTTCCCTCACTGCCCATTGGGTTAATGTTGTTGAGCCAGGTACAGATCGTGCGAGTGGCGCAGGACGTGTCCTGCCCACTCCAAGGATTGCAGGAATCCAGTCTGTACGCATCGACTCCTCCTCTTACACCAGTTCCTCAGATTCCTCTCTGCAGGATCCGTCACAGTCCACCTCCACATGGACCCGTGAACGTTTACCTATGACTAGGGTTGAGCGAAACGGGTCGTTCATTTTCAAAAGTCGCCGACTTTTGGCAAAGTCGGGTTTCATGAAACCCGATCCGACCCCTGTGCGGGGTCGGCCATGCGGTACGCGACTTTCGCGCCAAAGTCGCGTTTCAATGACGCGAAAAGCGCCATTTCTCAGCCAATGAAGGTAAACGCAGAGTGTGGGCAGCGTGATGACATAGGTCCTGGTCCCCCCCATCTTAGAGAAGGGCATTGCAGTGATTGGCTT
This sequence comes from Ranitomeya imitator, assembly GCF_032444005.1. Classification (NCBI taxonomy): domain Eukaryota; kingdom Metazoa; phylum Chordata; class Amphibia; order Anura; family Dendrobatidae; genus Ranitomeya; species Ranitomeya imitator. The sequence goes on along the minus strand of NC_091283.1, from coordinate 73,239,851 downwards.
GCTGTCTGCGGCGTCACAGGGGCTATAAAGGGGAGTTCCCGCCGACCGCCATGTTACTGCTGCTGATCTGAGCTTAGGGAGAGGTTGCTGCCGCTTCGTCAGAAGCAGGGATAGCGTTAGGCAGGGTCCATTAACCACCAAACCGCTTGTGCTGTAGCGATTTCCACTGCCCAACACCACCTTCGGTGTGCAGGGACAGTGGAAGCTACATTTTTTTTTTTTCCCCCTCAGCGCTGTAGCTCATTGGGCTGCCCTAGAAGGCTCCCTGATAGCTGCATTGCTGTGTGTACGCCGCTGTGCAAACCAACTGCTTTTTTCAAAGCACAAATCCTCTTGTTCCTTCCTTTCTGCACAGCTATCTTTTTGGTTTGTACACACTTTTTATTTAATTTGTGCATCAGTCCACTCCTTATTGCTGCCTGCCATACCTGGCTGAGATTACTGCAGGGAGATAGTAATTGAAGGACACTCCCTGTTTTTTTTTTTTTTTTTGTGGGAGATTAAGATTGACATTTCTGCTAGAGTGCCATCCCTGTCTGTGTCATCTCTCACTCAGTGGGCCATAGAAAGCCTATTTATTTTTTTGCTTGATTTGGGTTATAAAATCTACCTGAAAAAATCACTACATCAATCAGTGGGAGAAAAATATTGGCCTCAGGGCTTGTGTGCCACTCCTGACTCCTGTGTGCATCATCACTCACTCAGTGGGCCATAGAAAGCCCTTTTTTTTTTTTTTTTGCTTTATTTGGGTTCTAAATTCTACCTGAAAAAATCAATAAATCAATCAGTGGGAGATTAATATTGGCCTTTGGGCTTGTGTGCCAGTCCTAAGCGTGCCATCTCTCTCTCTCAGATAGTGGGCCATAGAAAGCCTATTTATTTATTTTTTTTTTTTATTGGGTTTATAAATTTTCCCTGGAAAAAAAAAAAAAAGTGGGAGATTAATATTGGCCTCTGGGCTTGTGTGCCAGTCCTGAGCGTGCCATCTCTCTCACAAATAGTGGGCCATAGAAAGCCTATTTATTTATTTTTTTTTTGGTTTTATAAATTCTCCCTTACAAAAAAAAAGGGAGATTAATATTGGCCTTTGGGCTTGTGTGCCAGTCCTAAGCGTGCCATCTCTCTCTGTCTCTCAGATAGTGGGCCATAGAAAGCCTATTTATTATTTTTTTTATTGGGTTTATAAATTTTCCCTGGAACAAAAAAAAAAAAGTGGGAGATAAATATTGGCCTCTGGGCTTGTGTGCCACTCCTGACTCCTGTGTGCGTCATCTCTCACTCAGTGGGCCATAGAAAGCCTTTTTTTGTTTTATTTGTTTTCTAAATTCTCCCTGAAAAAATCATTTTATTTTCTTTGGTTTCTAAATTCTTCCTGAAAAAATCATTTTATTCTATTTTTTTTTTTCCTAAAGTCTCCCTGAAAAAAAACAAAAAAAAAACAAATCAGTGGGAGATTAATATTGCCCTTTCTGCTTGTGTGCCAGTCTTGACTCCTGGGTGTGCCATCTCTCTCTCTCTCTCCAATTGTGGGCCATAGAAAGCCTATTATTTTTTTAGCTTGATTTGGGTTCCAAAATCTACCTGAAAAAATCACTACATCAATCAGTGGGAGATAAATATTGGCCTCTGGGCTTGTGTGCCACTCCTGACTCCTGTGTGCGTCATCTCTCACTCAGTGGGCCATAGAAAGCCTTTTTTTGTTTTATTTGTTTTCTAAATTCTCCCTGAAAAAATCATTTTATTTTATTTGGTTTCTAAATTCTTCCTGAAAAAATCATTTTATTCTATTTTTTTTTTCCTAAAGTCTCCCTGAAAAAAAAAAAAAAAAAAACAAATTAGTGGGAGATTAATATTGCCCTTGTTGCTTGTGTGCCAGTCTTGACTCCTGGGTGTGCCATCTCTCTCTCTCTCTCTCTCCAATTGTGGGCCATAGAAAGCCTATTATTTTTTTTAGCTTGATTTGGGTTCCAAAATCTACCTGAAAAAATCACTACATCAATCAGTGGGAGATAAATATTGGCCTCTGGGCTTGTGTGCCACTCCTGACTCCTGTGTGCGTCATCTCTCACTCAGTGGGCCATAGAAAGCCTTTTTTTGTTTTATTTGTTTTCTAAATTCTCCCTGAAAAAATCATTTTATTTTCTTTGGTTTCTAAATTCTTCCTGAAAAAATCATTTTATTCTATTTTTTTTTTTTCCTAAAGTCTCCCTGAAAAAAAAAAAAAAAATCAAATCAGTGGGAGATTAATATTTACATTTGTGCTTCAGTGACAGTCCTGCGTGTGTGGCATCTCTCTCATTTGTTGCCACCAACAACAGAGTGTGTAACATTGTGCCTGATTTTCGTTGTGGTCTCACTCACCTGTAAAGGGGTAGCTAAATCATACTGAAGTTATAGCTCACCGTGTAATTTGTGTGACAGCAACAAATACCGTTAGTTTGTTTACGTTTTTAAAACAATGAGGAAGTATGGTGGAAGAGGTCGTGGCCGGGGGCGTTCATTGTCAGCTGGTAATGAGGGTAGTGGTAGTGGTGGAGCATCAGCTGGTCGTGGGAAAAAAAATATTGCACCTAAGTCTGGAGCTGTGGAGCCAGGTTCGTCGTCTGGCTACACAAGGCCTCGAACGCTCCCTTTTCTGGGAGTAGGAAAACCGCTTTTAAAGCCGGAGCAGCAAGAGCAAGTTTTGGCTTATCTTGCTGACTCAGCCTCTAGCTCTTTTGCCTCCTCTCGTGAAACTGGTAAATGTCAAAGCAGCGCGTCGTTAGTGGATGTTCACGGTCAGGGACAAGTCGCTTCCTTGTCCTCTTCAGCAAAAACAACAACAGAGAAGAATGCAGCAGGCGACACAACGGGTTACTCCATGGAGCTCTTTACACATACCGTCCCTGGCTTAGAAAGTGAAGCAGTTAACAGTCCATGCCCATTACAAGTTGAATCTGACATGGAGTGCACTGATGCACAGCCACAGCCAGACTGCTATGCTGGTCCTTTGACTCAGACCACAACATTGCCCTCGCAGGGTGCTGATCAAGAATCAGACCCTGATGAGACTATGTTGCCCCATCACGAACGCTATACCACCGACCGACACGGTGACACAGACGAAGTTGCACACGAGCTACAAGAAGAGGTAATAGATGACCCAGTTCTTGACCCCGATTGGCAGCCATTGGGGGAACAGGGTGCAGGCGGCAGCAGTTCTGAAGCGGAGGAGGAGGGGCCGCAGCAGGCATCAACATCGCAACAGGTTCCATCTGCCGGGCCCGTATCTTGCCCAAAACGCGTGGCAAAGCTAAAACCTGTTGGAGGACAGCGTGGCCATCCGGTTAAAGCTCAGTCTGCAATGCCTGAAAAGGTATCCGATGCTAGAAAGAGTGCAGTCTGGCATTTTTTTAAACAACATCCAATTGATCAGCGCAAAGTCATCTGTCAAAAATGTTCAACTACCTTAAGCAGAGGACAGAATCTGAAAAGTCTCAATACAAGTTGCATGCATAGACATTTAACCTTCATGCATTTGCAAGCCTGGACTAACTACCAAACGTCCCTTAAGGTTGTAGCACCCTCGGCCAATGAAGCTAGTCATCAACGCAACATCCCTTCCGGCAGTGTAGGGCCACCATTTTCCGCACCACCTGCAGTATCTGTGCAGGTTTCTTTGCCAGGCCAAAGCCGTCAGGGTCAGGGAATCACCAGTTTCGTAGTAGGAAACACTGCATCTAGGGCACCGGTGGCAACAATACCATCTCCCACCGTCTCTCAGTCTGCCATGTCCACCGGCACCCCCGCTAGTTCCACGATCTCCAGCTCTCCAGTCCAGCTCACCCTACATGAGACTATGGTTAGAAAAAGGATGTACTTAGCCTCGCATCCGCGTACACAGGGTTTGAACGCACACATAGCTAGACTAATCTCGTTAGAGATGATGCCCTACCGGTTAGTTGAAAGCGAAGCTTTCAAAGCCCTGATGGACTACGCTGTACCACGCTACGAGCTACCCAGTCGACACTTTTTTTCCAGAAAAGCCATCCCAGCCCTCCACCAGCATGTTAAAGAGCGCATCGTCCATGCACTCAGGCAATCTGTGAGCACAAAGGTGCACCTGACAACAGATGCATGGACCAGTAGGCATGGCCAGGGACGTTACGTGTCCATCACGGCACACTGGGTAAATGTGGTGGATGCAGGGTCCACAGGGGACAGCAAGTTTGGGGCAGTTCTGCCTAGCCCACGGTCTAGGAAACAATTGGCTGTAGCCGTTCGCACCCCCTCCTCCTCCTCTTCGTCCTCCTGCAGAAGCGAGAGCTCGTCCACAGACCGCAGTCGCACAACCACTCCATCCGCAGCTGCCACTGTTGCACACCAGGTCTCCCATTATGGGGCAGCTACTGGCAAACGTCAGCAGGCTGTATTGGCTATGAAGTGTTTGGGCGACAACAGACACACCGCGGAAGTTCTGTCCGAGTTCTTGCAGAAAGAAACGCAGTCGTGGCTGGGCACTGTAGATCTTGAGGCAGGCAAGGTAGTGAGTGATAACGGAAGGAATTTCATGGCTGCCATCTCCCTTTCCCAACTGAAACACATTCCTTGCCTGGCTCACACCTTAAACCTGGTGGTGCAGTGCTTCCTGAAAAGTTATCCGGGGTTATCCGACCTGCTCCTCAAAGTGCGTGGACTTTGCTCACATATCCGCCGTTCGCCTGTACACTCCAGCCGTATGCAGACCTATCAGCGTTCTTTGAACCTTCCCCAGCATCGCCTAATCATAGACGTTGCAACAAGGTGGAACTCAACACTGCACATGCTTCAGAGACTGTGTGAACAGAGGCGGGCTGTTATGTTTTTGTGGGAGGATACACATACACGGGCAGGCAGTATGATGGCAGACATGGAGTTGTCAGGTGTGCAGTGGTCGAAGATTCAAGACATGTGTCAAGTCCTTCAGTGTTTTGAGGAATGCACACGGCTGGTTAGTGCAGACAACGCCATAATAAGCATGAGCATCCCCCTAATGCGTCTGCTGATGCAAAGTTTGACGCACATAAAGGATCAGGCGTCTGCAGCTGAGGAAGAGGAAAGCCTTGATGACAGTCAGCCATTGTCTGGCCAGGGCAGTGTACAGGACGAGTTAGCGGGCGAAGAGGAGGAGGAGGACGAGGAGGATGATGGGGATGATTATATTTTTAATGAGGAAGCTTTTCCGGGGCCACTGGAAATTGGTGGCGCGGCAAGGCCGGGTTCTGGTTTTTTGAGGGACACAAGTGACGTGGATTTGCCTGAAACTGCCCCTCAACCAAGCACAACCGCAGATTTGAGAACTGGAACTTTGGCCCACATGGCGGATTATGCCTTACGTATCCTCAAAAGGGACACACGCATAACTAAAATGATGAATGATGACGATTACTGGTTGGCCTGCCTCCTTGATCCTCGCTATAAAGGCAAATTGCAAAATATAATGCCACATGAGAACTTGGAACTAATATTAGCAACTAAACAATCAACTCTTGTTGACCGTTTGCTTCTGGCATTCCCTGCACACAGCGCCCGTGATCGTTCTCACACGAGCTGCAGGGGCCAGCAGACCAGAGGAGTTAGAGGGGCAGAAATCAGAAGTGGCGTTGGCCAGAGGGGTTTTCTGACCAGGTTGTGGAGTGATTTTGCTATGACCGCAGACAGGACAGGTACTGCAGCATCAATTCAAAGTGACAGGAGACAACATTTGTCCAGTATGGTTATAAACTATTTTTCATCCCTTATCGATGTTCTCCCTCAACCGTCATTCCCATTTGATTACTGGGCATCAAAATTAGACACCTGGCCAGAATTGGCAGAATATGCATTGCAGGAGCTTGCTTGCCCGGCAGCTAGTGTCCTATCAGAAAGAGTATTCAGTGCTGCAGGTTCAATACTAACAGAAAAAAGGACTCGTCTGGCTACCCAAAATGTAGATGATCTAACCTTCATTAAAATGAACCACAACTGGATTTCGAAATCTTTTGCCCCACCTTGCCCGGCTGACACCTAGCTTTCCTATGAAAAGGTCTTGCCTGTGGACTATTCTGAATGCCTTTTCCAATCTCGTAATTTTCTGCACCTGATTGTCCAGCATACGACATGTTTACACCTCACTAAATGGCCAAACTCCCCACACGGGGCCGTGGTATCGACACTTGGCGACAGCACCCGTGAGAGTGCAGTTTGTCTGCAGAGGTGGGTGAGCCCGCTTTTGGTCGACGGCACTGCCACTGGGTCCCTCCTAGTACAATAAAGTGTCTCTGGCGGTGGTGGTGTGCACCCAACGTCAGACACACCGTTGTAATATGAGGGGCCCTGGGTCTGTACCGCCGGCCACAAGACAGTTTCCCCCCACCCCAGCTCAAACAGTGCTCTACCACTTGCAAAATTATCTCACAGCTCCACCAATGTTTAGTCTATGCGCTGACATCCTTCAATGCCTGCCACTGACAATACCATCGTATTGACATTTTTGTTATGTTAGGCCTTCGATGCCTGTCTGTGATCACTCCTTCCACTAGGCCTCCACTGACCACACCACTGCTGCCCGTGTACCCCTGGAACCAATTTAAAATTGCCTACAGCCATGTGTTATTATTTTAGGCCTTCGATGCCTGTCTGCGGTCACTCCTTCCACTAGGCCTCCACTGACCACACCACTGCTGCCCGTGTACCCCTGTAACCAATTTAGAATTGCCTACAGCCATGTGTTATTATTTTAGGCCTTCGATGCCTGTCTGCGGTCACTCCTTCCACTAGGCCTCCACTGACCACACCACTGCTGCCCGTGTACCCCTGTAACCAATTTAGAATTGCCTACAGCCATGTGTTATTATTTTAGGCCTTCGATGCCTGTCTGCGGTCACTCCTTCCACTAGGCCTCCACTGACCACACCACTGCTGCCCGTGTACCCCTGGAACCAATTTAAAATTGCCTACAGCCAGCCCAATTTTTTTATTTTAGGCCTTCGATGCCTGTCTGCGGTCCATTCTTTCAACTACTACTACACTGACCAGGGCACTGCTGCCCGTGTACCCCTGGAACCAATTTAAAATTGCCTACAGCCATGTGTTATTATTTTAGGCCTTCGATGCCTGTCTGCGGTCACTCCTTCCACTAGGCCTCCACTGACCACACCACTGCTGCCCGTGTACCCCTGGAACCAATTTAAAATTGCCTACAACCAGCCCAATTTTTTTATTTTAGGCCTTCGATGCCTGTCTGCGGTCCATTCTTTCAACTACTACTACACTGACCAGGGCACTGCTGCCCGTGTACCCCTGGAACCAATTTAAAATTGCCTACAGCCATGTGTTATTATTTTAGGCCTTCGATGCCTGTCTGCGGTCACTCCTTCCACTAGGCCTCCACTGACCACACCACTGCTGCCCGTGTACCCCTGGAACCAATTTAAAATTGCCTACAGCCAGCCCAATTTTTTTATTTTAGGCCTTCGATGCCTGTCTGCGGTCCATTCTTTCAACTACTACTACACTGACCAGGGCACTGCTGCCCGTGTACCCCTGGAACCAATTTAAAATTGCCTACAGCCATGTGTTATTATTTTAGGCCTTCGATGCCTGTCTGCGGTCACTCCTTCCACTAGGCCTCCACTGACCACACCACTGCTGCCCGTGTACCCCTGGAACCAATTTAAAATTGCCTACAGCCAGCCCAATTTTTTTATTTTAGGCCTTCGATGCATGTCTGCGGTCCATTCTTTCAACTACTACTACACTGACCAGGGCACTGCTGCCCGTGTACCCCTGGAACCAATTTAAAATTGCCTACAGCCATGTGTTAATATTTTAGGCCTTCGATGCCTGTCTGTGGTCACTCCTTCCACTAGGCCTCCACTGACCACACCACTGCTGCCCGTGTACCCCTAGAACCAATTTAAAATTGCCTACAGCCATGTGTTATTATTTTAGGCCTTCGATGCCTGTCTGCGGTCACTCCTTCCACTAGGCCTCCACTGACCACACCACTGCTGCCCGTGTACCACTGGAACCAATTTAAAATTGCCTACAGCCATGTGTTATTATTTTAGGCCTTCGATGCCTGTCTGCGGTCACTCCTTCCACTAGGCCTCCACTGACCACACCACTGCTGCCCGTGTACCCCTGGAACCAATTTAAAATTGCCTACAGCCAGCCCAATTTTTTTATTTTAGGCCTTCGATGCATGTCTGCGGTCCATTCTTTCAACTACTACTACACTGACCAGGGCACTGCTGCCCGTGTACCCCTGGAACCAATTTAAAATTGCCTACAGCCATGTGTTATTATTTTAGGCCTTCGATGCCTGTCTGTGGTCACTCCTTCCACTAGGCCTCCACTGACCACACCACTGCTGCCCGTGTACCCCTGGAACCAATTTAAAATTGCCTACAGCCATGTGTTATTATTTTAGGCCTTCGATGCCTGTCTGCGGTCACTCCTTCCACTAGGCCTCCACTGACCACACCACTGCTGCCCGTGTACCCCTGTAACCAATTTAGAATTGCCTACAGCCATGTGTTATTATTTTAGGCCTTCGATGCCTGTCTGCGGTCACTCCTTCCACTAGGCCTCCACTGACCACACCACTGCAGCCCGTGTACCCCTGTAACCAATTTAGAATTGCCTACAGCCATGTGTTATTATTTTAGGCCTTCGATGCCTGTCTGCGGTCACTCCTTCCACTAGGCCTCCACTGACCACACCACTGCTGCCCGTGTACCCCTGGAACCAATTTAAAATTGCCTACAGCCAGCCCAATTTTTTTATTTTAGGCCTTCGATGCCTGTCTGCGGTCCATTCTTTCAACTACTACTACACTGACCAGGGCACTGCTGCCCGTGTACCCCTGTAACCAATTTAGAATTGCCTACAGCCATGTGTTATTATTTTAAGCCTTCGATGCCTGTCTGCGGTCACTCCTTCCACTAGGCCTCCACTGACCACACCACTGCTGCCCGTGTACCCCTGGAACCAATTTAAAATTGCCTACAGCCATGTGTTATTATTTTAGGCCTTCGATGCCTGTCTGCGGTCACTCCTTCCACTAGGCCTCCACTGACCACACCACTGCTGCCCGTGTACCCCTGGAACCAACATCAGAAAATATAAAAATAAGTATTTTGCTTATAAAAAAGAAAATACTGGAGAGATATCAAATGCAGACATTTTAACATTAAAAACAAACACATACAACAAAAATCTGGTACAGTACTAAAAATGGCCACCAGCTACAATAACTTTCTCCTGCAAGTAGTTAACTGAAAGGTTTTTTCAATTTTAAACACAAATATGGCATCCACCGAGTGTTGTCCTGTCGCGTCTTCTTTATATTATTGCCAAGAAGATGCAAAACAATGAAAATAATAAAATCATTATTTACCAAAAAAATAGAGTAAGTCAAAACCACATTGCAAATAAACATTCATTACAAATAAAGAAGCAGGGCGCGTCCGAGGGTGAGTATATACCTAATAAGAATATAATCACCCTCGGACGCGCCCTGCTTCTTTCCGACAGCCTTCCTTCCTAAGAATCAGCCCTTCCGTGGTGTAGAGAGAGGGTTTGTTACACTCCAAGGTGTTCCCCAGGTTGCCTTTCCTGAGCTTCGATCTTCCGGCTCTCGTTTAGTAGTTGTTGGAAACTACGCTGCATTGGGCCTACAAATTGGGTATGGGGTGTAGAGAGATGGTGTGTTCCACTCCAAGGTGTTCCCCAGGTTGCCTTTCCTGAGCTTCGATCTTCCGGCTCTCGTTTAGTAGTTGTTGGAAACTACGCTGCATTAGGCCTACAAATTGGGTATGGGGTGTAGAGAGATGGTGTGTTCCACTGTAGAGAGATGGTGTGTTCCACTCCAAGGTGTTCCCCAGGTTTCCTCGCCAATGCTTCGATCATCATGCTCTCGTTTAGTAGTTGTTGGAAACTACACTGCATTAGGCCTACAAATTGGGTATGGGGTGTAGAGAGATGGTGTGTTCCACTCCAAGGTGTTTTCCAGGTTGCCTTTCCTGAGCTTCGATCTTCCGGCTCTCATTTAGTAGTTCTTGGAAACTACACTGCATTAGGCCTACAAATTGGGTATGGGGTGTAGAGAGATGGTGTGTTCCACTCCAAGGTGTTCCCCAGGTTTCCTCGCCAATGCTTCGATCTTCATGCTCTCGTTTAGTAGTTGTTGGAAACTACACTGCATTAGGCCTACAAATTGGGTATGGAGTGTAGAGAGATGGTGTGTTCCACTCCAAGGTGTTCTCCAGGTTGCCTTTCCTGAGCTTCGATCTTCCGGCTCTCGTTTAGTAGTTCTTGGAAACTACACTGCATTGGGCCTACAAATTGGGTATGGGGTGTAGAGAGATGGTGTGTTCCACTCCAAGGTGTTCTCCAGGTTGCCTTTCCTGAACTTCTATCTTCAGGCTCTCATTAAATTGTGGTTAAACGGAACAACTGCATTTGGCGTACTAGTTGGTTTGGGGCCTACTATCGGTGTCTGCCACTCCTTGCTGTTCTCCTGGTTTCCTGTCCTGAAATTCCGTTTTCAGGCGCTCGTTAAGTAGTTGTTAATGTTAGACTGCATTTTGCCTACTAGTTGGGTTGGGGCCTACTATCGGTGTCTGCCACTCCTTGCTGTTCTCCTCCACTGAACAAAGCTGTGCCGCCTGTTTACTACGGTTGCCAATTTTGAACTGCATTTCGACTACTTACTGATTTGGGCCTACTCTCTGTGTCAGCCTCTCATTCCAGTTGTCCTCCACTGCAATGCCCCCTGGTTATTCCTGTGTTACCAATTTTGAACTGCATTTAGCCAACTTTATTCTTTGGGCCTATATCTGTGTTTCCTCCTCATCCTGCCCATTGCCCAGCCAGTGATAGATGAGTCTGCTGGTACATTGACCCATAACGCAACATTCCCCGTGCACGCTACACAACAACATTGTGACCCTGCTGAAAGTCAGGTTGCTCTTCCCGCATACCATACCACCTTACACGGGGACAAAGAGGAAGGTGCAGATGAAAGTGCAGGTTCCTTCATCAGGTGGGGGGGAGGAATACTAGTTGGCGACGTCACTGGCACAGGGCCTCTCATAGTACGCAAAAGTGTTGCTGCCGGTGGGAGGCGCCCCCGCCGTGCAAACACACCGCTGTACTTTGAGGGGCCCTGTGCCAGTGCCAATGCCAACGAGTGGGCCCCCCCTGCTTGCTCAGGTTCACAGCACTTGCAAAGTTGAAATACTTACCTCTCCCTGCTCCACTGCCGTGACGTGGTCCAGATTTCCTGGGCCCACTAATTACTTGAACCAGCCCTACCCACCACAACTTTAGCCAAATGACCCCCAATTTCAAATGCCTTCCAATTATTATAAGGTAAATTACGCTTGACAAGCTTCATTAAGAAGAATGGATGGTTTTGACATTAAAATGGGCACTCTAGGTGTTTTCCTGGCCCCCACTCACTGCCGACTATGCTGCCCCATTGACTTGCATTGGGTTTCGTGTTTCGGTCGATCCCGACTTTACGTCATAATCGGCCGATTTCACTCGACCCGACTTTTGAGATAGTCGGGTTTCGCGAAACCCGGCTCGACTCTAAAAATGTCAAGGTCGCTCAACTCTACCTATGACCGACATGAGCACAGCCGTGGCCAAACGTCAGCAGGCCGTCTTGAAACTAGTTTCATTGGGGCATCGAAGCCACACAGCGCAGGAGCTCTGGAATGCCATCAAGCAGGAGAGCGATGTGTGGTTACTGCCAGCGAATCTCCAGCCAGGCATGGTAGTGTGTGACAATGGCCGAAATCTGGTGGCAGCTTTGGCCCTTGGCAACCTCACTCACATCCCATGTCTGGCACATGTGCTCAATTTGGTTGTGCAGAGTTTTCTGAGGGACTATCCGGATCTTGATGCCCTGCTGCACAAGGTCCGCCTAGAGTGTGCTCACTTGCGGCGTTCCAGCTTGGCCAGATCCCGCATTGCTGCTCTGCAGCGCCGATTCCGCCTTCCGGAACACCGCATCATATGTGACCTACCTACCCGGTGGAATTCCACGTTACATATGTTGGAGCGGTTGTGTGAGCAGCAGCAAGCAGTTATGGAGTACCAGCTGCATCAGGCGCAAAGAAGTCGCAGTCAGCGCCGATCAGACTTCACAACCACAGAGTGGGCCACTATGAAGGACGTCTGCCAGGTTTTGCGTCCTTTTGATTATTCCACGCGGATGGCAAGTGCAGATGATGCACTAGTCAGCATGACTGTCCCCCTTATCTGCCTGCTTCAGCAAACTTTGCAAGGGTTAAGGGATGATGTTGTGGAAGAGGTGGAGGATGAGGAGTCACCTTTTCCATCAGCTTCTGGAGAGTCAGCGCCACGTGGTTCCTCACAAAGGGGTACGCAGGGGCCAATTTGTGAGGAGGATGAGGAGGAGTCAATGGAGGAGGAAGAGCTCCGTCCAGAGGAGGGAGCGACACAATTGTCCAGTGGTCAGTGTGTACAGCGAGGGTGGGGTGATGACGAGCGGGCAGAGATCATGTCTCAAGCAGGGGACAGCGTTTCTGGGCCAGTTGGCACTCTGCAGCACATGGTGGATTTCATGCTGCAGTGCCTGAGAAACGACCGCCGCATCGACCACATTCTCAACATGCCTGATTATTGGGTGTTCACCCTCCTCGATCCTCGCTACCGGGACAACGTCCAAAACCTCATCCCAGCGTTGACCCAGGAGCGTAAATTGCGGGAGTACCACGACACACTGGTGAATTCCATCATCTTCTCCTGTCCAACTGAGAGGAGTGCTGCTAGTGCTTTACAAAGCAGCTCAGTGCGTCGAGGCAGTGGGGGAGGCTCAGCCCAAAGAGGGAGCAGAAGCAGTGCCTCTGCCCAAGGCAAGCCCAGTATGGCACAACTCTGGCACACTTTTGTGTGCCCGCCCCAAATGTCTACACCATCACCGGCGGCTCCAGTCAGCAGGAGGCAACGGTTCCGTCAGATGGTGACAGACTACATGGCTTGCCCTCTTACTGTACTCCCAGACGGCTCTTCCCCGTTCAAGTTTTGGGTCTCTAAGCTGGATACATGGCCAGAGCTAAGCCAGTATGCATTGGAGGTGCTGGCTTGCCCTGCGGCTAGTGTCTTATCGGAACGTGTCTTTAGTGCCGCAGGTGGTGTACTAACAGACCGTCGCATGCGACTGTCCTCCGATAACGTTGACCGGCTTACTTTCCTGAAAATGAACCAGGCCTGGATCTCGCAGGAATTTGCCACTCCTCTGCCTGATTAAGTAATTGGGTGTCATCCAGGTCTCCTGCTGTGTTCATCTTTCTACCACCTGAACTGCTATTCCTGGGCTCCAACACCGCCAGTTGCGGCTCAGAAGTGCAGGCTGCACAGTAAAAACATACGACCCAGTGTTATTGGGTTTCAGTAACGTCAGCTGATCCCCAGCTGTGTAGCCGGCAATGTGTCCTGCGCCCGCCACGCTGGCACAACAACCTAAATGTAAGGGAACCTGTCCCCCCCCCCCTGTCGTTTGTTACTGAAAGAGCCATCTTGTGCAGCAGTAATGCTGCACAAGGAAAAGGTAGCTCTTTTGGTTTAGCTCCTTGCACACGCAGAACTTAACACTTATAAAATGTGTTCACTGATACCGTTATACCGTCCCAGAGCTGGGACTTTCCTTCGTAATGTGACGCAGCACAGCCGTCATTCCTACCCCCTTGGTGCCATGCGCTGCCTCCTCAGCGTTGTTTTAAGCTGTCACGGAGCCTGCGCTGTTCTGTTATCCCTTGGGCATGCCTTATTTGCGCTGCCTGTCTTCTGACATAATTTGGTGTCAGGCTGGCTGCGCCTGTGCGGCCGCGCTGCCCGAGATCCCGCCTCGCAGTGTCTTCTGATTGAGTCACACTGCGGGCCTGGGATCCATGGGCATGCGCAGTGCATATACTAGCCTCTCACTCCCCTTCTTCACGCTTCTTCAGACTAGGCGGCGTCAGCTGATCCCTAATAGCATGCCACGGCCGTGACACCGCACAGTCTGAAGAAGCAGGAAGGAGGTGAGTGAGAGGCGATGATATGCACTGCGCATGCCCATGGATCCAAGGCCCGCAGTGGGATTACGTTAGACGAGACTGTGAGGTGGGATCTGGAGCAGCGTGGACGCACAGGCACTGACAGCCTGACACCAAATTATGTCAGAAGACAGGCAGCGCTAATTGGGCATGGCCAAGGGCTAACAGAACAGCGCAGGCTCCGTGACAGCTTAAAACAACGCTGTGGAGGCAGCGCACGGCACCAAGGGGATAGGAATGACAGCTGTGCTGTGTCCCATTACGAAGGAAATTTGCACCTCCGGGACGGTTGAACGGTATAAGGGGACACATTTTTAGTGTTTACTTCAGTGTTTGCAAGGAGCATAATTAAAAGAGCAACCTTTTCCTTTTGCATCCTTAGTGCTGCACAAGATGGCTCTTTCAGCTACAAACGTCTTGGGGGGGGGTTAAAGGTTCCCTTTCAACTCGCTCCAATCAGGCTTCGGCCTACACTCTGTTCCTCTGCTCCTCCTGCTGACCCTGGGCTCTAACACCGCCAGTTGGTGCCTGGAAGTGCTGTGTGCACAGTTAACAGTCGCTCCTCTGTTATTGGGGTTCAGTAACGTCAGCTGATCCCCAGCTGTGTGTGCGGCAATACCTCCAATCTGCTCCTCCTGCTGTCCCTGGGCTCTAACACCGCCAGTTGGTGCCTGGAAGTGCTGTCTGCACAGGCAACAGTCGCTCCTCTGTTATTGGGGTTCAGTAACGTCAGCTGATCCCCAGCTGTGTATCCGGCAACGTGTCATGCTACCGCCACGCTGGCACACCTAAAATGTAAGGGGACCTGTCCCCCCCCCCCCTAGGCGTTTGTTACTGAAAGAGCCACCATGTGCAGCACTAATACTGCACAAGGGAAAGGTCGCTCTTGAAATTATGCTCCTTGCAAACGCTGAACTACACACTCATGTAATGTGTCCCCTCACACCGTCCAACCGTCCCGGAGGTTGGACTTTCCTTTGTAATGTGACGCAGCACAGCCGTCATTGCTACCCCCTTGCCACCGTGCGCTGGCTCCTTAGCGTTGTTTGATTCCGTCATGGACCCTGCACTGTTATGTTATCCCTTGGCCATGCACAGTTTGCGCTGCCCGTCCTCTGACATCATTTGTTGTCGTCCTGGCTGCGCCTGTGCGTCCACGCTGCCCGAAATCACACCTCGCAGTGTCGTCTAATGTGATCCCACAGTGGGCCTGGTATCCATGGCCATGCGCAGTGCATATACTATCCTCTCACTCCCCTTCTTCACGCTTCTTCAGACTAGGCGGCGTCAGCTGATCCCTAATAGCATGCCACGGCCGTGACGCCGCACAGTCTGAAGAAGCAGGAAGGAGGTGAGTGAGAGGCGATGATATGCACTGCGCATGCCCATGGATCCCTGGCCCGCAGTGGGACTACATTAGATGACACTGCAAGGTTGGATCTCGGGCAGCTTGGACGCACAGGCACTGCCAGCCTGACACCTACATGATGTCAGAAGACGGGCACCACTAACTGTGCATGGCCAAGGGATAACATTACAGCGCGGGCTCCGTGACAGAACCAAACAACGTTGAGGAGGTGGCGCACGGCACCAAGGGGGTTGGAATGACGGCTTTGCTGTGTCACATTACAAAGGAAAGTCCCACTTCCGGGACGGTTTGACAGTGTGAGGGGACACATTATATGAGTGTGTACTTCAGCGTTTGCAAGGAGCATAATTTTCGGAGCCACCATTTTCCATGTGCAGTATTACTGCTGTACAAGATGGCTCTTTCAGCAACAAATGCCTGGGGGGGGGGGTTAAAGGTTCCCTTTCAACTTGCTCCACTGCAGGCTTCGGCCTACACTCTGCTCCTCTTTGATTCCCTGGGTTTCAACACTGTCAGTTGCCACCTGGAAGTGTTGTCTACATAGAAAAAACACTAGGTGATGTGTCAGTGGGGTTCAGCACCGCCAGCTGTTCCCCTGCTGTGTAGTCGGCAACGTGTCCAGCACAAGCCACGCTGGCACAACAGAACAAAAGCTGCCACCAGTGCAGGCTTCGGCCTACACTCTGCTCCTCTCCTCCTCCTGCTGACCCTGGGCTTAAACACCGCTAGTTTTTGCCCGGAAGTGCTAGCTGCACAGAGAAAAACACCAGCCAATGTGTTAGTGGGGTTCAGCAACGCCAGCTGTTCCCCTGCTGTGTAGCCGGCAACGTGACCTGCAAACGCCACGCAGGCACATGAACTGAAATTAAAGGGAACCTGGCCCCACCCCCCCAGGTGTTTCTATGTATAACAGCCACCTAGTACAGCAGTACTGCTGCATTTGTACAAGGTGGCTGTTTTTTTATCCTTGCCCACGTAGAATTAAACACGTAAAATATGTGTCTCATTACAGACCAGTACAATGTCCCTGAGGTGTGACTTTCCTTTTTAATGACACGCACCACCCCCCTTGGTAGCGCTGCCCGTCTTCTGACATCATTGGTTGGCTGCCTGTGCCTGTGCGTCCGCCCTGCCCGACACAACCCCCCTCGTTTCATATATTTTGGCTGCGAGGGTGTGATTGATGGGCATGTGCAGTGCATATGTTCGCCTGTCTTAACTCATCTCCTTCCGCCTTCTTCAGACTGTGCGGCCTCCTGGCCGTGGTAGGCGATAAGGGATCAGCTGAGGCCGCCCAGTCTGAAGCAGGTGTAAGGACATGTGTGAGCGGCAAACATATTTACTGCACAAGGCCACGAATCCCAGCCACGCAGTGTGATTTTTTGAAAACACACTGTGGGCCTGGGATTCATATCCATTGCTAACCGCAACGGCCAACATGAAATGAGGTGAGAAGACAGGCAGCGCTCACAGCGCATGGCCAAGGGATCACAATAGCGCAGACTCCTGTACAGCTAATAACAACGCTCAGGAATCTGCGCCCAGCACCTAGGTGTAAATTTTGACACCAGTGCTGCGTCTCCTTAACCCCTTCGCGACATGCGCCGTACTAGTACTGCGCTGCCGGCACTGCATTAGTGCCAGCAGCAGTACTAGTACGGCGCACCGATCACCGCGGTCTCGCGCTGAGCGCCGCGGTGATCGGGTGCGGGGGTCAGCTGTATATGACAGCTGACACCCCGCAGCAATGCCCACGATCGGCGCTATCGCCGATCGCGGGCATTTAACCCCTCTGATGCCGCTGTCAGTAGTGACAGCGGCATAGAGGGGGATCGCGCAGGAACGGGGGCTCCCTGCGCTCTCCCACCGGAGCAACGCAATGAGATCGCGTTGCTCCGGTGACCCGGAAGGAGTCCCCGGATCCAAGATGGCCGCCGGACTCCTTCCGGGTCATGAAGTGACCTGGCTAGCCGGCGCCTGCTGAGAGCAGGCGCTGGAAAGCCAGCTAAACTGCATGTCAGATCGTTGATCTGACAGTGTGCTATGCACAGTGTCAGATCAACGATCTGATCTAATACAGAGATGTCCCACCCTGGGACAATGTTAGAAAGTTAAAAAAAAAAAAAATAGAATGTGTAAAAAAAAATAAAAAAAAATCCCCCCCCCCAAAAAAAAAACATTTCCCAATAAATCCATTTATTTATGTAAAAAAAAAAATAAATAAATAAATGTACACATATTTGGTATCGCCGCGTCCGTAACGACCCGCTCTATAAAACTGTCCCACTAGTTAACCCCTTTAGTGAACACCGCAAAAAAAAAAAAAAAAAACAAGGCAAAAAACAACGCTTTATTATCATACAGGCGAACAAAAAGTGGAATAACACGCGATCAAAACGACGGATATAAATAACCATGGTACCGCTGAAAACGTCATCTTGTCCCGCAAAAAAAAAGCCGCCATACAGCATCATCAGCAGAAAAATAAAAAAGTTATAGCTCTCAGAATAATGCGATGCAAAAACAATTATTTTTTTATATAAAATAGTTTTTATTGTGTAAAAGCGCCAAAACATAAAAAAAATTACATAAATGAGGTATCGCTGTAATCGTACTGACCCAAAGAATAAAACTGCTTTATCCATTTTACCACACGTGGAACGGTATAAACGCCCCCCCTAAAAGAAATTCAGGAATTGCTGGTTTTTGTTCATTCCGCCTCCCAAAAATCGGAATAAAAAGCGATCAAAAAATGTCATCTGCCCGAAAATGTTACCAATAAAAACGTCAACTCGTCCCGCAAAAAACAAGACCTCATATGACTCTGTGGGCCAAAATATGGATAAATTATAGCTCTCAAAATGTGGTGATGCAAAAACTATTTTTTGCAATAAAAAGCGTCTTTTAGTGTGTGACAGCTGCCAATCATATAAATCCGCCAAAAAAACGCTATAAAAGTAAATCAAACCCCCCTTCATCACCCCCTTAGTTAGGGAAAAATAATAAAATGTAAAAAAATGTATTTATTTCCATTTTCCCATTAGTGCTAGGGTTAGGGCTAGGGTTAGGGCTAGGGCTAGGGTTAGGGCTAGGGTTAGGGCTAGGGTTAGGGCTAGGGTTAGGGCTAGGGCTAGGGTTAGGGTTAGGGCTAGGGTTAGGGTTGGGGTTAGGGTTTCAGTTATAATTGGGGGGTTCCACTGTGTAGGCACATCAGGGGCTCTCCAAACGCGACATGGCGTCCGATCTCAATTCCAGCCAATTCTGCTTTGAAAAAGTAAAACAGGGCTCCTTCCCTTCTGAGTTCTCCTGTGTGCCCAAACAGTGGTTCCCCCAAACATATGGGGTATCAGCGTTCTCAGGACAAGTTGGACAACAACTTTTGGGGTCCAATTTGTCCTGTTACCCTTGGGAAAATAAAAACATAGGGGATAAAATATCATTTTCGTGGAAAAAAATATATTTTTTATTTTCACAGCTCTGCGTTATAAACTGTAGTGAAACACTTGTTGGTTCAAAGCTCTCACAACACATCTAGATAAGTTCCTTTGGGGGTCTAGTTTCCAATATGGGGTCACTTGTGGGGGGTTTCTACTGTTTAGGTACATCAGGGGCTCTGCAAATGCAACATGACGCCTGCAGACCAATCCATCTAAGTCTGCATTTCAAATGGCGCTCCTTCCCTTTCGAGCTCTGCCGTGCACCCAAACAGTGGTTC
Source organism: Ranitomeya imitator (assembly GCF_032444005.1). Taxonomy (NCBI): domain Eukaryota; kingdom Metazoa; phylum Chordata; class Amphibia; order Anura; family Dendrobatidae; genus Ranitomeya; species Ranitomeya imitator. Next base: position 73,220,695 of record NC_091283.1, on the reverse strand, counting down.
CCCCCAACATATGGGGTATCAGCGTTCTCAGGACAAGTTGGACAACAACTTTTGGGGTCCAATTTGTCCTGTTACCCTTGGGAAAATAAAAACATAGGGGATAAAATATAATTTTCGTGGGAAAAAAAATATTTTTTATTTTCACGGCTCTGCGTTATAAACTGTAGTGAAACACTTGTTGGTTCAAAGCTCTCACAACACATCTAGATAAGTTCCTTGGGGGGTCTAGTTTCCAATATGGGGTCACTTGTGGGGGGTTTCTACTGTTTAGGTACATCAGGGGCTCTGCAAATGCAACATGACGCCTACAGACCAATCCATCTAAGTCTGCATTTCAAATGGCGCTCCTTCCCTTCCGAGCTCTGCCGTGCACCCAAACAGTGGTTCCCCCCAACATATGGGGTATCAGCGTTCTCAGGACAAGTTGGACAAAAACTTTTGGGGTCCAATTTGTCCTGTTACCCTTGGGAAAATAAAAACATAGGGGATAAAATATCATTTTCGTGGAAAAAAAAATATTTTTTATTTTCACGGCTCTGCGTTATAAACTGTAGTGAAACACTTGTTGGTTCAAAGCTCTCACAACACATCTAGATAAGTTCCTTGGGGGGTCTAGTTTCCAATATGGGGTCACTTGTGGGGGGTTTCTACTGTTTAGGTACATCAGGGGCTCTGCAAATGCAACATGACGCCTACAGACCAATCCATCTAAGTCTGCATTTCAAATGGCGCTCCTTCCCTTCCGAGCTCTGCCGTGCACCCAAACAGTGGTTCCCCCCAACATATGGGGTATCAGCGTTCTCAGGACAAGTTGGACAAAAACTTTTGGGGTCCAATTTGTCCTGTTACCCTTGGGAAAATAAAAACATAGGGGATAAAATATAATTTTCGTGGAAAAAAAAATATTTTTTATTTTCACGGCTCTGCGTTATAAACTGTAGTGAAACACTTGTTGGTTCAAAGCTCTCACAACACATCTAGATAAGTTCCTTGGGGGGTCTAGTTTCCAATATGGGGTCACTTGTGGGGGGTTTCTACTGTTTAGGTACATCAGGGGCTCTGCAAATGCAACATGACGCCTACAGACCAATCCATCTAAGTCTGCATTTCAAATGGCGCTCCTTCCCTTCCGAGCTCTGCCGTGCACCCAAACAGTGGTTCCCCCCAACATATGGGGTATCAGCGTTCTCAGGACAAGTTGGACAACAACTTTTGGGGTCCAATTTCTCCTGTTACCCTTGGGAAAAAAAAATTGCGGGCTAAAACATCATTTTGTGGAAAGAAATAATGATTTTTTAATTTTCACAATGCTACATTCTAAACTTTAGTGAAACAATTGGGGGTTAAAAGTGCTCACCACACATCTAGATAAGTTCCTTAGGGGGTCTTCTTTCCAAAATGGGGTCACTTGTGGGGGGTTTCCACTGTTAAGGCACGTCAGGGGCTCTCCAAATGCGACATGGCGTCCGATCTCAATTCCAGCCAATTTTGCATTGAAAAGTCAAATGGCACTCCTTCCCTTCCGAGCTCTGCCATGCGCTCAAACAGTGGTTTATCCCCATATATGAAGTATCGACGTACTCAGGACAAATTGCACAACAACTTTTGGGGTCCAATTTATCCTTTTACCCTTGGGAAAATAAAACATTTGGGGCAAAAAGATCATTTTTTGTGAAAATTAATAAAACATTTTTTTTTACGGCTCTACATTATAAACTTCTGTGAAGTACTTGGAGGTTCAAAGTGCTCACCACACATCTAGATTAGTTCCTTAGGGGGTCTACTTTCCAAAATGGTGTCACTTGTGGGGGTTTCCACTGTTTAGGCACATCAGGGGCTCTCCAATCGTGACATGGGCTCCGATCTCAATTCCAGCAAATCTTGCATTGAAAAGTCAAATGGCGCTCCTTCCCTTCCGAGCTCTGCCATGTGCCCAAACAGTGGTTTACCCCCACATATGGGGTATCGGCGTACTCAGGACAAATTGTACAACGAATTTTGTGGTCCAACTTCTCCTGTTACCCTTGGTAAAATGAAACAAATTGGACCTGAAGTAAAAATTTTGTGAAAAAAAAGTTAAATGTTCAATTTTTTTAAACATTCAAAAAATTCCTGTGAAGCACCTGAAGGGTTAATAAACTTTTTGAATGTGGTTTTGAGTACCTTGAGGGGTGCAGTTTTTAGAATGGTGTCACTTTTGGGAATTTTCTGTCATATAGACCCCTCAAAGTCACTTCAAGTGTGAGGAGGTCCGTAAAAAAATGGTTTTGCAAATTTTGTTGCAAAAATGAGAAATCGCTGGTCAACTTTTAACCCTTATAACGTCCTAACAAAAAAAAGTTATGTTTCCAAAATTGTGCTGATGTAAAGCAGACATGTGGGAAATGTTGTTTATTAACTATATTATGTGATATAACTCTCTAATTTAAGGGCATAAAAACTAAGAGTTTGAAAATTGCTAAATTTTCATAATTTCCGACAAATTTTTGTTTTTTTCACAAATAAATGCAAGTCATATCGAAGAAGTTTTACCACTATCATGAAGTACAATATGTCACGAGAAAACAGTGTCAGAATCACCAGGATCCGTTGAAGCGTTTCAGAGTTATGACCTCATAAAGTGACAGTGGTCAGAATTGTAAAAATTGGCCCTGTCACTTAGGTGAAAACAGGCTTTGGGGTGAAGGGGTTAAAAAGACAAGTCACGCCTCCACTACTGTTTGACAGTATAATGGGTTAAATAGTGTACGTGTTTTATTCAGCGTGTGCAAGGAGCAAACTAAATAGAGCAACCTTATACTTGTGCAGCATTAATGCTGCACAAGGTGTGGCTCTTGTACCTTGCAACACCTGAGGGGGGGTTAAAGGTTACCTTTGAAATTGGTTCAACTAGGCTTCGGCCTACACTCTGCTCCTCTCCTCCTCCTGCTGACCCTGGGCTCTAACACCGCTAGTTTTTGCCCGGAAATGCGAGCTTCACAGAGAAAAACAACAGCCAATGTGTTAGTGGGGTTCAGCACCGCCTGCTGTTCCCCTGCTGTGTAGCCTGCATCGTGTCCAGCACAAGCCACGCTGGCACAACTGACCAAAAGCTGCCACCAGTGCTGGCTTCGGCCTACACTCTGCTCCTCTCCTCCTGACCCTAGGCTCTAACAACGCTAGTTTTTGCCCGGAATTGCTAGCTGCACAGAGAAAAACACCAGCCAATGTGTTAGTGGGGTTCAGCACAGCCAGCTGTTCCCCTGCTGTGTAGCCGGCAACGTGACCTGCAAACGCCACGCAGGCACATGAACTGAAATTGAAGTGAGCCTGCCCCCCACCCCCAGGTGTTTCTATGTATAACAGCCACCTTGTACAGCAGTACTGCTGCATTTGTACAAAGTGGCTGACTTTTTCTCCTTGCCCACGTGGAACTCAACACGTACAAAATGTGTCTCATTAGAGACCATTACAATGTCCCTGAGGTGTGACTTTCCTTTTTAATGACACGCAGCACCCCCATTGTTAGCGCTGCCCGTCTTCAGACATCATTGGTTGGCTGGCTGTGCCTGTGCGTCCGCCCTGCCCGACACAATGCCCCTCGTTGTCTCATATATTTTGACTGCGAGGGTGTGATTGATGGGCACGAGCAGTGCATATGTTCGCCTGTCTTCACTCCCCTCCTTCCGCCTTCTTCAGACTGTGCGGCCTCATGGCCGTGGCAGGCAATAAGGGATCAGCTGAGGCCGCCCAGTCTGAAGCAGGTGTAAGGACATGTGTGAGCGGCGAACTTATTTACTGCACAAGGCCACGAATCCCAGCACCGCAGTGTGACTTTATGGAAAGGCACTGTGGGTCTGGGATTTATGGCCATCGTTAACCGCACCGGCCAACATGAAATGAGGTCATAAGACGGCCTGCACTAACAGGGTATTGCCAAGGGATAACACAAGAGCGCACTCTCCTGTACTGCAAATAACAACGGTAAGGAGTCTGCGCCCAGCACCTAGGTGTAAATTTTGACACCTGTGCTGCGTCTTCTTCAAAAGAAAAGTCACGCCTCCACTACTGTTTGACAGTATAATGGGCTAAATCGTGTACGTGTTTTATTCAGCGTGTGCAAGGAGCAAAATGAAGAGAGCAACCTTAGACTTGTGCAGCATTAATGCTGTTCAAGGTGTTGCTCTTGTACCTTGCAACACCTGAGGGGGGGTTAAAGGTTTCCTTTGAAATTGGTTCAACTAGGCTTCGGCCTACACTCTGCTCCTCTCCTCCTCCTGCTGACCCTGGGCTCTAACACCGCCAGTTTTTGCCCGGACGTGCTAGCTGCACAGAAAAAAACACCAGCCAATGTGTTAGTGGGGTTCAGCACCGCCAGCTGTTCCCCAGCTGTGTAGCCGGCAACGTGACCTGCAAATGCCACGCAGGCACAACAGAACAAAAGCTGCCACCAGTGCAGGCTTCGGCCTACACTCTGCTCCTCTCCTCCTCCTGCTGACCCTGGGCTCTAACACCGCTAGTTTTTGCCCGGAAATGCGAGCTTCACAGAGAAAAACACCAGCCAATGTGTTAGTGGGGTTCAGCACCGCCAGCTGTTCCCCTGCTGTGTAGCCGGCATCGTGTCCAGCACAAGCCACGCTGGCACAACCGACCAAAAGCTGCCACCAGTGCAGGCTTCGGCCTACACTTTGCTCCTCTCCTCCTCCTGCTGACCCTGGGCTCTAACACCGCTAGTTTTTGCCCGGAAATGCGAGCTTCACAGAGAAAAACAACAGCCAATGTGTTAGTGGGGTTCAGCACCGCCAGCTGTTCCCCTGCTGTGTAGCTGGCAACGTGTCCTGCAAACGCCACGCAGGCACATGAACTGAAATTGAAGGAAGCTTGCCCCCCACCCCCAGGTGTTTCTATGTATAACAGCCACCTTGTACAGCAGTACTGCTGCATTTCTACAAGGTGGCTGACTTTTTCTCCTTGCCCACGTGGAACTCAACACGTACAAAATGTGTCTCATTGAGACCATTCAACTGTCCCTGAGGTGTGACTTTCCTTTCTAATGATACGCAGCACCACCCTTGGTAGCGCTGCCCGTCTTCTGACATCATTGGTTGGCTGCCTGTGCCTGTGCGTCCGCCCTGCCCAACACAACGCCCCTCGTTGTCTCATATATTTTGGCTGCGAGGGTGTTATTGATGGGCATGTGCAGTGCATATGTTCGCCTGTCTTAACTCATCTCCTTCCGCCTTCTTCAGACTGTGCGGCCTCATGGCCGCGGCATGCGATAAGGGATCAGATGAGGCCGCCCAGTCTGAAGTAGGTGTAAGGACATGTGTGAGCGGCAAACATATTAACTGCACAAGGGCACGAATCCCAGCCACGCAGTGTGATTTTTTCCAAACACACTGTGGGTCTGGGATTCATGTCCACCGCTAACCGCATCGGCCAACATGAAATGAGGTCAGAAGACAGGAAGCGCTCACAGCGCATGGCCAAGGGATAACAAGAGTGCAGACTCCTGTACAGCAAATAACTATGCTCAGGAATCTTCGCCCAGCACCTAGGTGTAAATTTTGACACCTGTGCTGCATCTCCTTAAAAAGACAAGTCACGCCTCCACTACTGTTTGACAGTAAGTATAATGGGCTAAATAGTGTACGTGTTTTATTCAGCGTGTGCAAGGAGCAAACTAAATAGAGCAACCTTTTACTTGTGCAGCATTAATGCTGCACAAGGTGCGGCTCTTGTACCTTGCAACACCTGAGGGGGGGTTAAAGGTTACCTTTGAAATTGGTTCAACTAGGCTTCGGCCTACACTCTGCTCCTCTCCTCCTCCTGCTGACCCTGGGCTATAACACCGCCAGTTGTAGCCTGGAAGTGCTAGCTGCACAGAGAAAAACACCAGCCAATGTGTTAGTGGGGTTCAGCACCACCAGCTGTTCCCCTGCTGTGTAGCCGACATCGTGTCCAGCACTAGCCACGCTGGCACAACAGAACAAAAGCTGCCACCAGTGCAGGCTTCGGCCTACACTCTGCTCCTCTCCTCCTCCTGCTGACCCTGCGCTCAAACACCGCCAGTTTATGCCCGGACATGCTAGCTGCACACAGAAAAACACCCACCATTGTGTCAGTGGGGTTCAGCACCGCCAGCTGTTCCCCAGCTGTGTAGCCGGCAACGTGCCCTGCAAATGCCATGCAGGCACATGAACTGAAATTGAAGGGAGCCTGCCCCCCACCCCCAGGTGTTTCTATGTATAACAGCCACCTTGTTCAGCAGTACTGCTGCATTTGTACAAGGTGGCTGACTTTTTCTCCTTGCCCACGTGGAACTCAACACGTACAAAATGTGTCTCATTGAGACCATTCCACTGTCCCTGAGGTGTGACTTTCCTTTGTAATGATACGCAGCACCCCCCTTGGTAGCGCTTCCCGTCTTTTGACATCATGGTTAGCTGGCTGCGCCTGTGCATCCGCCCTGCGTGAAACAACGCCCCTCGTTGTCTTATTTATTTTGTCAGCGAGGGTGTGGTTTATGGGCACGAGCAGTGCATATGTTCGCCTGTCGTCACTCATCTCCTTCCGCCTTCTTCAGACTGTGCGGCCTCCTGGCCGCGGCATGCGAAAAGGGATCAGCAGAGGCCGCCCAGTCTGAAGCAGGTGTAAGGACGTGTGTGAGCGTCGAAAATATTTACTGCTCAAGGCCACGAATCCCAGCACCGCAGTGTGACTTTATGAAAAGGCAGTGTGGGTCTGGGATTTATGGCCATCGTTAACCGCAGCGGCCAACATGAAATGAGGTCATAAGACGGGCAGCGCTAACAGGGCATTGCCAAGGGATAACACAAGAGCGCAGACTCCTGTACAGCAAAAAACAACGCTCAGGAAGCTGCGCCAAGCACAAAGGCGTTATTTGGGACACCTATGCTGCGTCTCCTTAAAAATACAAGTCACGCCTCAACTACAGTTTGACTGTAGAATGGGCTAAATTGTGTACGTGTTGCATTCAGCGTGTGCAAGTAGACAAATTAATAGAGCAACCTTTTCTTGTGCAGCATTAATGCTGCACAAGGTGTGGCTCTTGTACTTTGTAACACCTGAGGGGGGGTTAAAGGTTACCTTTGAAATTGGTTCAACTAGGCTTCGGCCTACACTCTGCTCCTCTCCTCCTCCTGCTGCCCCTGGGCTATAACACCGCTAGTTTTTGCCCGGAAGTGCTAGCTGCACAGAGAAAAACACCAGCCAATGTGTTAGTGGGGTTCAGCACCGCCTGCTGTTCCCCCACTGTGTAGCCGGCAAAGTGTCCTGCAAACGCAACGCAGACACAAAGCTGCCTCCGGTGCAGGATTCGGCCTACACTCTGCTCCCCCTGCTTACCCTTTGCTCCAACACCGCTAGTTGGGGCTGTAGGAAGACAATGTTTGATAGGCAAAGCATCCGGGTTCCAGCACCGCAAGCTGGTTCTCGGCAGTGTTTTTGTCACAGGTACTCCCTCGTGCCAAACCTGGTTTCAGCACCGTCAGCTGTTTCCGGGTTGTGTCAAGTTCACTGAGACGCCTATGCTTGCCCCGTCGTGGTGCGGTCGGGTTAGCCAACTCCAGGGTGCCTCCAGTTTAGGAGCTTCCTATGTGGGCTGCGTGAACTGGTAGTCAAGGCTGGTTCTGTAGTGCCAGCAGGCCCAGCTCCCCCTGTAGGACTGTTGGGGTTCGGTAACTGCGGCTGCCTCGCGGCCTAGCTGTTCTCTCCTCTCCTGTGGGCCTTGGGGTCCACCACCTGGTTCCAGCACCGTCAGCTGGTTCCGGGCCGAGCCTTTGGCTTAGGTGCCTCCTCCTGGGTATCCGAGTTCCGCCAACGCCAGGCGGTCCTTGGTAGTGCTTTTAAGCGCGGGCACCTACAGCTTAGTAACCGGGTTCCAGCACCGTCAGCTGGTCCTCGGTCGTGCCATTGGCTCTTGCACACTGGGGCAACGCATCTGGGTTCCAACACCGCCAGCTGGTTCTCGGCAGTGTTCTTGTCACAGGTACTCCCTCGTGCCAAGCCTGGTTTCAGCACCGTCAGCTGTTTCCGGGTTGTGTCAAGTTCACTGAGACGCCTATGCTTGCCCCGTCGTGGTGCGGTCGGGTTAGCCAACTCCAGGGTGCCTCCAGTTTAGGAGCTTCCTATGTGGGCTGCGTGAACTGGTAGTCAAGGCTGGTTCTGTAGTGCCAGTAGGCCCAGCTCCCCCTGTAGGACTGTTGGGGTTCGGTAACTGCGGCTGCTGTCATGATTCCAATGGCAGGGAATCACAAAAGGACAAGCACCAACGAGCTCTAGGGTGATGGAACCTGAGCTGACCGCGACCCTAAACCTGAACACACAAATAACAATAGCCGGGGAACGTGCCTACGTTGATCCTAGACGTCTCGCACCAGCCGAAGATCTAACTTCCCCTATTAGAAGAAACACAGACCTCTCTTGCCTCCAGAGAAATACCCCACAGAAATAGCAGCCCCCCACATATAATGACGGTGAAATGAGAGGAAGGCACATACACAGTATGAAATCAGATTCAGCAAAATGAGGCCCGCTAAAACTAGATAGCAGAGGATACAAAAGTAAACTGCGCGGTCAGCAAAAAACCCTTCAAAAAACCATCCTGTAATTACTTGAACTCATGTTCCAACTCATGGAACATGAGGAGCAATTACAGCCCGCTAGAGCAACCAGCAGCAAAGAAACAATTAAATGCAAGCTGGACAAGACAAAAATAAATCAAAACGTGCAACAAGAAAATCAAAAACTTAGCTTGTCCTGAAGATTACTGAAGCCAGAAGCTGAGGTAACAAAACACTCTGATAACCTTGATAGCCGGCGCGGAAATGACAAGAAAGCCCGGATAAATAGGAAACTCCCAAATCCTAATAGAACAGGTGGACACCAGAGACAGCAGAACACAAATCACCCAGTACCATCAGTAACCACCAGAGGGAGCCCAAAAACAGAACTCACAACAGTACCCCCCCCTTGAGGAGGGGTCACCGAACCCTCACGAGAACCACCAGGGCGACCAGGATGAGCCCTATGAAAAGCGCGGACCAAATCATCAGCATGAACATCAGAGGCAACCACCCAAGAATTATCCTCCTGACCATAACCCTTCCACTTGACCAAATATTGAAGTTTCCGTCTGGAAACACGAGAATCCAAGATCTTCTCCACAACATACTCCAATTCTCCCTCCACCAGCACCGGAGCAGGAGGCTCAGGCGAAGGAACAACAGGTACCTCATACCTCCGCAACAACGACCGATGGAACACATTATGAATAGCAAACGATGCCGGGAGATCCAAACGAAACGACACAGGGTTAAGAATTTCCAAGATCCTATAAGGACCGATGAACCGAGGCTTGAACTTAGGAGAAGAGACCTTCATAGGAACAAAACGAGAAGACAACCACACCAAGTCCCCAACACGAAGTCGAGGATCCACGCGGCGATGGCGATTAGCAAACTGCTGAGCCTTCTCCTGGGACAACTTCAAATTGTCCACCACATGACTCCAAATCTGATGCAACCTATCCACCACCATGTCCACTCCAGGACAATCAGAAGGCTCCACCTGACCAGAGGAAAAACGAGGATGAAACCCCGAATTACAAAAGAAAGGAGAAACCAAGGTAGCAGAACTAGCCCGATTATTAAGGGCAAACTCGGAGAGCGGCAAAAAGGTAACCCAGTCATCCTGATCAGCAGAAACAAAACACCTCAAATAAGTTTCCAAGGTCTGATTAGTTCGCTCCGTCTGGCCATTCGTCTGAGGGTGGAATGCAGACGAAAAGGACAAATCAATGCCCATCTTAGCACAGAACGTCCGCCAAAATCTAGACACAAACTGGGATCCCCTGTCAGAAACGATGTTCTCCGGAATCCCATGCAAACGAACCACGTTCTGGAAAAACAGAGGGACCAACTCAGAGGAGGAAGGCAACTTAGGCAAGGGTACAAGATGAACCATTTTAGAAAAGCGGTCACACACAACCCAGATGACGGACATTTTTTGAGAGACAGGGAGATCCGAAAAAAAGTCCATGGAAATGTGCGTCCAAGGCCTCTTTGGGATAGGCAAAGGTGACAACAATCCACTGGCTCGAGAACAGCAAGGCTTAGCCCGAGCACAAACCTCACAAGACTGCACGAAAGAACGCACATCCCTAGACAAGGAAGGCCACCAAAAAGACCTGGCCACCAAGTCTCTAGTACCAAATATTCCAGGATGACCTGCCAACGCAGAAGAATGGACCTCAGAGATGACTCTACTGGTCCAGCTATCCGGAACAAACAGTCTCTCAGGCGGACAACGATCAGGTTTACCCGCCTGAAACTCCTGCAAAGCACGTCGCAAGTCTGGGAATACGGCCGACAAAATCACCCCATCCCTAAGGATACCAGTGGGCTCAGAATTTCCAGGGGAGTCAGGCACAAAACTCCTAGAAAGAGCATCCGCCTTCACATTGCATTGTCTCAAGTGCCTGTTCAGAAGACACCGCCAAATGGTGCACAGGTTTGCGCTCCCGTAAACGCCGATCAATCTGAATAGCCATAGTCATAGACTCATTCAGACCCGTAGGCGCAGGGAACCCCACCATAACATCTTTAATGGCCTCAGAAAGGCCATCTCTGAACTTTGCAGCCAGGGCGCACTCATTCCACTGAGTAAGCACTGACCATTTCCGAAATTTTTGACAATATATTTCTGCTTCATCTTGACCCTGAGAGAGAGCTAATAAAGCTTTTTCAGCCTGAATCTCCTGGTTAGGTTCCTCATAGAGCAAACCCAATGCCAGAAAAAACGCATCCACATTAAGCAACGCAGGATCCCCTGGTGCCAATGCAAATGCCCAATTTTGAGGGTCACCCCGCAGGAAAGATATAATAATCTTAACCTGCTGAGCAGGGTCTCCAGAAGAGCGAGATTTCAAAGAAAGGAACAGCTTGCAATTGTTCCTAAAATTCAGAAAACTAGATCTATCTCCAGCAAAGAACTCTGGAATAGGAATTCTAGGTTCAGACATAGGAGCATGTACAACAAAATCTTGTATATTTTGAACCTTAGCAGCAAGATTATTCAAGCTGGAAGCTAAACTCTGGACGTCCATGATAAACAGCTAAGGTCAGAGCCATTCAAGGATTAAGAGGAGGAAAAAAAAAAAAAAAATCAGCCAGGCTGCAATTAGGGCTAAGCAGCAACCTTAGAGGAGAAAAAAAAAAAAAAAAAAACTTCCTCAGACTACTTTTCCTCCTACTTCAGCCCAAACTTTTTTTGGCCGGCTATACTGTCATGATTCCAATGGCAGGGAATCACAAAAGGACAAGCACCAACGAGCTCTAGGGTGATGGAACCTGAGCTGACCGCGACCCTAAACCTGAACACACAAATAACAATAGCCGGGGAACGTGCCTACGTTGATCCTAGACGTCTCGCACCAGCCGAAGATCTAACTTCCCCTATTAGAAGAAACACAGACCTCTCTTGCCTCCAGAGAAATACCCCACAGAAATAGCAGCCCCCCACATATAATGACGGTGAAATGAGAGGAAGGCACATACACAGTATGAAATCAGATTCAGCAAAATGAGGCCCGCTAAAACTAGATAGCAGAGGATACAAAAGTAAACTGCGCGGTCAGCATAAAACCCTTCAAAAAACCATCCTGTAATTACTTGAACTCATGTTCCAACTCATGGAACATGAGGAGCAATTACAGCCCGCTAGAGCAACCAGCAGCAAAGAAACAATTAAATGCAAGCTGGACAAGACAAAAATAAATCAAAACGTGCAACAAGAAAATCAAAAACTTAGCTTGTCCTGAAGATTACTGAAGCCAGAAGCTGAGGTAACAAAACACTCTGATAACCTTGATAGCCGGCGGGGAAATGACAAGAAAGCCCGGTTAAATAGGAAACTCCCAAATCCTAATAGAACAGGTGGACACCAGAGACAGCAGAACACAAATCACCCAGTACCATCAGTAACCACCAGAGGGAGCCCAAAAACAGAACTCACAACAGGCTGCATCGCGGCCTAGCTGTTCTCTCCTCTCCTGTGGGCCTTGGGGTCCACCACCTGGTTCCAGCACCGTCAGCTGGTTCCGGGCCGAGCCTTTGGCTTAGGTGCCTCCTCCTGGGTATCCGAGTTCCGCCAACGCCAGGCGGTCCTTGGTAGTGCTTTTAAGCGCGGGCACCTACAGCTTAGTAACCGGGTTCCAGCACCGTCAGCTGGTCCTCGGTGCCATTGGCTCTTGCACACTGGGGCAACGCATCCGGGTTCCAGCACCGCCAGCTGGTTCTCGGCAGTGTTCTTGTCACAGGTACTCCCTCGTGCCAAGCCTGGTTTCAGCACCGTCAGCTGTTTCCGGGTTGTGTCAAGTTCACTGAGACGCCTATGCTTGCCCCGTCGTGGTGCGGTCGGGTTAGCCAACTCCAGGGTGCCTCCAGTTTAGGAGCTTCCTATGTGGGCTGCGTGAACTGGTAGTCAAGGCTGGTTCTGTAGTGCCAGTAGGCCCAGCATCCCCTGTAGGACTGTTGGGGTTCGGTAACTGCGGCTGCCTCGCGGCCTAGCTGTTCTCTCCTCTCCTGTGGGCCTTGGGGTCCACCACCTGGTTCCAGCACCGTCAGCTGGTTCCGGGCCGAGCCTTTGGCTTAGGTGCCTCCTCCTGGGTATCCGAGTTCCGCCAACGCCAGGCGGTCCTTGGTAGTGCTTTTAAGCGCGGGCACCTACAGCTTAGTAACCGGGTTCCAGCACCGTCAGCTGGTCCTCGGTGCCATTGGCTCTTGCACACTGGGGCAACGCATCCGGGTTCCAGCACCGCCAGCTGGTTCTCGGCAGTGTTCTTGTCACAGGTACTCCCTCGTGCCAAGCCTGGTTTCAGCACCGTCAGCTGTTTCCGGGTTGTGTCAAGTTCACTGAGACGCCTATGCTTGCCCCGTCGTGGTGCGGTCGGGTTAGCCAACTCCAGGGTGCCTCCAGTTTAGGAGCTTCCTATGTGGGCTGCGTGAACTGGTAGTCAAGGCTGGTTCTGTAGTGCCAGTAGGCCCAGCTCCCCCTGTAGGACTGTTGGGGTTCGGTAACTGCGGCTGCCTCGCGGCCTAGCTGTTCTCTCCTCTCCTGTGGGCCTTGGGGTCCACCACCTGGTTCCAGCACCATCAGCTGGTTCCGGGCCGAGCCTTTGGCTTAGGTGCCTCCTCCTGGGTATACGAGTTCCGCCAACGCCAGGCGGTCCTTGGTAGTGCTTTTAAGCGCGGGCACCTACAGCTTAGTAACCGGGTTCCAGCACCGTCAGCTGGTACTCGGTGCCATTGGCTCTTGCACACTGGGGCAACGCATCCGGGTTCCAGCACCGCCAGCTGGTTCTCGGCAGTGTTCTTGTCACAGGTACTCCCTCGTGCCAAGCCTGGTTTCAGCACCGTCAGCTGTTTCCGGGTTGTGTCAAGTTCACTGACATGCCTATGCTTGCCCCGTCGTGGTGCGGTCGGGTTAGCCAACTCCAGGGTGCCTCCAGTTTAGGAGCTTCCTATGTGGGCTGCGTGAACTGGTAGTCAAGGCTGGTTCTGTAGTGCCAGTAGGCCCAGCATCCCCTGTAGGACTGTTGGGGTTCGGTAACTGCGGCTGCCTCGCGGCCTAGCTGTTCTCTCCTCTCCTGTGGGCCTTGGGGTCCACCACCTGGTTCCAGCACCGTCAGCTGGTTCCGGGCCGAGCCGTTGGCTTAGGTGCCTCCTCCTGGGTATCCGAGTTCCGCCAACGCCAGGCGGTCCTTGGTAGTGCTTTTAAGCGCGGGCACCTACAGCTTAGTAACCGGGTTCCAGCACCGTCAGCTGGTCCTCGGTCGTGCCATTGGCTCTTGCACACTGGGGCAACGCATCTGGGTTCCAGCACCGCCAGCTGGTTCTCAGCAGTGTTCTTGTCACAGGTACTCCCTCGTGCCAAGCCTGGTTTCAGCACCGTCAGCTGTTTCCGGGTTGTGTCAAGTTCACTGAGACGCCTATGCTTGCCCCGTCGTGGTGCGGTCGGGTTAGCCAACTCCAGGGTGCCTCCAGTTTAGGAGCTTCCTATGTGGGCTGCGTGAACTGGTAGTCAAGGCTGGTTCTGTAGTGCCAGTAGGCCCAGCTCCCCCTGTAGGACTGTTGGGGTTCGGTAACTGCGGCTGCCTCGCGGCCTAGCTGTTCTCTCCTCTCCTGTGGGCCTTGGGGTCCACCACCTGGTTCCAGCACCGTCAGCTGGTTCCGGGCCGAGCCTTTGGCTTAGGTGCCTCCTCCTGGGTATCCGAGTTCCGCCAACGTCAGGCGGTCCTTGGTAGTGCTTTTAAGCGCGGGCACCTACAGCTTAGTAACCGGGTTCCAGCACCGTCAGCTGGTCCTCGGTGCCATTGGCTCTTGCACACTGGGGCAACGGATCCGGGTTCCAGCACCGCCAGCTGGTTCTCGGCAGTGTTCTTGTCACAGGTACTCCCTCGTGCCAAGCCTGGTTTCAGCACCGTCAGCTGTTTCCGGGTTGTGTCAAGTTCACTGAGACGCCTATGCTTGCCCCGTCGTGGTGCGGTCGGGTTAGCCAACTCCAGGGTGCCTCCAGTTTAGGAGCTTCCTATGTGGGCTGCGTGAACTGGTAGTCAAGGCTGGTTCTGTAGTGCCAGTAGGCCCAGCTCCCCCTGTAGGACTGTTGGGGTTCGGTAACTGCGGCTGCCTCGCGGCCTAGCTGTTCTCTCCTCTCCTGTGGGCCTTGGGGTCCACCACCTGGTTCCAGCACCGTCAGCTGGTTCCGGGCCGAGCCTTTGGCTTAGGTGCCTCCTCCTGGGTATCCGAGTTCCGCCAACGTCAGGCGGTCCTTGGTAGTGCTTTTAAGCGCGGGCACCTACAGCTTAGTAACCGGGTTCCAGCACCGTCAGCTGGTCCTCGGTGCCATTGGCTCTTGCACACTGGGGCAACGCATCCGGGTTCCAGCACCGCCAGCTGGTTCTCGGCAGTGTTCTTGTCACAGGTACTCCCTCGTGCCAAGCCTGGTTTCAGCACCGTCAGCTGTTTCCGGGTTGTGTCAAGTTCACTGAGACGCCTATGCTTGCCCCGTCGTGGTGCGGTCGGGTTAGCCAACTCCAGGGTGCCTCCAGTTTAGGAGCTTCCTATGTGGGCTGCGTGAACTGGTAGTCAAGGCTGGTTCTGTAGTGCCAGTAGGCCCAGCTCCCCCTGTAGGACTGTTGGGGTTCGGTAACTGCGGCTGCCTCGCGGCCTAGCTGTTCTCTCCTCTCCTGTGGGCCTTCGGGTCCACCACCTGGTTCCAGCACCGTCAGCTGGTTCCGGGCCGAGCCTTTGGCTTAGGTGCCTCCTCCTGGGTATCCGAGTTCCGCCAACGCCAGGCGGTCCTTGGTAGTGCTTTTAAGCGCGGGCACCTACAGCTTAGTAACCGGGTTCCAGCACCGTCAGCTGGTCCTCGGTCGTGCCATTGGCTCTTGCACACTGGGGCAACGCATCTGGGTTCCAGCACCGCCAGCTGGTTCTCGGCAGTGTTCTTGTCACAGGTACTCCCTCGTGCCAAGCCTGGTTTCAGCACCGTCAGCTGTTTCGACGACGACGACCCGGAAGACCACCCCTATGACGACGACGACGACGGCGGAGACGACGACGGCGGAGACGACGACGGCTGAGACGACGACGGCGGAGATGACGACACTGGAGACGACGACCCTGGAGGCGACGACATGGAAGACCGAGAAGCAGAAGAACAAGAGGCTGCAGAACAAAGAGCAGAAGAACATTAAGCATAAGAATTAATATCAGAGCAAAAGATATTATCTAAATTATATGCAGAAGAAGACTAAGCAGTGTATGGGGGTGAGTCCTTTCCTCCTCGTGGTGCCCCTGGATAATGCCTGATGCTGCAGGCCAAACTGAACGCGGACAAATGTAACTTTTGTGACTGGCAGAACGGAAGGTGTAATCTTCAAACTTTTATAGATAACAACTACGGGAATGCCTGTCACAAATGAGAATATGATGAAGAAGTAGAATAGGAAGAATAATAACAGTGGAATAAAAAGAATATGTAGAATAGGAAGAATAATAATAGTTGAATAAAATGAATATGAAGAATGTAATAAAAAAAAAAAAAAAAAGGTAAAGGATGAAGAAGAAGATGAATAAGGTGAAGAAGAAGTTGATGTCAAAGATGCTGATGATGATGATGAAGATGAAAGTGTGGGAAAAGTAAAAAAAAAAAAAAAGAAAAAAAAGAAGGGGAAGGGCGTGGAATAGTGAAACATCAATATCTGACAAAATAAAAAAAAAAATTTACATAGTCAATATCTTTGTCACTCCGAACGTCTTAAAAAAAAACAAAAAACATGCTATTCTATTTGATTGGGATAAACCTCTATGACTTTAATGTCTCCGCCACCTCCCCAAATACATCCGGCATTATTCTTAGTTGTTTTCCTTCATGTAGAATGAACCTACAAGGCAAGAAAGGGTTTATTTTAATTCCGATATTTTGGTCCCATTGACTTGCATTGGGATCGGGTATCGGTATCGGCGATATCCGATATTTTTTGAATATCGGCCGATCCTATCCGATACCGATACTTTCCGATATCGGAAGGTATCGCTCAACACTACTGATGATACTGATGGCAAAAACACAAACACTGATGACACACAGATGGAAAACACTCATGGTAAAAACAGACAGGCTGATGACACATAAATGGAAAACACTGATGATAAAAATGGACACACTGATGTCACACGGATGGAAAACACTGATGATAAAAATGGATACACTGATGTCACACGGATGGAAAACACTGATGATAAAAATGGATACACTGATGTCACACGGATGGAAAACACTGATGATAAAAATGGATACACTGATGTCACACGGATGGAAAACACTGATGATAAAAATGGATACACTGATGTCACACGGATGGAAAACACTGATGATAAAAATGGATACACTGATGTCACATGGATGGAAAACACTGATGATAAAAATGAACACACTGATGTCACACGGATGGAAAACACTGATGATAAAAATGAACACACTGATGTCACACAGATGAAATACTGATGATAAAAATGGATACACTGATGACACATAAATGGAAAACACTGATGATAAAAATGGACACACTGATGACACACGGATGGAAAACACTGATGATAAAAATGGATACACTGATGTCACACGGATGGAAAACACTGATGATAAAAATGGATACACTGATGTCACACGGATGGAAAACACTGATGATAAAAATGGATACACTGATGTCACACGGATGGAAAACACTGATGATAAAAATGGATACACTGATGTCACACGGATGGAAAACACTGATGATAAAAATGGATACACTGATGTCACATGGATGGAAAACACTGATGATAAAAATGAACACACTGATGTCACACGGATGGAAAACACTGATGATAAAAATGAACACACTGATGTCACACAGATGAAATACTGATGATAAAAATGGATACACTGATGACACATAAATGGAAAACACTGATGATAAAAATGGACACACTGATGTCACACAGATGAAACACTGATGATAAAAACGGACACACTAATGTCACACAGATGAAACACTAATGATTAAAATGGACACACTGATGACACACGGATGGAAAACACTGATGATAAAAATGGACACGCTGATGTCACACAGATGAAATACTGATGATAAAAACGGATACACTAATGACACACGGATGGAAAACACTAATGATAAAAACGGACACACTATTATCACACGGATGGAAAATACTGATGATAAAAATGGATACACTGATGACACACGGATGGAAAACACTAATGATAAAAAAGGACACGCTGATGTCACACAGATGAAACACTGATAATAAAAACGGACACACTGATGACACACGGATGGTAAACACAGAAACACTGATGACACGCGAATAACACACTGATGGTAAAAATGGACACATGAATTACACGCTGATGACACTGGCCTAAGACAAACTGCAGTTAGGGGACACGTTTTTCCGAAAACCCCTATTTCTATGCAGTCTGATGGCTGTTTCAGACTAGCGTATTATACGCACATGTGGCGTCCACGTAAAAATTGGACGGCACACTGACAAATATAAAATTATACAGAGCTGTTCAGCATGCATTATTTTTTTCCATACATTGGATAAATATCATCATTTCAAGACTAAGGATGAGCAAAAAAATTCAGCTATCATACAGAACCACCATATTGCATCCAATTTTTAGGCATATATTAATATTTTTAACCTAGGAAAAAGTATTGGATCATTTACGTTTCAAAATGCTGATGTTAAAATACGGATGTCACATAGACATACAATACGGACACACAGATGGCACAAAGATGACAATGCGGATGAAAATTGTCTCAGCTTTCTTAATGAAAAATAGACAATTTTTCATATTTTGTTAGATGTCTGCTTTTTATTAGTGGCTCTATTCCATTTTGAACCATTTTTGGTCCTTGTGTCTGTTTTCTTATACTGTATGCAAAAAAACGGAACATTTTATCAGCTTCTCCTACGCATCAAACAGTAAAGACACTGTCATGTCTTCGAAAGAGCATGGCTGTAATTTTTTCTACATGAACCCTTTGATTAGAATGGGCAAGTTTGTTCTCTTACTCCGGTAAAAAAGGACAGGTCTAGGTGTGTAGAAGTCTATGCACATTAACAAGCAGTGCATATACTACTATAGGTTTTTCCATGGACTTAAATGGGAAGTCAAGGATGTCCAAATCATGACCGAGCGCTGCTCTTGGAGGAAAAGCGGAATTCATATTTCTTATCGTAGGTTCACATAAAAAATCTTTTAGTTTCATCCAGACAAGTTGGACATTTTTTTCTCACTTGTCATCTGTATGCAATCTGCTTTTTAACCCCTTAGTGACAGAGCCAATTTGATACTTAATGACCGGGCCAATTTTTACAATTCTGACCACTGTCCCTTTATGAGGTTATAACTCTGGAACGCTTTAACGGATCCCGCTGATTCTGAGACTGTTTTTTCATGACATATTGTACTTCATGTTAGTGGTAACAATTCTTCGATATTACTTGCAATTATTTATGAAAAAAATGGAAATATGGCAAAAAATTTTAAAATTTTGCAATTTTCAAACTTTGAATTTTTATGCCCTTAAATCAGAGAGATATGTCACACAAAATACTTAATAAATAACATTTCCAACATGTCTACTTTACATCAGCACAATTTTGGAAACAAAGTTTTTTTGTTAGGAAGTTATAAGGGTTAAAAGTTGACCAGCAATTTCTCATTTTTACAACAAAATTTACAAAACCATTTTTTTAGGGACCATCTGACATTTAAAGTCACTTTGAGGGGTGTACATGACAGAAAATACCCAAACTTGACACCATTCTAAAAACTACACCCCTCAAGGTGCTCAAAACCACATTCAAGAAGTTTATTAACCCTTTACGTGCTTCACAGAAACTGAAACAATGTGGAAGGAAAAAATGAACATTTAACTTTTTTTGCAAACATTTTACTTCAAAACCAATTTTTTTATTTTCACAAGTGTAAAAAGAGAAAATGAACCACAAAATTTGTTGATCAATTTCTCCTGAATACGCCGATACCCCATATGTTGGGGTAAACCACTGTTTAGGCGCATGGCAGAGCTTGGAAGAGAAGGAGCGCTGTTTGACTTTTTCAATGCAGAATTGGCTGGAATTGAGATCGGACGCCATGTTGCGTTTGGAGAGCCCCTGATGTGCCTAAACAGTGGAAACCACCAACAAGTGACACCAGTTTGGAAACTAGACCCCTTAAGGAACTTATTTAGATGTGTGGTGAACACTTTGAACCCCCAGGTGCTTCAGAGAAGTTTATAGCGTAGAACCGTGAAAATAAAAAAAATCACATTGTTTCTGCAAAAATGATTTTCCTCCCCCAAATTTTTATTTTCACAAGGGAAACAGGAGAAATTTGACCATGAAAGTTGTTGAGAAATTTGTCCTGAGTACGCCAATATGCCATATGTGAGGGTAAACTACAGTTTGGGTGCATGGCAGAGCTTGGAAGAGAAGGAGTTCTGTTTGACTTTTTCAATGCAAAATTGGTTGCAATTGAGATCGGACGTCATGTCGCGTTTGGAGAGCCCCTGACGTGCCTAAAGAGTGGAAACCCTGGACAAGTGACCCCATTTTCGAAACTAGACCCATTATGGAACTTATCTAGTTGTGTGGTGAGCAATTTGAACCACCAAGTGCTTCACAGAAATTTATAACGTAGAGCCGTGAAAATAAACAATCCTTTTTTTTCCTCAAAAATGATTTTTAGCTCGCAATTTTTTATTTTCTCAAGGGTAATATGAGAAATTGGACCACAAAATTTATTGGGCAATTTATCCTGAGTACGCTGATACCCCATATGTGGGGGGACCACTGTTTGGGCGCATGGTAGAGCTCAGAAGGGAAGGAGCGCCGTTTTGGAATGCAGACTTTGATAGAATGGTCTGCGGGCGTCATGTTGCATTTGCAGAGCTCCTGATGTGCCTAAACAGTAGAAACCCCCACAAGTGACCTCATTTTGGAAACTAGACCCCCCAAGGAACATATCTAGATGTGTGGTGAGTATTTTAAACGCCCAAATGCTTCACAGAAGTTTGATACAGAGCCGTGAAAATAAAAAGTCATTTTTTTTCTCATAAAAATGATTTTTGAGCCCCCAATTTTTAATTTTTGCAAGGGTAACAGGAGAAACTGGACCCCAAAAGTTGTCCAACTAGTACTTAGTACGCTGATGCCCCATATGTTGGGGTAAACCACTGTTTCGGTGCACAGCAGAGCTCAGAAGGGAGAGAGCACCATTTGACTTTTTGAGCGCAAAATTGGCTGTCTCGTTTGGAGACCCCCTAATGTACTTAAACAGTTGAAACCCCCAATTTTAACTACAACCCTAACCCAACACACCCCTAACCCTCATACCAACACGATCCATAATCCTAATCACAACCCTAACCCCAGAACACCCCTAACCCTAGTCCCAACCTTAACCATAAACCTAATCAAAACCCTAAACCCAACACACCCCTAATCCTAATCTCAGCCCTAACCTCAAACCTAACCCTAATCCCAATACATCGCTAATCCCAATCCTAACCTTAACCCTAATCCCAAACCTAATCCTAATCCCAAACGTAACCCTAATGCCAACCGTAACCCTAATGCCAACCCTAACCATAATCTAAACCCTAATCCCAACCCTAATCCCAACTCTAACCCTAACTTTAGCCCCAACTCTAGCCCTAACCCTAACTTTAGCCCCAACCCTAACCCTAACTTTAGCCCTAACCCTAGCCCTAGCCCCAACCCTAACTTTAGCCCCAGCCCTAACCCTAGCCCTAACCCTAGCCCTAACCCTAGCCCCAACCTTTGCTTTAGCCCCAACCCTAACCCTAGCCCTAACCCTAATTGGAAAAGGGAAATACATACTTTTTTATTTTATTACTTTTTCCTAACTAAGGGGGTGATAAAGGGGGGGTTATTTATTTTTTTTTATTTTTATCTCTGTGATAGGATCTCACAGTGACCAAAATAAAACAAGAGGAACAATCTTCCTCTGCCGGCCGTCAGATCACGGCGGGCGCACTGCACATGCGTCAGCCATTTTCTTCCCGGAGGAAGATGCCGGCGGCCGGGAGAAGAAGCAGGAGGACCCAAGGACATGATAAGTATAACAGGGTCCCCGATCCCCCTATTTCTCTGTCCTCTGATGTACGATCACATCAGAGGACAGAGAATAACACACCACATTATATTTTATTTTTTTGCGGTCGCTGGTAAACGGTTATTTAACGGCGATCACAATACAGGGGTCAGTAAAATCCAACCTCGATCATGTTCTTTGGGGCCTCGGCTACCCCCGGCAGCCGAGGCCCCAAAGATTCTCCGGGTGCTGGCCGGCAGGTGCACTGCGCATGCACCGGCTTCCAGCCGGAAGAAGATGGTGGCGCCCATGGGGAACAACGATTAGCACTGGGGGAGACGGGTGAGTTTCGGGGGGCGATCGGGGACCCCATTTCTCTGTCCATTGATGTGCGATCACATCAGAGGACAGAGAAATTAAATGGCAAATCGCTTTTTTTTTGCCTCTCGTCGCGGTGATGCGCCCTCTGCTGGATGTCCTCATATGAACTCGAGCATAGGAACTTTTCAGAATATTTTCCCACGCTCGAGTTCATATGAGGACATCCAGCAGAGGGCGCATCACCGCGACTAGAGGTAACTACAGGTCATTCCCTGCATTCCATTCATTCCCCTGGTTTTTACAGCACGAGCACAGCTGCATTAGCAGAGCTCCTGGGTGTAAAATGATTTTATCCCTTCAGATGGATTTACAGTGTGGGACAAGACTGAACGATGGAAGGTATGGAATATTGTTGTTTGTTTTTTTTAACTTTGTTCCAGGTGACAAGGGTCTTCAGGTGGATTAAGAGTATAATAAAATATTAAAACACCCTGTGTCTTTATTTCATTAAAATACTTTGTAATAATGTGTGTGTGTTTTATTAACCATTTCGTACTATTGGATTAATAATGGATAGGTGTCATAATTGACACCTCTCCATTATTAATCTGGCTTAATGTCACCTTACAATAGCAAAGTGACATTAACCCTGCATTACCCCATATCCCATTGCTACACGGGAGGGGTAAGAGAGAGGCTAAGTGCCAGAATAGGCGCATCTTCCAGATGTGCCTTTTCTGGGGTGGCTGGGGGCAGATGTTTTTAGCTAGGGGGGCCAATAACCATGGACCTTCTCCAGGCTATTAATATCTGCCCTCAGTCACTGGCTTTCCCACTCTAGCGGAGAAAATTACGCGGGAGCCCACGCCAATTTTTTCCGCGATTTAACCCTTTAATTTAATAGCTAGAGCCCCCAAATTTTAAACCAAGACACCTCTTACATTACTAAAGAGGAATGTGTAATAAAAGAAGGGATATGAGATGGTTTACTGTATGTAAACCATGTCTCATATCATGTCGGGTTTGAATTACCAGCTCTTCTGCTATCTAGCGCTGTATGAAATATTAATATATATATACATATATGTGTCTCACTGACATATATATACAGTTAGGGCCAGAAATATTTGGACAGTGACACAAGTTTTGTTATTTTAGCTGTTTACAAAAACATGTTCAGAAATACAATTATATATATAATATGGGCTGAAAGTGCACACTCCCAGCTGCAATATGATAGTTTCCACATCCAAATCGGAGAAAGGGTTTAGGAATCATAGCTCTGTAATGCATAGCGTCCTCTTTTTCAAGGGACCAAAAGTAATTGGACAATGGACTCTAAGGGCTGCAATTAACTCTGAAGGCGTCTCCCTCGTTAACCTGTAATCAATGAAGTAGTTAAAAGGTCAGGGGTGGATTCCAGGTGTGTGGTTTTGCATTTGGAAGCTGTTGCTGTGAGCAGACAACATGCGGTCAAAGGAACTCTCAATTGAGGTGAAGCAGAACATCCTGAGGCTGAAAAAAAAGAAAAAATCCATCAGAGAGATAGCAGACATGCTTGGAGTAGCAAAATCAACAGTTGGGTACATTCTGAGAAAAAAGGAATTGACTGGTGAGCTTGGGAACTCAAAAAGGCCTGGGCGTCCACGGATGACAACAGTGGTGGATGATCGCCGCATACTTAATTTGGTGAAGAAGAACCCGTTCACAACATCAACTGAAGTCCAGAACACTCTCAGTGAAGTAGGTGTATCTGTCTCTAAGTCAACAGTAAAGAGAAGACTCCATGACAGTAAATACAAAGGGTTCACATCTAGATGCAAACCATTCATCAATACCAAAAATAGACAGGCCAGAGTTAAATTTGCAGAAAAACACCTCAAGAAGCCAGCTCAGTTCTGGAAAAGTATTCTATGGACAGATGAGACAAAGATCAACCTGTACCAGAATGATGGGAAGAAAAAAGTTTGGAGAAGAAAGGGAACGGCACATGATCCAAGGCACACCACATCCTCTGTAAAACATGGTGGAGGCAACGTGATGGCATGGGCATGCATGGCTTTCAATGGCACTGGGTCACTTGTGTTTATTGATGACATAAGAGCAGACAAGAGTAGCCGGATGAATTCTGAAGTGTACCGGGATATACTTTCAGCCCAGATTCAGCCAAATGCTGCAAAGTTGATTGGACGGCGCTTCATAGTACAGATGGACAATGACCCCAAGCATACATCCAAAGCTACCCAGGAGTTCATGAGTGCCAAAAAGTGGAACATTCTGCAATGGCCAAGTCAATCTCCAGATCTAAACCCAATTGAGCATGCATTTCACTTGCTCAAATCCAGACTTAAGACGGAAAGACCCACAAACAAGCAAGACCTGAAGGCTGCGGCTGTAAAGGCCTGGCAAAGCATTAAGAAGGAGGAAACCCTGCGTTTGGTGATGTCCATGGGTTCCAGACTTAAGGCAGTGATTGCCTCCAAAGGATTTGCAACAAAATATTGAAAATAAAAATATTTTGTTTGGGTTATGTTTATTTGTCCAATTACTTTTGACCTCCTAAAATGTGGAGTGTTTGTAAAGAAATGTGTACAATTCCTACATTTTCTATCAGATATTTTTGTTCAACCCTTCAAATTAAACGTTACAATCTGCACTTGAATTCTGTTGTAGAGGTTTCATTTCAAATCCAATGTGGTGGCATGCAGAGCCCAACTCGCGAAAATTGTGTCACTGTCCAAATATTTCTGGCCCTAACTGTATATATATATATACCCCTATACTATGTGTAGACATTTATTTTAGCTATTCTATTATAACCTGTCAGTGTGATTTTACTGTACACCGCACTGAATTGCCGGATTTTCTATAGAACACCGCTGCATATTTCTCGCAAGTCACACTGCTGGTCCGTGTGTAATCCGTATTTTTCTCGCCCCCATAGACTTTCATTGGCGATTTGTTTGCGCAATACGCTGACAAACACAGCATGCTGCGATTTTCTACGGCCGTAGAAGATCGTATAGTACGGATCAGTAAAATACGGCAGATAGGAGCTGGGCCATAGAGAATCATTGTACCGTGTGCAATCCGTATTTTCTGCACCTCTCATACATCCATAAAACTCGCTAGTGTGACGCCGGCCTCAGACTGGTTTGTGCACTAAAAGCAGTTTTTGACTTGACGAGTCCATGCTTTTCTACAGGTTTACATTTTAAGCTATATATGAAATTTAATCAAGCTGTGCTGAAAACACGTAGCTAAAACAGGTAGCAATAGAAAGGAAGGACACTGGATTCTGAAGTGATATTTTCACTGTCCCCGGCAGGAGGGTTTATACAATATCTTCAATCTCCTGCAGAACTTGGAGGTGGAAGCTTTCATGACAGTGTTTACAAGGACATGACCTGACTGACTGTACAACGACTTGTAGGCGATAGGCGTGCTCGTACCGACATAAAAACAAAACAATCCGTTTTCCATTTCGTAAATTACTGGTTTGCCGAAGAAAGCTAAAAAATGCAGGATAATAATTTTACAAAAGGTCAAAATAACATTAAATCACTATAATATACCGTATGTTTCATGCGAATGTCTGACACAATATTGATTGCTTCATCGATCAATCAATTGATTTTTGTCAGGATGGTTTTACTACTAAAACTAATGGCATGGCTGAAGGGGTCCTAGAGGTACGGCTGTAGAGAGAATCAATTCTGTGTGAATCAAACTCATGTGGAATTTTCAGGAATTCACTGGATTCTGCGAATTTAAACAAGTTTCTATTCATACAAATCAGCTAAAATGACCGTCACCATTTTACACATTGCTTCTATTAAAGAAGACAGCGAACAGTTCTTAAGATATGGCCCAGCAGGTTTCTCCATAATGCCTTGCAGCTATTATGTCACATTGTATAGCACAGCCAATCAGAAGGGACTATCACAGACTGTTGTAAAGCATAAGCAGGGAATGCAGCAGACTTTTTTTTATGAATCTGGATATTGAGAGCACGTCATAGAAATCAGAAATCTGATAGTGACAAGTGAACTTGCTGGGATGAGGTGTTATCTGGGCATGCACGGGTGCTAACAAAGTATCTGCAGCGTGCCCAAATAATACATTCAAGTCCTCGCGGCCGCATGTCTTGTGGTTGTACAACAGTCGCAACAAATGCAGAGATTGCCTAGCAAACAGGTAATCCCTGAATGTGTTGCAGCTATCAAAGAGCCACGTGACAGGCAGCCCCAGGGACCTGAGCATATTTTTTAAAGCACGGCGCAGACACTCAGTTAGCACCCGAACATGCTCAGATAACACCTTATCCCAGCATGTTCACTCATCACCAAAATCTGATGAAAAAGCTTTGATGAATCGCCCCATTAATGTTATGATCCGGTGACCTTGGAGCAGCATGAGAACTTTCACTGGAGAAGGTGGTCACTATACTGACCGCAATCCTGAACTTAACACCGCAACTAGAAGTAGCCGTGGAGTGTACCTAACAATCCTAGACACCTCGTCACAGCCGGAGGACTAAATACCCCTAAAGATGGAAATAGGAATACTATCTTGCCTCAGAGCAGATCCACTCTAGCTAAATAGGACAGGATAGGACAGAGTTCTGTGCGGTCAGTATTAAAAACCCTTCAAAAATATCCACAGCAGATTATACAAAAACTTCCTGCATCTAACTAAAGATGCAGGAGCGTATATCTGCAACTCCAGCGAATCCTACAATCAGAGCAGGAATACAAACAAAAACAAGCACACAGCAGTGTGCCACAGACACAAAAAACCAAACACTTATCTTTGCTGAATTTAGCAGCAAGCAGGAGAAGCCAGAAAGTGAACCAACACTTCACAAGGAACATTGACAACTGGCAAGGGCTAATGAATCCTGCACACCTAAATATCCCAGTCAGGATTGTAATCAGCAGATACACCTGGCCAGGACTGCGACTAAGAGACAACTGCATTCCCACCTACAACCACTGGAGGGAACCCAAGAGCATTATTCACAACAGTACCCCCCCCTTGAGGAGGGGTCACCGAACCCTCACCAGGGCCCCCAGGACGATCAGGATGAGCCAGATGAAAGGCACGGACCAAATCAGCAGCATGGACATCAGAGGCAAAAACCCAAGAATTATCCTCCTGGCCATAACCCTTCCATTTGACCAGGTACTGAAGCTTCCGCCTCGAAAAACGGGAATCCAAAATCTTCTCAACAACATATTCCAACTCCCCATCAACCAACACAGTGAAAAGCACGAACCAAATCGGCGGCATGGACATCGGAGGCAACAACCCAAGAATTATCCTCCTGGCCATAACCCTTCCACTTGACAATATACTGAAGCCTCCGCCTCGAAAAACGAGAATCCAAAATCTTCTCAACCTCATATTCCAACTCTCCCTCAACCAACACCGGGGCAGGAGGGTCAACCGAGGGAACAACAGGCACCACATATCTCCTCAACAAAGATCTATGGAAAACATTATGAATGGCAAAAGAGGCTGGAAGAGCCAAACGAAAAGACACCGGATTAATAATTTCAGAAATTTTATAAGGACCAATAAACCGAGGCTTAAACTTAGGGGAAGAAACCTTCATAGGAACATGACGAGAAGACAAACAGGGCCCCCAGGACGATCAGGATGAGCCAGATGAAAGGCACAGACCAAATCAGCAGCATGGACATCAGAGGCAAAAACCCAAGAATTATCCTCCTGGCCATAACCCTTCCATTTGACCAGGTACTGAAGCTTCCGCCTCGAAAAACGGGAATCCAAAATCTTCTCAACAACATATTCCAACTCCCCATCAACCAACACAGGGGCCGGAGGATCAACAGAGGGAACACCGGGCTGCACATATTTCCGCAACAAAGATCTATGGAAGACATTATGGATAGCAAAAGAGGCCGGAAGCGCCAGTTGAAAAGACACCGGATTAATAATCTCAGAAATCCTATAAGGACCAATAAACCGAGGCTTAAACTTAGGAGAAGAAACCTTCATAGGAACATGACGGGAAGACAACCAGACCAGATCCCCAACCCGAAGCCGGGAACCAACACATCGACGACGATTAGCAAAACGTTGAGCCTCCTCTTGTGACAACACCAAATTGTCCACCACATGAGCCCAAATCTGCTGCAACCCGTCCACCACAGAATCCACACCAGGACAGTCAGAAGGCTCAACTTGCCCAGAAGAAAAACGAGGATGAAAACCAAAATTACAAAAGAATGGTGAAACCAAAGTAGCCGAACTAGCCCGATTATTAAGGGCAAACTCGGCCAACGGCAAGAAAGACACCCAATCATCCTGATCAGCAGACACAAAGCATCTCAAATAGGTCTCCAAGGTTTGATTAGTTCGCTCAGTTTGGCCATTAGTCTGAGGATGAAACGCCGAAGAAAAAGACAAATCAATGCCCATCCTAGCACAAAAGGCCCGCCAAAACCTAGAGACAAACTGAGAACCTCTGTCAGACACAATATTCTCCGGAATGCCATGCAAACGAACCACATGCTGAAAAAACAATGGAACCAGATCTGAGGAGGAAGGCAACTTAGGCAAAGGTAGCAGATGGACCATTTTAGAGAACCGGTCACAAACAACCCAGATAACAGACATCTTCTGGGAAACAGGAAGATCCGAAATAAAATCCATGGAAATATGCGTCCAGGGCCTCTCAGGGACCGGCAAAGGCAAAAGCAACCCACTAGCGCGGGAACAGCAAGGCTTGGTTCGGGCGTAAGTCCCACAGGACTGCACAAAAGCACGGACATCGCGCGACAAGGAATGCCACCAAAAGGACCTAGCAACCAAATCTCTGGTACCAAAAATCCCAGGATGACCAGCCAACACAGAACAATGAACCTAAATTTCTGGCAGTATAATTCTGCCGCTTCCTGACCTTGACACAAGGCCAACAGGGTTTTTTTCTGCATGATCCACAGAGTTAGGTTCATCATACAATAATCCGAGCGCTTGAAAAAACGTATCTACATTCAGCAATGCCGGATCCCCTGATTCAAGGGAGAATGCCCAGTCCTGATGGTCACCACGCAGCAAGGATATAATGATTTTTACTTGCTGAATGGGATCACCAGAAGAACGGGGTTTCAAAGCAAAAAACAATTTGCAGTTATTTTTAAAGTTCAAAAGCTTGGATCTGTCTCCAAAAATCAAATCAGGAGTAGGAATTTTAGGCTCCAAAGCCGGAATCTGGACAACATAATCTTGGATACTCTGTACTTTTGCAGCAAGTTGATCCACATGAGAAAACAAACCCTGAACATCCATGCCAGAGTACAAATCCTGTACCACCCAAAGGTCAAGAGGAAAAAAAAAGACAAAAAGAGAGCACAGAAAAAAAAATGGCTCAGAATTTTTTCCTTCTTTTTGAGGTGCATTTAATTCATTTAAGGCCACTTGTACTGTTATGATCTGGTGGTTTAGGAGCAACATGGAACGAGCTCTGAAGGAAGTGGTATCTGTACTGACCGCAGTCCCTAAGCTCAACACTAGAAGTAGCCGTGGAATGCTCCTAACTCTCCCTAGGCATCTCGTCACAGCCTAAGAGCTAACTACCCCTAAAGATAGAAGCAGGAAAACTATCTTGCCTCAGAAAAAATCCCCAAAGGATAGATTAGCCCCCCACAAATAATGACTGTGAGTGGAGAGGGAAAAGACATACACAGAATGAAACCAGGATGAGCACAGGAGGCCAGTCTAGCTAGTAGATAGGACAAAATGGAATACTGTGCGGTCAGTATAAAACACTACAAAAATCCACGCAGAGATTACAAAAATCTCCACACCTGACTAAAGGTGTGGAGGGTAAATCTGCTTCCCAGAGCTTCCAGCAACACAGAGTTAATTCATACTGATGAGCTGGACAAACATAGAAAGCACAGAACGGATAAGTCCACAATCTGTGGACAGAAAAGAGCAAGCAAGAACTTAGCTTTGCTGAACTGGTCAGGATAACAGGGAAATCCAAAGAGATGTGAAATCCAACCAGGAACCATTTACAAGTGGCACTGGCTGAAGGAAATAGCCAGGCATAAATAGCCGAGCAGAAAAGACAATCAGTAGAAGCAGCTGCTGACAGCTAAATCCAAGGAGCAGCCATACCACTTGAAACCACAAGAGGGAGCCCAAGAGCAGAACTCACAAAAGTGCCACTTACAACCACCAGAGGGAGCCCAAGAGCGGAATTCACAACAGTTATGATCCTGACCTTGGAGCAGCATGAGAACTTTCACTGGAGAAGGTGGTCACTATACTAACCGCAATCCTGAACTTAACACCGCAACTAGAAGTAGCCATGGAGTGTACCTAACAATCCTAGACACCTCGTCACAGCCGGAGGACTAAATACCCCTAAAGATGGAAATAGGAATACTATCTTGCCTCAGAGCAGATCCCCAAAGGATAGACAGCCCCCCACAAATATTGGTGGTGAATTGGAGAGGAAAAAACATACACAGGCAGAAAAACACGATTTAGCACAGGAGGCCACTCTAGCTAAATAGGACAGGATAGGACAGAGTTCTGTGCGGTCAGTATTAAAAACCCTTCAAAAATATCCACAGCAGAATATACAAAAACTTCCTGCATCCAACTAAAGATGCAGGAGCGTATATCTGCAACTCCAGCGAATCCTACAATCAGAGCAGGAATACAAACAAAAACAAGCACAAAGCAGTGTGCCACAGACACAAAAAACCAAACACTTATCTTTGCTGAATTTGGCAGCAAGCAGGAGAAGCCAGAAAGTGAACCAACACTTCACAAGGAACATTGACAACTGACAAGGGCTAATGAATCCTGCACACCTAAATATCCCAGTCCAGTCAGAATTGTAATCAGCAGATACACCTGGCCAGGACTGCGACTCAGAGACAACTGCATTCCCACCTACAACCACTGGAGGGAACCCAAGAGCAGAATTAACAAAACACATTAATACCCATCCTGGGTGTTAAGCCGGGGTCACATGAGTGATAATTCGCTCATGCAAGAGCATAGGCTTGATTATACTAATGACACGTCAATAAAACTCTGTCAGAGTTTGAGCTGAGTGTCATCCTAGTGTAATCCGATTCTCTCGCATTAGAGAATTGCATCACAGGTGCAGAGAAGACGGAGAACTTAATTTTTCCATCTTCTTCATTGTCTCTGTCCAGGGATGTTGGATTCCATTCAAATGACATCTGATTGCAATCTGTTGTTTCACAGGCACCTATAACTTTTTAGCTACAAACATAACTTTTTGGCCACAAACATAAGCGTTACATTTGGATAGAGGTCAACAAAGCCTATGATGAAAGAAACACTATTCCTACTGTAAAGCACGGAGGTGGATCGCTGTAGTTTTGCAGATTTGTGAGCTACAAAGGCACAGGAACTTGGTCAATATTGATGGAAATATAAAGGCAACACTTTATCAGCAAATACTGGAGGTAAATTCTCATCAGCCCGGGAGTTGCGCATGGGACGTACTTGGACATTGAAAAAGGACAACTATCCAAAACACAAGTCCAAGTCGACCTGTCACTGGCTACAGCAGAACAAAGTGAAGGTTCTGGAGTGGCCATCTCAGTCTCCTGACCACAATATCATTGAGCCACCCTGGGGAGATCTCAAGCGCACAGTTCATGCTAGACAGCCCAGGAATTTACAGGAACTGGAGGCTTTTTGCCAAGAAAAGTGAGCAGCTTTACCATCTGAGAAAATCAAGAACCTGATCCACAACTACCACAATAGACTTCAAACTGTGATTGATGTTAGAGGGGGCAATACACGGTATTATGAAACGGGGTATGTGAACTTTTGATCAGGGCCATTTGGATGTTTTGGGTTGTCACTATGATTTAAAAAGATAAAACGCAGTAGTTTGGCAATACATGGCTTCACCCAACTATTAACCATGAGTGGAGAAAAAGTTTTGGTGTTATTATTCATATTCTCTGAAAAAAGGCCAAGAAAGCAAAAATTCTGCCGGGGTATGTAAACTTTTGAGCACAACTGTGTATGATGATTTTCTTTTAAAATTATTTACGGAAACCTAAATAACAAAAATGAGAAATATATTACAAGTTTTAATCTATTAAAACTATTTCTCTTTTCAATGCCAACAGGCGTTATCCAAACTGTTAATACGTGGAATACAATGGAGACTAATAAAGGTTTAACACATAATTTTCAAAATCTTAGGAAAAAAGTGAAGTATCTTTGAGCCTAAAATAGAGGGAGCTGCCTGTAAGAGGCCAGGTGCACAATTAGTAAATCTTCCCCTCGCTGCTGCCACTCTCATTACAAACTAATCCATGAAGGTAAAATTAGAAACAATAGAGCTGAGCCGCAAGTATCCATAACAGCGGATAATATGCTGCGCGTAGTCATGTAAGCCGCTGAGATGAAAGCTATCAGTTTAGTAAATATAATCAGCAGAGAATCTATAGGACGGCTTCTCTCTCCTCGCTGTCTTTGTGCACATGAAAAATAGATTCTACTTTACAAGAGAGGCTGAAAGAAGCCCACATAAATTATTGTTTTGTCATCGATCCCCTGCGAAAGATAGGATTCATCCTGTGAAAATATGTGAGTCCTTGAAGGATTCACTCATAAGGAGAATAATTCTTTCCCAAGAAGTCAGGCATTTTCAGACGCACCGTGAGTAGTCTGGAACGGAGAGCTGCATGAATCAGCTATTATCCCCACTGCTGAAGATGGTGATTATCCTCTCTACGCCTTCTCACAAGTCTTTCTCCCTCTCTTTTTTTTTAACAAGCTTTTTTCTACATTTATTTTCTCCTCACCTCATCGACAATTATCCATGAATATTCTCCCCGAGCTGTTGTTGTGACTGATAGAAAAATTGCATGTCTGAAAACATTAATGATGGTGCACAGGTGATGCTAAACGGATGGCTCAGGATATTTTGCCGGAAGCAGCCATGATGGCAGAGTCTAAAAGACATAATGTATATAGAGTATGTAGCTTCATCCAGATCAGATCTTATTATAAATCCATAGGATAAAGTCACATATTGACATTAGGGTGTTTTTCACGTAGGTGTTCTACTAGTGGTTCTCATGGATTGAGCACGTACCCAATAATCTATTGGACTGTTTATATGTCCATTTTTTTGAGGACCGAGTGGTCTGCAGAAACATTACAGAGATATTCGGATTTTGATCTGAGTCATAGATCAAAATTACCCATACAATTCTACTACATTAAAATCATGGATGGCATCAGTGCCCAGTCTGTGTGATATCCTTGATTAACATTGCAATAGATAGGAGAATGTTAAGGATTACAGCCGGGGGGACCACGCAGATCCCACCACTATCATCAATTGTCAAGGATAACAGCCGGGGGGGTCACGCAGATTCCACCATTGTTACCACTTTGTTACAGACAAATCCAGGGAGATCACACAGATCCCACCACTGCCATCAATTTGTTAGGGGAATGTAACTTCACTGCCTCCAATCATCAGGACAATAACACAATTGAATGACAAGTGATGGATGAGGCTGTGGCTGCTTCCACTACTAGGCCAGTTATTGGGGAACTAACAGTGAGCGTATGGTATATACACCTCCGATTCCAAGGCATGGAACATACCACTTATGTCACGGAAATGACTCGGAGCTTAGCGGAGGAAGGTACTCCTCAGGGAAATGGACAGAACCAAAACCAAGCTGTACTTTCCAGGACTGACGAATGACCCAAACCTAAATATCGCTTTTTATTAGATCAAGGTTACACCCATATACTTCCTCTTGACAAACTCATGTGGGGGCTGATTGTGCTGCTAGGTTTTACAGAATTTTATGAAATGTCCAACTTATAGGATATCTTCGCACTTGGAGGTTCAAAAAGGTAGATATTGTTGTCATGTTTCTTATCACAATTTTATCTTTACATAGAAATGAAACATGACCTGGATAGCATCATCCATCAGACCGTTATTAAGTTGGAGGGGTTCGATTGGCCTTACGGTGATGTGAGTGAATGTGTTATGTCCATCCCTATGACGCCAAAAATATATCTCCCATAGATGCAAAACCCCAATATTCATCACTGACTACTGGCGCTAAAAGGTCTGCAATCCTGGCTTTGATCAGAGGAAGCTTTTACCTGAGAAGCGTACTTTCCCACCTCTGATTAGACAAATCTCAGACTTACTGTCTTTTTCGCATCAAAACTCCCTGCTATAATTGCCTCGTCGCTGCATGAGGCTCCCACTTCAGTGAAAGTTGAAGTGTCAGCTAGCTCTCTTTTATTCTCTGTTTTGTTTTTTCTGTCCCCTGGTTATAATTAGTCCCATATATTCAATCGGAGGGTGATATGTCCCCTCTCCGGAGATGTCTTATGGATTGTAATTTTTCTCTAAGACAGAGACGATTTCCAATTTATTTATTTGTTCATCAGCAAAAATCACTGATCAAACACTGATGGTAAAAACTGAGACACTGACAAAAAACTTCTCACAAATTTCATTTTCAATGTTCAATCCTTTACCACTTTTTATTGAGCTATTCCACACACAAAACCTCTTGAAATAAAAATCCCCTTTTCCATTTCCTCGTATGAATTTCACCATTTTTTTAATTAGTTTTTTCTTTTTTTTTCTATTTTCTTCATATGTTTAACCTTCTATATCATTTTCATTAATATTTATCCTCTCCACTATTTTACATTGTCAAAATACTCACTGTACTGTATAGTCTGAATGGATCCAGACATCTTCCATCACCTATTTTAAAACTTTCCTTGTCTTTTGCACCAATTACTTGCACTCCGTGCTATTTTTCTCTATGACAATCATCATTTATTCACTCTTCTTTTATCCCTACTTCTGTGGCATGTCCTTTTACCTCTCAGCCCTGCATTCCAGTTGTCTCTTCGTCCTCTTCCTCCCTATAGCTCAATCAGTTTGTTTACCCTCTTCCATTTTTTTCCTGACACTGCACAGGTTCCAT
Source organism: Ranitomeya imitator (assembly GCF_032444005.1). NCBI lineage: Eukaryota > Metazoa > Chordata > Amphibia > Anura > Dendrobatidae > Ranitomeya > Ranitomeya imitator. The sequence continues at coordinate 73,185,656 of NC_091283.1, read as the reverse complement.
CTGCGTCCAACCCTTCTCCAATCTACTCCTCATTTTTTCACATAATTTCTCTGCTGATTTTATTTGTTACTTTCCTATCACCCCTTTTTCCTTATATATAAGTTTATTTCTATCTCCTTTGCAATCCTATTGTTAGTCCCCTTCTCAACGTCCTCTCCTTCCCCTCCCGCTACTCTTCCCTCTTTTTCACATTTTCCTGTGGGCATTTCCTTCAGTTTCATTCACACCTCCAGACTGCTTAAACCCCCTGTCCTTGTTCAGTTACTATGCAATTGTTTATTTTTTCCATTGAAAAAGACGCTAAAAGGCTCTGTTTGTTTCTTAAAAATACAAACTGTGCCACAGGAAAAGAGTTTCTTTGTTTCCTTAGGTTGTGTTGTGGCACCACCTAGTTACTAACGCAATCATCAACATTGAACAGAGATGGTCTTCACTCATATCAGTCACTTTCCCCACTGGAGTTCACAATATCACCCATAAACTTTGGCAAAAGGCAAAAAAAAAACTAAAGTGAACCTATCACATGCGTCAAGCCCCCCAAGCTGCCACCAGAATAATCCCCCATTCCAGCCTTCTTAACGTGCCTCTAATGTAGCAGACAAGTTATGATTTGTGGAAAAATTCAAGCTATATTGTGGCCAAGTAACATAGTAATTCACTTTTTTTTTAGGTCTGTGGGTGGCACTTCAGCCCAGAATAGTCCAGTCATAGACGTATGACTGATGTCTTCCTCACTGTCCTCCATTATCCTGACAGCACTTAAAATCTTCCACATGTACTCGACTTGTTTTTTTCCCTGGGAATTATCTGGGTGCATCAGGTCCCTGCACATGCCCAGGATGATATTTCATGTGCTATCAAGATGACGTATGACAGTGAAGAGGACAATAATCAAGCCGAAAAGGTCAAGATTACTATTTATTTGACTCATACTGTTCCAAGTGAAAATATCACCTACAGGATTGGAATATTGTAATTACCATATGACACATGACTGAGATACCCTAACTTTTTCCACCACCCGCAACCTCCCTTGGACATAAGGGACATTGTAGTAATGTTGTAATAAGGGACTGTATTGCAGTGGTGGCAGTTTGGGAGGAATGTGAGCAGCGCAGACCGGAGGGAATCTCGCAGCAACGCAGGTCTTGATGATCAGGTGGATCAGTGAGGACCTGGACAGTAGAGTATGCAAGACAACAGACAAATCAGCAGATAAGAGAGCACAGATAAAGCAGGGAGAAGTGCGCAGATATACAGGGGAACAATTACAGTAGAAGAAACTGGAATCTTCTGGCAGGGAAGTAGTTATTCAGAGTAACAGATAATTACATTTAGTCTGGCATTTTTCAGCAGGACAATCACTAACAGCAGCGATGTATGCAAACTGGGACTTGTAGTAAGGAAAAGGTTAACCGCAGGAAAGCAGTGAAGTATGGACAACTTGGAAACATGCTTGAAGAGCATTTCCTTGGTTGCAGAGGCCTGGTGTGAGGAGGACTGAGGATAGTTGCAAGCAGTTGGTAACCTGATTGATGAAAAGTAGATGTGGTAGCTTCTATTAAGGATGACTGAACATGCAAATAACATTGGTTGTAGCATGGAAGCAGCAGTGGAAATGATAGACACCTGAGATTAGTAAAGCACATGAAATCTCCTGACGAACTTGGCGCAACTGTGGTAATGCTGCCTTACATCCAGACACCTAACCTGTGCCTGAGGTGGCTTAAGAAGGCTTAGCTTGATGATGTCAGAGGAGTTTGCTGGGTTACCTCTGAAACCCAGTGTACAGTGCTGCAAAGGGACGTGGCCATAGTACAGAGGAGTAAGGCCTGGCACTAGAACCACGACTGATGATCAACAGAATACCAATTCGTTTCCCAGCTATATGTAAGCCAATGTTTTCCAGATGTACACAATACCAAGCTAGGTAGTCTCAATGCCCACTTTCTAGTTACTTTACTACAAATGCAGCTCTTAGTTCTTCTTTCATGTAGTTGGTAAATTCTTTAGGTACTTAATGACTGATGTAATATAGAAAACCTGCCCACTGATTATCATCGAACAGTGCTACGAATGCCCATCCCCACTGAATGTGACATGGTCAGAAATCAATTACTGGATAAACTGAAGTCAAACTGAAAATATGCTAAAAATACAGTAATGTTACTCTTTTGTTAAATAAATCTAAAAAGAATTAAATGAGCCATATATATAAGAAATATTATATTATAAGAAATATCTAGATGGTTGAGATGCGAAAAGAAGAGAAATGAAACACAACCAGACATAAGAATAGACTACGATAGTTTTCACTGGTTCTTCCTTGATCCTGTATGCTTTACAATGAAAGAAAACAACCATATGGTTCTCATGGATCAACTCTTTCTCTGACTACAGATGTTCTTTTTCCACAAATATCTCAATCCAGTCAATGCATCCAGGGATGTTACTGTCTCAGACTGATGGGCAATTTGGAGGAATGTCATTATTTTGTGTCTTGTTTAGATGTTTATTTTCCTCTTGGTTATTGCAGAAGATTCTCCAGTTATAGATGGCATCTTAGATCACTATAGAGAGCGGTATGACTAGCATATACTTCAATGTACAAAGGCCTGTGACTTTACAAAGCAGCATATATGTCAGTGACTGGAGTGTAATGAGAAAGTCATGGATCTATAATGAGAAGCGTCCTTCTGATTGACGCTCACGTGATTCTACTGGACTTCACATTCTTGGTGTTAGGTCTTTTGCTTTTTTTTCCCTTCATATCTATCATGCTTGATAAAGAGTCAGTAGAACAACATGACAGTACATAGAGGTGAGAGGAATCCATTGCACAATTAAAATGGAGCCAGATTCTGATGCCACACACCTAAAAAATACCTACCACCAAACCAGATTTGCTGAGAGCTGAGAAAATCCCATGACCAAAACTGGATGAGGTTTGTGCAAACCATGCCAACAAATGGTTGTTTTATTGCCATTCCTGGGTGGGCATAACGGTGAACATGTATTTCCTGATCTGGAGCCATCATACTGTGTGAGGTACCCTGAGGATCATCATACTGTATTGTGGGGACTACTATGGGGCCATCATACTGTGTGTGGGGCTGTGTATAGGTGTATCATACTGTGCGCAGGGCATTGGACCATCATATTGTGTGATTATATCCATTATTTTTCCATTTTATGGGGTACTATTTTTATTACTGTCTGTGGGGAATATCATGGGTATTATTACTGTATATGAGCGAGACTGGAGCCATTATTGCTGCATGTGGTGAGACTAAGGGGAGAATATTAATGTATGTAGCAGGGTAGACTCAGGGGACATTACTTCTGCATGTGGATGGACTCTAAACATTATTACTATATATGGTAAGACTCGGGAAACCAATATTGTATGTAGGGGACATAGGGGACATTACTTCTGCATGTGGATGGACTCTAAACATTATTACTATATATGGTGAGACTCGGGAAACCAATATTGTATGTAGGGGGGACTCCGGGGACATTACTTCTGCATGTGGATGGACTCTAAACATTATTACTATTGTGGCACCCCTAGGGGTATTTGCCACAAAAATAGTTACTGACAGTAAATACAAATACTAAAATAGCAAGACTGCACTACCACCTCCGGCCAGAAGGGGGAGCTCCAGAGACTCCCCTTGATCCATTCTGGTCTGAGAGAAGAAATGGCAGTTGGGCCAAGGAGCTGAAAGTGAGAGGTCATACAGCTGAATTTCTAACAGCCCTATGACGGTTTCCAGGCCCAAATCACCGGCCTGAGGAGAAAAGGGACGGAGAAAAAGGACATTGTGAGAACCGGGTAGCATTAATCACTACCCAGAACAGGCGCAAAGACGGATACTGGATCCGTGGCTGTATTCATTATACATAATACAGCAACCGGAAAAACGTGAGGTGATATCAGCTTCACTAGGGCCGGACGCAGCAACAGACACAGAGTTCAGCGGTACTCCTGAAGGGGGTAAGCAGATAAAAGGACTCGGGTTGCCCGTCGAACCAGGACCCGGAGGGGACAGATTGGGCCGGCAGCCAGTTCACATACAGCAGCAGGGCTACACAGAAACTGCATACAATAAGAGGCGAAGACCCCGGCAGGGTCAAAGTAACTCAGAGTTCCCATACAGACTCCGGTGACAGGACTGGTTGTAAATCCTTTTATGTTAAAGTAAACTGGTTAAACGTTTCAGTGCCTCAGTCTTTCATTTGGACAATAGCCATCTATCCAGGATCGGGATCGTCACCGCTGGGAGAACCTGCTGCTGATCAAGTAAGTGCCTGTCCCCTCACGATACCCCTTACACTGTGCATTGCCTGAGGCCACAGCACCGGGTCAAGCCACCCGTGACATCCCCCTCAAGAGACAGACTCCATTGGTCCGGTGCTGGATATCCCGGTCTCCTGGGCGTCACAATTGGCGTCACGAACAGGATTCAGCCAGCCCGTATACCGGGTATTGTGTGCCATGATTGGAGTCCAAAATTGTGAAAACTTGGATGAAAAATCTTGAAAATTGACTTTATTAAAGAAAATTCTATTTCCCATTGAAAACTATTGAAAGTGACTTTTCCCCATTGGTTATAATGGAGTAAAGATGGCCGCCATCCCCTGAGGTAATCACTTCATAACCGTTAGGCACGAGACTGTTAATTGAGCTACGCCATCACCTGAGCCCCAGTCTAACTGAAAAACTTCAGAATCCGCCATTACAGAGCGCGGTGGGTGGGTGTCATTGTGGGCGGCACCAAGCTGAGCGCTCTGACATCAGAGCAAGGGGAAAATCGATCCTGCTGCACAGCGGAACGAATCTACACTATCCCGACGGAAGCGGAGGACCGGAAGGGTCCGGATTAACTAAGGGGGCACAGTATGTCGCAGCACGGAGACGCCGCAGCACCCGGCGACGCTAATGCAGCTGAAAGACAGAGTGTCGATAGAGAGTCCGGTAGCGCAGCGGTGCAAGGAGTGGCGCCCATCATGTCGGTGCTGATGCCATATACCCCGGGTGGCCCATGGCTTCCAATGTATGAAGGTGAGCCTAATACCCTTGACGATTTCAGAGAAAAGATGCTGGCCCATTTTGACATGTTCCCCGTGGGTGAAGTTCAGCGTGTTAGTCTCCTGATGATGCAGTTAAGTGGCCATGCTAAGCGAGAAGTCACAGCATGGGCAGCTGATCTAAAAGGCACTGTTGAACGCATATTTGCTGGATTAAAAGCTACATTTGAAACCACTGCCAGCAGCAAAGCTAAAGTACGATTCTTTAATTACAAACAAAAAGTTAATGAGTGCGTGAGAGACTTTGCCTTAAACCTGCAGGAAGCCCTTAAATCACTTACACTGGCTGAACCCATTTTTAACACCGGAGCGGATAAACTGCTAAGAGATCAATTTATTGAGGGACTCTACACCCCTTCTCACCGGGGGCATGTGAGCATGCTTGTTTTTAAGAACCCTGAATTGACATTTGCCCAATTAAAGGAGAGCGTTATACGTCTCCAGCTGGCAGAAGCACCTCGGGATCAGGAGCCTGCGCAACTCATGGCAGAGGCTCCTCAACAACATGGAGTACCAGTGACATCAGCTATGTCCGGGGCCATTGCTAAGCCCCTGGGGCCCAGTACTAATGAGGCTCTTCAACAAAAGCTTGACTCTTTAACTGATGTTGTTGCTTCAATGGCTAAAACCATGCAGGAGATGAGAGGACCCAAGATGGAGTTGGCAAACCGTAGAGAAGATGTTCCATGGATGAGACCCCGGAGATACCCGACATGGAGAGGACGACCCCGCGACCGCTACCAACCGGATGGACAGCCCATTTGCCGCCGTTGCCAGCAGCCAGGCCACTTTGCACGAGATTGTGATTTAACCCCTTCATGACCCAGCCTATTTTGACCTTAAAGACCTTGCCGTTTTTTGCAATTCTGACCAGTGTCCCTTTATGAGGTAATAACTCGGGAACGCTTCAACGGATCCTAGCGGTTCTGAGATTGTTTTTTCGTGACATATTGGGCTTCATGTTAGTGGTAAATTTAGGTCAATAAATTCTGTGTTTAGTTGTGATAAAAACGGAAATTTGGCGAAAATTTTGAAAATTTCGCAATTTTCACATTTTTTATTTTTATTCTGTTAAACCAGAGAGTTATGTGACACAAAATAGTTAATAAATAACATTTCCCACACGTCTACTTTACATCAGCACAATTTTGGAAACAAAATTTTTTTTTGCTAGGAAGTTATAAGGGTTAAAATTTGACCAGCGATTTCTCATTTTTACAACGAAATTTACAAAACCATTTTTTTTAGGGACCACCTCACATTTGAAGTCAGTTTGAGGGGTCTATATGGCTGAAAATAGCCAAAAGTGACACCATTCTAAAAACTGCACCCCTCAAGGTGCACAAAACCACATTCCAGAAGTTTATTAACCCTTCAGGTGCTTCACAGCAGCAGAAGCAACATGAAAGGAAAAAACTTTTTTTTTTTAACTTTTTAGTCACAAAAATGATTTTTCAGCAACATTTTTTTTATTTTCCGAATGGTAAAAAGAGAAACTGAACCATGAAAGTTGTTGTCCAATTTGTCCTGAGTACGCTGATACCTCATATGTGGGGATAAACCACTGTTTGGGCGCACGGCAGGGCTTGGAAGGGAAGGAGCGCCATTTGACTTTTTGAATGAAAAATTGGCTCCACTCTTTAGCGGACACCATGTCACGTTTGAAGAGCCCCCGTGTGCCTAAAAATTGGAGCTCCCCCACAAGTGACCCCATTTTGGAAACTAGACGCCCCAAGGAACTTATCTAGATGCATAGTGAGCACCTTAAACCCCCAGGTGCTTCACAAATTGATCCGTAAAAATGAAAAAGTACTTTTTTTTCACAAAAAAATTATTTTAGCCTCAATTTTTTCATTTTCACATGGACAACAGGATAAAATGGATTCTAAAATTTGTTTGGCAATTTCTCCTGAGTACACCGATACCTCACATGTGGGGGTAAACCACTGTTTGGGCACATGGTAAGGCTCGGAAGGGAAGGAGCGCCATTTGACTTTTTGAATGAAAAATTATCTCCATCGTTAGCGGACACCATGTCGCGTTTGGAGAGACCCTGTGTGCTTAAACATTGGAGCTCCCCCACAAGTGACCCCATTTTGGAAACTGGACCCCCCAAGGAACTTATATAGATGCCTAGTGAGCACTTTAAACCCTCAGGTGCTTCACAAATTGATCCGTAAAAATGAAAAAGTACTTTTTTTTCACAAAAAATTTCTTCATTTTTCATTTTCACATGGGCAATAGGATAAAATGGATCCTAAAATTTGTTGAGCAATTTCTCCCGAGTACGCCGATACCTCATATGTGGGGGTAAACCACTGTTTGGGCACAAGGCAGGGCTCGGAAGGGAAGGCGCGCCTTTTGACTTTTTGAATGGAAAATTAGCTCCAATTGTTAGCGGACACCATGTCGCATTTGGAGCGCCCCTGTGTGCCTATGCAATGGAGCTCCCCCATTTTGGAAACTAGACCCCCCAAGGAACTTATCTAGATGCTTACTGAGCACTTTAAACCCCCAGGTGCTTCACAGAAGTTTATAATGCAGAGCCATGAAAATAAAAAATAATTTTTTTTTTTCTCAAAAATGATTTTTTAGTCTGGAATTTCCTATTTTGCCAATGGTAATAGGAGAAATTGGACCACAAATGTTGTTGTCCAGTTTGTCCTGAGTACGCAGATACCCCATATGTGGGGGTAAACCACTGTTTGGGCGCACGGCAGGGCTCAGAAGGGAAGGCACGCCATTTGGCTTTTTAAATGGAAAATTAGCTCCAATCATTAGCGGACACCATGTTGCGTTTGGAGAGCCCCTGTGTGCCTAAACATTGGAGATCCCCCACAAATGACCCCATTTTGGAAACTAGACCCCCAAAGGAACTAATCTAGATGTGTGGTGAGCACTTTGAACCCTCAAGTGCTTCACAGAAGTTTATAACGCAGAGCCATGAAAATAAAATAAAAAATTTCTTTTCTCAAAAATTATTTTTTAGCCCACAATTTTTTATTTTCCCAAGGGTAACAGGAGAAATTTGACCCCAAAAGTTGTTGTCCAGTTTCTCCTGAGTACGCTGATACCCCATATGTGGGGGTAAACCACTGTTTAGGCACATGCTGGGGCTCGGAAGTGAAGTAGTGACGTTTTGAAATGCAGACTTTGATGGAATTCTCTGCGGGCGTCACGTTGCGTTTGCAGAGCCCCTGATGTGGCTAAACAGTAGAAACCCCCCACAAGTGACCCCATTTTGGAAACTAGACCCCGAAAGGAACTTATCTAGATGTGAGGTGAGCACTTTGAACCCCCAAGTGCTTCACAGAAGTTCATAACACAGAGCAGTGAAAATAATAAATACGTTTTCTTTCCTCAAAAATAATTTTTTAGCCCAGAATTTTTTAATTTTCCCAAGGGTAACAGGAGAAATTTGACCCCAATATTTGTTGTCCAGTTTCTCCTGAGTATGGTGATACCCCATATGTGGGGGTAAACTACTATTTGGGCACTTGCCGGGGCTCGGAAGTGAAGTAGTGACGTTTTGAAATACAGACTTTGATGGAATGCTCTACGGGCATCACGTTGCGTTTGCAGAGCCCCTGATGTGACTAAACAGTAGAAACCCCCCACAAGTCACCCCATTTCGGAAACTAGACCCCAAAATGAAATTATCTAGATATGTGGTGAGCACTTTCAACCCCCAAGTGCTTCACAGAAGTTTATAACGCAGAGCCGTGAAAATAATAAATACGTTTTCTTTCCTCAAAAATAATTTTTTAGCCCAGAATTTTTTATTTTCCCAAGGGTTACAGGGGAAATTGGACCACAAAAGTTGTTGTCCAGTTTCTCTTGAGTAAGCTGATACCCCTTGTGTGGGGGTAAACCACTGTTTGGGCACACGTCGGGGCTCAGAAGGGAAGAAGTGACTTTTGAAATGCAGACTTTGATGGAATGGTCTGCGGGCGTCACGTTGCGTTTGCAGAGCCCCTGGTGTGCCTAAACAGTAGAAACCCCCCACAAGTGACCCCATTTTGGAAACTAGACCCCCCAAGGAACTTATCTAGATATGTGCTGAGCACTTTGAACCCCCAAGTGCTTCACAGACGTTTACAACACAGAGCCGTGAAAATAAAAAATCATTTTTCTTTCCTCAAAAATGATGTTTTAGCAAGCAATTTTTTATTTTCTCAAGGGTAACAGGAGAAATTGGACCCCATTAATTGTTGCGAAGTTTGTCCTGAGTATGCTGGTACCCCATATGTGGGGGTAAACCACTGTTTGGGCACATGTCGGGGCTCGGAAGTGAGGGAGCACCATTTGACTTTTTGAATACAAGATTGGCTGGAATCAATGGTGGCGCCATGTTGCGTTTGGAGACCCCTGATGTGCCTAAACAGTGGAAACCCCTCAATTCTAACTCCAACACTAACCCCAACACACCCCTAACCCTAATCCCAACTGTAGCCATAACCCTAATCACAACCCTAACCCCAACACACCCCTAACCACAACCCTAATTCCAACCCAACCCTAACCCTAAGGCTATGTGCCAACGTTGCGGATTCGTATGAGATTTTTCAGCACCATTTTTGAAAAATCCGTGGGTAAAAGGCACTGCGTTTTACCTGCGGATTTACCACGGATTTCCAGTGTTTTTGTGCGGATTTTACCTGTGGATTCCTATTGAGGAACAGGTGTAAAACGCTGCGGAATCCGCACAAAGAATTGACATGCTGCGGAAAATACAACACAGCGTTTCCGCGCGGTATTTTCCGCACCATGGGCACAGCGGATTAGGTTTTCCATATGTTTACATGGTACTGTAAACCTGATGGAACACTGCTGCGAATCCGCAGCCAAATCCGCACCGTGTGCACATAGCCTAATTCTAAAGGTATGTGCACACGCTGCGGAAAACGCTGCGGATCCGCAGCAGTTTCCCATGAGTTTACAGATCAATGTAAACCTATGGGAAACAAAAATCGCTGTACACATGCTGCGGAAAAACTGCACGGAAACGCAGCGGTTTACATTCCGCAGCATGTCGCTTCTTTCTGCGGATTCCGCAGTGGTTTTACAACTGCTCCAATAGAAAATCGCAGTTGTAAAACCGCAGTGAAATGCGCAGAAAAACCACGGTAAATCTACAGCGGTTTAGCACTGCGGATTTATCAAAATCTCTGCGGAAAAATCCGCAGAGGACCAGAATACGTGTGCACATCCCGAACCCTAACCCTACCCCTAACCCTACCCCTACCCCTAACCCTACCCCTAACCCTAAACCTACCCCTAACCCTACCCCTACCCCTAACCCTACCCCTACCCCTAACCCTACCCCTAACCCTACCCCTAACCCTACCCCTACCCCTAACCCCAACCCTACCCCTAACCCTACCCCTAACCCTAACCCTACCCCTAACCCTACCCCTACCCCTAACCCTAACCCTAGTTCTTACCCCAACCTTAGTGGGAAAAAAAAAATTATTTATTTTTTTTTATTGTCCCTACCTATGGGGGTGACAAAGGGGGGGTCATTTACTATTTTTTTTATTTTGATCACTGAGATAGGTTATATCTCAGTGATCAAAATTCACTCTGGAACGAATCTGCCGGCCGGCAGATTCGGCGGGCGCACTGCACATGCGCCCGCCATTTTGGAAGATGGCGGCGCCCGGGAAAGAAGACGGACACCGGCAGGCTCGGTAAGTATAAGGGGGGGGGAGATCAGGGCACGGGGGGGCGTCGGAGCACGGGGGGGAGGTGTCGGAGCACGGGGGGTGGGGGGGGCGTCGGAGCATGGATGAGGATCGGTGTGCGTGCGGGTGGATTGGAGCACGGGGTGGGGGATCGCTGTGCAGGGGGGTGGATCGGAGCACAGGGGGGATCGCTGTGCGGGGGGGGATCGGAGCACGGGGGGGTTTCATTGGAGCACGGGGGTGTGATTGGAGCACGGGGGGAGCGGACAGGAGGACGGGGGAGCGGAGCACAGGACGGAGGGGAGCGCTGAACAGATCGGAGGGCTGGGGGGGCGATCGGTGGGGTGGGTGCACATTAGTATTTCCAGCCATGGCCGATGATATTGCAGCATCGGCCATGGCTGGATTGTAATATTTCACCAGATTTTTAGGTGAAATATTACAAATCGCTCTGATTGGCAGTTTCACTTTCAACAGCCAATCAGAGCGATCATAGCCACGGGGGGGGTGAAGCCACCCCCCCTGGGCTAAACTACCACTCCCCCTGTCCCTGCAGATCGGGTGAAATGGGAGTTAACCCTTTCACCCGATCTGCAGGGACGCGATCTTTCTGTGACACAGCATATGCGTCACAGGTCGGATTGGCACCGACTTTCATGACGCATACGCTGTGTCACAGGTCGGGAAGGGGTTAAATGGGAATCCCCTGGGAATGCGGGCCGCTTCGCAGGAATGAACTTTCAAGGCCCAACACCCTGGCACGACAGGTACATCGGAGGACGACCCATTATCCCTATCGTGCTGGACGGAATGCCCCTCAACGCTTTGCTGGACACAGGTTCCCAGATTTCATCTATACCGTATATCCTTTATAAGAGGTACTGGGCTGATGCAGATATTGATAAAGGGCCCTCTGATGTTGAACTAGATATATGGGCCAGTAATGGTAAGTTGGTACCGAAACTAGGATTCAGGGAGATGACCATAAAGATTGGTAAAGTAGAATTGAACAAAAACAGGGTATAATTGTTGTTGATGTTGACCGGCGGAACTGTGAACCAACTGTATTGATAGGAATGAATGTGTTAGAGAACTGCTTTTCCGAAGTCATTTCTGTCTTACAGCAAATTGCTGAAACTGCCCAATCCTGCCATCAGAGAGTTCTCCGAAGGGAAATAAAAGTATTGATGTTAAGGTAACAGGTAGAAGTTGCAGGTGGAGAAATTGGCAGTGTGAGGGTAAGTGATCCAACGTCTATTGTAATCTCACCAAAAACAGAAATGCTGGTATGGTGTAGAGCAGCCATTGGTACTAAGGGACGAGATTATCAAGCCTTAATAGAACCAGTGTACACCGACAGCAGGCCCACTATACTCACAGCACGAGGGATAGTCGAGGTACACCGGGGACGAGTGCCGGTACGACTTTTGAACTGTGGAGAGGAAGAGGTCACTTTGCCAAGGTATGCTACAATGGCAAAGCTATATACTGTTGACAACAATGCCATCACTACCATTGTTAAATAAATAGGGCAGCACACTGCAGCGCCAAAACATGCAAACTTGAAAAAACGAAATTTGAACTGCATTACTGCACTAGAAATATGAAAAATGAGAGCTTTTAGCGCACAAAAATGGCCAATTTTATGTGTACCTCGTAGCCACGTTAAGGCATCTCTCTTATACGAGGTCATTTTTCATATTTCTAGTGCAGTAATGCAGTTCAAATTTCGTTTTTTCAAGTTTGCATGTTTTGGCGCTGCAGTGTGCTGCCCTATTTATTTAACTATATACGAGTTGGCGACTCTGGGTTCAGCACCTGTTCACACTCAGTCTATGTTTGGATGTGCAGGTCAGGTTTTTGAAATGTATCACAACCATTGAGCCCTTAGAACCAACCTGTCAGGTGGAAGGCAATGGCTCAGATGAAGAAATGGAGGATTGGTGCCAACAGCTACACGTGGGCATAAATTCAACACCTACCCATCAAAAACAAGGGGTGTATAGGCTAGTGACGGAATATGAACAAGTCTTCAGTAAACACCCATTGGACTTCGGACGGATAGAAGGGGTAGAACACACAATCCCCACAGGTGACCATCCCCCAATAAAAGAAAGATATAGACCCATACCGCCCGCTCACTATCAATGTGCAAAAGATATGCTGAGGGAAATGAAACAGGCCGGGGTAATAAGAGACAGCTGTAGCCCCTGGGCGGCCCCTCTAGTGATTGTCAAAAAAAAAGATGGATCTATGAGAATGTGCATAGACTACCGGCAGATTAATAACATCACCCATAAAGATGCCTACCCCTTGCCTAGGATAGAAGAGTCCTTGACTTCTTTGAAATCTGCTAATTATTTTTCCACCTTAGACTTAACAAGCGGGTATTGGCAAGTCCCTGTGGCTGAGAGAGATAAGGAAAAGACGGCATTCACTACACCAATGGGTCTAAGTGAATTTAATCGTATGCCGTTCGGACTCTGCAATGCATCCGGTACCTTCCAGCGGCTGATGGAATGCTGCCTCGGACACAAGAACTTCGAGACCGTCCTCCTGTACCTAGATGATGTGATCGTCTACTCAAAGACTTACGAACAACACTTAAAAGACTTGGCAGAAGTGTTCGAAGCCTTATCCAGGTATGGCATGAAAATCAAGCCATCCAAATGTCACCTTCTCAAGCCAAAGGTACAGTACCTGGGACACATCGTGAGTTCGGAGGGAGTAGCACCGGATCCCGAGAAAATAACCGCCATAAGGGATTGGCCGAGACCTACCAGCGCAAAAGAAGTGAGGCAATTCCTGGGATTGGTGGGTTACTATCGCAGATTTATAAAAGGATTTACCAAGTTGGCAGCACCCTTGCAAGACGCCTTGGTAGGGCAGAGGAAGAAACCTTCAAACCGAAACCCTCCTTTCCAGTGGAACGACGAAAGGGAAGACTCCTTTGAACAACTAAAGAAGGCACTAACCGGAGAAGAGGTTCTGGCATACCCAGATTACCATCAACCTTTCATCCTCTACACCGATGCCAGTAATGTGGGACTAGGAGCGGTGCTGTCACAAAAGCAAGAAGATCGGGAGAAAGTCATCGCCTTTGCAAGTAGAAAGCTCCGGCCTACTGAAAGAAATCCAGAAAATTATAGCTCCTTCAAATTGGAACTACTGGCAGCAGTTTGGGCTGTGACGGAGCGTTTCAAACACTATCTGGCCGCTGCAGAATTTATTGTCTATACTGACAACAATCCGTTGACCCACCTGGACACAGCCAAATTAGGTGCGTTAGAACAGCGATGGATAGCCCGGTTATCTAATTACAACTTCAAGATCAAGTATCGAGCAGGTCGCAAGAATGGAAATGCCGATGCCCTATCCCGGATGCCACACTTGAGAGATGTAGAAGAAGAAACGGGGGAGCTTGAAGAAATTGAACTACCAGCCTTCCATCATCCCAAGGCAAAACATCATCAGTCAAGTACCTATCAGAAACAACAAGAGGTGAATTTTAATCCGTTAGCACACCATAGATGGGCTGACACCCAAGACAGCAATCCGGCTGTGAAGTTGGTGAAGGAACTGTTAACTGAGCAAAGTGCATATCCCGATGAGGATGCCCCAGAAGAGACGCATCAACTCTGGAAAGAGAGAGGCAAAATGTTCCTGTATCAAGGGAAGCTCTGTAGAAGGTACATCAATCCGAAAACACATGAATTGGTTTGGCAGATTATCGTGCCTAAACAAGATGTCAAGATGGTCCTCGAAGCTTACCATAATGGTGCTGGTCACTTTGGTTGGAAAAAGTTAGAAGTACTTCTAAGAGAAAGATTTTATTGGGTCGGGATGAGAAAATCAATCGAACAGTGGTGCAGAAATTGTGGCCCGTGCAACCTCAGAAGAAACGATCAAAAGAACCAAAGAGCACCACTGCAGCCCATAATCACCAAACAACCACTTGAACTTGTAGCCATAGACCACGTGAAGTTAATACCAAGCCGGTCCGGTTATGTCTATGCCTTGACCATCGTGGACCATTATTCACGCTTCTTGGTAGTAGTACCCGTAAAAGATCTGACAGCAAAAACAGCAGCCAAAGCGTTCCAAACGTACTTTTGTAGACCCCTTGGATATCCGGAACAGGTTCTCACCGACCAAGGTACAGCCTTTGAATCAGAGATCTTCAGAGAATTCTGTAATATGTATGGTTGCAAAAAGATCAGGACGACGGCCTATCATCCACAAACAAACGGCTTATGCGAGAAGATGAACCATATTGTAATAGACCTACTAAAGACTTTACCTGAGACAGAAAGGAATCAATGGCCAGAGAAATTGCCTGACTTGGTGGATCTGTATAATCATGTCCCGGTGAGCTCCACCAACTGCACCCCAGCTTATCTTATGCGTGCAAGACCCGGCCAATTACCAATCGATCTAGAAATGGGAATTCTGAAACCAGACGCAGAAGTTCAAGACTCCAATTGGGATATCATACGGCAAAAGCAGTATCGCCAAGTGCAAGAGAGTGTGGAAAGAAGCCTTCAGCAAACTAGAGAAAGATAAGAGCGAACTTTCAACCAGAATGCTCTAGCGACCCCATTAAGACCGGGTGACCAAGTGCTCAAGAGAAATCGTCGAACCAATAAACTGGACAATCAGTGGGAAGCCGTACCCTACACAGTTTTACCAACAAGAGTGGATAATCCTAAAATGTGTCTCATTAGCAAAAACGGAGGCTTAACATCTGTACTAGTGTCAAGAGACAATCTTAAATTATGTCCGGAAGCATTGAAAGAGCCAGACGTTGTCCAGCCAGAACCAGAAGTTATTCAACCCCTACAGGTTCAACCAGTAAAGGAAAAAGAAGAGGAAGTGTATCACACCTGTATAGGAGACTTTCCCAAAACCCTACTAACATACCATGGTGCAGTAGTGGTTCCCATGGTGGCCTTTTACCCAACACCGAACCCAATACCAGAAGTTCCAAGACAGGAAGAGGCTGACCCCGTACTACAGGAGGTTCCAGGCCAGGAAGAACAGATTCCTGGTCAGAGTAATCCCATTCACGGTGGACTTGCCAACTCCATAGTCGTGGAATTATCTTTAGCAGAGCGGGCAGATACTACATCCGCAGTAGACAGTAGTACACCACATGAAGAGACACCGCTATTACGTAGATCACAGCGTAGTACCCAGGGTCAATTACCGGCCAGGTATGCAGATTACCAACTATAAAGCTCATAATGTGAATTGTATATATGTTATGCCGTATATAGTTAAACAGAAAATGTAGTATAGTCATTGTTATCAGTCTGCAACGTTTAAGCCCAGTGCCTACAGAGACTTGTCTGTATGAACTTCTTGCATATTCTTGAACTTTTTATCAGCCCGGAGGCACTAAATCAAAGCTCCGGAAAGACTGCTTTTTGAACTTTGCTTTTTGCTCTTTTTGAACTTTCTTTAGACTTTATATTGATAACTCTGTTGGAAAAATGGAACTAAATTCCTGGACACTAAGTACAGTGCCTTTCCTAATACCTTCAAGGATAGAACTGTATTAATGGACGCTATTTGAAGTGACTTTTTACAGAACTCTATTTTTGTTTCCTTGAGTGGTTTTTGTAACTTTTCATTTTTAAGACTCTGTACATATTAATTGTTATTTCAAAATGTTATTGTCCCACAGTCCCGGAGTACTGTTCTTAACTAAGGGGGAATGTGGCACCCCTAGGGGTATTTGCCACAAAAATAGTTACTGACAGTAAATACAAATACTAAAATAGCAAGACTGCACTACCACCTCCGGCCAGAAGGGGGAGCTCCAGAGACTCCCCTTGATCCATTCTGGTCTGAGAGAAGAAATGGCAGTTGGGCCAAGGAGCTGAAAGTGAGAGGTCATACAGCTGAATTTCTAACAGCCCTATGACGGTTTCCAGGCCCAAATCACCGGCCTGAGGAGAAAAGGGACGGAGAAAAAGGACATTGTGAGAACCGGGTAGCATTAATCACTACCCAGAACAGGCGCAAAGACGGATACCGGATCCGTGGCTGTATTCATTATACATAATACAGCAACCGGAAAAACGTGAGGTGATATCAGCTTCACTAGGGCCAGACGCAGCAACAGACACAGAGTTCAGCGGTACTCCTGAAGGGGGTAAGCAGATAAAAGCACTCGGGTTGCCCGTCGAACCAGGACCCGGAGGGGACAGATTGGGCCGGCAGCCAGTTCACATACAGCAGCAGAGCTACACAGAAACTGCGTACAATAAGAGGCGAAGACCCCGGCAGGGTCAAAGTAACTCAGAGTTCCCATACAGACTCCGGTGACAGGACTGGTTGTAAATCCTTTTATGTTAAAGTAAACTGGTTAAACGTTTCAGTGCCTCAGTCTTTCATTTGGACAATAGCCATCTATCCAGGATCGGGATCGTCACCGCTGGGAGAACCTGCTGCTGATCAAGTAAGTGCCTGTCCCCTCACGATACCCCTTACACTGTGCATTGCCTGAGGCCACAGCATCGGGTCAAGCCACCCGTGACATCTCCCTCAAGAGACAGACTCCATTGGTCCGGTGCTGGGTATCCCGGTCTCCTGGGCGTCACACTATATATGGTGAGACTCGGAAAACCAATATTGTATGTAGGGGGGACACAGGGGACATTACTTCTGCATGTGGATGGACTCTAAACATTATTACTATATATGGTGAGACTCGGGAAACCAATATTGCATGTAGGGGGGACACAGGGGTCATTACTTCTGCATGTGGATGAACTCTAAACATTATTACTATATATAGTGAGACTCGGGAAACCAATATTGTATGTAGGGGGGACACAGGGGCCATTACTTCTGCATGTGGATGGACTCTAAACATTATTACTATATATAGTGAGACTCGGGAAACCAATATTGTATGTAGGGGGGACTCAGGGGACATTATTGCTGCATGTTGGGGGACTCAGCATGTTATAACAATATGTGCAGGAACTTGTAACATTATTACAGTAGGTTGGATAATCAGGGGCCATTATTACTTTTGTGGAAGCATTCGGGGCATTATTAATTGTTAAGGAGACATTCAGGATACATTGGTATTATTTAGGAGAAATTAGGGGATAATATTAGACATTAAAGGGTATAATTACATTACAGGGGCAGTTAGGGTATTGTAACCATTAAAAGGTCACATTGAAGGCGACTACTTTCTAGGGGTCAAAATGTGAGTTCTGTTGCTTTCTGAGGCCCTCACAAAAGGTATATTTTATAGGGGCAGTTATGCCATCTAAAGATCACAAAGTGGGCAAACTACTGTGTAAGAGAGCTGTTATGATGTCACACAGCAGATGCAGAATAGGCACACATACGGAAGCAGCTCCTCAGTATTGGGGTATCAGTTGGATGAGGAGTTTGTGCAGGTTGGGAATAGATGGGGACGGTGCAGGAAATGTGAGAAGTCAGATGTGTCTTTGTTCTAAACTCTGCAGACGAGTCATGGCTGGAAGAAGATGTTTTGGAGGTCTGGGCAAGGTGGAAAAGATGGGACAAGTGAACGACTCCATCAAAAAGAATGTCCTCTGTAAGTCACTACATGTAACTGTACTGTATTAAGTTCTGCATACTAGGGGCCCACTCAGATGTGTTTTTCACTTAACTTGGCTTCTGTTCTTTGACAATTCCCCAAATCTGTGTTTGCTAATGCTATAAGACTTGGGAATAAGAGAATGTCTGCATAAGTGCTACATAATAAAATAAGGGATACAGCCAACCTGGGCTGAGCACCTCTTTTCAGGGCCCACAGGAGCCGTCTCCATTGTGCATACTCTCTAGAGCAAAGTTTGGCCTAAATGACCAGATTGAAAATCTTAAAACAGAAAATGGATAACTGTGACAGAAGAATGACCTGCACTGAAATGGATGAAAACGAATGTCTGGACAAGTCCCATTTATAACAATGTAATTATTTCATCTCTCCAGTGTGGGTCGTGCACCTGTGTACCTGACATTGCCCATTTCATTCTGATCTCCTTCTATGTTGCTCAGTTAATATATCAATCTGAAGAAATTATTTTCTACCGGATCGGTTTATTATACTTGAGTCGAATAATGATTCTTAGCATGTGGCATTTTCAGCAGAGCACATTACTGGCAATTCTCCTGAGAAGTGTTAGCACGGAGAAGAACAAATTCATTAAACTCACAGACAATCTTCAGAATTTCTCAGTTTGCCAATGATTTATCTTCGTTCTATTTACAAAATCTTCGAAATAACCTTTTTTTTACTCAGATCAGCCCCTTTGCAAAAAAAAAATAATTTCTAGGTAACATTCTAATAAACTGGATGTGAACAGATTAATTTTTTTTGCTCTCCTTCCTTCCATCTGAATTCCCATTATTCCCATACAACCAACCATTGTTAGATGGATACCGCATCTATATACGGTATATAAAAATATGAAACTATGAACTCCAATTTACATTTTTGTCTGACACAGTATTGTAGTGTACCATGCAATTATGGATGTTATTGTGTCCACGAAGAAAGGTGGGCAGTGAGCGCCGAATTTTGTCAGTGTATGTATTCCATGATTAAGACTCATCTGAGTTGAAACACGTCTAATTTTTTACCATCCACTGGGGTATCCGCTGCCTGTAACATGTTTTTTTTTAACAAAAGAAATGAAGGAATATTTTTTAGTCTTACCTTCCTGCCTGAGATCGCTAGAGATTATTGTGTGTTTGGACTTATATCCGCTAGGCCAGAGCGGCTCCGTGCGACGGTGTGGATCCTGCTGTCCGAGGAGCTGAATACTTTTTCTGATATTTAGTAAGCACAGAATGGGACAGAGAATATGATGTGAATTCAGCTTAAATTTAATTACATTTCCCACATCTACCCAGTGATATGAACGCTTTAAGGGGTTGTCCCACTACTAGGGCAACCCCTTCTTGATCAAAATGTTTGGTTCCCATAAAATAATAAAGCCTGTACTCACCTATTGTGCCGACGCCGTTTCTACGGTGGTGGCACTCGCTCTAGCAGGGTTGCCATGCGGTTGTTGTGACACATGACGCTGGTGCCCGATCAGCACTAGCATCACTGTCCCCACTTTGAGACAAATCAAGCATGAAGAGGAACAGCTAAACTGAGACTTTCTCTTTTTGATCAATTTGACAGGAGGCGGGGACAGTGATGCCATGATTGGGATCCGGTCAGGATTCGAACCCAGCAGCTCTTATGCACCAGGTGGCAGCGCTTCCCTCTGAGCTATTCAGCTTGCTGGACAGTTCCTTGCTAAACCAGATACTAGTACCTGTGTGGTTCCTGATTGACTCCATCCTGAGTTCTTGATTATCTCCACCCTGAGTTCCTGATTGGCTCACCCCTTTGATCTCCTGATTGAACAACCTACTTAAACATGGCACTGCACTTCCTTCTTTGCGAGATTATTGAGCTCTCAACCATTAGTCTAGCTTCTTCCCACCTGCAGCTTAACTTCAAGATCCTACTGCTGCTCCGTGTACCATCCCTTGGCTTTATCTTGCCTCTGTTACCTGCTTATCCTCCCAACTATACTGCTGTTGAATGTACCGACCTCTGGCTATATCCTGACTACAATTTTTGCTTATCCTCAAGATAAGCTGCTCTGTGTACCGACCTCTGATGATATCAGTACGATTCCTGCTTATCCTTCCAACTACACAGCTGCTTCATGTACTGACCTCTGGCTGTATCCTGATGAAATTACCTGCTGGTGATGCCCCTAGTGGTTGCAATATCACTACTGTCTGATGCAGCCAAACTGAGGCAACAAGTTGCTGAACTTCAGAATTTTGGTACCACATACCAAGAAGAATTTTCTATGTTGCAAACACATGTGTTGGGTAAGCAAAAGTAAATTATTGAGTTACAGAGTCAATTTCTAGCTTTGCACAACTCAGGCTTGGAATCAAATGCATGCATGCCGCTGCCCACAAAGATCAGTGGGGATCGTTATAATTATCGCAGATTCCATAATCAATGTCGTATCTATTTCCAGATGCAACTGAGTCGCCCAGCCCAGGAAGTGGGGTACTCGGTACCGGATCCGGTCTCAAGGGGGATGTCATGGTGGCTGCGACCCGATCCATGGCCCTGGGGCTCAATGTTAAAGGGGAGCGGTCTTTAAAGGGGAAAATGTTTATGAGTCTGTTGTGACACCACCTGTGGTTTTCGGTCAGTAGTGGGACCGAAGCTGCATTGAAGGGGTCCTCTGGGGGATGTTATTGCAGCACTGATGGTACACTTCCCACAGGTGAAGCGGGGTCCCCAGAGGTCCTGAGGTGTATGGCGATGATGGTGTAGGCCAGTAAAATGAGTAAAGGACACAAGTTGTAAGTCTTTACCTGGTTTACTGTAGTTAGCAGGCCACAGTCCAGGGTACCAGGCACAGGTGATGGTATGGCCCGGCCGGCTCGGAGGCAATGGAGGGTTCCCTTCTTCCAGTAGAGGTCCGTGAGCCTTTCCAACTAGCACCATTAAAGGTGAGGACCCTGCTGCCTGAACCTTCCTGCAGAGTCTATTCCCCCTATCCTGAGACAGGTACCTGCATGACGGGCAGCTTGAGCCATTTTACAGGAACTCTATCATGCCCCAGGCTCCTCAGGTGCTGCTGCATCTCAGGTATGGTGTGGGCCAATATGTGTATGATCTTAAGCCCTCTGGTTCTGCCAAGTGTCATACAGTTTCACTAAGACCTCAGGCTCCCGGTACCTGACTTCTGCGCTATGGCTCTGAGGGTGCCCGGTCACAGTTCCCCTCTGAGCCCTGTTCCTCTCCTTTGCTCCTCCACATTCAACCCCTCAGGTCTTTCTCCTTCCAGAGGCTGCAGCTCCCTTGTGGCTGCCAGGCCTCTCTGTCTGCACTCAGTTCCAGACTTCCTTCTACTTCAGTGTCTCTCTCAGACTGAACTAGCTCCTCCTCCAGGTCAGGATCCATATAGCTTAGGGAAGCTCCCCTGAATCCGGGTCCTGAGCTCCCCCTCCTGGCCTGGATTTGGAATGTGTTGTGTGTGGGTGCCTTACCTGGTGAAGAGAACTCCATTGCCTCTGAGCATGAAATTACTCTCCCAGAAGGAAAGCAACATCACTGCAGCAACCGGTCACCTGGGGTGCTGCACAGCCTTCTCCATTTACCACTGGTAGGAAAAAGGTTCTTTTCATCATTAATCTCCTGACTGATGAGGCTCTTGCATGGGCTTCACCTTATGTGGAAAAGAATTCTGACCTCCTAAAAGTCTTAGTTTACTTCATCACTGCTATGGATTAAGCGTTTGTTGTCCGAATCATTGTGCCACAGCTGAAACCAAGTTGCATAACCTATGTCAAGGGCGGCACTCTGTAGCTTCTGAATTCCGCCGCTGGTTGGCAGACACCATATGGAATTTAGCTGCCCAGAGGAGTCAATTTTGCCGAGGATTATCAGAGCAAATTAAGGATGAACTTGCAAGGGTCGAGATCCCTGATAATTTAGAGGACTTTATTCAATTATGTATCCAAAGTGATCAGAGACTCACTGAATGAAGAAAGGAAAGACTACGAGTATTTGGAAACACCGCTAGCTACTCCTTTACTCAATCAGTCTTTAAACACCAACAAGAACTGAAAAGTGTGGCTGAACCTATGCAAATTGATGTAATTTGCAAATCTCTCTCTGCAGTAGAGAAGGAGAGGCAACATACAGAGAGTGTATGCCTCTGTTTTGGGGGCACTGGACATTTTGGCATCAACTGTCCTAATAAAATCTCCATCTCCAGTCAACAGGACATGAAGTGACGTCACATCCTGTGAAGTGGCATCACGTGACTGGATCTTGGGCCCACGTGACCAGACCAGGAAGCACAGCACTGGAGCAGCAGAGCAGGATTGCATGGAGACGTCCGCTACGGGAGTTGTTCAGGCGTGCACAACCCTTCCAGGTGAAAGGCTAATCCCCCCACCTTCCATTACAACATCCCAATCAAACCACCTGGTGCTTCTCATGCTGCGCTCTTCCAGGTTTATTGTCTAATAAAAGGACCATAGCCTTCAAAATTGCCAAAACTGAAAGTGATTTGGACCTTTTCCGGTTATGCAGACCATCTCATCTGTAATGCAGGATAAAGGCAAAGAGCAATCACCATCACCACATTTTCCATACAGGTCATAATTGGGAGCCAAAGAATACAATGCTGTGCCATGAACTTTCAAGCAATCATCCAGTAAGCAAAAAAAAAAACAGATCCTTTTCAAAAGAAAGAAAAAACATATGGCTATTTAACAGATCCGTTTTCCAATGTTAGAAAATGGATCCAGTTGAAATCAGTTTTTTTTCAGCCAGACAAAAAAATTGTGTCTGCACAAGTATTTTGTCAATGGATTGCTGCTGGATCCATTCTAATGGATGATTTCTGGACATGTGAATGTAGCCTAAAAAAGACTTGGAAAATCCTTTTGTCATTTGTGTTTTAGTAAATATTTGCATTTCCCTTATTAACAATTCTGGTTTAACATTTACTCTATTTATGCATAGTACAATTCCGCCGTTATTCCATCTAGAAATGTATTAATAAATTGACAAGTTATAGTTGGCGTTGTGTGCCTGTGCAATCAGACACTGTCCAATCAGTTCTACCAGTGTCATCACAGTGTGTAAGGACTCGCCAGCTTCAAAAGGGGAACGATAAAATTCATATATTTCTAGAAGTGATATCAGAGGAAAGTCTCTAAACAGAGGTGTTCGCCAACATATGCCAGAATTATCAAAATACAAATATATACTTAGGAAGACCTTTTATATTTTTTAGGCAGTCTTTTATTGTAAGAATTTTGCAGAATTTCAAAATCACCAATGCAGTAATGTGTCGTAAAAGTGATTGATTTTCAAGAACCCGTGGCCCCTACGAACAAGAAGCCTCCAATAAAATCAATGTCTTTGCAAATCAAACCCAGTGTTTGAGATTCTGAGTTATTGCAGTCTCTGTCAAGCAAAAAATAGAAGGACCATCAACATATAAATCTTGCATGAAACAATGCCATTCTGCACCTATAATGACTATTATTGAGCAAACTCGTGTTCCTCGCTAAACGTATGTACGATATGAAATGAGAAAAGCCGAAGAATAAAATGACATTTGTGATACGAGTAAGATATTTCTATTATTCTCTAGATCAATATAGTCTTAACATGTGAAAAAGAACAGCACAGCGAACCTTTGATTTGTTTCTACTGGCTCTTTTTCTTGTTCTCGCAAATAGCCTTGCAGACTATTGATCTTCATTTTTATCCTCAAGGGTGTAATTGGTCAATGTAAGTGTTAATAGGTTGTAATAAAGTAGCAGGAGCTCCCTGTTATAAAATAAGACTGATGGAGGTGGAGTGATTCCCTGACAATGCCCCCATTAATAGGTGTACCCCTAAATGTCTCTTCCACCTTCTTACCCTAATTATTAATATCTGATGACAGTGTGCCAAATGAGAACAATCAGGACTTTTGCTCTTTGAATAATGGGTACAAAATTCTGTGCCGATTCATTTCAAAATTATTTTTTAGATTGGCCAAAGGTTCATTTCTCTGATACAAAGTATCAAATATTCTTATGTTGCTGCACAGTTTAGGATGACATGTTAGGGTCCGAGTACAAGTTGCCAATTTGTTTTTTTTTATGCATAGATTTGACACAAAACCTGATTTTTTTTCTGATGCCAAGAAAGTAAATGAGTTCCCTAAAGTCTCATGCACACGTTGCTTATTTTTGACTTGGAGATTTAAATCTGCAGCATATAAATTCTTTCAATGTTTTTGCTGCTGATTTTACTCACATACTAATCAGTGGGAAAAAAATCTGCACCAAAAACGAATGGAAAAAATGCATAAAAAACACATCAATAATGCACATATTTTAAGCTTCGTTTTTCCTGCCAAGAGATGCAGAAATTATGCAGATATTTCTGCCCCAAATAATGAATGTATGCACATACCCATGGATTTGCCACACTAGAATCCCAACAATATGTTATATCTGTCTTTTACAGCACTACAGACATGCTTTTATAAAAACCTTTCAAAAAGGCATAGTGTAAAAAAATAACTTTTGATTCAACATTTTGCAATATGCTTATTAGACATGAGTAGCGATGAGCTAATATTTCAATGTTCGGATTACGATAGCCAAATTGTTCATCAAATATTCAACGAACATAACCGAACGCCATTAAAGTCAATGGGAGGCAAGACAAACGCATGCACAACACCTTATAACGGCCCCAAATGCTGCCAAAACACATCAAATTAGGGGCAGACACCAGAAAAGTTGCCTCAATTCACCCACAGTACAGATTGTAGCATGGCACTGCAGCAATCAGCCAGGCATGAGGTATTCGGGTCTGGGACAGCAATTACAGCTTTCAATTGAACATCACAGTAAGATGAGGTGGGTGAGGGATCGATGTAGGCCTGCTGTGCTGGGAGCACTGACAACACATGCAACAATCAGGTGGCACAATTATCAGTTTTGTAAAATACCATTGTCAGAAAAATATATGGATAGTAGTAACATGGGTAGTTGACTCCAATGAAGTGGAGGCCTGATGGTCTCTGAGGCCTACTGCTACAGGCAACACACATGAAGGAAACCCAACCAGGAGTCTACACATTTATAAAAATTAGTGGCAGACACCTCCAAAGTGGCATCAATTTCACCACTTTCACCACAGTAGGAATACTATAATAGTGAACGACAGGTCTTCCACCATGCCCAATCCAGCAGATGGACACCCAACTAGGAGTGTTCACATTTCCAAAAATTAGGGCCTGACACCACCGAAGTAGCTCTGTATATAGTGTCAGTGTACAGGTAATACAGGGGTCAATGACATTATACACAGGTGCTCTGTTTATAGCATCAGTGTACAGGTAATACAGGGATCACCAGTGACATTATACACAGGAGCTCTGTATATAGTGTCAGTGCACAGGTAATACAGGGATCACAAGTGACATTACACGCAGGAACTCTGTATATAGTGTTTAGTTTACAGGCAATACAGTGATCACCAGTGACTTTATACACTGAAGCTCTGTATATAGTGTATAATGTTAGGTAATACAGGGATCACCAATAACATTATACAGAGAAGCTCTGTATACAGTGTTGTACAGATAATACAGGGATCATTTGTGCCATTATTCGCAGGGGCTCTATACCTAGTATACAGTGAATAGTGTAAGTGTACAGGTAACACATTGACTCACTGGTGACATCTCCAATAGAAGTCCTTTGTCTTCACTTTTTTCTTCATCCAGTGCAGACCTCCATCACTTCTTCCAGACAAGTCTCATCTCTGCAGAAAATAACAGTTTTCTAGATCACCAGGTTTTTCTGATAAGATATATTACAAAGATTCTTATTTTAAGTGTACTATTGAGTTATGTAAAATATATAATTAATTAGCCTAAGTCTTCTCAGTTCTAACCTGTACAGCCCTCTAGTATGAGATATTTTTAGTACGCTGTGTTACCATCCGACAGAATGTATGACATTTAACTAATCAAGAGCAACGCCGTCTAAACCATACAGAGCTGCGAGGAAGGAAGGAGAAGGAAAAAGATTGAATAGCCATTTTCTCCATTGTCTGTTAAAATTCATTACGAGCTATAGAATTGTTTCATGTGGGTTTGATATAAAATGGTAATAGTTGCAAACCAGACAGCAAGTGCTATAATTTAAAAGGCATTTTCATTTTTCACATGCCAATTCTAGGTACCAATTACAAAGTATTGTCAGCTTTTTTTTTTTTTCTCCTCCCGAATAAGTCCGTGAAGGAGAAACTCTAAAGTCGCAATCGATTTCATGCTTGTAACTTGTTCTATAAATTCATAGAGTCTAATATCAAGGGGTAAGAGAAATTACAATCATAAATCAGTAAATTTTTTATATGACACGTCTACAAACAGACTATGTCCATAGTAAAGAGACATCTGGGGTTCTCATGCCGTAAATAGGTCTACGGGCGATATTCTAGGGTGAACATACCATTTACATTTAGATTTGTTTGCTCGGGACAATATGTTCCATTTGCGGCCAGCAAACAATCATTTATATATATTGATTGCATATGCTTTATATTGCATCTTTGGTTGAAGCATCTGATGATATTCATGAGGCCGTAACATCACCTGAGGCTCTGGATGTTCTCTTGCATAATTACAATCAGGAAATTTTCAGTCCTTTTAGCTTTAGGAGAAAGAGCACCGCTGCCTATTTTTAAGTTTGTGATTGTGCGAAACAAATGAGGGAAACGAAAAATACAAAATATAGCAGACTGGGGAAATAATATTTTAAAATGTTATCAACTGTCTTTAATGAGAGTCTATCATCTGATTTCACGTACAACCTGCATATGTTATTAAATAGATCTCCTAGACCTGATGAGGCTGGTGTACTTTTAAAAAAAAAACCATGCTGGAACAACTGTTTAATTCTGATACTAAAATGAGAATTTTTTGAGTCCAGCTATAGAGCAAAAGAGTTTGAGTCTAAGGGCTCGTGTAGACAACCATATAATCGGTTCGAGTGCGTCTCAACAAAATATCGTTATGTTTTGGGGCCATGCACATGTCAGATCTTTGGACAGAACCAGATCAAGCGAAGTTCAATAGTCGGATCGCACTCAGCCATGCAAGTCAATGAGTGAGTGGACTGCACTCGGATGACATCGAATTCCAGTCCAATTTCCACAAATTGACAGGATGAAGAAGATGGAGATATTTTTTTCTCCATCTTTTACTCATCCGATGAAAACATGATCAGTGGGGTCTGTGGGGACTGGAGTTTGGGAAACACTGTCTTAGGCTACTTTCACACTAGCGTCGTACGACGCACGTTGCAATGCGTCGTTTTGCAGAAAAAACGCATCCTGCAAAGTTGTTTGCAGGATGCGTTTTTTCTCCATAGGCTTGTATTAGCGACGCATTACGACGCATTGCCACACGTCGCAACCGTCGTGTGGTGGTTGCGTCGTGTTGTGGCGGACCGTCGGCACCAAAAAACGTTGCTTGTAACGTTTTTTGGTGCATTCTGTCCGCCCCCTCCTCCCCGCAACTCTCAATGGGGCAGCAGATGCGTTGTAATAATGCATCCGTTGCCCCATTGTGCTGCATTGACACAGGATGCGTTGGTACGTCGGCCCGACGCTCTGCGACGGGCTGACGCTAGTGTGAAAGTAGCCTTAGTGTATTCAACCTGCACCTGCAGCTTGTCCTGAGCAGTGTCAGATCTCTGCAGGAGGAGTTGTCAATCAGGCAAGGTATGTGGAGATTGAGATTGAATTTTCTGAAAGAATTTCGAAGTACACCAGCCTAATCAGATCTAAAACGTCTACAATCATGGGCAAAAATTTTGAGTCTGACACAAATTTTGTTTTTTACAAAGTTTATTGATTCAGATTTTATAGGGGTAATTTGCATTATGTTTAAATTGTTATGAAGATTGATAAGATGAATTGCAAAAAATGCAGTCATTTCTTGCATAAAAATGTAATAGCGAAAATCCCAGTTCCACTGGATTTCATCCCTTAGGCCGGAGTCACACTACCGTAAAATACGGACGAGTGCTATGCGATAAAAAAAAAAATCGCATAGCACTTGGACCAGTATTAATCTATGGGGATGCTCAATCACCGATCTCGGGCATATTCTATGTGAGAGTGAAATCGCAACATGCTGCGATTTTACGTGTATATCGACCGAGTCTCGCCAATGCAAGTCTATGGGCGCGAGAAAAAAAAATCGGAAACCACACGAACCATCAGTGTTATTTGCGAGAAATACGCACATATTTTCCTCATTTCAGCCCATTGAGCCATTAAATTCATTGGGGAAAAGCAGTGAGAAATGTAAAGCCATACGCATGTCATATGGATACATAGGTGCGAAAAAATATCATCGCGTTGCAAACGCATTACACACGGATGACCATACGGAGAACATTTGTGTAACTCTTGGCCGAGAGAAACGGACTGATTTTTCATACGTTAAGTGTGACTCCGGCCTTACAATAAGTTACCTGCTGGCATAATTTCAGTGATCTTCTCATTAGCTCAGGAGAAAGTGTTCACAAGGACAAGGCAGCTGATATCACTCAGTCATGCTGACTGAATAATACTGTTTGCTTTATACAAGGGCTTGTGCTTCAAATTATATTTTTTGTTAACTATGGTTACCTCTAAGGAAATATGTGTAGTTATCATTGCTTTGCATCAAAAGGGCTTTAAAGGCAAGGACATTGCTGCTTGTAAGATTTTCCCTTATTCAACCATCGGATCATCAAGAACTTCAAAGAGAGAGATTCAATTGATGTGAAGAAGGCTTCAGGGCACCCAAGAAAGTCCAGCAGATGCAAGGATAATCTCTTCAAGAGGATTCAGCTACAGAAACTTTTTGACACCAGCGCAGAGCTTGCTCTGGAACCTATATCCCTGTCCATATGTTCCCTACTACTGACTGCAGTATCTGACTACAGAAAGTTTGTTATCATCTGTCCATATGGAAAATTGTATGTTTGCATGGGAACAGCAAAAATGAAGCAATCAGAAATTGTATTGTGAGTTATTTTCATATTTACTTCAGTTTTCATCTAAGATATATTTTAAAAAACTACAATAAAAATGTTGGCTAAGTTGGATACGGCCTTTAAATACTTGTGGACTGCTCATAGACATTAAACATCTGGATAGTCTGTGTTCTACTGTGCAGTGATGTAAAATGTCATGCCATGTGCAGCTGCACATGATTGTGGAGTTGCAGGAGCAGGGAGGCACCTGTCAGACACAGCTTTGCTCCCCAAAGAGAAGACAAAGATGGCTTATTACCATCTCTGCCCTTCGCTGAATACATAGCGCTGAACAAGTCCTGTGCATTCACTATTGGAAACACTGACTGTGCTTCCCTCTCTGGACCCAGCGGTCCTGTGATTGCTGTATATAGAGATAAAGCAGGAACTGCTGGCATGTAACAGCTCTGGTGTACAGCCAACAGGCCGAATTTGCTCTACAAGTGGAGCTAATACACCATTGCCAGTAACGGTATGTTCAGGAAAAAAGAACCTCCCCCATAAGGTCTTATATGAACTTATTGGGGGGGGGACATGCAATGCGTGAAACAGATAAAAGCTAAATAAATAAATCACAGGTAAAAAAGTAAATAAAATCACTATTCATCCAAACTAATTTTACTAGACCACCCTTATAAAAAAAGACACGTCTGATATATAAAAATAACTGTTATGGGAAGGGGAATTACATTTAAAATGCATTTTAGTGGTCCTTTTTGGATATTTATAATGTAACAAATGTGGAAAAACAGACACATATTGTTAGGACTGGTGGAACGCACCGAGTTAATATAGATGTTATAATTGGTGCGTTCGCAGCCCGAGGTCCACCGTGCAGGAGAGTACCTGCTGCTAGAAGATGCCGGCACTATATGGTGGTATAAGTGAACTCAGTTACTTCACTGAGTCACACTGAAAAGAGCACATTTTGCCCTGTTAGCGTCACAGAAGAACACAGCTAACTGCTGAGCTGATGGCAGTCAGTGGTCACGCACACAGAGAAGCATACATACAAAGTCTTCACCGGAGGTGCCGGTATTCTAGGGGCTTATTTCAGCCGGGGCCCTGAATACATACATACAAACTCCTCACCGGAGGTGCCAGTATTCTAGGGGCTTATTTCAGCCAAACCCTATCCACATACAGGTGCGACAACAAATAGCAAGCTCATAACATGAAGTGATACTAGCGCATGGCCATACGGCCATGCAAACCTTTTATAGCTACAGCAGCTTCCAGGGCCTTCCTAGAGGACCAATGGAAGCTGCTACAATAAAAGAGCAACTTCAGGACCTTCCTAGAGGACTAATGGGAGATGCAGCAGTACCTGAGCATGTGACCCCTGACCTCCAGTGAGAGGTCTTACCTTGGGCATGCTCAGAAGGGAAAAAGCAGGACTTAGTCCCATTGACGTCTGCTCACTGCTGACCAGTACTGGCTAAAATGGCTGAGCCTGGGAAAGCAGCAGAAACCATCCGCACAGTATCAGGCTGAGCCAGATGCTGGGACCGATGTCTCCGCTGAGCAGGCTCCACTGTGGCTGGAGAAGAATGGGAGACTGCAGAGGAGATGGCTTGAGATTCCCCCTGTGCAGAAGCAGGAACTCGACCCCTAACATTACCCCCCTCCTTGGGCCTCACTACACTCGAAGGCAGCAATGAGCAGCGGAGCTCGAATACTCTCAACAGGCTCCCAAGACCTGTCCTCTGGGCCATAACCATTCCACTCCACCAAATAAAACTTTTTCCCACGTACCACCTTGCACCCCAAAATAGCGTTCACCTCGTAATAGTCCAAAGACGAACCCGATGTCCCGGCAGATGACTCGGAAAACCGGGACATGTGTACGGGCTTTAAGGCTGCCGTCACACTAGCAGTATTTGGTCAGTGTTTTACATCAGTATGTGCATGCCAAAACCAGGAGTGGAACAATTAGAGGAAAAGTATAATCGAAACATATGCACCACTTCTGCATTTATCACCCACTCCTGGTTTTGGCTTACAAATACTGATGTAAAATACTGACCAAATACTGCTAGTGTGACAGCAGCCTAAGAGGGACACATGAAAGATGAAAGGTGTCGGTGATACCTAGGTGTGAAGGAAGGGCCAGACGGTAGACCACATGGTTAACCTGTTCGAGGACCTTGAAAGGTCCCAAGTAGTGAGGAGCAAACTTAGGACACAACTCGCAGCCGCCTGATGTTACGGGCGGAGAGCCACACTAAGTCGCCAGGAGCAAAAGTCGGAGCGGGGCGCTGATATGCATCGGCGGAGGACCTCATTCTTTCCTTGGAGGCCCAGATGGCATCCTGAGTGTGGTCCCAAATGTCCCGTGCCTCCACTGCCCAGTCTGCCACACTGGAGTTGGCGGAAGACACGGGCATAGGCACAGGAACCTGCGGATGCTGACCATAATTAAGGAGGAATGTAGTCTGACCAGTGGAGTCGGCTACGGCGTTGTTAAGAGCAAACCTCGCCCATGGTAGCAAGGATGCCCAGTCATCCTGCCTGACAGAAACGAAATGTCGCAAATATGTGACCAAGGTCTGATTGGTCCTCTCTACCAATCCATTCATCTCAGGATGATATGCTGAAGAGAGATATAACTCAATGCTGAGTAAACAACAAAGCTCTCTCCAGAACCAAGACGAAAACTGGGGACCCCGGTCACTGACAACTTTGTCCGGCATACCATGTAGGTGGAAAATGTGTCTTATACACAACGCTACCAACGCCTGTGCAGAAGGTAACCATGGAAGCGGCACCAGATGCACCATTTTAGTAAAATACTCGGTGATTACCCAAATGATGGTGCAACCACGAGACTTGGGTAAGCCCACCACAAAGTCCATCCTGACCCACTCCCAGGGCCTGTCTGCCAACGGCAGAGGATAAAGTAACCCAGCCAGCCGTTGTCGAGGAGACTTATTTTTGGTGCAGGAGACATACGCCCGGACATAGTCTCCGATGTCACGGGCCATATACGGCCACCAGTACGTCCTCGCCAACAGCTCAGATGTCCTTTTGGTCCCAAAATGTCCACCCACCCTAGATGAATTAGCCCAAGAGAGAACCTCCGGTCACAAATTAGCAGGTACAAAAGTCTTGCACGGGGGCACCAACTCTAGCGAAACCGGTGCCACGGTTCTCAGGCTCTCAGAAGGAACAATAAGCCGAGGCTCCTCTTCCTCCTCCTCAGAAGACACAATGGAGCGAGAGAGAGCATCAGCACGAATGTTCTTCCCCCCAGAGAGATAATGAAGGGTGAAATGGAACCGGGAGAAGAATATGGACCATCTGGCCTGGCAAGAATTTAGCCGCTAAGCTGTTTGTAAGTACACCCAATTTTTGTGGTTGGTAAAGACTTGGAAGCGAAAGCGAGCCCCTTCCAGGAGGTGTCTCCACTCAGAGAAAGCCAACTTCATAGCTAGCAACTCCATGTCCCCGATGGAATAATTCCTCTCTGCTGGTGTGAAGGTCTTGGAAATGAAGAAGCAGGGATGCTTCCGACCTTGAGCATCCTTTTGGAAGAGGACTGCACCAGCACCAACCGATGAGGCATCCACATCCATTATGAACGGCTTATCTACATCGGGGCGATGTAGGATAGGAGCGCTAGCAAAATGAGATTTTATAGAGAGGAAGGCCTTGGAGACTTCCTCTGACCACAATTTGGGATTTGCTCCCTTCTTGGTGAGAACTACCAAGGGAGCCACCAAAGTCGAGAAATGTGGAATGAACTGACGGTAATAATTAATGAACCCCATAAAACGCTGCACCGCTTTGAGAGAATGAGGTTCCTGCCAGTCCATCACAGCCTGTAGTTTGGCAAGATCCATAGCCAAACCCTGGGCGGAGATGAAATATCCAAGGAAAGGCAAGGACTCCTGCTCAAGCACACATTTCTCCAACTTGGCATAAAGAGAATTTGCCATAAGAGGTCGAAGACCTTGCAAACCTTTCTCCGGTGGGAGTCAATATCTGGAGAGTAGATGAGTATATCATCCAGATAGACTCTGACCGAGGTGGAGAGCATATCCCGGAAGATGTAACTCACAAAGTCTTGGAAAATGGCTGGGGCATTACAGAGCCCGAAGGGCATCAACAGATATTCATAATGCCCATCCCTGATATTAAAAGCCGTCTTCCATTCGTCCCCCTCATGGATGCGAATCAGGTTATAAGCACCCCGCAGATCTAATTTGGTAAACACCCTTGCTCTCTGTAGCCTAGCAAAGAGCTCATATATCAGGGGCAACGGGAACTTATTCTTGACGGTGATGGCGTTAAGACCCCTGTAATCTATGCATGGACGTAGTTCTCCGTTCTTCTTTTGCACAAAGAAGAACCCCGCCCCTGCAGGTGATACTGACTTCCTAATGAACCCTCTTGCAAAATTCTCCTGGATGTATTGGGACATAGCCTCCGTTTCCAGGAGAGAGAGGGGATAGACCCGTCCCCGAGGAGGTTCAGCTCCAGACATGAGATCAATAGGACAGTCATATGGGTGGTGAGGCGAAAGGGTCTGTGCAGCCTTCTTGGAGAACATGTCTGCATAGGACCAATAACACTTGGGAAGGGAAGTAAGATCTGCGGGTATCTCTGTAGTGGAAACCTGAACGGACTGCATAGATAAGAAAGGGATGGTCTGATGTGTGATTTGTGAGGGCAGTGTCAACCCATTCACCACTCGAACAGTCACCGGTTTGGCGAGCATCACCAGGGGTATTGCGTGGCGCTAAGCAAAGGCAGAGGAGTGGACATGAAATTCCCCTCTGCTCCAGATTCCACACAAAGCTCAACTGTTAGAGTGGACGAGCCTAAAGAGATTGTCCCTTTAAAGGACAACTTGGAGGAAAATGCCGCTGTGTCTAGTGAACCTCCTCCAATCGTTACTAGATGCAATCGTTTCCCGACCGCTGAGGACATTTATTGGCATAATGTCCTAACTGTTGGCAAATATTACAAACCATGGGTACTCGAGCGGCCCGGGAATTAGGTCCCACTTGAGAAACCTCCATGGCCTCATGGGCGTCGGACACCTCAACAGGAGATTCCAGAGGGCTGGCGATGGTAGGAGCCAACCGGAACCTCTGCCTTCACTGGGTCCGCTCTAACCTCCGCTTGTTAAAATGGAGGTCAATGAGGGTAGAGATTGTAATGAGCTCCTCCAGTGTGGCAGGAATCTCCCTGATAGCCAAGGCATCCTTCACATGGTCTGCCAGTCCTTTCCAGAGCACCGGAATAAGGACTTTATACTGCCACTCCTGCTCTGATGCCAGAGTCTGGAATAGGACAGCGAACTGGCTGACCATGGATGAACCCTGTGTAGTTGCCAACAGTTGGAGCATCAAATCGTGGGTGACACGAGGTCCTAAAATTACTTGTTTCAAAGTGTCCAGGAAGCGAGGAGCACGCTGCACCACACGATCATCACGCTCCTACAGCGGCATAGCCCATTCCAACGTCCTGCCCGACTAAAGGGATATGATAAATCCCTCCTTAGCCTGTTCCGTAGGAAAACGTGCAGCCAGAACCTCTAGTTATATGGTGCACTGGCTCACGAATCCTCGACATAGCTTACTGTCACCAGCAAACTTGTCTGGTAGCGGGAGTTGGGATAAAGTCGGAGCATGGGTGGCAGAGGACAAACTGGCTGCAGCTACACTAGCAGCCTGAACAGCGACAGCTGTTACATCAACAGCTGAGGTTGTGCGCTCAAGAGCGGCCAACCTACCCTCCAGCTGATGGATGTACCGCTGTAGATGCTGATCGTCCACCATTTTCTAGCCAGACCCTGGCGCTAGTATTATGTTAGGACTGGCGGAATGCACTAAGTTAATATGGATGTTATAATTGGTGCATTCGCAGCCCGGGGTCCACCGTGCAGGAGAGAACCTGCTGCTAGAAGATGCCGGCACTATATGGCGGTAAAAGTGAACTCAGTTACTTCACTGAGTCGCACTGAAAAAAACATGTTGTGCCCTGTTAGCATCACAGAGGAACACAGCTAACTGCTGAGCTGATGGCAGTCAGTGGTCACGCACACAGAGAAGCATACATACAAACTCCTCACCGGAGGTGCCGGTATTCTAGTGGCTTATTTCAGCCGGGACCCTTAATACATACATACAAACTCCTCATCGGAGGTGCCGGTATTCTAGGGGCTTATTTCAGCCAAACCCTATCTACATACAGACGCGACCACAAATAGCAAGCTCATAACATGAAGTGATACTAGCGCATGGGCGTACGGCCATGCAAACCTTTTATAGCTGCAGCAGCTTCAGGACCTTCCTAGAGGACCAATGGAAGCTGCTACAATAGAAGAGCAACTTCAGGACCTTCCTAGAGGACCAATGGGAGCTGCAGCAGTAAAAAGGAAAAAGCAGGGCTTAGCCCCAGAGACGTCTGCTCACTGCTGACCAGTACTGGCTACAATGACTGAGCCTGGGAAAGCAGCAGAAACGATCCGCGCTGTATCAGGCTGAGCCAGGCACTGGGACAGATGTCTCCGCTGAGCAGGCTCCACTGCGGCTGGAGAAGAATGGGAGACCGCAGAAGAGATGGCTCGAGATTCCCCCTGTGCAGAGGCGGTAACTCGACCCCTAACACATATTTCTTTTATTTTCCAACCAATATCATTAAAAGGATAGAAAAAAAGTATGAAAATAATATAAAAATTAAGCCCCACATATGATTAAAAAGAAGTTGCAAAAATTATTTTAATAGCCCAGTGAGATACATTTAACATTTGACTTGCGCAAACCGGATGCTGGTCTTAGCTCCACCCACCATTCCATGATCGTGGGGCGTCAATGGGTTGGCATGATAACCCGAGGTCTGCAGGAGACCCCTGTGGTTTTCATTGCCGAGCTGCTATGAGCGCAGAGAGCTCATAGGAGATGAGCATTTTTCTTACACATAGCAGCTCTATAGAGACTATTGAAGCAAATAAAAAGTACAAAAGTTTTACTTTTTTATAAATATAAAAGTTCAAATCACCCCCTTTTGCCCCATTCAACGTAAAACAATAACAAAAAATAAAAAGTACACATATTTGGTACCGTCGCGTTCAGTAACGTTTAATCTATCAAAATATAAAAAGAATTAATCCAATCAGTAAACGGTGTAATGAGAAAAAAGATCAAAACACCAGAATTACGGGGTTTTTTTGGTCAGTGCAATAAAATGCAATAATAGGCGTTTAAAGCATTGTATCTATCCCAAAATGGTATCAATAAAGACGTCCACTTGGTGCTCACCCAGATCGCGAAAAATGGACATGCTACGGGTCTTGGAAAATGGCAACTTTTTTTTTACCTTGACAAAATTTAGATTTTTTTTCTTCACCACTTAAATAAAAAAAAAAAACCTAGACATTTTTGGTGTCATAATGACCTGGAGAATCATAATGGCAGGTCAGTATTAGCATTTAGTGAACATGGTAAAAAAAAAAAAAAATGAAAAAATTATTGTGGAATTGCACTTTTTTCAATTTCACCACAGTTAGGACTTTTTTTACCATTTTCCGGTACACAATACGGTAAAACCAAATAGTGTCGTTCAAAACTAAAACTCGTCCCGCAACAGACAATTGCTCACATGGTCATATAGACTGAAAAAGTTAAAAGTTATGGCTCTGTGAAGAAGGGGAGCAAAAAATGAAACGCAAAAACTGAAATATCCTTGGTCTTTAAGGTGTTAAAGAATAATTATTTGTTTAGCATTTCATTGTTATAACTCTACTTTTATGAAGGCAATCCAAGCATGAAGATAGTAAAATAGGAGAGATGGTCTAATTAGTTATACTCCACTGGGATGTTCACTAAATCCCTTTTATTGACATGTTTACGTGTTTCAGAGTCGGAATGACCCCATCGTCAGAATGATGATGGGAACTGGTATTCCCAGACTGGTAAGGAGCCATTGATATTGCGATCACTCCAGAAAAGATGCAACTATTGCAAAGCAAAATTATACTCAACTTTACACATAATCCGTCGATGCACATGTCCTCTGTAAAACATTTGAAAGGTCACGGGAGTTTATAGCTGATGTACCCCAGTCACCTCACTTACGGCACCCACTTTCTCATGCAGCAAGCTGTGGTGTAAGTGAGGTGACTGGGGTTCGTCAGCTATGAACTCTGATGACCTTTCTCACAGTACGGCTACACAATGCAGGAGCGTAATCACGGTCCTGTCTCAGTGTGAGTCATCTGGCATGGATAGCGGTCGCTAATGTGACCGCTGTCAAAATCATTTGGATCGTTGTGGGACATGGCCCATTAATAAATTATCATCGCACAGGTGAAGAGTATGGAATTTTATTTTTTTTTTTTGTCTTTTACAGGGGACATGGGCTTCAGTGGATTATCCTCTCGTCGGACAGGTGAGGAATAGAGTGTTTTATTATTTCTAGTTTTTATCTATGTGATATGTGTATTCATGAATTAGGGGTAAAGGTGAGTATAACTTTGCTTTTTTATTTTTTTTTCCATTAAAGGTGTCAGTGTCTGTTTTAATTAAAGGACTTTATTTTGGCTGGGTTTTCTTTTTTTTTTTACAACATATGACTATAGGGTGTCTTATAGACACCTCTCCTCTATTATGCCCTGGGCTTGATGTAAAACAGCTGACATCAACCCCAAATCTATTACCCCACTTGCTACCGCACCAGGGCAAGTGGAAAGAGCCGTGGAAAGTGCCAGAATTGGCGCATCTAATACATGGCCCCTTCTCAATGGCCCCTTGCCAGTCTGAGAATATCAGTTGTCAGTTTTGCCTGCGCTAGTTATCTCTGGCTGCTATCAGGAAGAGCAGGTATAGGATGATGAGAATAATACTCTCATCAGGCGACACTTGTGTCCAACGTTAACCTTTTTACCGCCGGTCACAGCTGCTGGCCCACACATTTTCATCTGTATGTCTGCATGGGAAATGCAGCTCTCTGACCAGCGGTAATTATCTTACCGCTGATTAGAGCCGCCGAGGTTTCTTGTACTGTCACACAGATGACAGCATGGGAAGCAGCCGATGTTCGGGGTGCCAAACCCAAACAATAACACAGACTTCCTGGAGAAATCCGTGTTCGGGGTCTGTGCATGGACAATAGATGTTCGGTATGGACCTCGAACTTTACTGTTCCTGTTCACCCATCACTATACTTGGATTTTCAACTACGGACCACACGAGTTCCAGGAGAGGGGGTATTAATGGCAACCTCTACACTGATTCAGAAATCATTAAAAAGGTTAGAGTTCTGAACACAACATCAAACTGTGAGAACAGTTCTGAGGTGGGCAAAAGGGAATTACTAATTTCACCCAAACACACTGCAGTTTTGCATAATGATTTTTTTAAATAGATCAACAACTGATATCTATGAAGACAATGTTATTTTAGATGCAGTTAATTACATGATATTATATTGAACTCATGTCCAATTAATCTTACCACAAATGTGTCCTGGTATTTATAAGGGAATCATTAGTAAAACTCTCCCTCTGTGTTTAATTAAGTCTTGACTCTGAGCACAGAGTTGTCTTAGTTCTTTACAATACTGTATGGCCATTTTATTAGAAACAAGAACCATGTAGAAGTGTGCTGGACCCAATTTGGGCTTCTGAACAAAAGTAATTCATCACGGAATAGATTCTACTAGGTGCTATAATCATTGTACAGAAATATTGGCTCGTGCGGACAAAATAGCTTCTTGCAATTGCCACAAATTGGATGGAGGCACTGACATGGTCTGATCAGAGATGCCCAATAGAATTAAGATCTAAGGACTGACAGTGAGTTTTCGTTGATTCCTTGACCTACACAACTATTCCCCATGACATTACTCCACCTCCTCCAGCCTGATCTGTTCACTCCTGACTGGTAGGGTTCATTGATTCATGATGCTTGCACAAAATTCTGACCCCTCCGTCATCACGGTGCAACAGTAATCTAGACTCATCTGACAAGGCAATGTATTTCCACTGCTCAATAATCCGATGATGGCGCTCCTTTGCACATGTTTCCTATAGACTGTAATGACACTGGAACTGGTAGTCTGCTTTTGTGCTATTGTAGACCATGTGGTGCTTTCTGACAGATGGAGCACCAGCGTTCTATTAAGCTGCAATTTGCTTAAATATGCATTGCCTGTTTGTCAGTCCACAGGACAATTTTCCTTGATCACATCACATTATTCTTGGTTATTATTTTTGTGTGTATAGTTCCATCATACAGCGTTTTATACAAAGTTTGAGTCAAA
This sequence comes from Ranitomeya imitator, assembly GCF_032444005.1. NCBI lineage: Eukaryota > Metazoa > Chordata > Amphibia > Anura > Dendrobatidae > Ranitomeya > Ranitomeya imitator. The sequence continues at coordinate 73,145,976 of NC_091283.1, read as the reverse complement.
TTTCCTAGTCCCCGCAAATTTTAACAAATTGCAATTCAATTCAAGAGGATTTGCAAAAAAAAAAAAAACGCCACTCGGACCAATGTTATACTATGGGGCAGAGCAGATCTGCGATATTTTTCTCATGCCGATTGAGGAAACGATTGCAACATTCTGCGCGTGCATCCGCTAATCGGATCACGTGCACCCATACAAGTTGATGGGTGTGTGTGAAACATCTGACTGACATCAGATGTCATGCGAGTGCGGTCCGACATTCACAGGGACATCTCCATCTGGTCTTCTGTAGGACATCTAAAGTTGAGGCAATGTAGGAGACATTTGTGCTGATGGACCATTGGCGAAAGTTGAAGCACTCAAAAAATCCAAGGCATATACTTCAAAGTCTCTTTTATACTGACATTGGATTATGCTATATATTATTACACATCTCATGCTCTCCATTTCAAATCAAGTATTCTGTCAATTGTCCTAAAAGTCTAATCTCTTAAACTAAGTTTTTTTTGGAAACGCCAGAGCGTTAAGGAGTATCTGTCACTAGACTTCATAATACTAACTGCAGACATTATTTCATAGATCTCTTTGACCTGATGTCAATGGTATGCTAACTTTGAAAATCAATCGAAAAATGAATTTATAATCTTGATTTTAAGATGAGTCCAGCTGAATAATGAGAAAATCTCTGAGTCCATGTTTATTCAGTCTCTGCCCACCCAGCCTAAATTACAGCTACAGCTTGTACTGAGCAGTGTGAGATCTCAGCACCAGCAGGGCGGAGGAACACTGAGGAGCTGTCAATCAGATCAGGTGGGCAGCTACTGAGTGAAATTATAGAATTATACAACTATTCTAACAGGATATCTAAGTACATATAGCATTCAGACCAGGACTAAGAACTATTTTATAATACATACAGTTTGCATAATAAAATCTGGTGACAAATCAGCTGGAAGGAAAAGATAACTAAAAAAAAAATTCAGCAATACATTGAGTGATTTATATCCATTACATGCAGCAATATGCAGCCTGGGTACAAATGCATGCATCGATCAACATCGCCTCAGCTCATAGTAGAATCGCAGAATCAGCGGCAGTCAACTGTGACATTGATTTTGGTGCTGCTATTAATTCAATTGTATTGTAGGGGGTGGAGGGAGATGAAGACACTGGGGCAGCAGAAGGGTTAGTACGTTTGATGTGTTTATATGTTATGTTTATATAAAAGTGAAGGTTGTGTTTTATCCCTATGGCCGATGTTGTGTGTTCGGTTCTCCTATAGGCTATGCCTGGGACTGTCACAGGGCATGTGGGAGGTCTGTCCACTAGGAGGACCACACTAAGTATAAGGATACAGTTTGCACTACACTAGGGATTAGATAGTTAATATAGTTGGGCTTAGCCCACAGTTCGGGAGGGGTTAGACCAGGTTTTATAGAAAAGGTTTTTCTGGGTTAGGTAGTTAGTCAGAGTCCAGGACTCAGTCAAGTGCAAGCTCAAAGAGAAACTATAAGGAGAGTGGAAGTAAAGCTGGACAAGATTGTGTTAGCAGGTGCCAGAAGAGGCAGAAGTAACACAGCTGAATGAGTGCTGTCAGTCCAGGTTTCCCCACAGCATGAGGACACATTGTAAGTTTCGTCTGGACGCCGGAACAGTCTTGGGCTTGAGATTCAGAAGGGGTATTGAGAGCTATACTCCCGTCCCTCCATGAGGAAGATGTCAACTGGGTCACAGAGAAAGATAAGGATGGTGTTCATCAGGGAAGCAGCTATGCCAGTCGGAGAGTCTCTAGGACCGGCTACGAGAGTTGGGCTAGGTACAAGTCGGACAAAATGGAGATGAAGACTGACAGGCCATGAAGCATTGCTGATATGGGACTATGTCTTATTCTGTATGCTGCAGCCATGTGTACCTGAATTGTAAAGTAAAGCTGAACCTGTTGACCCGGACCCAAGGTCTCTGGCCTTGTCAGAAGCTACAGCCAGACCTAGTCTCATGGATGAGGAGGTAGAAGGTACTCCTGAAGGAACATTGAGTAAAGAACCAACTCCACAGCACCAAACACACTCATTACTGTCTCCTATGCAGCAGAGAGGGTTCAGGGCAACCAGAACTCGGTTCCAGCCCACAGCAAACCATCCCTGTACCCCCCTTCAGTATCATAGATTAAGATTAAGGGAACAGATAGATTGGTATCCCAAATGCTTACACCAGCCCCAGTTTTTTTTTATAAAGCATGGTATATCATTTGCTAGTAGTATCGTATGGCAAAGATAGAGTCCAGGATTAGATTCTCACCTACGACAACATCTGCACAAAGTTATAATATTCCTTTTCTGAATTCTATGATTTCCTTCCACTCTTGGGTTGTAAAGGGTTGTAAAATATCTTACTTCTGTCTGTCAATTGCTGCCTGGCAGTTCTAAAAAAGGGCTACCCCAAACCAGGGATTCAAGCTTCAGGAGGCTAATTTGCATATTCCAGGTGCCTTCTGGGAGAAGCGAAGTCTCCCTAAGCTAGAAGATCGTTGGGTACAGCCGGGACCAGCTGCTTCGAAAGCATCACCAAACCAGGGATTCAAGCTTCAGGAGGCTAATTTGCATATTCCAGGTGCCTTCTGGGAGAAGCGAAGTCTCCCTAAGCTAGAAGATCGTTGGGTACAGCCGGGACCAGCTGCTTCGAAAGCATCACCAAACCAGGGATTCAAGCTTCAGGAGGCTAATTTGCATATTCCAGGTGCCTTCTGGGAGAAGCGAAGTCTCCCTAAGCTAGAAGATCGTTGGGTACAGCCGGGACCAGCTGCTTCGAAAGCATCACCAAACCAGGGATTCAAGCTTCAGGAGGCTAATTTGCATATTCCAGGTGCCTTCTGGGAGAAGCGAAGTCTCCCTAAGCTAGAAGATCGTTGGGTACAGCCGGGACCAGCTGCTTCGAAAGCATCACCAAACCAGGGATTCAAGCTTCAGGAGGCTAATTTGCATATTCCAGGTGCCTTCTGGGAGAAGCGAAGTCTCCCTAAGCTAGAAGATCGTTGGGTACAGCCGGGACCAGCTGCTTCGAAAGCATCACCAAACCAGGGATTCAAGCTTCAGGAGGCTAATTTGCATATTCCAGGTGCCTTCTGGGAGAAGCGAAGTCTCCCTAAGCTAGAAGATCGTTGCCTGTAGAATTTTTGCCTGTAGGACATTATTGCAAGAGAGCTTGGCTGAGTAGATTACACAAGAAGGAAAACACACAGCAAGTCAGCAGGATCTAGGAGCAACATGGCAGATGTGACAACCTACATGGTGAGCTGCAGCATGTGCTACATGTTCACAGATCGACCAGAAGAAGAATCCAATTTCACCTGTCAGAAGTGTAGACTAGTGGCCCTTTTAGAAGAAAAGGTGCGGGGTCTGGAAGAAAGAATAGCAACTTTGAAACTCATCAAAGAGAATGAAGACTTTCTAGACAGAACAGAAGCATCTCTACTGGTCACAGAAGGTGCAAAAAGTGTCAGAGAACCTCCAAAAGCAGATGAGTGGAAGCATGTGACCAAAAGAAGCAAGAAGACCATGGAGAAATCACCAACCACACAACTGAAGAACCGATATCAAATCTTTGTAGAGGATGAAGATGGCACACCCAAGAATGAAGCAATACCAGCAAGCAAAAAAGAAAAGGGCACACAGCAACAAGTGACAGCAAAAAGTACAGCCAAGAAGCAACGAAGAGTGGTGGTGGTGGGAGACTCACTACTGAGAGGCACAGAAGCAGCCATCTGCAGACCGGACATAACTGCAAGAGAAGTATGCTGCCTTCCAGGTGCGATGATCAAGGATGTGACCGATAGGATACCAAAGCTCTTCAGCTCCAAGGACGTCCACCCATTTCTTCTGATACATGTTGGCACCAATGACACGGCAAGGAAGGACCTACCGACAATCTGCAAGGACTTTGAAGAGTTGGGGAAGAAAGTAAAGGAACTGGATGCACAGGTAGTTTTTTCTTCTATCCTTCCAGTAGACGGGCATGGCACCAGGAGATGGAACAGGATCCTTGATGCAAACAACTGGCTAAGACGATGGTGCAGACAACAAGGATTCGGATTCCTGGACCACGGTGTGAATTACTTGTACGATGGACTCCTCGCCAGAGACGGACTACACCTCAACAAACCTGGGAAACACACATTCGCCAGAAGACTCGCTACACTCATCAGGAGGGCGTTAAACTAGAAGAAGAGGGGACGGGAAGAAAAACATTAGACTCGAACAAAGACGACCCAGGAAAACATACTCAGAAGGGAGGTAAGAACATTTCTAAAACAATCCACAGTGAGGAGATTGGAACAAAACAAAATCCTCTGAACTGCATGCTCGCAAACGCCAGAAGCCTGACAAACAAGATGGAAGAACTAGAAGCAGAAATATCTACAGGTAACTTTGACATAGTGGGAATAACCGAGACATGGTTAGATGAAAGCTATGACTGGGCAGTTAACTTACAGGGTTACAGTCTGTTTAGAAAGGATCGTAAAAATCGGAGAGGAGGAGGGGTTTGTCTCTATGTAAAGTCTTGTCTAAAGTCCACTTTAAGGGAGGATATTAGCGAAGGGAATGAGGATGTCGAGTCCATATGGGTTGAAATTCATGGAGGGAAAAATGGTAAGAAAATTCTCATTGGGGTCTGTTACAAACCCCCAAATATAACAGAAAGCATGGAAAGTCTACTTCTAAAGCAGATAGATGAAGCTGCAACCCATAATGAGGTCCTGGTTATGGGGGACTTTAACTACCCGGATATTAACTGGGAAACAGAAACCTGTGAAACCCATAAAGGCAACAGGTTTCTGCTAATAACCAAGAAAAATTATCTTTCACAATTGGTGCAGAATCCAACCAGAGGAGCAGCACTTTTAGACCTAATACTATCTAATAGACCTGACAGAATAACAAATCTGCAGGTGGTTGGGCATTTAGGAAATAGCGACCACAATATTGTGCAGTTTCACCTGTCTTTCACTAGGGGGACTTGTCAGGGAGTCACAAAAACATTGAACTTTAGGAAGGCAAAGTTTGAACAGCTTAGAGATGCCCTTAATCTGGTAGACTGGGACAATATCCTCAGAAATGAGAATACAGATAATAAATGGGAAATGTTTAAGAACATCCTAAATAGGCAGTGTAAGCGGTTTATACCTTGTGGGAATAAAAGGACTAGAAATAGGAAAAACCCAATGTGGCTAAACAAAGAAGTAAGACAGGCAATTAACAGTAAAAAGAAAGCATTTGCACTACTAAAGCAGGATGGCACCATTGAAGCTCTAAAAAACTATAGGGAGAAAAATACTTTATCTAAAAAACTAATTAAAGCTGTCAAAAAGGAAACAGAGAAGCACATTGCTAAGGAGAGTAAAACTAATCCCAAACTGTTCTTCAACTATATCAATAGTAAAAGAATAAAAACTGAAAATGTAGGCCCCTTAAAAAATAGTGAGGAAAGAATGGTTGTAGATGACGAGGAAAAAGCTAACATATTAAACACCTTCTTCTCCACGGTATTCACGGTGGAAAATGAAATGCTAGGTGAAATCCCAAGAAACAATGAAAACCCTATATTAAGGGTCACCAATCTAACCCAAGAAGAGGTGCGAAACCGGCTAAATAAGATTAAAATAGATAAATCTCCGGGTCCGGATGGCATACACCCACGAGTACTAAGAGAACTAAGTAATGTAATAGATAAACCATTATTTCTTATTTTTAGGGACTCTATAGCGACAGGGTCTGTTCCGCAGGACTGGCGCATAGCAAATGTGGTGCCAATATTCAAAAAGGGCTCTAAAAGTGAACCTGGAAATTATAGGCCAGTAAGTCTAACCTCTATTGTTGGTAAAATATTTGAAGGGTTTCTGAGGGATGTTATTCTGGATTATCTCAATGAGAATAACTGTTTAACTCCATATCAGCATGGGTTTATGAGAAATCGCTCCTGTCAAACCAATCTAATCAGTTTTTATGAAGAGGTAAGCTATAGGCTGGACCACGGTGAGTCATTGGACGTGGTATATCTCGATTTTTCCAAAGCGTTTGATACCGTGCCGCACAAGAGGTTGGTACACAAAATGAGAATGCTTGGTCTGGGGGAAAATGTGTGTAAATGGGTTAGTAACTGGCTTAGTGATAGAAAGCAGAGGGTGGTTATAAATGGTATAGTCTCTAACTGGGTCGCTGTGACCAGTGGGGTACCGCAGGGGTCAGTATTGGGACCTGTTCTCTTCAACATATTCATTAATGATCTGGTAGAAGGTTTACACAGTAAAATATCGATATTTGCAGATGATACAAAACTATGTAAAGCAGTTAATACAAGAGAAGATAGTATTCTGCTACAGATGGATCTGGATAAGTTGGAAACTTGGGCTGAAAGGTGGCAGATGAGGTTTAACAATGATAAATGTAAGGTTATACACATGGGAAGAGGGAATCAATATCACCATTACACACTGAACGGGAAACCACTGGGTAAATCTGACAGGGAGAAGGACTTGGGGATCCTAGTTAATGATAAACTTACCTGGAGCAGCCAGTGCCAGGCAGCAGCTGCCAAGGCAAACAGGATCATGGGGTGCATTAAAAGAGGTCTGGATACACATGATGAGAGCATTATACTGCCTCTGTACAAATCCCTAGTTAGACCGCACATGGAGTACTGTGTCCAGTTTTGGGCACCGGTGCTCAGGAAGGATATAATGGAACTAGAGAGAGTACAAAGGAGGGCAACAAAATTAATAAAGGGGATGGGAGAACTACAATACCCAGATAGATTAGCGAAATTAGGATTATTTAGTCTAGAAAAAAGACGACTGAGGGGCGATCTAATAACCATGTATAAGTATATAAGGGGACAATACAAATATCTCGCTGAGGATCTGTTTATACCAAGGAAGGTGACGGGCACAAGGGGGCATTCTTTGCGTCTGGAGGAGAGAAGGTTTTTCCACCAACATAGAAGAGGATTCTTTACTGTTAGGGCAGTGAGAATCTGGAATTGCTTGCCTGAGGAGGTGGTGATGGCGAACTCAGTCGAGGGGTTCAAGAGAGGCCTGGATGTCTTCCTGGAGCAGAACAATATTGTATCATACAATTATTAGGTTCTGTAGAAGGACGTAGATCTGGGTATTTATTATAATGGAATATAGGCTGAACTGGATGGACAAATGTCTTTTTTCGGCCTTACTAACTATGTTACTATGTTACTATGTTACCCCAGACAAGCTCTGCACTGACTTCAACAACTATTAGGTCCCAAGGGAGCCATAGCCTTCACCCTTTATCCCCTGTATAGGAGTGTGGACTTATACAGGGGACCCTAGGGTGGGTTCTCAGAGTACCTGCTGGACAGGGGTGCAGTTGGCAAGAATAGTCTGGTGACTGGGTCAGAACCAGAAAGGCAAACAAGGTAAAAAACATAAAATCAGAAGAAAGGAAAAGTCAGTAAACGGGCCAAGGACCGATCAGGAATAAAATAGGCCGAGCAAGGGCAAAACAAGCAAATAACCAATGTAGTGTTCACTATAACTGGCACAGGAAACTGACTCTTAGGTCACATATACACGTTCAGTATTTCGTCAGTATTTTACATCAGTATTTGCAGCTAAGGGCTCATACTCACCTGCGAGAAACTCAGATGAGTCTCGCACGTCAATACCCAGCACTGCACCTGGCACTCAGATTGGAGCGTGCGGCCGCATAGGAATACATGCAGCCGCACACTCCGCTCCTGAGTGCCGGTAGCTGCGCCGGGTATTGATGTGCGAGACTCATCCGAGTTTCTCGCAACTAAGTATGAGCTCTAAAACCAGGAGTGGAACAATTAGAGGAAAAGTATAATAGAAACATATGCACCACTTCTGTATTTATCACCCACTCTTGGTTATGGCTTACAAATACTGATGCAAGATACTGACCAAATACTGAATGTGCGAACATGGTCTAAGGCTATGTTCCCATGATTATCTTTTGGTGAGTTCTTAATGTTGCAGATTTTTTTGCATCATTTCTGCACCCAGCAAGTAAAATAAGTTACTTGCATTTTTTTTTTTAAATTTGGAGAGTGAAAATCTCTCCAAAAACTCATTGTTGGAACGTAGCCTTAGGCCTCTTTTCCACTTGCGTGATATACGTCCGTGTCTCGCATGTGGAAATGAAGCTCTGGCGCCGGCACTCCAGAGCGGAGCGTGCAGCCGCATAGCAACACATCAAGCCGCACGCTCCGCTCTGGAGTGCCGGCGCCAGAGCTTCATTTCCCCATGCGAGACACAGACGTATATCTCGCAAGTGGAAAAGAGGCCTTAGGAGTTTAAGTAGGGAACAGCCCTGCCCAGCAATACTAATTAGCCAAGATTTAACCCCCAAGCTTCCGGACTGGGCAGAACCACAAGTCCAAGTAGTAAAGCAGGGCTATCGTATAGTCTCCCTGCATCATCTGATGATGAAGCAGAAATAGAGGAGACAGACACTGGTACGTTTATCGCAGGTGCAATATTGAGAAAAAGTAAATAAAAAGTAAAAATAGTATAAATTATTAATAATTATTATTAAATAGCAATAATGAAGAATATATAAGAAAAATCGAGTTCAGGACATTTATCTTGCATGGTGAGCACGGTTGTTAACTGTCCATAAATTTCTTGATAGTTTTTATATGCAAATTGCCTCTTCTTGATAGTTTTTAAAAATAGGAGACTTATTTCCAGTGTCCATAATTTTCATTGAAGCTGAGAAATGTTTTACAGATGATTGTGACAGTAATTATCGTCACTTTACAGGTCATTGTGAATGTGACAAATGTGTCCATAGGAGTATCCCAGACTGTAGACTGATATCACTCATAGTTATAACCTTTGTGATTTTTTTTTATGGTTTTCCACTTTCATTTTCTTAAAAAATAAGCAGCTGTCCATGATATTCTGATAAGTTGTCCAGGAAACAGAAATAATCAGGTTGGCAACCCTGGTGACGACTTCTGTCTTACGTGATGTTGCAGACTATGCTCATTAATACTAACATGCCTGACATTAAGGAGCTCTCATTCTTGTCTCTGTCTCAATGGCGGTAACCTTGCTCGTTCTAAGTTCTAATGCTGCTGCAGTAATTAAGGATTTTATGATATACTAGATGGTGACCTGATTCTAACGCATCGGGTATTCTAGAATATGCATGTCCACGTAGTATATTGCCCAGCCACGTAGTATATTGCCGAGTCACGTAGTATATTGCCCAGTCACGTAGTATATTGCCCAGTCACGTAGTATATTGCCCAGCCACGTAGTATATTGCCCAGCCACGTAGTATATTGCCCAGTCACGTAGTATATTGCCCAGCCACGTAGTATATTGCCCAGTCACGTAGTATATTGCCCAGCCAAGTAGTATATTGCCCAGTCACGTAGTATATTGCCCAGCCACGTAGTATATTGCCCAGTCACGTAGTATATTGCTCAGCCACGTAGTATATTGCCCAGTCACGTAGTATATTGCCCAGCCACGTAGTATATTGCCCAGTCACGTAGTATATTGCCCAGCTACGTAGTATATTGCCCAGTCACGTAGTATATTGCCCTGTCACGTAGTATATTGCCCAGTCACGTAGTATATTGCCCAGTGACGTAGTATATTGCCCAGTGACGTAGTATATTGCCCAGTGACGTACTATATTGCCCAGCCACGTAGTATATTGCACAGCCACGCAGTATATTGCTCAGCCACGTAGTATATTGCCCAGTCACGTAGTATATTGCCCAGTCACATAGTATATTGCACAGCCACGTAGTATATTGCCCAGCCACGTAGTATATTACCCAGCCACGTAGTATATTGCCCAGTCACGTAGTATATTGCCCAGCTACGTAGTATATTGCCTAGTAACGTAGTATATTGCCCAGCGACGTAGTATATTGCCCAGTCACGTAGTTTATTGCCCAGCCATGTAGTATATTGCCCAGCCATGTAGTATATTGCCCATCACGTAGTATATTGCACAGCCACGTAGTTTATTGCCCAGCCATGTAGTATATTGCCCAGTCACATAGTATATTGCCCAGTCACGTAGTATATTGCCCAGCCACGTAGTATATTGCCCAGCCATGTAGTATATTGTCCAGCCACGTATGTAACAGGTTAAAAAAAGACTTAAAATAAAAAAGAAACATACTCACCTTCCGAGGGCCCCTTGTAGTCCTGGCGCCTGTGTGCAGTGCACGCGGCAGCTTCCAGTCCCAGGGTTGGTATGAGCGCAGGATCTGTGATGACATCGCGGTCACATGACCGTGACATCATGACAGATCCTTCTCGCATAGCATCCTTGGCACCGGAACCTGCCGCTTGCACTACCGAGCACAGGGTGTGACGTCAGAGGGTGAGAATAACGTATTTTTTTATTATTATTAATTGTAACATTAGATATTTTTACTATTGATGCTACATACGCAGCATCAATAGTAAAAAAAAGTTGGTCACACAGGGTTAATAGCTGCGTTAATGGAGTGCTTTACACCGCGGTCCATTAACGCTGGCATTAACCCTGTGTGAGGGCTGACTGGAGGGGAGTATGGAGCGGGCACTGACTGCGGGGAGGAAGGAGCGGCCATTTTGCCAGCGGACTGTGCCCATCGCTGATTGGTCGTGGCAATTGTCGTGGGCGTTTTGCCACAACCAATCAGCGACTTGGATTTCCATGACAGACAGAGGCCTCGACCAAAGAATGTCCGTGACAGACAGATGGAAGGACAGACAGAAAGACGGAAGTGACCCTTAGACAATTATATAGTAGATGTGCACAGCCCCATAGAATAACATGGGGGTGAGTGTGATCCATCAAAACCACAGATAGCACTTATGGTACTAAAACAGTCGTCTGCACGAGCCCTTATGCAAAGTTCTATGTCCAGACGTTTTTGTTCCCACTATTGTCTGGGTTGAATTATTGCCCTCGTGCGTTATTTTACACACTGATACCCTGATTTTCAAAATCAAGACCCTTCACAAGATCATACCTTTAAGGCACATTACCTAAAGGGTTAATATGGAAACCCATTCATATTAGCTGTTCTTCAGGCTTCTTATGGTTAAATACTTATTGGATAGAATTACTATGAAATGATCGCTCTGTTCACCCAGCGCAGCCTGCAAAGAGAAATATCCATATCTCATAGGGTTCAATGGTCATTTAATGAATTGATTATGTTGAAGTCAATATTTTTGTAGAACAGTAAGGAAAAGGAAAAAAATCATAAAAAAAATAAATGGATTGTTTTATTGATATTGTTGTTTTAAACAAGAATGTAAGGTCAGCGAAAGTGCAGCCTCTCAGGAATATGAGAGCAACCATAGATTTTTATTTTTGCCAGATCTGTCAAAATTGAACGCTAAAGAAACCATATTTCAGCAAAGCCCTGAAGGTAAAAATAATAGTTCATCTTAATGAGCAAAAATCAACCAGTGGAAATAGTACAGATGAATGTGACAGATGGGGAAGTCTGTGCGTTAATTTATTTATTCTCACTTGTACAGTTTTATATGATGGATGGATGCGTTGTTTGTAGAATATCACCTTAAAGGGGGTGTTCAGCTTTGAGTAAATAAGTGATTTTTTTCCGTAGTGAAGAAATATAAATTTTCCCATTTACTTCCAAGATCTCTGCTTGCTGTCATTTAATACGATCTTACAGTGATTGCTTTCAGTGGAATGGAATACTAGTCTAGGACTAAAACAATTACTGTGCAAGGATCAGAACTGTGTGTCACATGAATGGGGCAGATTTCTATCCTCTGGAGCCACAAATGAAGGTATCGAAGAGATCTTGAAAACAATGGTGGCTGCTGAGTACTGCTGTTAATCTACCAATCAAATGAAATGTTAGATAAAGTGCAGTACTCGGCAGTGGCCACTAAGCGGTGTAAAGCGCCCGTGTGCTCCACCCCATACATGACTTACGCATGTCCGCTGCCAGGGCAGATTTCAGCTGATCAGCAGTTGTGCTGGGTGTCGCACTCCCATTGTTCACATATTGATGATGATGATGATAACCTACACATGTGGTCAAAATTGTTGTCACCCCTCGTTTAATGACAGGAAAAAACCACAATGGTAACAGAAATACGTTGAATCTGACAAAAGTAATAAAAAATAAAAAAAATCTATGAAAATGAACAAATGAAAGTCAGACATCGCTTTTCAACGATACTTCCACAGAATTAAAAAAATAAATAAATCTCATGACATAGGCCTGGACAGAAATGATGGTACCCTTAACTTAATATTTTATTGCACAACCTTTTGAGGCAATCACTGTAATCAAACAATTCCTGTAACTGTCAATGAGACTTCTGCGCCTCTCGACAGGTATTTTGGCCACTCCTCAAGAGCAAACGGCTCCAGTTGTCTTGTGTTTGGAGGTTGCCTTTTCCAGATGACATGTTTCAGTTCTTTTCAAAGATGCTCAATAGGATTTAGGTCAGGGCTCATAGGCCACTTTAGAATAGTCCAATGTTTTCCTTTTAGCCATTCTTGGGTGTTTTTAGCTGTGTGTTTTGGGTCGTTATCCTGTTGCAAGACCCATGACCTGTGGCTAAGACCAGGCTTTCTGACACTGGGCAGCACATTTCTCTCTAAAATCCCTTGATAGTCTTGAGATTTCATTGCACCCTGCACAGATTCTAGACACCCTGTGCCAGATAATAATAATAATAATAATCTTTATTTTTATATAGCGCTAACATATTCCGCAGCGCTTTACATCACATTATCATCACTGTCCCCGATTGGGCTCACAATCTAGAATTCCTATCAGTATGTCTTTGGAATGTGGGAGGAAACCGGAGTGCCCGGAGGAAACCCACGCAAACACGGAGAGAACATACAAACTCTTTGCAGATGTTGTCCTGGGTGGGATTAGAACCCAGGACCCCAGCGCTGCAAGGCTGCTGTGCTAACCACTGCGCCACCATACAGCAAAGCAGCCCCAGAACATAACAGAGCCTCCTCCATGTTTCACAGTAGGGACAGTGTTCTTTTCTTGATATGCTTCATTTTTCCATCTCTGAACATGGAACTGATGTGCCTTGCCAAATAGTTCCATTTTTGTCTCATCTGTCCATAGGACATTCTCCCACAAGCTTTGTGGCTTGTCAACATGTAGTTTGGCAAATTCCAGTCTGGCTTTTTTATGATTTCTTTTCAACAATGGTGTCCTCCTTGGTCGTCTCCCATGAAGTCCACTTTGGCTCATACAACGACAGATGGTGTGATCTAACACTGATGTTCCTTGAGCTTGAAGTTCACCTTTAATCTGTTTAGAAGTTTTTTTGGCTTTTTTGTTACCATTTGTATTATCCATCTGTTTGATTTGTCATCAATTTTCCTCCTGCGCTCACGTCCAGGGAGGTTGGCTACAGTCCCATGGATCTTAAATTTCTGAATAATATGTGCAACTGTAGTCACAGGAACATCAAGCTGCTTGGAGATGGTCTTATAACTTTTACCTTTAACATGTTTGCCCATAATTTTCTTTCTAATCTCCTGAGACAACTCTTTCCTTCGCTTCCTCTGGTCCATGTTGAGTGTGATACACACCATGTCACCAAACAGCACAGTGAGTATCTGTAGCCCTATATACAGGCCACTCACTGATTCCAGGATTGTAGACACCTGTGATGCTAATTAGTGGACACACCTTGATGTAACATGTTCCTTTTGTCACATTATTTCCAGGGGAACCATCATTTCTGTCCAGGCCTATTTCATGAGTTTTATTTTTTTTTTATTCTGTGGAAGCATGGTTGAAAAACAATGTCTGACTTTCATTTGTCCATTTTCATAGATTTGTTATTTATTATTAATTTTGTCAGATTCAAGTTATTTCTGTGACCATTGTGGGGTTTTTCTGTTATTAAACGAGGGGTATCAACAATTTTGACCACGTGTGTATCTAGTAAATAGGTCAACAATTGTTGAAGGGGTTTTCTCGTGAACAAAAGTTAATTTTATTCACTAGATCTTGGAATAATAATAATTTCCACAATTAAATATGCTAAAAAATGTCCCTGTGCTGATATCTTAAAAATGGTGCATTGAGATGGCTATGTCAACCTTGCCTCAGTCTTTATAGCAAAGCTAAATAGTGATTTGCTGAAATATTAGTCGATTCTACTATTCAGAGTGAAAACTAATATTTTCAGACTATTTCTTGCTCACATTCAAAAATTAAAAATAAATAATGAAATTGAACTGTATACAGAAACTTGACTTGAGTAATGTGTCATTTACCACCTTCCTTCAAATAACAACCCCGTATTGAGAATCAAAAGCTAAACAAAAGCCTAATTTCATAAAAAGGAAGGAAGAATAGATTTCATCCTCTTTGTTGTATCCCTTTTAATTTGCAAAACAAATCCCTATTAAAAAGAGCTTGAAGCCAAGTGTTCAAATTATCAGATTTATTTATTAAAATCAACTGCAAAGTAATTACAATTATACACTTCTAAGTCCCAGCAATTGTAACCACAATATCTAAATAAACTTTAGCCGCAAACCTCTTCATAAGCAAATAGGATTGAATGAGATTGAAGCGGCACTTCACACACAGATCATTCAAAATCACCATGTTTTCCAATCCGTCACACACACAAATTCTAAGCCGATTGTTGTAGTAGCAATTAACAAAGGCTTTGATTCACTTTGTTGTGAAAATGGCTTTATGTGCAATGTTATCAACTCGGTAAATGACTGGTTGCCTGCAGACATCAGCGCTTTCAAACCGCTCTTTACAAAACGTCAGGAGCATGGCTAAATCTTGATGCCTTAATGGGAAATTGACATTGAAAATACAGAAGCAATTGATGCAAACCTCATAGATCAGTGATTTTCAACCTTTTTTGAGCCGCGGCACACTTTTTATACTTAAAAAATCCCGAGGCACACCACCAACCAAAATGGCACAAAATGGTGTGTCCAGGTTTGAGATGAAAGTCTGCAGTCATTCTATGTGACTGCAGGCTTCTGAATTCTCACAGCACAAGCACTGCACACTTTCAGGATTCTCCCTTGCCGGTGGCCAGAGTGGACGGTCATGACAGCACAAGTATGTGATTTGGATACTTCTGGCCACATTCTAACTAGACGTGTCCGGCCTCAGTCAATTCATTTTCATTGAATGAGGCCACACATGTCTAGTCAGCACGTGACCGCATGTATGTAAATCACCAACATCAGAGAATTATGATAGCAGTGTGCACTGTGAGAATTCAGAAGTCTGCAGTCACATAGTATGACTGCAGACTCATCACAACCTTGGACATCCCCTTTAATGTTCCTAACAAATAAAAATGAGAATTAGTATCACAAAAAAAACACATTTACATCCAGGTACCTGATAGATGACGTTGTTTGTGGAGTCGCCTCTTTCTTTTCATCTTCACCTTGTCCAGATGCCATGATGACTCTTCTCATCCACCGGCAGAGCTCGTTTCTGCAGACTTCCATCTTCTCCTGTCTTCTGCAGCACATCCCGACACAACACCCTTAAAGATAGCAGTGTTATTATAATGCTCCGGAATAACAATATCTGCCCTAGGCTGAGCCCCTGAGTAAATAATTGCCCCTCACTTTATTCCCAGCACATAATATGACCCTCACTGTCCCTCTTATGGTACATGCCATCCACACTACCCTCTCTCTCTTTTCCATACTTCACACTGCCTTCTCATACGGTGTCCCTCATAGAGAGCCCAGTCTCTCTACTGTGCCCCTTCATTACACTCCTCCTACTTGGCATACTGTCTCCTCCTGGCTGTTACCCTCACACTACTCAGTATCTATTATGTGTCCACTCACACTTTCATCCCCCCATACTGTCTGCACACATTTCTAATAGCCTCCTCCTGTACATCCCCCCCCCCTGCTAACATACCCCTTTGCTCTCTCCATATTTCCTCCTCACACATTCCCCCGACTCCCCATACTGTCCTCACACATCCCATCACCGTTGCTCCCAGTACTGTCAGCACACATTTTTCCCCTCGCTACTGTGTCCACCCCCATCTCCCCACTCACCCCCACAGAATATATCCACTGCCCTTCCGATAGAATAAATCCATCCCCTTCCACAGAATAAATGCACCCTGCCCCACACATGCTAAATAAATTCCAGCCCCCCCCCACGTACACACTGAATAAATCCCCCCACACACTGAATAAATCCCCCCACACACACTGAATAAATCCCCCCCACACACTGAATAAATCCCCCCCACACACTGAATAAATCCCCCCACACACTGAATAAATCCCCCACACACTGAATAAATCCCCCACCACACTGAATAAATCCCCCCCACACACTGAGTAAATCCCCCCCACACACTGAATAAATCCCCCCACACTTAATAAATCCCCCCACACACTTAATAAATCCCCCCACATACTCCCCATAAACCCACCCCACGCTGAATCTTCAGTGTCTTCAGCTCCACAGCACAGGAGCACTTACCACCAAGTGTCTTCTGTCTCCTGCGCGCCGGATAGTGACGTCAGCAGCGTGATCACATGACTTGATCACGCTGCTGGCGTCGCTCTGACCCAGCGGTCAGAGCCTCAATTGTACTCGCAGCTGGTAGATGTCTGCGAGTACAATTGATCTCCGGGAGCCGGCGCGCTGCAGCTTCTCTGTGCCGGCTGTCAGCTTGACAGTCGGCACAGAGAACAGCTGACTCCCGTTCCCCGCGGCACACCCGACCATGTGTCGCGGCACACTAGTGTGCCGCGGCACACTGGTTGAAAAACACTGTCATAGATGATCTGATTCAGGATGTTTAGAAACATCTGAACAATACATAACGCCAGGACAATTACGAGGGACATGACCACTTATATATTTATTACATATTCTGTAGTGTCCTACAGAAAATGTACTCATACCTATGGCTATTATCTAGGAAAGTCAGCTGTCGAAAAGAGTTTAATGGGGACATAATGTTGTATAGAATGGGCCATCAGGCTATGATCTGTGAAAAACTGGGCCCCAAGGCTAAATGGGGCTCAGTGGCAGTCAGTGTAAATGATCTAATCAGTGGGGGTCCTGGTGTTCGGACTTCTACTGATCACGCATGGCTTATTCTACAGTTAGACTATCACTGTGGAATTCTGGAAGACCAACTTTTTCTGGTAGTCCTCTTTTATCCTTTCAAGTACTACAAAGTTTGAGGCTATGTGCACACTTTATCATGGTGCGTGGAGGTTGCTGTGGGGGAGGCACTCGTCACCAGCACCCCAGGATGTTACATGAAAGTGTGGGTCCTGGCTGAATGTGTGAACTTGTGCTTTGATGGCCTTATGCCCATGCAAGCCGCATGTAGCTGGTGCTGTGTGCTTGCCAGGATCAGATGTTTCACAGTTCAATGAGGGAGACCACCTTTCCAAAATAAACTCTTTACTGAACGGTAACTTGGTAAGGGTTATGTACAAGGGACTGAGGGTACAAAGTCTTATGGACTTTTCCTTTACAGTATGAAGCATACTTCCACACAGCATTCTTCATCTGTAGTATACTCCAGGGCTTTTAAGGCACACTGTTTCTCCCTACTTTACAATAACCCAGCTTTAAAGCTACAGTCTTGAATCACAAGTTTCCTTTATTTGCTCATCAGTTCCATGTCCTATTTCTTCCACTACTATGGTCCTGGATATACCGCTCGAGACCCATCACTAGTCCCTGTGTCTCAATCTTGCTAAGGACTCGTGGCTAGGCATCCTCTCCTAGGACCCGTCTCCAGAAGGCTAATCTGTCTTATTTGTCACTTTTTTCTTTAGGTTTGCACTATCCCTTCTTCCATGGTCTCCTCTCACTCAGGGTCACCCTTTCTGCAACTCTGCTCACTACTTGCTCCAAACACTGTCTTTTCAACTTGCAGGAAAAACACCAAACACTAAAGGCCCCTTCACATTAAGCGACGCTGCAGCGATACCGACAACGATCCGGATCGCTGCAGCGTCGCTGTTTGGTCGCTGGAGAGCTGTCACACAGACCGCTCTCCAGCGACCAACGATGCCGGTAACCAGGGTAAACATCGGGTAACTAAGCGCAGGGCCGCGCTTAGTAACCCGATGTTTACCCTGGTTACCATGCTAAAAGTTAAAAAAAACAAACAGTACATACTTACCTACAGCCGTCTGTCCTCCAGCGCTGCGCTCTGCTTCTCTGCACTCCTCCTGTACTGTCTGGGAGCCGGAAAGCAGAGCGGTGACTGCTTTCCGGCTCACAGCCAGTGCAGGAGGAGAGCAGAGCACAGCGCTGGAGGACAGACAGCGGTAGGTAAGTATGTACTGTTTGTTTTTTTTAACTTTTAGCATGGTAACCAGGGTAAACATCGGGTTACTAAGCGCGGCCCTGCGCTTAGTTACCCGATGTTTACCCTGGTTACCAGTGAAGACATCGCTGGATCGGTGTCACACACGCCGATCCAGCGATGTCAGCAGGAGTCCAGCGACGAAATAAAGTTCTGGACTTTATTCAGCGACCAACGATCTCCCAGCAGGGGCCTGATCGTTGGTCGCTGTCACACATAACGATTTCATTAACGATATCGTTGCTACGTCACAAATAGCAACGATATCGTTAACGATATCGTTATGTGTGAAGGTACCTTAACTCATCACACTGGAAAAGCCAAAACATTAACTCAATCTTACTCTATTGTTAACTATCTACATATCTGTAAATTATAGCAATAGTCACAAGACACAGTATTTACACAAGACCCAAGACATTCCTTACATTACAATTCAACACATAAGGCAGTTGGTGTCCCCAGAGGTGGGAAGGAGACAGAGCAGTCCACCACCCTTACAACACGAAGCCTTTTTCAAGTGGATTCTGCCTGAAAAAGAGCCACAGAAAATGAACATATTGCAAAGCAATGTCACAAAGAAACCATGAGGTGATTGAAAAATGACACTCATTGTAGGGCAGCTTCTGTTGGGTATCTGTCCACTCTCTAAACTGCACAGCATAAAGTAAAAAATGCTGAGCCATAAGAACGGCGGTATACTGCTAGCAAAGCTGCCTCAGGAAAATGTCTCTGAGTGTTTTCCTGAAGTGAATTCACATGGAAAAACTTGACAGATGCTGAGTATGGGTAAGTGCACATTGAGTTTTTTAAGGATGTTTTGTAGAAGAAACTTAGCAGAAACTTCCAAAATCCTGCTGAAAAACTCAAAACTACTCAAAAAATTAAAAGTTTCTGTTTCGAATTTATACTCCAAAAATTCAACAAAAAGACTAAGGGCCCAATTCATCATTTGCATTTTTTTAAGTCATTTAATTTTTTGTCTTGTGGTATTAATTGGCCATTTTTGTTTCCAAATTCATCAAAATGGCACATGAATTTGGTGCAAAGTTAAAAATTGGCTTTTATTCTCTCTCAAACGGATTTGGTCTCAAAAGTTGCAACTTAGTGCCAAAACTTGCGATAATTGCTCCAAAATTAAGAAGTACGCAAAAATACAACATATCAAGAGGACTTGAGTGACACTGTCACAAGTTTTGCATCTTTTTTAAAAAGTTGCAATTGATGAGTCAGGCTAAAACATCTGGAATCACTAAGAGGAAAGCAACAACAACAAAAAAGTGATCAATTATAAAATAGACTTTAATAAAAGGTGCAAATATGCCAACAAATTGGATGCAAGCAACAACAAAAAAAGCACAAAACACACAAACTACCCAAAAACAGATGCAAAGGTAATGATGAACCAGAGCCTCAGTTGCATGTAAGGGGGAATTTTGGAACAACTATATCTGCCTCCTTAAATACCTTACAAAGAGATGCCTGGGTGTGTGCATGTACTTGCGATACTGTTACTGACATCTTCAGGCTATGTTCTGGCACTATCGGTGCGGCACTGAACCCCTTTAATTCTGTCATGAAGGAAAGGAGTTTGCAAAAATGAATTCTTCTTTTACTGAGTTTAGTATATACCAGAGGTAGCAGGAACAAAGTTTAACGTTTTCTTCTGCCCTGTATGACAGAGGTTCACTTTTGACGGTTACAGAAGGCGACACATAAGGCTACTTTCACACTGGCCTTTTTTTTAATACGTCGCAATGCGTCGTTTAGGGGAAAAAATGCATCCTGCAAAGTTGTTTGCAGGATGCGTTTTTGCCCCATAGAGTTACATTACCGACGCATTGCGACGTATTGACACACGTCGCAACCGCCGTGTTGTGGCGGACCGCCGGGAGCAAAAAACGTTAAATGTAATGTTTTTTGCAGCCGACGGACCGCTTTTTCCGACCGCGCATGCGCAGCCGGAACTCCGCCCCCACCTCCCTGCACTTCACAATGGGGCAGCGGATGCGCCGGAGAAATGCATCCGCTGCACCCGTTGTGCGGCACAACAAACGCTAGCGTCGGAATCTCGGCCCGACGCAATGCGACGGGCCGAATCTGACGCTAGTGTAAAAGTAGCCTTACTTGTGCATTTCTTGTGAAGAACGTTGCGTATACACTTTGCACTTTGGGCCTCTATTTTCCCGGTACAAGGCCACATGGGTCAATGTGTTACGCTGTGCCCACAGCATCATAACTGCACTCTGTGAAAGGTGTAAGGGATCTCTCACTAGCTATCACCTTAATGATGTGCCCCAGCCTGGATTATTCCATATCCTTTCTCTGCGGACTTCCAGGTCTGACGAACACTGAGACTTGTATAGGTGCTCCAATTTATCTCCTATGAGCAAAAGTGCCACCACTGTAAATTATTTGCCATAAAGTGCTCCCTTGCAGGTCTGTTTCTTCACGCACACCTAATAATTACAAAACTTACTGAAGGTGTCCTTTCTTCTTTCTCTCTCCCTCTCACTCTCTCTAGACCAGTGTTCCCCAACTCCGGTCCTCAAGAGCCACCAACAGGTCATGTTTTCAGGATTTCCTTAGTATTGCACAGGTGATAATTGCATCCCCTGGACAGGCAATAATTCCATCACCTGAGCAATACGAAGGAAATCCTGAAAACATGACCTGTTGGTGGCTCTTGAGGACCGGAGTTGGGGAACACTGCTCTAGACTATAAAACCAGGAACTAAAACACTAATGGCCATTACTCCTCCCCAACTCTGGGCTAGCCCTACAGTTAACCCTCTCATTCCTAACTAACAGGAAACTGCAGCTTACACGAGGGTAAAACACATAATAAAATACAATCCACACACGGTATAACGAAAGCGGTCTTCAGAGAGGGTGTTAGCCATTTTCTCCACGTTTATATGCACATACCCTAAGACACAGCAATGTGGACAATGTCAGTTCTGTGTTAGACATAAAAATGACATCGACACTCAAGTAAATTTTCCTCTTTTTTCGTTGATCAGTTAGGTGTAACAGGAGTCAATGTTATATCTCCGAACTCCCCTTTCAGAATAACTTCTACTATACTGAGTAACTTGTTACTTTTACACAGTAATAACTTGTTTGGTTTCCTACCAATG
Source organism: Ranitomeya imitator (assembly GCF_032444005.1). Classification (NCBI taxonomy): domain Eukaryota; kingdom Metazoa; phylum Chordata; class Amphibia; order Anura; family Dendrobatidae; genus Ranitomeya; species Ranitomeya imitator. The sequence continues at coordinate 73,124,454 of NC_091283.1, read as the reverse complement.
GTGCTGTTGCTGCAATTACAAGACAGAAGTGCCAACACTTGAGCCTCCAATCCAGACTGTACAATGATCTATAGTGAGTATATATTCAAAATTACAGTTCCTCTGTGCTCCTGGAACTCATCCATGCTATTTAAGCAGTTCAAGACCAGGTCACTTACCCTTGATTCTGATCAAGCACATATTTTTTTCTCCTACATGAGGTTTCAAGAGGTGCAAAATATTATCTCTTTGGGATATTCAAGTAATTTTTGCAGTATCGGATATCGGCGTGTTACCATTACGTCCAATCACTGCAGTGCACTCAGCTTTTAAACAATGATGGGCAGGGGCCACTGGAGCATCCGAGCTGGATCACTGGGGATTAGAGGCGGCCAACGGGACTCATTTTATTGTCAGCTTTTCGAAACATCTATTATAAAGTCACTTTCTGTGCATCATCATCGTATGGCACAACTGATGCAAATCTGTAGTTATTATTCATTGTTTTCTAAGTTGTCCTCTTATATGCTACAGACGTAAGTGCTGGTTTTAGCTTTACACTCTCTAGGATTACCAGTCGCGTGGAACTTATCTTTTTCAGGCTGCAAGAAGCAACTAAGAAAATAAATGGCAATTCTGCATCTCTACGACTCAAGCAGCCAGCAGGGTTCTTGTTTTAATTACCATTATGTAAAAATCTGACTCCTCAGTTTGATAAAGTTGTTCACAAAAGGTTTTTTTTTTCAGTTTGCTGAACGTTAATGATAATTTTTGTTTTCCAAATTACAAACCCGGAAGGAGAAATTCTCCCCCCTGGGGTAAATATTATCCTCATTTGTCCCTTATGAATGCAGAATGCTAGTATTCAAATAAACTTGTCACAAAGGCACATCTGTTATCAGCCCTCATCTCCCGCATCAATCTGAGCAGCAATTCTCACTTCCACAACACACAAGCTGCTTCTCTGCAACAAACTAGGCATATTATAGGGGTTTTCTAACAACTAGAAAATATATAAAATTGCAAACGGATTGTAAAAACAAGCAACTTTGCAATTTACATCTTATGTAAAAATCCTCCCCTTTCTCAAGAATGGAGGAGTTTTTAATTCTATTGTTTACTGTTCATTGCCTAGGATACCGTCTAATTCTGCAGTCTCTCAGTGTTGTCTGGCGCTTGCAAGCTCTTTGCCATAGAGCTTGTAGGCGCTGCTCTGGATCCGATGAGCCCTTATGTTCCTCACACGCTGCCGAGTAAAAGCTGCCTCTGCTTGCAGAAATATTTCCTACAAAAAAAAGATGTATACAGCCAAATGATGTACAGAATCTCAATCTTTAATAGTAATATGTTTACCAAAGGATTAAAACTAGTGATGAGCGAATATACTCGTTACTCGAGATTTCTCGAGCATGCTCGGGGGTCCTCCGAGTATTTTTTAGTGCTCGGAGATTTAGTGTTTTTCTTGCCGCAGCTGAATGATTTACATCTGTTAGCCAGCATAAGTACATGTGGGGGTTGCCTGGTTGCTAGGGAATCCCCACATGTACTTATGCTGGCTAACAGATGTAAATCATTCAGCTGCGGCAAGAAAAACTAAATCTCTGAGCACTAAAAAATACTCGGAGGACCCCCGAGCATGCTCGAGAAATCTAGAGTAACAAGTATATTCGCTCATCACTAATTAAAACTAGAAGAAACACCTGAAAATGGGAACATACTCAGCGAGAGGAGACAACAAAGTCACAATTTGTAAAGATGATATGCAGAAATGATGCATAATCGTGAAGTTTGCACACATACACAGTATAGTGCAGTCCCCCCACACACTATAATGCAGCCCCCACACATACACAGTATAATGCAAAACACACACACACACAACACACAATACACACACCTTAACCTCCTCCTCATTTCTCCGCTGCTCTGGCTTCTGTGTAAGGGTGGGCCAGGCGGGTAGTCGTGGCTGAGGACTTCTGCTCTATCAAACCCTGGTCTCCCCTCACATACACTCCACGACTCTCAGTCAGCATACCTGCTGCTCCTTTAGTAAGTGTACCTGTGTCTCCAGGTCCAACTCCTTCAGAGTCTCCTCTCTTCTGCAGGGGACTCTCTTCAGTCGATTTCACATAAACAGAGACACAGTCCATTGCAACTTTCAACTGAACAACTTTACTGACTTCAGGACACAGCACATCCATTACTGTTACAGCATTAATACCATGTTCTAAGCAATACACGTCTTCCTCTTTCCCGCCCTTCCGTCCTGGCTTTTTCCTCAGCCTCTGTTCAAATACTGCTGTATCCTATTGTTGTGGAGGGCCTGGTCCTTGCCTAAATCATTACGTGGTCACTGCTATGGCTGCTGTCACTGCTGCAATCTTCCCCACTGACCCTGGATAGCTGGGCTTGTTCTTAAACGTTACGGGGCCCTTCTTCTCTCTCAGCTGGCCTTCCTGGCCCTGATGCTGCCTGACTGGACCTTGGACTTCTGCAGAGCTGACAGGGCGCTCCCGCCAAACTGATTCAAATTCTCAGCTGCTCTGAACCCTAAGGGTAAGTTCACACAGGACTTTTTTGCTGCGTATTTTTTCTGTGTATTTTTGCTGTGTTTTTTAATGCTAATTTTAGGTGCGTTTTTTGGTGCATTTTTTGGTGCGTATTTGGTGCGGTTTTTTTTTTCTCTTTTTCCAGGCTAATGTCCTTGGATTTTCAGCAGCAAAAACGCAGCAAATAATGATACCTGCGTTTTTGCTGCGTTTTTTTCAACACCCATTCAAGTCAATGGGTGAAAAAACGCGGCAAAAACGCTGAAAGAAGTGACATGCTCTATGTCAAAAAAACGCAGCAAAGCACAAAATACTGATCAAACAAAAAACCAATGTGTGTGCATGAGATTTCTGAAATCTCATAGGCTTTGCTGGTACTGTAAAAAGCAGCTGAAAATTAGCATAAAAAACACAGCAAAAATACGCAGCAAAAAAGTCCTGTGTGAACTTACCCTAACTGTCACTAGCTCCTCCCACATTAACCATCTTTTTGCTGTAACTCTCTAACCCCACCTAGTGGATAAACTAGGGAACTACGCTTTCCCTATCTACATACCAGTACATTTACATGCCAGGGAAATGCACAACATGGACAAGACATTACAAGTAATATTTACGGACAGCTCCTTGTGTCCCTTACATCTGCACAGTGTCTCAACTCCACTGCTGGCACACGCTACTGAGTCAGAGGCAGAGGGGGAGTGATGGCAGAGGGAGTTTCATCTGACTCTTTCTCCTCCATCACTGCTTTCAACTTATCGGCATCTTTGCAGCTAATAAGTTGAATGCGCGATGCAGGGTTGGGGTGTGGGACACCGAGCCCCCTACTCATGGACTCCAAAATGGCAGCGTGGTTTGGGGCCCTTGGAGGAGTGAGGGCCCTAGTCAACTGTCTAGTCTACCTGCCTTGAATACCGGCCCTATCTGTCTCGCAACCTGTTCAGACTATAGACCAAAAGAGGTGCAGGAGGGAACCGCCGAATATGATGGGTAAAAAAGACTATAAATATGATGGGTAAAAAAGACTATATGGATTCCCTGTAACTTTACCTGTATGTCCCTACTTATTTAGGGCAGAGTGCGATACGTGCCGAAACAGGGGCAAATTTAAGTTCATGACCCAGAATTTTTGCACAGTGCTCCAGGTCTCTGGCATGTACCACTTTCATCTTTAAGGGCAGTCCCACACGTCCAGATAATTCCGGTACTGGAAAAATCGGTACCGGAATTATCCGTGTCCGTGTTGCCCGTGCGTTTCTGTGGCACATCAGTGTGGCACACGTGTGGCACACGTGTGCCGACTGTGTGCCCACTGGGTACCACATGCACCGTGCAGGAGACAGCGCTAAAGTTTAGCGCTGTCCCCTGCATCTGGTGCTGAAGCTGCCATTCATATCTTCTTTGCAGCAGCGTTTGCTGTAGAGAAGATATGAATTTTCCTTTTTTTTTTGTTTCTCGTGTTTAAAATAAAGATCCCTGTCCCCACCCCCCTCTCACCCCCTGTGCACCCGCCTGCTGTTCTTAAAATACTCACCCGGCTCCCTCGCTGGCTGGCGCTGCTTCCTGTCCTCGCCGCACCTTCTACTGTATGAGCGGTCACGTGGGGCCGCTCATTTACAGTAATGAATATGCGGCTTCACCCCTATGGGAGGTGGAGCCGCATATTCATGACTGTAATCGGTCAGGACAGGAAGCAGCGCCAGCCAGCGAGGAAGCTGGGTGAGTATTTTAAGAACAGCGGGCGGTCGCACAGGGGGTGGGAGGGGGGGGGACAGGGATCTTTATTTTAAACACGAGAAACAAAAAAAAAAAAGGAATATTCATATCTTCTCTACAGTAAACGCTGCTGCAAAGAAGACATGAATGGCGGCTTTAGCACCAGTGGGGGGGACAGCGCTTACTGTAGCGCTGTCTCCTGCACGGCACACGGACTGCACATGGACAACGTCCGTGTGCGGTACGTGTTTTACACAGACCCATTGACTTTAATGGGTCCGTGTAATCCGTGCGCTCCCACGAACACTGACATGTCTCCGTGTTTGGCACACGGACACACGGTCCGCAAAAAATCAATGACATCTGCACAGATGCATTGATTTGAATGTGTCTACGTGTGTCAGTGGCTCCGGTACGTGAGGAAACTGTCACCTCACGTACCGGAGCCACTGACGTGTGAAACCGGCCTAACTGTGTATACAAAAACTTCACTGGAGCTTGAGAGCCCCAGATTATGTTTCCTTGGGATTTTCGACTTCCGAAAACCACCTATTGGAAACAGCAATCCTAACATTAGCATGCCAGGCTAGGCATGTCACTCTCCACAAAGAGATATGTTACTCCCAATAAAAAAGTTGCAAACTTTCCTGTTAGACCATCAGAATGAGATCACTGATGGATTTTCAGTTAATTTATCCTGCAGCCAGCGAAAGACAGTGTAACATAGACCGTAGCAAGCTAACGGTGCACATTTTTATTGAAACCCGATTGCAAAAATTATTTTTAGCTAAAAGTATATGCATTTAGGTAATACGAAAAATGACTCCAAAAGTGGACAACACCCTCTTTATTCCTGTTCCTTACAACAGTGCAAATAACCACACAGGCAGGCCTGGAGATGTGATAGGGCTCCTGCTTGCTCCATCTTGAGAACCATTTAGGTTACAGGACAAGTAAGCAAAAAAGAAGCTTATAGAAGTGAAAATTATAAGTACGGTAACAATTTTGTATTAAAAACTTATCTACATAAATAATCACCAGATGGGACTTCCAGCCGCTGTCCCCGAATCCCATAAGGCACTGCGGCTGTGTCACTTGCGCAGGCACAATTCGTGACCACAAGGCCACGAACTTCGCCTGCGCAAGTGACATTCATTGCACACAGTTGAAGAATATGCTTAAAGTGAATTGCTTTATTGACGTGATGGGTGAAGCGACAATTTAGAAGACGTTTTGGACGGACAACGGCCTTTATCATATAGTCGCCTTTTGGATAAGGAATCACCGGGTAAGTATTGTCACTGCTATGCAATATTTCATAAAGGCGCAATGTGTCCAGTCTGACAGGTGGTCCAATATGAGATTCAGGTAGCCAGGAGAGCGATGTCCTGACAATTTTGCCTGGGGATCATTGGTGACGCAGTGTCATATGCGAGCACAGCCGTGGTGGAGCAGTGTGTCAACCATTGGTTCCCTTTCGCTAGCACCTTATACCTTTTTCAGTCGAGTGCTAACCATCTGTACAATATACAAGTGACATTCATGTCACCGCTATTCCTGCACATGCGCAGTAACAGCCGCAACTTTGCGCTCTATCCGCACATGCTCGGTAACGACGCGGCTGTTTCTGCGCCTGCTTGGGAATACAGATTTCACCGCACCCCCGATGCGATAGCATCGGGCCTATTTCTAGTATCTATATATCTATATTTCATGCAGACATTTTTGTGATTGCAGCCAGCTCCACCTCTGTCGTGTCACTTACATTGTGGCTCAGCATTTCCAAGACTGTATAAGAAAAATTAGATTTGTATGCACCACTGGGGTAGGAGGTGAGAGGTGGAAATGAGATCAGCGTGTTATATGATTATACACCCTGGAGAACATATACTCGAAAGAGTAAACAAAATATCAATACGGCGGAAACAGTAATCCACTTTGTGAACCTTCATTTATATATTAGGAAACTGCATAAACAATACATCTCTTATTATGAGATCTAATGTGATATTACAGTAGGGCTGCAGTTCAGATGCAAATCCCCTCCACAGAGAACCTGTGTCGGCTGGCACTAAAACTGTGGTCCATGGAAGGGCCGGACTGGCCATCTAACAATTCTGGCAAATCTCAGATGGGCTGGTCCACCAGTGGGCCGCATCAGTCCGCAACAGTATTGTCATCCTCAGGCTACTGATGACAAATACAGTGGAGCAGAGAGCCATAGGCTCCCGGCTTCACCACTTACTCATGCAGGCGGCAAGCTGCTGCTGTCCTGGGCATGAAAGAGGCTGGCGCCATGCAGAACAGGTCAGGTGGCGTATTATAGTGATGTCATCGAGCGACTGACGTCCCCTGTGCCAGTCCAGATATTCCAGATGAGGAGGAGCAGCGCATCACCACTGTATAGGAGCGGGGCGAGGTAAGTATTTTTGCTCTTGACAGCCACAGTGGGGTTATTATTTTTAAGGAGAGGCATATAGTGGGGCTGTTATTAAGAGGAGACCCAACCGGGGGTCATAATAATAATAATAATAATAATAATGCCCCCATGTACCTCCTGATAATAATTTATTATTATTATTATTATCATTATTAATGATAATACAGAAACACAGGGCATTATCACTATTATTAGAAAGAACGGAGGGACATTATTACTATTATTACAAGGAATCACTCGGGCATTATTACTAGTATTGTAATGCAGCAAATGGGGTGTTATTAGTATTATTATTAGAAAGCACAGGGCATTATTACAATGAGGAGGCACAGTGGAAGCATTATTTCTGTGCAGGGGCACTGTTATTGTAGGGGGAACTTAAGGAGGGTACCATTATTGATCAGGGCACAGAGGGGGTACTAGTATTATTGCCCTGGGCGCTGGATAGAGGAGTAGCAGGGGGTTTATCCCAGGGATTTGGGGGCGAAACATGTTTGCGTTCCCTAATTAGAGAGAGTAAAATGGGAAACTCTACAGAAGACAAGGCTGTTACAGAATAAAATTCACTATGCAAAGACGAATCCTGATATCACCGCTATACAGTCACCGTATAGATGTAAATGTTAGATCAGGAGACAACACAAGGGATTGCAGTGCAGATCTATATCGTGTTATATATGGTGACTTATAAGTGGTGTACCTTCTGATAGAACAATAGTAAAGACTCAGTGCTGGACCGGGGGAGGGGGAGTTATGCCACATTGCAAAGGGTATCCAAAACCGGAAAACCACTTCAACTTTATAAAGCAGTAATATTGGTAAAATTGGTCTTGCAGTACATATTGATTTCTTCCAATATCAGGCAGGGTCATATTTGTAATAGAGACCGCCATCTTGGGTAGTGAGTGTTGGCTGTGGGCTACAATGGCCAGTGTACTTTTAAATGCCAGGGCTGAATTTCAGTCTAAGTCCATCCCTGATCCATGAAAAAGTTACATCATGAAGAGGTCATCAAATATGCGAGAAAAGTCAGAGTTCCCCTTTAGTCAGTGAAAAGAGGGAGACACAAAAGCGCAAATAGGGTCTTATCAAACGTTACACAAAGTTGCCCACCTAGAGAACTACTCACCTGGTGAGATTGAAGGAAGGACATATATTAATGGCGGCTGCTGCAGATCCACAGGTCAGTGCAGGACCTGATTGAAGCACACACTTAGATAGGAGAAAAAAGGATCATCCCCGCGCTGCCGCAAGAAGAATTTCAAAAATTGTAGAGGCTTTCAACGTGGTTTATTCTACGCGTTTCAGGGTTCAGATGACCCCTTCATCAGGACTTATATTGTCAATATTTGTGGTAAGTCCTGATGAAGGGGTCATCTGAACCCTGAAACGCGTAGAATAAACCACGTTGAAAGCCTCTACAATTTTTGAAATTCTTCTTGCGGCAGCGCGGGAATGATCCTTTTTTCTCCTAAGTGTGAGAGTTCCCCTTTAAGCAGACCATTTATAGCACTTTTAAAATATCTTGATATATTTTTCCCCCCTTCGCCTGCATTGAGTTTGCTTGCAGCTCGCCTGCCATCCCTGTTCTGCTCAGCTCCTTGCAGGTAATATGAAGACATTCCCTTTGTTAAAAGTTAGTGAATGGTCTCTGTAATGTCATCACAGTGAAGCCGGCCATCAGATCTAATCAGAGTAAAGCGGGAAGTGTACAGGAGCTGACAGCTCCGGGCCTCGGGGAGCCATGCCGCGTTCAGGGTTTAGTTTTACTGGTCAGATGTTTTAGCCGAGTCCATTCACCTGGATTTTCTCTCATTTATTTTCCTGACATTGCCCTGTTGCCTTCTATTACTCAGCAGCAGACCATGCGCAGTCACATTTCTTATAGCCATCTATACCAGTCTCATGTTCTTGTGAAGTTAGAGATCTCATTTAAGTCATTTTTGCACATTAAAGGGTTACTTTTTTTTTAATTATATTATTATAGGGAATTGTGAGGAGGTAAAAAAATCGGCACATCCATCCAGCAATGAATAAAATATTAAAAATTTGGGGGAAAATCGTTAAAAACTTAGATTTTTATATCCTTGGAATCCATGTTTTTAAACATTTTCCCATACATTTTTTATATATTTTCTTCATTGTTGGATGGATGTGCTGATTTTTTTTCCTCCTCACAATTTCATTACTTGGTTGAACGTCACCAGCTGGATTGGCACCCTCCACACAGATTTCATCCTCCTGCATTGGACTGCAAGTAAGGCCAGGATCACACATGCGAGAAACACGGCCGAGTCTGGCATGGTAATACCCGACACTGCACCCGGCATTCAGGAGCGGAGCGTGCGGCCACATAGCAATACATGGAGCTGCACGCTCCACTCCCGAGAGCCGGCGGCAGTACTGGGTATAAACATGCGAGACTCTGCCTTATTTCTTGCATGTGTGATCCTGGCCTAATTGTAAGCTCAATATCCCCCTCTCCTCTCTCATTATTATGCCAGCGTCACACTAGCGAGATTTACGGACGTATGAGCGCAGAAAATACGTCCAGAAAATACGCATTGCACACGGCCCAATGATTCTATATGGGGCAGCTCCTATCTGCCGTATATTACGCATCCGTAATATACGGTATGTTATGGGCGTAGAAAATCGCAGCATGCTGCGTTTGTCAGCGTATTGCGCAAAAAATACTCCAATGAAAGTCTATGGGGGTGAGAAAATTACAGATTACACACAGACCATGCGTGTGACTTGCGAGAAATACGCAGCGGTGTTCTATAGAAAAGCCGGCAATTCAGCGCGGTGTACAGTAAAATCACACTGACAGGTTAGAATAGAATAGCTAAGATAAATGTCTACACATAGTATATGTATATATATATATATATATATATATATATATATATATGTCAGTGAGACACACACATATATATATATATTTATATTTAATTCAGCGCTAGATGGCAGAAAAGCCGGTAATTCAATTGCCGGCTCTTTCTATCTCCTTCACAAACCCGACAGGATATGAGACATGGTTTACATACAGTAAACCATCTCATATCCCTTCTTTTGTTACATATTCCTCTTTAGTAATGTAAGAAGTGTCTTTGTGTAAAATTTGGGGTCTCTAGTTATTAAATTAAAGGGTTAAATCCCAGAAAAAATTGGCGTGGGCTCCAGCGCAATTTTCTCCGCCAGAGTCGTAAAGCCAGTGACTGAGGGCAGATATTAATAGCCTAGAGAGGGACCATGGTTATTGGCCCCCCCCCCGGCTAAAAACATCTGCCCCAGCCACCCCAGAAAAGGCACATCTGTAAGATGTGCCTATTCCGGCACTTAGCCTCTCTCTTCAAACTCCCGAGTAGAGGTGGGATATGGGGTAATGAAGGGTTAATGTCACCTTGCTATTGTAAGGTGACATTAAGCCAGGTTATTAATGGAGAGGCGTCAGTTATGACACCTATCCATTATTAATCCAATAGTACGAAATGGTTAATAAAACACACACACATTATTAAAAAGTATTTTAATGAAATAAAGACACATGGTGTTTTAATATTTTATTATACTCTTAATCCACCTGAAGACCCTTGTCACCTGAAACAAAGTTAAAAACACAAACAACAATATTCCATACCTTCCGTCGTTACAGTCATGTCCCACGCTGGAAATCCATCTGAAGGGGTTAAATAATTTTACACCCAGGAGCCTGCTAATGCAGCTGTGCTCCTGACTGTAAAACTTGGTGAAAGAATGGAATGCAGGGGAATGTACTGTAGTTACCTCGAGTCGCGGTGATGCGCCCTCTGCTGGATGATCTCATATGAACTCGAGCCTCGGAAATTTTCAGAATATTTTCTCACGCTCGAGTTCATATGAGTTAATCCAGCAGAGGGCGCATTACCGCGACTCGAGGCCGAGCCTGAAGCATCGGGAGCAGCGTGGGGCACGAGGAGAGGTGAGGATTGTGTTTTTTTTTTTTTTTTAATCTATCAATGAGTGATAACTGGATTGTGGGGCCATTTTCAGGGGGGCTAAATTATATTCTATGGGGGGTTGTATTATATTCTATGGGGGGCTGTATTACATTCTATGGTAGGCTGTATTACATTACATTCTATGGGGGCTGTATTATATTACATTATATGGGGGAGCTGTATTACATTCTATTGGGTACTGTATTATTTTCTATGGGGGGCTGTATTACATTCTTTGGGGTGCTTTATTATATTCTATGGGGGGCTGTATTACATTCTATGTGGTGCTGCATTATACTCTATGAGAGGGTACCACATATTATATATGCAGGGGCTGCATTATACTATATGAGGGGGCTGCATTATATTCTCTGGGGAGGTTACATTATACTCAGGGGGCTACAATATATTCTGTGGCGTGGCTGCATTATACTCTTTGAGGTGGCAGCATTATGCTATATGTGGGCTGCATTATACTGTGGGGAATATGGGGAATACATTATATTATATAAAGAACTATGAGGTGCATTATATAATGGGAAGTGAATTGTACTACATGAATGACTATGGCGGTGCATTATACTACATGGAGGACTATGAGGAGTGTATTTTAATATATGGAGGACTAAGAGCAGTGTATTATAATATATGGAGGACTATGAGGAGTGTATTATACTATATGGAGGGCTGAGGAGTGTATTATACTATATGGTGGACTGAGGAGTGTATTATACTATGTGGGGGACTGAGGAGTGTATTATACTATATGGAGGACTGTGGTGAACATTATAATATATGGAGGACTATGGGGTGTATTATACTAAACAAACAAAATGCTGCCTATTTTTCAAGTTGTATGCATACAGGTGCAGCTCACAAAATTAGAATATCATCAAAGTTAATTTATTCAGATCCTCAATACAAAAAATGAAACTCCATATTATATAGCCATTATAAACATAGTGATCTATTTCAAGTGTTTATTTCTGTTAATGTAGATGATTATTACTTACAGCCAAATGAAAACCCAAAAGTATTCTATAATGTTGATTTGCCTCTAATATTACAGGTACTAATACCCTGAGACCTGCGGACCTTAGATCACCAGAGTTAGCCATCTGCTAAAGCACAGGGTCTACATGTCACCTACTCCAAGAGTGACACAGTGCAGAAATGCCACTATCAGGACTTATTTTCCAGAGCACACACGTGGACTAGTAAGCGACTGAGTAACTAATCATTACTATATATTAGGTCGGACTCGGAGTTCCACTTGCGAGAGCCTCACGTCACTTCACCCTGCACAGCCCCCCATTCTTTGGACAGGAGTGTGCAGCTGCATAGAAATATGGACGTTTCGGGTGATGCAAGGCAAGGCTCGCGCATCGCTCTCACATAATTGGCATATAAGGGGTTGACTTATATAAAGTCCCTCTGCTGTATGCTATTGTAGAATTTACAATAGCTATCACTCATGTAAGAAGTGAAATCTGGCATTGTACTATACCTATATTTCGCTGCTGTATCTGTGCATCATGAATCGTGGTATGTGTTAAAGGGGGGGCCCACTGAGACTCTTTCACCCAGGGACCTCAAAAACCTGGAGCCGGCCCTGCTTGCGGTCACGTGACTGTTGTTCCTGGAGCTGACAAGGGAGAATTCTCACAATGCGTGCACTGGGAGGATTCACAAGTCTGCAGTCACATAGAGTTTCTGCAGACTTGTCATTTTAGATCAGACAATCCCTTTAAAATGCCATGTGCTCAACTCTGACAGCTAGCGCCGGCTGTAATGTCGAGCTGCCAGCTTAAACTGTGCACTCTGCCATATTGCTTGCAGAGGCAGCTTTACTTATGCAACATAGGAGTGACGCAGGGGCACTGAATCTGACCAGATCCAGTGATAAGGCCGGCTTCAGAGCAGTGCTTGCAAGCTTCATAGCAAACAACTCCTTGCCTAGGACACTGGCTTCTTCTAGGGTAATCTGATTTAATAGATTAAAAACCCTGCATTCATGCTAATGTGGAATATTTTCAGTAAGAAGTAAATTCTAAACTTACTTGTTTTTGCAAGCACTGTCATGACTCTGTTATCGGGTATCCTGGGACCAGGTGCTCCTTCCCTGTCTCTAACACTAGGGGCACCCTAGCTCACTGGGTTACTTCTGAAGGTGAAGATGCTGGGGCCACATACCTTGCCTTAGCTCCTGAATCCGCTCTCAGTCTGTACCTTTCCCCCACCCAAGGGAGAGAGAAGTAGTAGTAGTGCATTGTACTGCACCAAGCAGACTAACAAGGTAATACGAACTGGGGTAATGGAAAATACCAAACATACAAATATACACTCACATATACTGTAACAGAGGTATAAAGGATGGGGTTAAACCAAAGTAGGAGAAGAAAAGGAATTATCACACTCACAAAACCAAGCAACTGGCCCAGGTAAATCCACCAAGCGACGACTCAAATAGCCATCAACACATATCCTCCCAGCCATGCAGCATAAGCTAGCTCTGACATGTGTGTCAGTCAGGATCCAAATTATATAGGAGATGGGAATGGCTAACAGTGCACAGCTGAGAGCCCTAGCTCCAGGAGCTCTCAACAGAGATTAACCCCTGCACTGCCCAAAGAAATTTACACCATTTAATAAGAAGGTGAAGTGCTTCTGCAGCGCCCCAGAGTTCTGGTCGTTGCAGTATGACACTCTGCCACTGAGGGGAGTGATGGTACGTCTGATGGCACTGAAGGAATTCCACCGACCAGGTATCACCAGCACACATTACACTTCACACTCCGGCCACTAGCGGGAGCAAAAGGCTTTATTTATTGGGCCCCTCCTCACACTGGTAAAACTAGGGGTTGGACAGAAAATTAGTCAGAAGCTGACTGGGTTGGATTCAGGCAACATCCCGTGGCAGGGGGTGTTGCAGGGAGAAGACACAGGAGGGTCCCTGTCAGGCGTGGGAACCTGGCAGGCACCCAGCGACCAGAACAGAACGTTATGGAACCGCGCCTGCACACCCCGCGGCGGTATCCTAAGAAAGAGACATGAAGTGAAGGATACTGTGAGGCAGTGAGAAACGAGATCAAGCACAAAGGAGAGCCAGTAGGAGTCGTGCCATGAGACCGAGGTAACATCCTACTGAGGCGCGTAGCCGGTGGCCGGAACACCGAGGGAGTAACTGACTCTACGCCTTACTTCAAACTCCGCAGGACAGTTAATTATAGGTTGGCTGTCTAACCTAAACACCTACGAAGACATAGGGGGCAAGAGTGGGAGAGGGGCGACTCTAGGGTCCCGGAAGACCTCCAGGCCTTCCCGTCATACGGGTGGCGTCCTAGCCATAACATACCTGGGGGACCTTGAACTAGAAACATCTGGAACACATTAGAAAGAACGAACGAACGAGAACAGAAGTGTTGAGTACTATTCCGAATGCTCAGCATGGTAGCACTACAACACACAGGCGCTATTGGTAGGCAACGATTTCCACCTGCAAAGGGAATTCTGGATGTGCCCATCGGACCGGCCGGTCTCAGATAGCCCTGTTAAGCGTGCTCTGGATTGCGGATCCTGAAGTCTTCAGTAAAGAGGTAAAAAGACTGCAACCTTGTGTCCTCGTTATTGACTGCACCTCACACCATCACATCCACCTTACTGGGAAGCCCTGGGGACATACTTCACCTGTGGGAAGGTATACCATCCAGCTGCCATTCCATCACCCCAGCGGACCCCACAGCAGCGTCGGTCGTCCTGACCGAACACCACAGGTGGCGTCACGAAACCTTGACAGACTGTACCACCTTTATTGGACGCCCCTTAGCAGGGTCACGGACTGGGTATAGCCACCGTGACACCTTCAGAACCGAACCAGAGAGGCCCGGTACCGAGAACGCATGGCCCTGTGTCTGGGGGCAATCCACTTCGATTCAGCGCAGGAGTAGCAGCAATCAGACGATGTGGTTTTCTGGCTCCTCTCTGTCACAGTAAACTTGTGACAAGCACTTTGCATTTTCATCGTTAATAAGATAAGACAATTCCTTTAAGTGAAGTATGTTAAGAAAAAAATGCATCTCTTGTTCTAAATTATTCAGAAAGTTAGAAATCACTTTACAGTTCTAGGACCTTTATGAAGGCACGCAGCTTGTGACCTACAGCTTTTATATGATCTGTATCCTCTAAATACTGGGGAATTGTTATTTATGCAATGTCCCATAATATTACGGAAGAACGAAGGATGCACATTAATCAGTGGCATCAGTAACTGGGAAGGATTGAGCAGCAATGTGGAGCCTCCTGGCAGCTGTGAGCATCTGCGCTTTCTCCTCTGTCACATTTGCATGAGTAGGGAGTGTATAACACTGACTCTTATCATTAATATCTTTGCGTGGGTGGAAACTTAGCTGGAGAGATTCTTACAGGAACTTTTTATGTGGGAATGTGAATGATTAGTTTATGCAGGTAATGTGTTAATGTGCTGCTTTACACGAGGTCCTGCCAGTCAGAGTGCTTATTTATCTTTATTACCATGATTATTATAAACTCTACCTTTCCTGTTGAGCAATAATATTTTCATTTATAGATCTGCAGGAAGAACATTATTGCACATCCGAGAAAACAACGATTATCGTGCTGAGGTGCAGTCACCCGATTTCCATGTGTTACTAATACAAAGTCATTGTCAGGTAAGGTTGGAGAACAAGAAATTAAGAACATAAAATCATTATGGGATTTTTTGGTGATTTTAGCACCTCTGAATTTCTGTACAAAGTAGAAAAATGTCTCGCTTTACTTTATCGATTTTGCTTGGTCTTCTGTGTGCACTGACATAAAGTCCAATGTGTTGCAACATGAGGCGACCGCAAACATTGCAGTGGCAACCAAGGGCATACAAAGAAATCATGGGAATTTAAACGAGAAATTGACTTTCAGAGTATCTACCACATTTTTAGTGAGGGAAATATTTAAAGCTTCTGAATTATCTAGGTTTATTTTAAAACTCGACCAGTCACCAAAACGCGTCAACTCAGACATCAAGGAAGGCAGAGACGTAAGATGATTTGTAAGATATACCACTAGATAGTCAGCAAAGGCCGAACATTTATATTCATGGCCTGCGATCTTAACCCTCCTGATGTCTGTATTGGCCTCTAGGAGATGTTCAATAATCAGGATGTACAGCAGGGGAGAAAGAGGACAGCTCTGGCGGGTGCCATTTTTTATGGAGAAGGGGTCCGACAGCATGTTATTGATTTTTAATTTGGCAGAGGGAGACTGGTATAGGGCTAGAATTTTCGCCATAAACACTAGGCCAAACCAACATGTTCCAAGGTTTGAGCCAGGGACGACCAGGAGACTCTGTTAAAAGTCTTTTTGGCATCTAATGACAGAATCATCAAAAGAGTTTTGTGTGTATAAGCATGGTCACAGTGAGTAATCCAATCCCCATTGCAATACCCCCCAGGAGTGAAATGTTGATATGGTGTAGGGCATCAATATGTATCAGAGGTGATGTTAGGGTTGGCGGAACGCACCAAATATATTGTTTATTAAAAGGAATTGGTGCGTTCGCAACCCGGGATCCACCGTGCAGGAAAGCACCTGCTGCTAAATAATGGCGGCTCTATATGGCGGTATATATTAACTCTGTTAGCTTCACAGAGTAACCGCGAGAGGTGAGCTCTGTGCCCTGTTAGACTTTCACAGAGGAACAGGCCAACTACCCAGATGTGAGCAGTGAGTGGTCATGCATGCATACTCAATCTCCTCGCCGGAGGAGCCAGCATTCTAGGGGCTTATTTCAGCCGGGTCCCTGAACACACTTATACACAATCTCCTCGCCGGAGGTGCCAGCATTCTAGGGGCTTATTTCAGCCGGGTCCCTGAACACATACAAACACATGACCACATTGGCGCAAAGCATATAGCAACAGATGATACTAGCGCATGGCCGTGCGGTCATGGCCAGCTTATATAGTTGCAGCACAGGAAGCTGCTACTGAAGTTTTTGCCCTTTCAGGACCTTCCAGAAGGACCAATGGAAAGTGCTGCAGTACCTGAGCGTGTTTTGCCCTTTCAGGACCTTCCAGAAGGACCAATGGAATGTACTGCAGCACCTGAGCATGTGACCGAACATGTGGCCCTCGACCTCCAATGGGAGACCCTGCCCTGGGCATGCTCAGTGTGAGTAAACAAGGACTTAGTCCCAGAGAGGCTCGCTCGCCGCAGATCAGTGCAGGGTACCATAGGAAAGCCAGAAAAGGCAGTAGTGACCCTATGCACCGAATCAGCCTCAGCGAGACGCTGGGAGCGACGTCTCCGCTGAGCAGAGCCCACTGCGGCCGATACCGAATGGGAGACCGCAGCAGACACGGATCGAGATTCCCCCTGTGCAGCAGAGGAAACTCGACTCCTAACATTACCCCCCGTCCTAGGGCCCCCCCCTCCTTGAGCCTCACTACGCTCAAAAGCTGCGATAAGCAGCGGAGCCCGAATCTGCTCCACAGGCTCCCAGGTTCTATCCTCTGGGCCGTGACCCTTCCAGTCCACCAGATAAAATTTCTTGCCACGTACCACCTTGCACCCCACAATAGCATTCACCTCAAACTCATCCGTGGATGAACCCGATGTCCCAGCAGATGACTCGGAAAACCGGGACAAATGAACGGGCTTTAAGAGGGAAACGTGGAAAGTATCGGTGATACCAAGGCGTGGAGGAATAGCCAAACGGTAGACCACAGGGTTGACCTGTTCCAGAACCTTAAACGGGCCAATGTAGCGAGGTGCAAACTTAGTGGACTCAACTCCCAGCCTGATGTTACGGGCGGAGAGCCACACTAAGTCGCCAAGAGCAAAGACCGGAGCGGGGCGCCGGTGTGTATCAGCCGAAACCCTCATTCTCTCCTTGGAGGCCCGGATGGCATCCTGTGTGCGGTCCCAGATGTCACGTGCCTCCACCGCCCAGTCTGCCACCCTAGAATCGGTGGATGACACGGGCATGGGCACAGGGACACGCGGATGCTGGCCGTAATTAAGGAGAAAAGGAGTTTGACCAGTGGAATCGGCTACGGCGTTCTTCAGGGCAAATTCCGCCCAAGGTAGCAAAGATGCCCAGTCATCCTGCCTAGCAGAGACGAAATGTCGCAAATATGTCACCAGAGTCTGGTTGGTTCTCTCCACCAACCCATTCGTCTCGGGATGGTATGCAGAGGAGAGGTTTAACTCTATGCTGAGTAAACGGCAGAGCTCTCTCCAAAACCGAGATGCGAACTGGGGACCCCGATCGCTGACAATCTTATCAGGCATACCATGCAAACGGAAAACGTGTTTAATGAACAACACCGCCAAGGCCCGTGCTGAGGGTAACCGAGGAAGCGGCACCAAATGCACCATCTTGTAGAAATGGTCGGTGACAACCCAAATAATGGAGCAGCCACGCGACTTGGGTAGACCCACCACAAAGTCCATCCCGACCATCTCCCAGGGCCTGTCTGCCACCGGTAGAGGGTAAAGCAACCCAGCAGGCCGTTGCCGAGGAGAACGATTCTGGGCGCAAGAAACGCACGCCTGAATATAGTCCCTGACATCTCGGGCCATATGCGGCCACCAGTATGTTCTCGCCAAAAGCTCAGATGTCCTCTTGGTCCCAAAATGCCCAACCACTCTGGAGGAGTGAGCCCAAGAGAGAACCTCCGGTCGCAAGTTAGCTGGCACGAACGTCTTGCCCGGGGGCACAGACTCTAGCGAAACCGGAGCTACAGTTCTCAGGCTCTCAGAAGGGACAATAAGCCGAGGCTCCTCCTCCTCCTCCTCCGATGACACTACGGAGCGGGAGAGAGCGTCGACACGAACGTTCTTCTCCCCGGAGAGAAAATGGAGAGTAAAATGGAACCGGGAGAAGAACAGGGACCATCTAGCCTGGCGAGAATTCAGCCGCTGGGCCGTCTGTATATACACCAAGTTCTTGTGGTCAGTGAAGACTTGGAAGGGAAAGCGAGCTCCCTCCAAGAGGGTGTCTCCACTCTGAAAAAGCCAACTTCATGGCTAGCAACTCCCTGTCCTCGATGGAATAATTCCTCTCCGCTGGTGTGAAGGTCTTGGAGAAGAAGAAGCAAGGATGCTTCCGACCTTGAGCATCCTTTTGGAAAAGGACTGCTCCAGCACCAACGGATGAGGCATCCACCTCCAAGATAAATGGTTTATCTACATCGGGGCGATGTAGGATGGGAGCGCTAGCGAAGTGTGACTTAATCGAGAGAAAGGCCTTGGAGACCTCCTCTGACCACAACTTGGGATTTGCTCCCTTCTTGGTGAGGGCAACCAAGGGAGCTACCAAAGTTGAGAAGTGTGGAATGAACTGACGATAGTAGTTAATGAACCCCATAAAGCACTGCACCGCTTTAAGAGAATGGGGTTCCTGCCAGTCCATTACAGCCTGTAGCTTAGCAGGATCCATAGCCAAACCCTGGGCAGAGATGATATAACCAAGGAAAGGCAAGGACTCCTGCTCAAACACACACTTCTCCAACTTGGCGTAGAGGGAGTTTGCCCGTAAGAGGTCGAAGACTTTGCGAACATCTCTCCGATGGGAGTCAATATCTGGAGAGTAGATGAGAATATCATCCAGATAGACTACGACCGAGGTGGTGAGCATATCTCGGAAGATGTCGTTCACAAGGTCTTGGAAAACGGCTGGGGCATTACAGAGCCCGAAGGGCATCACCAGATATTCATAGTGCCCATCCCTGGTGTTAAAAGCCGTCTTCCATTCATCCCCCTCACGGATGCGAATCAGGTTGTAAGCACCCCGCAGATCTAACTTTGTAAATACCCTTGCTCCCCGTAGCCTATCAAAAAGCTCAGATATTAGGGATAATGGGTACTTGTTCTTAATGGTGATGGCGTTAAGACCCCTGTAGTCTATGCATGGACGTAAGTCTCCAGTCTTCTTCTGTACGAAGAAGAACCCAGCCCCTGCCGGTGACACTGACTTCCTAATGAATCCTCTTGCCAGATTCTCTTGGATGTACTGGGACATTGCCTCCGTCTCCGGGAGAGATAACGGATAGACTCGACCCCGGGGAGGCTCAGCACCAGGCAAGAGGTCAATAGGACAGTCATAGGGGCGGTGAGGCGGAAGGGTCTCCGCAGCTCTTTTGGAGAACACGTCTGCATAGGGCCAATAGTGCTTGGGGAGAGAGGAAAGATCTGCGGGTACCTGTGTAGTAGCAACCTGAACGCACTCCCTCTGACATCTACCCTCGCAGGATTTACTCCATCCCAAAATTCTCCCAGAGGACCACTCAATATGAGGAGAATGGTAGCGAAGCCATGGTATCCCCAACAGGATCTCATCAATTCCCTCAGGAATGACTAATAGGGAGATTATCTCCTGATGTGATGGAGACACAGATAGCGTGAAAGGAATGGTTTGGTGGGTAATCTGTGAAGGTAGTGTTGACCCGTTTACCACTCGAACGGTTACTGGCTTGGCGAGCATCACCAAGGGTATTGCGTGACGCTGGGCAAAAGCAGAAGACATAAAGTTACCCTCTGCCCCAGAATCCATGCATAGCTCGACCATAAGAGTGGATGGGCCTATGGTAATTGTCCCCTTGAAGGACAACTTTGAGGCAAACGTCGCCGTGTCTAGTGTACCTCCTCCAACTGCCACTAGACGCTGACGTTTCCCCGACCGCTGAGGACCCTTGGAGGCAAGATGTCCTAACTGCTGGCAAACATGATGGACCTTATGTGCACGGGCGGACTGAGACTTGGATCCCGCTCGTGTCACCTCTAAGGCCTCATGTGACTCGGACGCCTGGACTGGAGATTCCAAAGGTTTGGCGAAGGTGGGAGCCAGCCGAAACCTCTGCCTACACTGGGCTCGCTCCAACCTTCGCTCGTGAAAACGAAGGTCTATGCGAGTAGATACGGCTATGAGCTCCTCCAGTGTGGCGGGAATCTCCCTAGTGGCCAAAGCGTCCTTCACATGGTCAGCCAGCCCCCTCCAAAATACGGGAATGAGGGTTTTATCTGGCCATTCCAACTCAGACGCTAATGTCCGGAATTGAACAGCAAAATGGCTGACCATGGTTGAACCCTGAGTCAAAGCCAGCAGTTGGAGCGCTGTATCATGGGTGACTTGAGGTCCTAAAAAGACCTGTTTCAGAGTGTCCAGAAACCTAGGAACACTCCGCACCACATGATCGTTGCGCTCCCACAGCGGCGTAGCCCACTCCAACGCTCTGTCCGACAGTAGAGAGATTATGAATCCCACCTTTGCCCGCTCAGTAGGGAAACGTGCAGCCAGAAGCTCGAGGTGTATACCACATTGGCTCACGAAACCCCTACAGGACTTACTGTCCCCAGAGTATCTCTCAGGCAAAGGAAGGTGAGATAGGGTCGGAACAGAGGTGGCAGTGGGTAAAGCTGCTGCAGCCACGCTAGCAGCCTGAACAGCTATTGCGGTAACATCCACCGCCGAGGTTGCACGCTCAAGGGACGCCAACCGGCCCTCCAGCAGCTGGATGTACCCCTGCAATCGCTGTTCATCCGCCATTACTTAGCCAGATCCTGGCGCTAGTATACTGTTAGGGTTGGCGGAACGCACCAAATATATTGTTTATTAAAAGGAATTGGTGCGTTCGCAACCCGGGATCCACCGTGCAGGAAAGTACCTGCTGCTAAATAATGGCGGCTCTATATGGCGGTATATATTAACTCTGTTAGCTTCACAGAGTAACCGCAAGAGGTGAGCTCTGCGCCCTGTTAGACTTTCACAGAGGAACAGGCCAACTACCCAGATGTGAGCAGTGAGTGGTCATGCATGCATACTCAATCTCCTCGCCGGAGGAGCCAGCATTCTAGGGGCTTATTTCAGCCGGGTCCCTGAACACATACAAACACATGACCACATTGGCGCAAAGCATATAGCAACAGACGATACTAGCGCATGGCCGTGCCGTCATGCGCAGTTTATATAGTTGCAGCACAGGAAGCTGCTACTGAAGTTTTTGCCCTTTCAGGACCTTCCAGAAGGACCAATGGAAAGTGCTGCAGTACCTGAGCGTGTTTTGCCCTTTCAGGACCTTCCAGAAGGACCAATGGAATGTACTGCAGCACCTGAGCATGTGACCGAACATGTGGCCCTCGACCTCCAATGGGAGACCCTGCCCTGGGCATGCTCAGTGTGAGTAAACAAGGACTTAGTCCCAGAGAGGCTCGCTCGCCGCAGATCAGTGCAGGGTACCATAGGAAAGCCAGAAAAGGCAGTAGTGACCCTATGCACCGAATCAGCCTCAGCGAGACGCGGGGAGCGACGTCTCCGCTGAGCAGAGCCCACTGCGGCCGATACCGAATGGGAGACCGCAGCAGACACGGATCGAGATTCCCCCTGTGCAGCAGAGGAAACTCGACTCCTAACAGGTAAAGATTACCAGGCCCTGGTAGAACCTGTGTATTCGGACAGTAGACCTACAATCCTGACAGCCAGAGAGGTGGTTGAAGTCCGCAAGGGGAGTCTACCAATACGTGTTCTCAACTGTGGGGAGAAGGAAGAAGGAAGAAACTATTTACTGTTGATAACAATGTGATGCAGGTGATAGAACCATTGGTCCCGTCCAACCAGGCGGAGATTAATGGCTCTGCAGGTCAAATGGAAGATTGGTGTCAGAAACTACACGTGGGCACTGATTCTACACCTTCACACGAGAAACAAGGGGCTTACCGGATGGTCCAAGAGTATGAACGGGTCTTCAGGAAACACCCACTAGATTTCGGGCAGGTAAAAGGGGTACAGCATCATATCTCCACGGGAAGTTATCCTCCCATTAAGGAGAGGTACTGGTCTGTACCTCCAGCTCATTACCAGTGTGCCAAAAGTATGTTGTGAGAGATGAAGGAGGCTGGCTGTGTTAAAATCTGGTAACTACTTTTCTACCTTGGACCTCACCAGTTGGTACTGGCAGGTTCCCGTAGCAGAGGCAGATAAGGAGAAGATGGCCTTCAAAACGCCGATAGGTCTCGCTGAATTTAATTGCATGCCGTTTGGACTGTGCAACGCCCCAGGGACATTTCAAAGAATGATGCAGTGCTGCCTCAGGCACAAGAACTTCAAAACTGTCTTGTTGTACCTGGACAACGTTATTGTCTTCTCCAAGACGTATGAGGACTACTTGAAGCATCTGGCTGAAGTGTTTGAAGCCCTGTCCAAGTTTGGCTTGAAAGTAAAACCATCTAAATGTCATGTGTTGAAATCTAAAGTACAGATTAGTACTTTAGTAAGTACCATGTGGTGAACTCTGAAGGAGTGGCCCCAGACCCTGACAAGGTCACCGTAATCAAGAACTTGCAAAAACCCAGTAACCTCCAGTTCCTCGGGTTGGTAGGCTATTACAGAAGATTTATTAAAGACTTCACCAAGGTAGCTGCACCACTGCAAGACCTGTTAGTGGGCCAATCTAAGAAAACCAAGGGTAAGAATACCCCGTTTGTCTGGAACAATGAGCTGGAGGGATCCTTCACCCGGTTGAAGTTGGCTCTCACAGGAGATGAGGTACTGGCCTACCCAAAATATGACCGACCATTTGTGCTGTACACGGATGCCAGCAAGGTGGTATTGGGAGCAGTACTGTCCCAGGTACAGAAAGGCAAAGAGAGGGTTATTGCATACACCAGCAGGAAGCTGCGCCCCACAGAATGGAACCCTGAAAATTATAGTTCCTTTAAGCTGGAGCTCCTTGCCATCGTCTGGGCAGTGACAGAAAGGTTCAAGCACTACCTGGCTTCATCAAGATTCACAGTTTACACGGACAACAATCCACTGACACACCGAGAGACAGCCAAACTAGGTGCCTTAGAGCAGCGATGGATAGCCCGAATGTCCAACTATGAATTAACCATCAAATACAGTGCAGGGCACAAGAATGCCAATGCCGATGCGCTGTCCAGGATGCCCAACTTACCAGAGATGGGAGAAGATTCGGAAGAGCTCGAAGAGATAGAGTTACCAGCTTTCCATTGCCCCGGGGTGACTCAGTACTCCTATTATGTGAGGAGCAGGCGTAATGACAAGCAAGAAGCTACGCTGAACCCATTGCCTCACCATTGATGGGCAGAGATACAGGACAGTGACCCCACGGTCCATCTGGTCAAGGAGCTGCTGACGCAAGCCGACTCACACCCTGGTCCAGATGCTCCACAAGAGACCCAACAGCTGTGGAAGGAGAAAGGCAAACTGTTTATGTATGATGGTAAGCTTTGCCGGAGGAATATTGACCCACGCACTCACGAGCTGGTCTGGCAGATAGTGGTCCCAAGACTAGATGAGCCAATGGTTCTGGAAGCATACCACGATGGAGCAGGACACTTTGGATGGAAGAAGTTAGAGATCCTGCTACGTGGAAGGTTCTATTGGATTGGCATGAGATAGGCCATCGAAAAAGTGGTGCCGAGAGTGTGGCCCATGCAACCTGCTCAGAAAGGACGTGACAGCCAGAGGGCTCCCCTACAGCCCATAGTCACCAAACAGCCACTTGAATTGGACGCACTGGATCATGTGAAGTTAATTCTAAATCGGTCAGGCTATGTCTATGCTTTGCCCTTAGTGGATCATTACTCCAGATTCCTGGTAGTCATACATACAAAGGACCAGACAGCGAAGACAGCAGCTAAAGCCTTCCAGCAACACTTTTGCCGACCCCACGGATACCCAGAGAAGGTACTTACCAAACAAGGCCCAGCCTTTGAAGCAGTAGTGTTTCAAGAGTTCTGCAACCTGTATGGATGCAAAAAAATCAGAACAACACCATACCACCCACAAACCAACGGTATGTGTGAGAAGATGAACCAGGTGGTAATCGATCTATTAAATACTTTGCTTTTGCATGAAATAAACTTATGGCCAGAGAAGTTGCCAGACTTGGTAGATTTGTACAATCACATCTCAGTGAATTCCACCAACTGCACTCCAGCATACCTAATGAGAGGAAGATCTAGCAAATTACCAGTTGATCTTGACATGGGAGTTTTAACCCCAGAAACAACCTCACCAGATGCAGATTGGGATACTGAGCGACAACAGAAATGCCGCCATGTACAAGAGTATGTAGAAAGAAGCTTGTTCCAGGCAAGACAAAAACAAGAGAGAGACTACAACCAACATGCCCCTGCAATTTCCTTGTCACCAGGTGAACAATTGCTAAAGCGTAAGAGAAGAATGCACAATCTTGCCGACCAGTGGGAAGCAGAACCAAATACTATCATACCATCAAACTTTGACAATACTAAAGTCTGTGTAATCAGCAAAGATGGAGGAGAAACCTCGACTGCGGTATGCAGAGATCATCTCAAAGTATGGCCTGACAAATTGAGAGACAAAGAAAAAGACTCCAGTTCTTCTCAACCTGTAGAAGAAGAAGAAAAGAAAATCCAAACTGTTCTTGGAGACTTTCCCCAGTCTTGGAATCAAGTACATCAGGCCATAGTGATACCTGCCTTGTCTTTTCCCCAGCTGGAAACACCAGAACAAAATGTGATTCCAGACCATCCTGAACCAGAAGAGACTTTGCACCAGTAGGTTCAAGCAGCAAATGTCACCCCAGCAGTGGAACCAGAGAATCCACCCTCTGCTATCGGTGAATCTGTCAGACCTATGGTGAATCTAAGAAGTCGCAGACAAATGCCCAGTTTACCAGTACAATGCAGGCCTACAAGTAGTGCAGACACCAGTGGGTACACAACAGCAACAGCAGACATATTAGACCAGGAACTGCATAGATCTACCCGTAGTACAAATGGTCAAATCCCAGCCCATTACAGGGAGTAAAAAGGTCAATAATTGCTGTTACTTGTTTGAATTGTTGAATTGTTTGCATATATTTGTTACAGGTTTTAAATGGACAATGGGGTAATGGACAGTGAATTACCCAAAAACTGTATTTGTACATAGTTGGCACCCTCAAGGTGCACCCTGGTTCTACCCACTTTGCCGACGTGGGTAGGGCCTTGTATCTTCAGACCTGAAGCTAAAACCATCTGGTGCGGCCGAACCCTGGGTCTGGATACGCCTTGTAGCCCGCCCAAGAACTACGTTGGGGGTTTATAACGGGTCCCTCGCTTCGGTACTATTATGTATTTATAGACAAGGACACCCTGGTATAAGACCAGATGTACACTTACAAATTTGTTTGCAACGTTTAAGTCAAAAGTGCATCCCATAAGGGATGAATAAGTTTAAATCTGTTTAATTTTGTTCAAAATGTTTTGCATCTTGTCTAACCTGTTGTTCTTGTTTCCTTTTCCCAGTCTGGGAGTACTGGATTTAACGAGGGGGGAATGTGGCCCCCTAGGAGTTTGGGTACCACAGTAGTGCTGCCTTCCTCTCGGGGAGGGTAGTGCTATGCCTGGAAACAAGAGGAATTTCTTTGGCAGGTAAACCACACACACAACACCTTCTGAATTCAGGCCAGGAGGGGGAGCTCTAAACCTGGCTTCAGGGCAGCTTCCCTGAATAAAGATCCTGGTCTGGAGGATGAGCTAGTTAGTCTGGATCAGACAGTCTGGAGAGCAGACAGGAAAGGAGCAGAGGAGAGATTTCAGGGCTCAAGGAGGCTACAAGAAGGCCTCCGAGGAGCCAAAGCGCAGAGACCGGGTACCGGGAGCCCGAGGCTAGAGTGGAACTGTAGGACACCTAACAGACACCTAACAGAACCAGAGGGCACAGAACTACATGTATACTGCCCAAATTAAGCCTGTAGTACAGCAGCACCCTGGAGCCTGGAGTCACCGTGCAGAGACCCCAGAAGGAACAGCTCCAGCTGCCTACGATTCAGGTACCTGTCCCAGGACAGAGGAAAGAACCAGGACCTTGTTAGGACATTACAGATAGCAAGGGACTATAGCGAGCGCGCAATGGAGGGCTCCCAACATGACTTAGCAAAGGGGATTCCACTTGTTTCTGGCCTGCCTGGACTCCTAATGTACATGTTGCCGGTACCCTGGACTGTGGCCTGCCAACTACAATAAACCAGGTACAGACTCCTCAACTTGTGTCCTTTGCTCATTGACCAGCAGACACCATCATCACCATACACTCTGGGACCCCGCTTCACCTGTGGGAAGCATCACCGTCATTGCTGTGACAACATCACTCAGAGGACCCCTTTAAAGCAGCGTCGGTCCCCCTATTGACCGAACACCACAGGTCGCGTCATGACAGACTTATTCACAATTCCCCTTTAAAGACCGTTCCCTTTTACAGTGAGTCCCAGGGCCACAGACTGGGTCACAGCCACTGTGACATCTCCTTTAATAGCCGACCGGACCCAGTACCGAGTACCCTGCCCTAAATATCCTCACCATCCACATAAAATAAAGCTTCAACCACAACTGTTTTTGAGAAGGCGTTGTCTTAGGTTGGCACCTCCATTATAATGTTTGAGATATCATGTATTGAGACAATAAACATTCATAACGTATGATAAAATGATCTGAAAAATGGTCCAACATCCCTTAAACATAGTCTCTATGTAGTCTGGAATCAGCTTATGGTCTGGAAGTTACAGTATACACAGGACTTTTGTTCACTCACTTTGCATTTTGTTAAAACATGAATGAACTATTGCAAATAGATATAACAATATGAATAAACTATTAACTAGAAATGAACTGATTTGGAAAAAAAATAATTTGCCAATTTGCGTGGAATTTCCAGGGAAATTCAATTCACAGAGAAATGACTTTTCACAGGTTTATATCCCTTACTGTGCCCTGGGGTATCTGTAGATCTATAGATCTATAATACTGTATATGTAATATGTAAAAAATAAAGAAAAATCCTAATGCTCACCTCATCCTTCACCTCTCCGGCCCAATGTTGCTGAATCTGTGCGCAATTGAGTTGCCAAAAAAAATCCACATCTTTTTGTAAAATGAGAGTAGAATTCAATATTATTCAAATATATTGGCTCATTAACACTTATATTTTTAAAGAATTCTTACTTTGCAGCATTTTTCCACAACGGCCTAAATAATTTGCACAGTAATAGTGCATGTGTATACTATATATATATATATATATATATATATATATATATATATATATACACACAGTATATATATGCATGTGTCTGTGTGTAGTTTGTGCACAGATCCTGGCCCCCTCTTGTACTTTTTCTGCTGCAGGCTATTAATGGATGGAAATTGCTTTTCCTACCTAATGTGTCTCCACGTCGTTCCATGCGGCTGATCACAGACTTTGCAGTCATCATTACAACAACTCAGGTAGTTACATTAAAGTTCACACCACACGTGGATGCAAATGTCTGCAGATTATCTGAGCACCAGAGACGATTTGTCACCATTGTATTTTTTTAATATATTCATATTTTATGCTAATTTTGTATATTTATCATTTTCAGGCCAATTAGTTTTGGAGCGTGTTTGTCTTGCCAAATCTCCCGACTGATGGGGGAAAACATAATTGTCTTGAAACATTTTTACAAGGATTCTTATTTGTTTCCTGGAGAGTATATATGTATCACTAAATACAAAATATTACGATGAATCTTCCAAGTCACTTTTCCCTGTCCAGCACCTTGGACAGCAACCATTTTTGCGGAAACTAATCTGATCAAAGACATCTTTTTGTGGGAGAAATCTGAGGCTATGTGCACACGTTGCGGATTTGCTGCAGATTCGCAGCAGTTTTCCATGAGTTTACAGTACCATGTAAACCTATGGAAAACAAAATCTGCAGTGCACATGCTGCGGAATAAAACGCGTGGAAACGTAGCATTGTTTATTCCGCAGAATGTCAATTCTTTTTGCGGATTCCGCAACTGTTTACACCAGCTCCATAATAGGAATCCGCAGGTGGAATCTGCACAAAATGCGGATTTACCAGAATCAGTCCGGAAAAATCTGCAGAGTAATCCGCAGCGTGTGCACATACCCTAACAGTGACCATTTTAGTCACCAGGATTTTAGGCCTTGGTTCACAGTAAAAAGATTTATTTACTGAAACAGGAGAGCTGAGTTTTTCATTTGGCACAATGTAGGATGTAGTAAGAGAAGCATAGAGTCTAGATCACATGAAGTAATTATACCCCTCCTACTCCTCCTTGGTCTGGATTCATCTGGAACACTGTGTCCAGTTCTGGGCACCACATTTTAAAAAAGATATTGAAAAACTGGAGCAAGTTCAGAGAAGAGCTACCAGGATGGTTCCTATGAGGAACAGTTTAAGGACCTGGAGATGTTTAGCTTGCCAAAAAGAAGGCTAAGAGGAGACTTAACTGTCTACAAATATCTGAAGGGATCTCATAGAGGGATCATCCTTATTCTCATTTGCAAATGGAAAGACTAGAATTAATGGAATAATACTGAAAGGGAGAAGATACAGATTAGACATTAGAAAAACTTTTTGACAGTGAGGGTGATCAATGAGGGGAACAGGCTGCCATGAGAGGTGGTGAGTTCTCCTTCAATGGAAGTCTTCAAGCCCAGACTGGACAGACATCTGTCTGAAATGGTTTAGTGAATCCTGCATTGAGCAGCAGGATGGTCTTGATGACCCTGGGAGGTCCCTTCCAACTCTATCATTAAATGATTCTAATGGGATGTTGCCATGTAATTTTAAACAGAATTGCATAAAAACGTCAAAGCTTAACTCATTAGCAAAAGAAAGAGATAAATTATTCATGTCTACCACATCTGCATGCATCAATGGAAGTGATGTATCAAAGGTGATGATATAATATATCTGTTTCCAGAAGCAGCACCTCTCATGGCTGTGTCCGGTGTCTGATATTGAACCTCATTTCTCTTCAGACAACTCTCCCAACATATACATACACAATACGGCAGCATACTGCAATTAATGATATCATTAAGACTCAAACTCCACTATTGCTATAAATATTAAAAATGTAACGTACTTAGCGTCTTTTGATCAAAGAGCGCAAAAGGAAACCAACACTACTGTCCTACCTCTCCATGTGCCAAATCAGGTCTCATGTGAATAAAGTGCTATTAAAACCTTGTCTGAGAAGTATGTGAAGATAAGGTTGCTGTGCCCCGTGCCACTCCCCCCAATGTAAATGTGACTTTCCTCATGGTGAGAGTGATGTCATGCTTGGAAGCAATGGAGGATTCCTTTTAACAGGTAATTAGCACATACAGCACTGTTCTGACTCCATGCCAGAAGGTGAACTCTACACCTGACTTCTGAGGCGCTGCTCTCTCTAGTTGGGAGGAGAAGTTAGTTGCTAGGCAGTTGCTAGGCAGTTGGGAATAATTGGTCAGTTGCTGCCAGACAGCAGACTGGAGCAGTCTGAGGCTGAGGGATGGGTGAGTGGCCGTACAGCCTGAGGTGCTGTAGCTCCTAGATAGCGAGATACAGAAGAAAGAACAGCTTGTAGCGAACGTGCTGTAGAGCGAAGCACAGGAGAGTGACAATAAGGGAGAATAGCGGTGACTGGGCTACCTCCCTGACAAAGCGCAGATACCGGTAACCGGAAGACCGAGGTGGTGTCATACTTTAGGAGACACAGCAGAAACCAGTAGGACAGCTAGACTACATGTAACTTGTCCGCACTAACACCCAGGAAGCACAGTGATACATAGATCCCGGGTCGTGATAGAGACCCTGTAAAAAGGCTCTAATCACCTGTCATACGGGTTTAAGTCCTACCTAAAGGGGGACAGAGAGAACTGAGAGGACTTTGCCAGAAGCCTTAGGCAGTAAGGGACTACAATATCACCGTGCTAAAAGGAAGGCTTTTAACTCCAGATCGGAATTCACTTCCAAGCCAGCTGGACCATACCAGCACCTGTGATCCGGTACCCTGGACTGTGGCTGCCTGAACCCTTGAGTAAAGAGGTAAAGAGACTGCAACCCTGTGTCCTCTGTTTCTTACTACACCACCTATCACCATCTTTATCTATTACACCGAAGCCCTGGGGACCCAGCTTCACCTGTGGGAAGCATACCATCCCTGCTGCCATAACATCACCCCAGTGGAATACCACAGGTGGCGTCACAAACTTTTATTATTCAACTAACCCCTTTAAAGACCGTCCCTTTAACATGGGCACTCAGGGCCATGGAGTGGGTCGCCACCACCGCCGTGACACATCCCTTTAAGTACCGGACCCGATACCGAGTACCCCACTGTCCTGACGGTGCGACTCATTTAGTAAAAAAAAAAATAAAAGGGCCCGCACACCTTTAGTTTTAAATTAACGGGCATAAATACACTATGTGGCCAATATACAAACATATACATACACTAACTCTCCTAACATGTCACGCTATCTCTGCTCCTCCAATAATTCTTGTGACAACAGCATAACTCCATCACATTGCACACTCCCTCCATCCTGGGCACATGTTCCTGTTAGCTAACAGCTGAGAAACCAAATATTTTCATTGTCAGCTATGGCGACAGAGCATGATCTGAAGCCCACCAGTAGTTTTGAGCGATACTTTCTGATATCCAGAAGTATCGGTATTGGATTGGATCGGCCGATATTCAAAAATTATCGGATATCGCCGATACCGATACCCGATACCAATGCAAGTCAATGGGACAAAAATATCAGAATTAAAATAAACCCTTTCTTTCCTTGTAGGTTAATTCTACATGAAGGAAAACAACTAAGAATAATGTCGGATGTATTGGGCGAGGTGGAGGAGACATTAAATGCATAGAGGTTTAGCCCAATGAAATAGAATAGCAGGAATTAATTATTTTTTTTTAGACGTTCGAAGTTACAAAGATATTGACCGTGTTATGATTTTTTATATTTAGTCATGCAAATTGCCTCTTCTGAGAAAAAGAGGACTTAAACTCTATAGCGCCACCTGTTGGAAGTAGCGATCCTACAAGTCACAATCAACCCTTTAACGAGTCGTGCAGTATGACTTAGGATAAAAGCCAAATCAGTATCTCAATTCACAGACACGGTGTTTCGGGCTGTTGGCCTTCGTCAGTGCGAAGTATGAGAACTGATTTGGCTAGGTGAGAGGCTCTGGACTGGGGTCTAAGGGGTAACGTTTCTCCTTATGGAGAGTGACATACCAGCTGGCTTGTCAAGGTAAGGAGACTTATTCGCCGTGCAATGCTCCTCTGGGAAATTAAATATGCAAATTGCCTCCTCTGAGAAAAAGAGGACTTAAACTCTATAGCGCCACCTGTTGGAAGTAGCTATCCTACAAGTCACAATTAACATATATATATATATATATATATATATATATATATATATATATATATATATATATATATATATATATATATATATATATATAATTTAGTCAGATATTTATGTTTCACTACTTCCATGCTGTTCACCTTCTTTTTAACTTCTCCCACACTTTCTTCTTCATCATCCTCAGCAGCATCATCTTTTCCATCAACTTCTCCTTCACCTTATTCATCTTCTTCTTCACCTTCTTTGCATTATTTTTTTTTACATTCTTAATATTCTTTTTATTCAACTATTATTCTTCTTCATAATCAACTTCTTCATCTTCTTCATATTCTTCTTCTTCATCATATTCTTATTTGTGACAGCCAGGCCTTCCTGTAGTTGATATCTATAAAAGTTTGAAGGTTACACCTTCTATTCTGCCTGTCACAAAACATTTAGAACAGGATTTGTCTGCGTTCAGTTTGGCCTGCAGCAGCAGATTTTTTCCAGGGGCACCACGAGGAGGAACGGACTCACCCCCATACACTGCTTAGTCTTCTTCTGCTTATAATTTAGATAATATCTTTTGCACTGATTTTTAGTCTTATGCTTATTGTTGTTCTGCTTTTTGTTCTGCAGCTTCTTGTTCTTCTGCTTCTCAGTCTTCAGGGTCGTCATCTTTAGGGTCTTGAACTTGGAAATGTAGCAGAAGGTACAAGAGCAAAAGACACTGCCGAGAACCAGCTGACGGTACTGGAACCCAGATGGTACAAAAGCCAATAGAACTACTGAGGACCAGCTGACGTTACTGGAACCCGGTTACTAAGCAGGAGGTACCCGTGCCAGAAAGCACTACCAAGGACCACCTGACGTTGGTGGAACTCGGACACCCAGAAGGAGGCACCTAAGCCAAAGGCTCTGCCCGGAACCAGCTGACGGTACTGGAACCAGGATGGGGAGCAGAAGGTACAAGAGCAAAAGACACTGCCGAGAACCAGCTGACGGGACTGGAACCTGGATGGCTAGCCGAAGGTACAAGAGCCAATGGAACTACCGAGGACCAGCTGACGTTACTGGAACCCGGTTACTAAACAGGAGGTACCCGTGCCAGAAAGCACTACCAAGGACCACCGTTGGTGGAACTCGGATACCCAGAAGGAGGCACCTAAGCCAAAGGCTCTGCCCAGAACCAGCTGATGGTACTGGAACCAGGGGGACCTATTCAAGATTGTGTTCCTAAGAACCAGCTAATGGTGCTGGTACTCAGATAGGCAGCAGAAGGTCAACATGAAAAAAAATTGCTAGGCCACGAGCCGCCGTAGTTACCGAAAACCCACAGTCCTACAGGGGGAGCTTGCCCTATTGGCACAACGGAACCAGCCTTCATTGCCAGTTCCCGCAGCCCACATAGAATGCACCTAAACTGCAGGCACCATAGAGTCTGCTAACCAGACCGCAACACGACAGGACAACGTATTGGAGGCAAAGTGACCTTGACACTACCCGGAAACAGCTGGCGTGCTGGAACCGGGCTGGGCAGGAGGGAGTACCCGTGCCAAAGACCCTTCTGAGAAGCAACTGGCGGTGTTGGAACCCAGGGAATGCAGGAGAAGCCGAGTTTAGGCTGAGGCCTAATTGGAGCAAGTTGAAAGGGAACCTTTAACCCCCCAGGTGTTTGCAACTAAAAGATCCAACTTGTGCAGCACTAATGCTGCACAAGGAAAGGTGGCTCTTTTAATTATGCTCCTTGCACACGCTGAAGTTAACACTTATAAAATGTGTCGCCTCATACCCTGAAACCGTCCCGGAGGCGGGACTTTCCATCTTAATGAGAGGCAGCACAGTCGTCATTCACATCCACTTGTTGCCGTGCGCCGCCTCCTCAGCATTGTTTGAATCTGTCCCGGAGCCTGCGCTGTTATGTTATCCCTTGGCCATGAGCAGTTAGCGCTGCCCGTCTTCAGACATCATTTGTTGTCAGGCTGGCTGCGCCTGTGCGGCCGCCCTGCCAGAGAACCCGCCCTGCAGTGTCTTCTGATTTATTCACACTGCGGGCCTGGGATTCATGGCCATGCACTGTGCATATCTTTGCCTGTCACTTATCTCCTTCCGCCTTCTTCAGACTCTGCGCCGTCAGCTGATCCCTAGTCACATGCCATGGCCATGATGCCGCACAGTCTGAAGAAGGCAGATGGAGATGAGTGAGAGGCCAAGATATGCACTGTGCATGCCCATGAATCCCAGGCCCGCAGTGTCTTCACATTTATTCACACTGCGGGCCTGGGATTCATGTGCATGCGCAGTGCATATATTCGCCTCTCACTCATCTCCTTCCACCTTCTTGAGACTGTGCGGTGTCAGCTGATCTCAAATCGTATGCCACGGCCGTGACGTGCCCTGGTCTGAAGAAGGTGGAAGGAGATGAGTGAGAGGCCAACATATGCACTGCACATGCCCATGAATCCCAGGCCCATAGTGTTTTCACATTTATTCACACTGCGGGCCTGGGATTCATGGGCATGCGCAGTGCATATCTTCGCCTCTCACTCATCTCCTTCCACCTTCTTGAGACTGTGCCGCGTCAGCTGATCCCAAATCATATGTCACGGCCGTGACGTGGCCTGGTCTGAAGAAGGTGGAAGGAGATGAGTGAGAGGCCAACATAGGCACTGCGCATGCCCATGAATCCCAGGCCCGCAGTGTGAATAAATGTGAAGACACTGAGGGGTGTGATCTTGGGCAGGGCGGCCGCACAGGCGCAGCCAGCCTGACAGCAAATGATGTCAGAAGACGGGCAGCGCTAACTGCGCATGGTCAAGGGATAACATAACAGAGTTGGCTCCGGGACAGATTCAAACAACGCTGAGGAGGTGGCACCCAGTGCCAAGGGGGTATGAATGATGGGTGTGCTGCGTCTCATTAAGAAGGAAGTCCCACCTCCAAGACGGTTTGAAGGTATGAGGGGACACATTTTATAAGTGTTTAGTTCAGCGTGTGCAAGGAGAATAACTAAAAGAGCCACTTTGTCCAAATGCAGCATTAGTGCTGCACAAGGTGGCTCTTAAAGTAACAAACTCCTGGGGGGGACAGGTTCCCTTCAATTTCTGTTTTAGTGTCAGCGTGGAGGTCGCAGGACACATTGCCGGATACACAGCAGGGGAGCAGCTGACGTTACTGAAACCCAATAACACGGCAGCTAGTGTTGACTGTGCAGACAGCACTTCCAGGCAGCAACTGGCGGTGTTGGAGCACAGGGACAGCAGGAGGAACAGAGTGTAGGCCGAAGCATGCACTCGAGGCAATTAAATATCTGTTGTTGTGTCAGCGTGGAGGTCGCAGGACACATTGCTGGATACACAGCTGGGGATCAGCTGACGTTACTGAAACCCAATAACACGGCAGCTAGTGTTGACTGTGCAGACAGCACTTCCAGGCAGCAGCTGGCGTTGTTGGAGCGCAGGGACAGCAGGTGGAGCAAAGTGTAGGCCGAAGCCTGCACTCGAGGCAGTTAAATATCTGTTGTGCCAGCGTGGCGGTCGCAGGACACATTGCCGCACACACAGCAGGGGAGCAGCTGGCGTTACTGAACCCCAATAACAGAGGAGCAACTGTTGACTGTGCAGACAGCACTTCCAGGCAGCAACTGGCGGTGTTGGAGCCCAGGGACAGCAGGAGGAGCAGAGTGTAGGCCGAAGTCTGCACTCGTGGCAGTTTAATATCTGTTGTTGTCTCAGCATGGCGGTCGCAGGACACATTGCCGGATACACAGCTGGGGATCAGCTGATGTTACTGAAACCCAATAACACGGCAGCTAGTGTTGACTGTGCAGACAGCACGTCCAGGCAGCAACTGCAATCGTTGGAGCGCAGGGACAGCAGTAGGAGCAGAGTATAGGCCGAAGCCTGCACTCGAGGCAGTTAAATATCTGTTGGTGTGTCAGCGTTGGGGTCACAGGACACATTGCCGGATACACAGCTGCGGATCAGCTGTCGTTAATGAACCGCAATAACAGAGGAGCTACTGTTGACTGTGCAGACAGCACTTCCAGGCAGCAACTGGTGGTGTTGGAGCTCAAGGACAGCAGGAGGAGCAGAGTGTAGGCCGAAGCCTGCACTTGAGGCAGTTAAATATCTGTTTTTGTGTCAGCATGGCGGTCGCAGAACACATTGCTGGATACACAGCTGGGGATCATCTGACATTACTGAAACCCAATAACACGGCAGCTAGGGTTGACTGTGCAGACAGCACTTCCAGGCAGCAACTGGCGGTGTTGGAGCCCAGGGACAGCAGGTGGAGCAGAGTGTAGGCCGAAGCCTGCACTTGAGGCAGTTT
The DNA here is from genome assembly GCF_032444005.1 of Ranitomeya imitator. Lineage (NCBI taxonomy): Eukaryota > Metazoa > Chordata > Amphibia > Anura > Dendrobatidae > Ranitomeya > Ranitomeya imitator. Next base: position 73,088,257 of record NC_091283.1, on the reverse strand, counting down.
AATATCTGTTGTTGTGTCAGCATGGCGGTCGCACTACACATTGCCACAGACACAGCAGGGGAGCAGCTGGCGTTACTGAACCCCAATAACAGGATCAACTGTTGACTGTGCAGACAGTACTTCCAGGCAGCAACTGGTGGTGTTGGAGCCCAGGGACAGCAGGAGGAACAGAGTGTAGGCCGAAGCCTGCGCTCGAGGCAGTTTAATATCTGTTGTTGTCTCAGCATGGCGGTCGCAGGACACATTGCCGGATACACAGCTCGGGATCAGCTGATGTTACTGAAACCCAATAACATGGCAGCTAGTGTTGACTGTGCAGACAGCACTTCCAGGCAGCAACTGGCGTTGTTGGAGCGCAGGGACAGCAGTAGGAGCAGAGTGTATGCCGAAGCCTGCACTCGAGGCAGTTAAATATCTGTTGTTGTGTCAGGTGGCGGTCGCAGGACACATTGCCGCACACACAGCAGGGGAGCAGCTGGCGTTATTGAACCCCAATAACAGAGGAGCAACTGTTGACTGTGCAGACAGCACTTCCAGGCAGCAACTGGCGGTGTTGGAGCCCAGGGACAGCAGGAGGAGCAGACTTGAGTGATTGCCGCACACACAGTAGGGGAGCAGCTGGCGTTACTGAACCCCAATAACAGAGGAGCAACTGTAGACTGTGCAGACAGCACTTCCAGGCAGCAACTGGCGGTGTTGGAACCCAGGGACAGCAGAAGGAGCAGACTTGAGTGATTTCCGCACACACAGCAGGGGAGCAGCTGGCGTTACTGAACCCCAATAACAGAGAAGCAACTGTTGACTGTGCAGACAGCACTTCCGGGCAACAACTGGCGGTGTTGGAGCCCAGGGACAGCAGGAGGAGCAGAGTGTAGGCTGAGGCCTAATTGGAGCAAATTGAAAGGGAACCTTTAACCCCCCCAGGCATTTGCAACTGAAAGAGCCACCTTGTGCAGCTCTAATGCTGCACAAGGAAAAGTTGGCTCTTTTAATTATGCTCCTTGCAAACGCAGAACTAAACACTTCTAAAATGTGTCCTCGCATACCGTGTAACAGTCCCGAAGGTGGGACTTACCTTTGGAATGAGACGCAGCACAGCCGTCGTTCCTCCCCCTTGGCGCCGTGCACCACCTCCTGAGCGTTGTTTGAATCTGTCCCGTAGCCTGCACTGTTATCTTAAACCTTGGGCATGCGCAGTTAGCGCTGCCCGTCTTCTGACATCATTTGGTGTCAGGCTGACTGCGCCTGTGCGGCCGCGCTGCCAGAGATCCCGCCTCGCAGTGTCTTTCTCTTTAATCACACTGTGGGGCAGGGATTCATGGGCATGCGCAATGCATATGTTGGCCTCTCACTCATCTCCTTCCACCTTCTTCAGACTGTGCGGTGTCACGGACGTGGCATTCGATTAGGGATCAGCTGATGCCACACAGTCTCAAGAAGGCGTAGGGAGATAAGTGAAAGCCTGAGGCAAAGATATGCACATCGCATGCCCATGAATCCCTGCCCCCCGCAGTGTGGATAAATCAGAAGACACTGTGAGGCGGGATTTCTGGCAGTACGGCCGCACAGGCGCAGTCAGCCTGACAACAAATGATGTCAGAAGACGGGCAGCGCTAACTGCGCATGCCCAAGGTTTAACATAACAGTGCAGGCTACGGGACAGATTCAAACAACGCTGAGGAGGTGGCGCACGGCGCCAAGGGGGAGGAATGACGGCTGTGCTGCATCTCATTCTGAAGGAAAGTCCCACCTTCGGGACGGTTACACGGTATGAGGGGACACATTTTATAAGTGTTAAGGTCAGCGGGTGAAAGGAGCATAACTAAAAGAGCCACCTTTTCCTTGTGCAGCATTACTGCTGCTCAAGGTGGCTCTTTCAGATACAAACGCCTGGGGGGAGGGGACAGGTTCCCTTTATTTTGATTGTAGTGTCAGCATGGCAGTCACAGGACACATTGCCGGATACACAGCAGGGGAACAGCTGACGTTACTGAACCCCACTAACACATAAGCGAATGTTTTTCTCTGTGCAGACAGCACTTCCGAGCACCAACTAGCGGTGTTGGAGCCCAGGGTCAATCAGGGTGTAGGCCGAGGCCAAATTGGAGCCAGTTTATTATCTGTTGTAGTGTCAGCGTGGTGGTCGCAGGACACATTGCCGGATACGCAGCAGGGGAACAGCTGACGTTACTGAACCCCACTAACAAATGAGTGAGTGTTTTTCTCTGTGCAGACAGCACTTCCGAGCACCAACTGTCGGTGTTGGAGCCCAGGGTCAATCAGGGTTTAGGCCGAGGCCAAATTGGAGCCAGTTTATTATCTGTTGTAGTGTCAGCGTGGCGGTCGCAGAACACATTGCCAGATACACAGCAGGGGAACAGCTGACTTTACTGAACCCCACTAACACAGGAGCGAGTGTTTTTCTTTGTGCAGACAGCACTTCCGAGCACCGACTAGCGGTGTTGGAGCTCAGGGTCAATCGGGGTGTAGGCCGAGGCCTGAATTGGAGCCTGTTTATTATCTGTTGTAGTGTCAGCGTGGCGGTTGCAGGACACATTGCTGGATACACAGCAGGAGAACAGCTGATGTTACTGAACCCCACTAACACAGGAGCGAGTGTTTTTTTCTCTTCAGACAGCACTTCCGAGCACCAACTGTCGGTGTTGGAGCCCAGGGAATCCAGGAGAAGCAGAGTGTTGGCCGAGGCCTAATTGGAGCAATTTCAAAGGGAACGTTTAACGCCCCTAGGCATTAGTAACTGAAAGAGCCACCTTGTGCACAAGGAATGCTTGTAATGCTGCACAAGGAAAAGGTGGCTCTTTTAGTTCTTCTCCTTGAACTAAACACTTATAAAATGTGTCCCCTCATACCGTGAAACCGTCCCGGAGGTGGGACTTTCCTTTGGAATGAGACGCAGCACAGCCGGCATTGATACCCCCTTGGTGTCGGGCGCCGCCTCCTCAGCGTTGTTTGAATCTGTCCCGGAGCCTGCACTATTATGTTAAACCTTGGGCATGCGCAGTTAGCGCTGCCCATTTTACATAGTAACATAGTAACATAGTAACATAGTTAGTAAGGCCGAAAAAAGACATTTGTCCATCCAGTTCAGCCTATATTCCATCATAATAAATCCCCAGATCTACGTCCTTCTACAGAACCTAATAATTGTATGATACAATATTGTTCTGCTCCAGGAAGACATCCAGGCCTCTCTTGAACCCCTCGACTGAGTTCGCCATCACCACCTCCTCAGGCAAGCAATTCCAGATTCTCACTGCCCTAACAGTAAAGAATCCTCTTCTATGTTGGTGGAAAAACCTTCTCTCCTCCAGACGCAAAGAATGCCCCCTTGTGCCCGTCACCTTCCTTGGTATAAACAGATCCTCAGCGAGATATTTGTATTGTCCCCTTATATACTTATACATGGTTATTAGATCGCCCCTCAGTCGTCTTTTTTCTAGACTAAATAATCCTAATTTCGCTAATCTATCTGGGTATTGTAGTTCTCCCATCCCCTTTATTAATTTTGTTGCCCTCCTTTGTACTCTCTCTAGTTCCATTATATCCTTCCTGAGCACCGGTGCCCAAAACTGGACACAGTACTCCATGTGCGGTCTAACTAGGGATTTGTACAGAGGCAGTATAATGCTCTCATCATGTGTATCCAGACCTCTTTTAATGCACCCCATGATCCTGTTTGCCTTGGCAGCTGCTGCCTGGCACTGGCTGCTCCAGGTAAGTTTATCATTAACTAGGATCCCCAAGTCCTTCTCCCTGTCAGATTTACCCAGTGGTTTCCCATTCAGTGTGTAATGGTGATATTGTTTCCCTCTTCCCATGTGTATAACCTTACATTTATCATTGTTAAACCTCATCTGCCACCTTTCAGCCCAAGTTTCCAACTTATCCAGATCCATCTGTAGCAGAATACTATCTTCTCTTGTATTAACTGCTTTACATAGTTTTGTATCATCTGCAAATATCGATATTTTACTGTGTAAACCTTCTACCAGATCATTAATGAATATGTTGAAGAGAACAGGTCCCAATACTGACCCCTGCGGTACCCCACTGGTCACAGCGACCCAGTTAGAGACTATACCATTTATAACCACCCTCTGCTTTCTATCACTAAGCCAGTTACTAACCCATTTACACACATTTTCCCCCAGACCAAGCATTCTCATTTTGTGTACCAACCTCTTGTGCGGCACGGTATCAAACGCTTTGGAAAAATCGAGATATACCACGATATATCGAGATATCGAGATAAATCGAGATATGATTTTCTGACATCATTTGGTGTCAGGTTGACTGCGCCTGTACGGATGCGCTGCACGAGATCACGACCTGCAGTGTCTTCTGATTTATTCACACTGCAGGGCTGGGATTCATGGGCATGCACAGTGCATATCTTCGACTCTCACTCATCTCCTTCCGCCTTTTTCAGACTGTTTGGCGTCACGGCCGTGGCATGTGATTAGGGATCAGCTGACGGCGCGTAGTCAGGACAAGACATGTAGTCTTGATTGGATCCTTGGACTTTGGAGCGTGCATCCCCTATCTGTGTGCTGGTGGTTGACTCTTTTGCACATTAAGACATGTAGTCTGTCACCATCTGACGGAAACGTTGCTTTCTGCTGACTGGAGCCGTCTGTGATGGTGTAGACATTTGTGGTGGGCACACAAAAGTTTGCACTGTTGGGCCATACTGGTCTTGCCTTGCGCTGAGGCACTGCTTCTGCTCCCTGTTTGTGCTGAACTTGCTCCACTGCCTCGATGCACTGAGCTGCTTTGTAAAGCACTAGCAGCACTGCTCTCAGTTGGACTGGAGAAAATGATGGAATGCACCAGTGTGTCTAGGTACTCCTGCATTTTACGCTCCCGGTTCAACGGTGTTATGAGGGTTTGTAAGTTGTCCCGGTAGCGCAGATCTAGGAGGGTGTACTGTTATGATAGGCAATTCAGTACGAGGATAGGAAAGATAACTTTGCGGTCTACACAAAACCCTAAAGAAAACCACGCAAAGGGGGCAAAAAGACCCTCCGTACCGAACTAACGGCATGGAGGTACACCCTTTGCGTCCCAGAGCTTCCAGCAAAACAAATAGACAAGCTGGACAGAAAAAATAGCAAACAAATAGCAAAGAAGAACTTAGCTATGCAGAGCAGCAGGCCACAGGAATGATCCAGGGAAAAACAAGTCCAACACTGGAACATTGACAGAAGCATGGATCAAAGCATTAGGTGGAGTTAAGTAGAGAAGCACCTAACGACCTCACCAGATCACCTGAGGGAGGAAACTCAGAAGCCGCAGTACCACTTTCCTCCACAAACGGAAGCTCCCAGAGAGAATCAGCCGAAGTACCACTTGTGACCACAGGAGTGAACTCTGCCACAGAATTCACAACAGTACCCCCCACTTGAGGAGGGGTCACCGAACCCTCACCAGAGCCCCCAGGCCGACCGGGATGAGCCACATGAAAGGCACGAACAAGATCGGGAGCATGGACATCAGAGGCAAAAACCCAGGAATTATCTTCCTGAGCATAACTCTTCCATTTAACCAGATACTGGAGTTTCCGTCTTGAAACACGAGAATCCAAAATCTTCTCCACAATATACTCCAATTCCCCCTCCACCAAAACCGGGGCAGGAGGGTCAACAGATGGAACCATAGGTGACACGTATCTCCGCAACAATGACCTATGGAATACGTTATGTATGGAAAAAGAATCTGGGAGGGTCAGACGAAAAGACACAGGATTAAGAACCTCAGAAATCCTATATGGACCAATGAAACGAGGTTTAAACTTAGGAGAGGAAACCTTCATAGGAATATGACGAGAAGATAACCAAACCAGATCCCCAACACGAAGTCGGGGACCCACACGGCGTCTGCGATTAGCGAAACGTTGAGCCTTCTCCTGGGACAAGGTCAAATTGTCCACTACATGAGTCCAAATCTGCTGCAACCTGTCCACCACAGTATCCACACCAGGACAGTCCGAAGACTCAACCTGTCCTGAAGAGAAACGAGGATGGAACCCAGAATTGCAGAAAAATGGCGAAACCAAGGTAGCCGAGCTGGCCCGATTATTAAGGGCGAACTCAGCCAAAGGCAAAAAGGACACCCAGTCATCCTGATCGGCAGAAACAAAGCATCTCAGATAGGTTTCCAAGGTCTGATTGGTTCGTTCGGTCTGGCCATTAGTCTGAGGATGGAAAGCCGAGGAAAAAGACAAGTCAATGCCCATCCTACCACAAAAGGCTCGCCAAAACCTCGAAACAAACTGGGAACCTCTGTCAGAAACGATATTCTCTGGAATGCCATGCAAACGAACCACATGCTGGAAGAACAATGGCACCAAATCAGAGGAGGAAGGCAATTTAGACAAGGGTACCAGATGGACCATCTTAGAAAAGCGATCACAGACCACCCAAATGACTGACATCTTTTGAGAATCGGGAAGATCTGAAATAAAATCCATAGAGATATGTGTCCAAGGCCTCTTCGGGACCGGCAAGGGCAAAAGCAACCCACTGGCACGAGAACAGCAGGGCTTAGCCCGAGCACAAATCCCACAGGACTGCACAAAAGTACGCACATCCCGCGACAGAGATGGCCACCAAAAGGATCTAGCCACTAACTCTCTGGTACCAAAGATTTCAGGATGACCAGCCAACACCGAACAATGAACCTCAGAGATAACTTTATTCGTCCACCTATCAGGGACAAACAGTTTCTCCGCTGGGCAACGATCAGGTTTATTAGCCTGAAATTTTTGCAGCACCCGCCGCAAATCAGGGGAGATGGCAGACACAATTACTCCTTCCTTGAGGATACCCGCCGGCTCAGATAAACCCGGAGAGTCGGGCACAAAACTCCTAGACAGAGCATCCGCCTTCACATTTTTAGAGCCCGGAAGGTACGAAATCACAAAGTCAAAACGGGCAAAAAACAGCGACCAACGAGCCTGTCTAGGATTCAAACACTTAGCAGACTCGAGATAAGTCAAGTTCTTATGATCAGTCAATACCACCACGCGATGCTTAGCTCCTTCAAGCCAATGACGCCACTCCTCGAATGCCCACTTCATGGCCAGCAACTCTCGGTTGCCCACATCATAATTTCGCTCAGCAGGCGAAAACTTCCTGGAAAAAAAAGCGCATGGTTTCATCACTGAGCAATCAGAACCTCTCTGCGACAAAACAGCCCCTGCTCCAATCTCAGAAGCATCAACCTCGACCTGGAACGGAAGAGAAACATCTGGTTGACACAACACAGGGGCAGAAGAAAAACGACGCTTCAACCCTTGAAAAGCTTCCACAGCAGCAGAAGACCAATTGACCAAATCAGCACCCTTCTTGGTCAAATCGGCCAATGGTTTGGCAATACTAGAAAAATTGCAGATGAAGCGACGATAAAAATTAGCAAAGCCCAGGAACTTTTGCAGACTTTTCAGAGATGTCGGCTGAGTCCAATCATGGATGGCTTGGACCTTAACAGGATCCATCTCGATAGTAGAAGGGGAAAAGATGAACCCCAAAAATGAAACCTTCTGCACACCAAAGAGACACTTTGATCCCTTCACAAACAAAGAATTAGCACGCAGGACCTGAAAAACCGTTCTGACCTGCTTCACATGAGACTCCCAATCATCCGAGAAGATCAAAATGTCATCCAAGTACACAATCAGGAATTTACCCAGGTACTCTCGGAAGATGTCATGCATAAAGGACTGAAACACTGATGGAGCATTGGCAAGTCCGAATGGCATCACTAGATACTCAAAATGACCCTCGGGCGTATTAAATGCAGTTTTCCATTCATCGCCTCGCCTGATTCTCACCAGATTATACGCACCACGAAGATCTATCTTAGTGAACCAACTAGCCCCCTTAATCCGAGCAAACAAATCAGATAACAATGGCAAGGGGTACTGAAATTTAACAGTGATCTTATTAAGAAGGCGGTAATCTATACAAGGTCTCAGCGAACCATCCTTCTTGGCTACAAAAAAGAACCCTGCTCCTAATGGCGACGATGACGGGCGAATATGCCCCTTCTCCAGGGATTCCTTCACATAACTGCGCATAGCGGTGTGCTCAGGCATGGATAAATTAAACAGTTGACCTTTTGGGAATTTACTACCAGGGATCAAATTGATAGCACAATCACAATCCCTATGCGGAGGTAGGGCATCGGACTTGGGCTCATCAAATACATCCCGGTAATCAGACAAGAACTCTGGAACCTCAGAAGGGGTGGATGACGAAATTGACAGAAATGGAACATCACCATGTACCCCCTGACAACCCCAGCTGGACACCGACATGGATTTCCAATCCAATTCTGGATTATGGGCTTGTAGCCATGGCAACCTCGACACGACCACATCATGCAGATTATGCAACACCAGAAAGCGAATAACCTCCTGATGTGCAGGAGCCATGCACATGGTCAGCTGGGTCCAGTATTGAGGCTTATTCTTGGCCAAAGGCGTAGCATCAATTCCTCTCAATGGAATAGGACACTGCAAGGGCTCCAAGAAAAACCCACAATGCTTAGCATATTCCAAGTCCATCAAATTCAGGGCAGCGCCTGAATTCACAAACGCCATGACAGAATACGATGACAGAGCAGATCAAGGTAACGGACAGAAGAAATTTTGACTGTACTGTACCAATGGTGGCAGACCTAGCGAACCGCTTAGTGCGCTTAGGACAATCAGAGATAGCATGAGTGGAATCACCACAGTAGAAACACAGCCCATTCAGACGTCTGTGTTCTTGCCGTTCAACTCTGGTCATAGTCCTATCGCACTGCATAGGCTCAGGTTTAATCTCAGGTAATACCGCCAAATGGTGCACAGATTTACGCTCACGCAAGCGTCGACCGATCTGAATGGCCAAAGACATAGACTCATTCAAACCAGCAGGCATAGGAAATCCCACCATGACATCCTTAAGGGCTTCAGAGAGACCCTTTCTGAATATAGCTGCAAGCGCAGATTCATTCCATTGAGTGAGCACGGACCATTTTCTAAATTTCTGGCAATATACCTCTATCTCATTCTGAGCCTGACAAAGAGCCAGCAAATTTTTTTCTGCCTGATCTACTGAATTAGGCTCATCGTACAGCAATCCAAGCACCAGGAAAAATGCATCGATATTACTTAATGCAGGATCTCCTGACGCAAGAGAAAATGCCCAGTCCTGAGGGTCGCCACGCAAAAAAGAAATGACGATCCTAACCTGTTGAACTGGGTCACCAGAGGAGCGAGGTTTCAAAGCCAGAAACAGTTTACAATTATTTTTGAAACTCAGAAATTTAGTTCTATCTCCAAAAAACAAATCTGGAATAGGAATTCTCGGTTCTAACAAAGAATTCTGAACCACAAAATCTTGAATATTTTGAACTCTTGCCGTGAGCTGATCCACACATGAAGACAGACCTTTAATGTCCATTGCTACACCTGTGTCCTGAACCACCCAAATGTCTAGGGGAAAAAAAAGGCAAAACACAGTGCAAAGAAAAAAAAATGGTCTCAGAACTTCTTTTTTCCCTCTATTGAGAATCATTAGCACTTTTGGCTTCCTGTACTGTTATGATAGGCAATTCAGTATCACAATGGACATAGCGGTCAGAGCACATACAGTGATCTGACAATAACCCGAAATAATAGAACGAGCTCTGAGACGTGGGAACTCTGCAGACCGCAATCCCTAATCCTCTCCAAACAACACTAGAGGCAGCCGTGGATTGCGCCTAACTCTACCTATGCAACTCGTCACAGCCTGAGAAACTAACTAGCCTGAAGATAGAAAAATAAGCCTACCTTGCCTCAGAGAAATACCCCAAAGGAAAAGGCAGCCCCCCACATATAACGACTGTGAGTCAAGATGAAAAGACAAACGTAGGGATGAAATAGATTCAGCAAAGTGAGGCCCGACTTTCTTAACAGAGCGAGGATAGGAAAGATAACTTTGCGGTCTACACAAAACCCTAAAGAAAACCACGCAAAGGGGGCAAAAAGACCCTCCGTACCGAACTAACGGCACGGAGGTACACCCTTTGCATCCCAGAGCTTCCAGCAAAACAAATAGACAAGCTGGACAGAAAAAATAGCAAACAAATAGCAAAGAAGAACTTAGCTATGCAGAGCAGCAGGCCACCGGAATGATCCAGAGAAAAACAAGTCCAACACTGGAACATTGACATAAAGCATGGATCAAAGCATTAGGTGGAGTTAAGTAGAGAAGCACCTAACGACCTCACCAGATCACCTGAGGGAGGAAACTCAGAAGCCGCAGTACCACTTTCCTTCACAAACGGAAGCTCCCAGAGAGAATCAGCCGAAGTACCACTTGTGACCACAGGAGTGAACTCTTCCACAGAATTCACAACAGTGTACACCCAAAAATCAGCTGTGTTGAGAATGTGGGCGATGCGGAGGTCGCTTCTCAGGCACTGCAGCATGAAATCAACCATGTGCTGCAGACTGCCAACTGGCCAAGAAATGCTGTCCCCTGCTTGAGGCGTGATCTCTGCCTGCTCTGCATCACCCCACCCTCGCTCTACATACTGACTACTGGACCATTGTTTAACTCCCCCCTCTGGACAGATGTCTTCCTCCTCCATTGACTCCTCCTCATCCTCCTCACAAAGTGTCCCCTGCCTTGGCCTTTGTGAGGAACCACGTCGCGCAGACTGTCCAGAAGCAGATGGCACTCCTCATCCTCCACCTCTTCCATAACCTCATCCCTTAGCACTTGCAGTGTTCTTTCAAGCAGGCAGATAAAGGGGACAGTCATGCTGACTAGTGCATCATCTGCACTCGCCATCCGCGTGGAATCATTGAAGGCATGCAAAACCTGGCAGATGTCCTTCATAGTGGCCCACTCAGTAGTTGTGAAGTCTGAACGGCGTGCAGTGCGACTTCTTTGCACCTGATGCAGCTGGTACTCCATTACTGCTGGCTGCTGCTCACACAACCGCTCCAACATATGTAACATTGAATTCCACCTGGTGGGTAGGTCACATATGATGTGATGTTCCGGAAGGTGGAATCGGCGCTGCTGAGCTGCAAGGCGTGATCTTGCCATGCTGGAATGCCGCAAGTCTAGGCGGACCTTGTACAGCAGTGCATCAAGATCCGGATAGTCCCTCAAAAAACTCTGAATGACCAAGTTGAGCACATGTGCCAGACATGGGATGTGAGTGAGGTTGCCTAGGGCCAGAGCTGCCACCAGATTTCGGCCATTGTCACACACTACCATGCCTGGCTGGAGATTCGCTGGCACAAACCACACGTCGCTCTCCTGCTTGATGGCATTCCAGAGCTCCTGCGCTGTGTGGCTTTGATTCCCCAAAGAAATTAATTTCAGTATGGCCTGTTGACATTTAGCCATGGCTGTGCTCATATCGGTCGTAACAGGTAAGCGTTCAGGGGTCAAGGTGGAGGTACACCGTGACGGCTCCTGCAGCGATGATTCAGAGGAACTGGAGTATGCGGAGGAGGCAATGTGTACAGACTGGATTCCTGCAATCCTTGGAGTTGGCAGAACACGTACAGCACCACTCGCAAGATCTGTACCCGGCTCCACAACATTGACCCAATGGGCAGTGAGGGAAAGGTATTGTCCCTGTCCATGGTGACTGGTCCACGCATCAGTGGTCAGATGGACCTTGCTACTGACAGCGTTTAGTAGCGCATGTTTAATGTTTCCCTCCACATGCTTTTGCAGGGCAGGGATGGCTTGCCTGCTGAAATAAAAGCGGCTGGGCACGTTGTATTGTGGGACTTCCAATGCCATTAAGTTACGGAAGGTGTCAGTCTCCACCAGCCTGAATGAGAGCATTTCAAGGGACAGTAGTTTTGCAATGCCAGCATTCAGAGCCTGTGCTCGGAGGTGGTTTGCCGAGAATGGCCACCTTTTCTCCCATGCCTGTGCTACCGATGGCTGTAGACTGGGCTGGGAGTGTGAGGATGACTGGGAACGTGGTGCTGTGGGTGGAATTACACTGGGTCTCTGTACAACAGTGAAAGAGGTTCTTCCATGGCGATCCTGTGAGGAAGCCGAACCAGCTGTGTGTGAGCTGGAGGAAGAGGCTACAACATGAGCTGAAGAGGTGGTAGGTGCCGCTGTTGGTTGGCCTAGGTCTTCAGTGTGTTTTTGTAACTCTACCACGTGTTTAGTCTGCACATGTTTCCACATATTTGTGGTATTGAGGTTGCTGACACTTTTCCCTCTTTTGACTTTCTGATGACACAGCTTGCATTTGACAAAGCAAATGTCATCTGCAACTGTGTCAAAAAAGGACCAGGCACTACAAGTCTTGAGAGCACCCGTTTTGGCTTTTGGAAGAGGCATGCTCCTAATGGGTGTCGAAGTGGAGGCTACAGGCAACGTAGTCTTCCCCCTCCCTCTCCCTCTTGGGGCCGTTTGGGGAATCTCTTCCTCAGAGTTACTCCCACCACCTTCCTGTACCTCACACCATGATGGGTCAAGGACCTCATCATCTACACTACCCTCTTCCACCAACTGCTTCTCTTGGGTAGTCTTGGCAGCACAGTACGCACCAGAAAGTGGCACCTGAGTCTCATCATCAGATGCGTACTGTGCTGTGGTCACCGGAGGCACTGGCCCACCCGCCTCTTCAGAGTCAGAGAGACAAAGCTGTTGGGCATCACTGCATACTGCCTCTTCTTCAATTTCTCCAATGTTGCTTGGCTGGCCCCCTCTTTCCAAGCCAAGAGATTCAGAGAACAGAACTAGAGATGGCTTCTGTCCTGGGCTTTCTGACTGCCTGGGCAATTTGGCAGGTGGTGAAGAGACAGATGGGTGCTCTCCAGTGCTCTGTGCCTGAGAGGATGTGGTACTAATTGAAGTCGATGCGTTAGCTGCCATCCATCCGACAATGGCTTCAATTTGTTCCTCCCACAGCAGTGGGGTACGGCGATCTCCTACAAAGCTGCACATGAAGGACTGTTCCCTGTGGAAACTGTGGGATGAGGAGTCACTGGTGCCCGCAGCAGGCACACAATCCCCATGTACTCTCCCTGCTCCACGCCCACGACCTTGTGCCTTACTCCCTGCCTTCTTCATCTTGGTAGACTGATAAAGATAGGCAGAAAAGTACTAAAGGTACCGTCACATTAAGCGACGCTGCAGCGATATAGACAACGATGCCGATCGCTGCAGCGTCACTGTTTAGTCGTTGTGTGGTCGCTGGGGAGCTGTCACACAGTCAGCTCTCCAGCGACCAATGATGCCGAAGTCCCCGGGTAACCAGGGTAAACATCGGGTTACTAAGCGCAGGGCTATCTTTCCTATCCTCGGTCTATTCAGTAAGTCGGGCCTCACTTTGCTAAAATCTATTTCATCTCTGTGTTTGTATTTTCATCTTTACTCACAGTCATTATATGTGGGGGGCTGCCTTTTCCTTTGGGGAATTTCTCTGAGGCAAGGTAGGCTTATTTTTCTATCTTCAGGGCTAGCTAGTTTCTCAGGCTGTGCCCGAGGCGCCTAGGTCTGGTCAGGAGCGCTCCACGGCTACCTCTAGTGTGGTATGATAGGATTAGGGATTGCGGTCAGCAGAGTTCCCACGTCTCAGAGCTTGTCCTATGTTATTAGTAACTATCAGGTCACTTGGTGTGCTCTTAACCACTAGGTCCATTGTGGTTCTGAATCACCAGTTCATAACAGTACTGGAGGCCCAAAGTACTAACGCTTCTCAATAGAGGGAAAAGAGAAGTTCTGAGACCATTTTTTTTTCTCTGCACTGTGTTTGGTCTTTCTTTTCCCCTAGACATTTGGGTGGTTCAGGACACAGGTGTAGTGATGGACATTAAAGGTCTGTCTTCTTGTGTGGATCATCTCACTGCAAGAGTACAAAATATTCAAGACTTTGTGGTTCAGAATTCTATGTTAGAACCAAGAATTCCTATTCCTGATTTGTTTTCTGGAGATAGAGCTAAGTTTCTGAGTTTTAAAAATAATTGTAAACTGTTTCTGGCTTTGAAACCCCGCTCCTCTGGTGACCCAGTTCAACAAGTTAAGATCATTATTTCTTTATTACGTGGCGACCCTCAAGACTGGGCATTTTCCCTTGCGCCAGGAGATCCTGCATTATGTAATATTGATGCGTTTTTTCTGGCGCTCGGATTGCTTTATGATGAACCTAATTCAGTGGATCAGGCAGAGAAAAATTTGCTGGCTCTGTGTCAGGGTCAGGATGAGGTAGAGATATATTGTCAAAAGTTTAGGAAGTGGTCTGTGCTCACTCAATGGAATGAATGTGCCCTGGCAGCAATTTTCAGAAAGGGTCTCTCTGAAGCCCTTAAGGATGTCATGGTGGGATTTCCTATGCCTGCTGGTCTGAATGAGTCTATGTCTTTGGCCATTCAGATCGATCGACGCTTGCGTGAGCGTAAAACTGTGCACCATTTGGCGGTATTATCTGAGCATAAACCTGAGCCTATGCAATGCAATAGGACTTTGACCAGAGCTGAACGGCAAGAACACAGACGTCAGAATGGGCTGTGTTTTTACTGTGGTGATTCCACTCATGCTATCTCCGATTGTCCTAAGCGCACTAAGCGGTTTGCTAGGTCTGCTACCATTGGTACGGTACAGTCGAAATTTCTTTTGTCCGTTACTTTGATCTGCTCTTTGTCATCCTATTCTGTCATGGCATTTGTGGATTCAGGCGCTGCCCTGAATTTGATGGACTTGGAGTTTGCTAGGCGCTGTGGGTTTTTCTTGGAGCCCTTGCAGTATCCTATTCCATTGAGAGGAATTGATGCTACGCCTTTGGCCAAGAATAAGCCTCAGTACTGGACCCAACTGACCATGTGCATGGCTCCTACGCATCAGGAGGATATTCGCTTTTTGGTGTTGCATAATCTGCATGATGTGGTCGTGTTGGGGTTGCCATGGCTACAAGTCCATAACCCAGTATTGGATTGGAAATCAATGTCTGTATCCAGCTGGGGTTGTCAGGGGGTACATGGTGATGTTCCATTTCTGTCTATTTCATCATCCACCCCTTCTGAGGTCCCAGAGTTCTTGTTGGATTACCGGGATGTATTTGATGAGCCCAAGTCCAGTGCCCTACCTCCGCATAGGGATTGCGATTGTGCTATCGATTTGATTCCTGGTAGTAAGTTTCCTAAAGGTCGACTGTTTAATTTGTCTGTGCCTGAGCACGCCGCTATGCGGAGTTACGTAAAGGAATCCTTGGAGAAGGGTCATATTCGTCCGTCGTCGTCGCCATTGGGAGCAGGGTTCTTTTTTGTGGCCAAGAAGGATGGTTCGCTGAGACCTTGTATTGATTATTGCCTTCTAAATAAAATCACAGTCAAATTTCAGTACCCCTTGCCGCTGCTGTCTGACTTGTTTGCTCGGATTAAGGGGGCTAGTTGGTTCACCAAGATAGATCTTCGTGGTGCGTATAATCTTGTGCGTATTGAACAGGGCGATGAATGGAAAACAGCATTTAATACGCCCGAGGGCCATTTTGAGTACCTGGTTATGCCATTCGGGCTTTCTAATGCTCCATCAGTATTTCAGTCCTTTATGCATGACATCTTCCTAGAGTACCTGGATAAATTCCTGATTGTATACTTGGATGATATTTTGGTCTTCTCGGATGATTGGGAGTCTCACGTGAAGCAGGTTAGAATGGTGTTCCAGGTCCTGTGTGCGAATTCTTTGTTTGTGAAGGGGTCAAAGTGTCTCTTTGGTGTTCAGAAGGTTTCATTTTTGGGTTTCATTTTTTCCCCTTCTACTATCGAGATGGACCCTGTTAAAGTTCAGGCCATTTATGATTGGACTCAGCCGACATCTCTGAAGAGTCTGCAAAAGTTCCTGGGCTTTGCTAATTTTTATCGTCGCTTCATCAATAATTTATCTAGTATTGCTAAACCGTTGACTGATTTAACCAAGAAGGGTGCTGATGTGGTCAATTGGTCTTCTGCTGCTGTGGAAGCTTTTCAGGAGTTGAAGCGTCGTTTTTCTTCTGCCCCTGTGTTGTGCCAACCAGATGTTTCGCTCCCGTTCCAGGTCGAGGTTGATGCTTCTGAGATTGGAGCAGGGGCTGTTTTGTCGCAAAGAAGTTCTGATGGCTCGGTGATGAAACCATGCGCCTTCTATTCCAGGAAGTTTTCGCCTGCTGAGCGTAATTATGATGTTGGCAATCGAGAGTTGCTGGCCATGAAGTGGGCATTCAAGGAGTGGCGTCATTGGCTTGAAGGAGCTAAGCATGGTGGTCTTGACTGATCACAAGAACTTGACTTATCTCGAGTCTGCCAAACGGTTGAATCCTAGACAGGCTCGTTGGTCGCTGTTTTTCTCCCGTTTTGACTTTGTGGTTTCCTACCTTCCGGGCTCTAAAAATGTGAAGGCGGATGCCCTGTCTAGGAGTTTTGTGCCCGACTCTCCAGGTTTGCCTGAGCCGGCGGGTATTCTCAAACAGGGGGTAATTTTATCTGCCATCTCCCCTGATTTGCGGCGGGTGCTGCAAAAATTTCAGGCTAATAGACCTGACCGTTGCCCAGCGGAGAAACTGTTTGTCCCTGATAAATGGACGAGTAGAGTTATCTCTGAGGTTCATTGTTCGGTATTGGCTGGTCATCCTGGAATCTTTGGTACCAGAGATTTGGTGGCTAGATCCTTTTGGTGGCCGTCTCTGTCGCGTGATGTGCGTTCGTTTGTGCAGTCCTGTGGGATTTGTGATCGGGCTAAGCCCTGCTGTTCTCGTGCCAGTGGGTTGCTTTTGCCCTTGCTGGTCCCGAAGAGGCCCTGGACACATATCTCTATGGATTCTATTTCGGATCTCCCCGTCTCTCAAAAAATGTCGGTCATTTGGGTGGTCTGTGATCGCTTCTCTAAGATGGTCCATTTGGTACCCTTGTCTAAATTGCCTTCCTCCTCTGATTTGGTGCCATTGTTCTTCCAGCATGTGGTTCGTTTACATGGCATTCCGGAGAACATCGTTTCTGACAGAGGTTCCCAGTTTGTTTTGAGGTTTTGGCGAGCCTTTTGTGCTACGATGGGCATTGATTTGTCTTTTTCCTCGGTTTCATCCTCAGACAAATGGCCAGACTGAACGAACCAATCAGACCTTGGAAACATATCTGAAATGTTTTGTTTCTGCTGATCAGGATGATTGGGTGTCCTTTTTGCCTTTGGCTGAGTTCGCCCTTAATAATCGGGCCAGCTCGGCTACTTTGGTTTCGCCGTTTTTCTGCAATTCTGGTTTCCATCCTCGTTTCTCTTCAGGGCAGGTTGAGTCGTCAGACTGTCCTGGTGTGGATACTGTGGTGGATAGGTTGCAGCAGATTTGGACTCATGTAGTGGACAATTTGACATTGTCCCAGGAGAAGGCTCAACGTTTCGCTAACCGCAGGCGTTGTGTGGGTCCCCGACTTCGTGTTGGGGATTTGGTTTGGTTGTCATCTCGTTATATCTCTATGAAAGTTTCCTCTCCTAAGTTTAAGCCTCGTTTCATTGGTCCGTATAGGATTTCTGAGGTTCTTAATCCTGTGTCTTTTCGTTTGACCCTTCCAGCTTCTTTTTCCATCCATAATGTATTCCATAGGTCATTGTTGCGGAGATACGCGGCACCTGTGGTTCCATCCGTTGATCCTCCTGCCCCGGTTTTGGTTGAGGGGGAGTTGGAGTATATAGTGGAGAAGATTTTGGATTCTCGTATTTCGAGACGGAAACTCCAGTACCTGGTTAAGTGGAAGGGTTATGGTCAGGAAGATAATTACTGGGTCTTTGCCTCTGATGTTCATGCTGCCGATCTGGTTCGTGCCTTTCATTTGGCTCATCCTGGTCGGCCTGGGGGCTCTGGTGAGGGTTCGGTGACCCCTCCTCAAGGGGGGGGTACTGTTGTGAATTCTGTGGTCAAGCTCCCTCCTGTGATCATGAGTGGTACTTCGGCTGGTTCTGTCTATGAGCTTCCTCTGGTGGATGTGAGTGGGGCTGCGGCTTCTGAGTTTCCTTCCTCAGGTGACGAGGTTAAGTCGTTAGGTGCTGCTCTATTTAACTCCACCTAGTTCTTTGTTCCTTGCCTCCAGTCAATGTTCCAGTATTGGTCTTGCTCTCTCCTGGATCGTCCTTGTGGCCTGTCTGCCCTGCATAAGCTAAGTTTTGCTTGTGTTACTTTCGTTTGCTATTTTTTCGGTCCAGCTTGCTATATTGGTTTTTCTTGCTTGCTGGAAGCTCTGAGACGCAGAGGGAGCACCTCCGTACCGTTAGTCGGTGCGGAGGGTCTTTTTGCGCCCTCTGCGTGGTTGTTTGTAGGTTTTTGTGTTGACCGCAAAGCTATCTTTCCTATCCTCGGTCTATTCAGTAAGTCGGGCCTCACTTTGCTAAAATCTATTTCATCTCTGTGTTTGTATTTTCATCTTTACTCACAGTCATTATATGTGGGGGGCTGCCTTTTCCTTTGGGGAATTTCTCTGAGGCAAGGTAGGCTTATTTTTCTATCTTCAGGGCTAGCTAGTTTCTCAGGCTGTGCCCGAGGCGCCTAGGTCTGGTCAGGAGCGCTCCACGGCTACCTCTAGTGTGGTATGATAGGATTAGGGATTGCGGTCAGCAGAGTTCCCACGTCTCAGAGCTCGTCCTATGTTATTAGTAACTATCAGGTCACTTGGTGTGCTCTTAACCACTAGGTCCATTGTGGTTCTGAATCACCAGTTCATAACAGTGCCCCATATACAGTGCTTTGCACCGTTCATTGTGCCCCATAGCTGTGCCCCATATACAGTGCTCTGCACCGTTCATTGTGCCCCATAGCTGTGCCCCATATACAGTGTTCTGCACCGTTCATTGTGCCCCATAGCTGTGCCCCATATACAGTGCTCTGCACCGTTCATTGTGCCCCATAGCTGTGCCCCATATAGTGCTCTGCACCGTTCATATTTCCCCATAGATGCTCCACATAAATCTGTGCCGCTGCTGCTGCTGCAATAAAAAAAAAAACACATACTCACCTCTCTTGCTTGCAGCTCCCAGCGTCCGGCCCGGCGCCTCCATCTTCCCGGCGTCTCCGCTCTGACTGATCAGGCAGAGGGCGCCGCGCACACTATATGCGTCATCGCGCCCACTGACCTGAACAGTCAGAGCGCAGACGCCGGGAACATGGAGGCGCCGGGAAGATGGAGCGACGCCCGGCAGCTGGAACGCGGACAGGTGAATATTTCATACTTACCTGGTCCCAGCGATCCTGACGCTCCCTCTGCCTGGTCTTCGGTGCCGCAGCCTCTTTCTCTATCAGCGGTCACCGGCACCGCTGATTAGAGAAATGAATAGGCGGCTCCACCTGTCATGATCCCAATGGCAGGGGATCACAAAAGGACAAGCACAAAAACAAAACAAGCTCTAGGGTGATGGAACCTGAGCTGACCGCGATCCTGAACCTAAACACACAACTAGCAGTAGCCGGGGAACATGCCTACGATGATTCCTAGACGTCTCGCGCCAGCCGAAGGATTAACTTCCCCTATTAGAAGAAACACAGACCTCACTTGCCTCCAGAGAAACACCCCACAGAAATAGCAGCCCCCCACATGTAATAACGGTGAAATGAGAGGAAAGCACATACGTAGTTATGAAAATAGAATCAGCAAAAATGAGGCCCGCTAAAGCTAGATAGCAGAGGATACAAAAGTAAACTGCGCGGTCAGCGAAAAACCCTTCAAAAAACCATCCTGAAATTACTTGAACTCATGTGCCAACTCATGGAACATGAGGAGTAATTTCAGCCCACTAGAGCAACCAGCAGCAAGGAATCACATATCTGCAAGCTGGACTAAGACAAAAATTAAGCAAAACGTGGAACAGGAAAATCAAAACTTAGCTTGTCCAGAAGATAACAGACCCAGGGAGCAGAGGTAAAAAGACACGCTGATTACATTGATAGCCGGCGAGGATATGACAAAGAAGCCAGGTTAAATAGGAAACTCCCATAACCTGATGGAACAGGTGGACACCAGAGACCACAGAGAACACAAGTCACCCAGTACCATCAGTAACCACCAGAGGGAGCCCAAAAACAGAACTCACAACAGAACCCCCCCTTGAGGAGGGGTCACCGAACCCTCACGAGAACCACCAGGGCGACCAGGATGAGCCCTATGAAAAGCACGGACCAAATCGGCAGCATGAACATCAGAGGCAATCACCCAAGAATTATCCTCCTGACCATAACCCTTCCACTTGACCAAATACTGGAGTTTCCGTCTGGAAACACGAGAATCCAAGATCTTCTCCACAACATACTCCAATTCAACCTCCACCAGCACCGGAGCAGGAGGCTCAAGCGAAGGAACAACAGGTACCTCATACTTCCGCAACAATGACCGATGGAACACATTATGAATAGCAAACGATGCCGGGAGATCCAAATGAAACGACACAGGGTTAAGAATTTCCAAGATCCTATAGGGACCGATGAACCGAGGCTTGAACTTAGGAGAAGAGACCTTCATAGGAACAAAACGAGAAGACAACCACACCAAGTCCCCAACAAGAAGTCGAGGACCCACGCGGCGACGGCGATTAGCAAACTGCTGAGCCCTCTCCTGGGACAACTTCAAATTGTCCACCACATGACTCCAAATCCGATGCAACCTATCCACCACCATGTCCACTCCAGGACAATCAGAAGGCTCCACCTGACCAGAGGAAAAACGAGGATGAAACCCCGAATTACAAAAGAAAGGAGAAACCAAGGTAGCAGAACTAGCCCGATTATTAAGGGCAAACTCGGCAAGCGGCAAAAAGGAAACCCAGTCATCTTGATCAGCAGAAACAAAACACCTTAAATAAGTTTCTAAAGTCTGATTAGTTCGTTCCGTCTGGCCATTCGTCTGGGGATGGAATGCAGACGAAAAGGACAAATCAATGCCCATCTTAGCACAGAACGTCCGCCAAAATCTAGACACAAACTTGGATCTCCTGTCAGAAACGATGTTCTCCGGAATGCCATGCAAACGGACCACGTTTTGAAAAAACAGAGTGACCAACTCAGAGGAGGAAGGTAACTTAGGCAAGGGTACCAGATGAACCATCTTAGAAAAGCGGTCACACACAACCCATATGACGGACATTTTTTGAGAGACAGGGAGATCCGAAATAAAGTCCATGGAAATGTGCGTCCAAGGCCTCTTCGGGATAGGCAAAGGTGACAACAATCCACTGGCCCGAGAACAGCAAGGCTTAGCCCGAGCGCAAACTCCACAAGACTGCACGAAAGAACGCACATCCCTCGACAAGGAAGGCCACCAAAAAGACCTGGCCACCAAGTCTCTAGTACCAAATATTCCAGGATGACCTGCCAACACAGAAGAATGGACCTCGGAGATGACTCTACTGGTCCAATTATCCGGAACAAACAGTCTTTCCGGCGGACAATGATCAGGTTTATCCGCCTGAAACTCCTGCAAAGCACGTCGCAAGTCTGGGGAGACAGCCGACAAAATCACCCCATCCCTAAGGATACCAGTGGGCTCAGAATTTCCAGGGGAGTCAGGCACAAAACTCCTAGAAAGAGCATCCGCCTTCACATTCTTTGAACCTGGCAGGTATGAAACCACAAAATTGAAACGGGAGAAAAACAGTGACCAACGAGCCTGTCTAGGATTCAGACGCTTGGCAGACTCAAGGTACATCAGATTTTTGTGATCAGTCAAGACCACCACACGATGTCTAGCACCCTCAAGCCAATGACGCCACTCCTCAAATGCCCACTTCATGGCCAAAAGCTGCCGATTACCAACATCATAATTCCGTTCAGCGGGCAAAAATTTTCTAGAAAAGAACGCACATGGCTTCATCACTAAGCCATCGGAGCTTCTCTGTGACAAAACCGCCCCCGCTCCGATCTCGGAAGCATCAACCTCAACCTGAAAAGGAAGCGACGTATCTGGCTGACGCAACACAGGAGCTGAAGAAAACCGGCGCTTAAGTTCCTGAAAGGCCTCCACAGCCGCAGAATACCAATCAGTAACATCAGCACCCTTTTTAGTCAAATCCGTCAAAGGCTTAACAACACTAGAAAAATTAGTTATGAAGCGACGATAAAAATTAGCAAAGCCCAAGAACTTCTGTAGACTCTTAAGAGATGTAGGCTGCGTCCAGTCACAAATAGCCTGAACCTTGACGGGATCCATCTCAATAGTAGAAGGGGAAAAAATATACCCCAAAAAAGAAATCTTCTGGACTCCAAAGAGACATTTAGAACCTTTTACAAACAAAGAATTGGCCCGCAGGACCTGAAACACCTTCCTGACCTGCTGAACATATGAGACTCCCAGTCATCAGAAAAAACCAAAACATCATCCAAATACACGATAATAAATTTATCCAGATATTCACGGAAAATATCGTGCATAAAAGACTGGAAGACAGAAGGAGCATTAGAAAGTCCAAAAGGCATCACCAAATACTCGAAATGGCCCTCAGGCGTATTAAATGCGGTTTTCCACTCATCACCCTGCCTTATCCGCACAAGATTATACGCACCCCGAAGATCAATCTTAGTGAACCATTTAGCCCCCTTAATGCGAGCGAACAAATCAGTCAACAATGACAAAGGATACTGATATTTGACTGTAATCTTATTCAAAAGACGATAATCTATGCAAGGCCTCAAGGAACCATCTTTTTAGGCCACAAAAAAAAAAACCTGCTCCCAAAGGGGACGAAGATGGACGGATATGTCCCTTTTCCAAGAACTCCTTAACATAATTCCGCATAGCAGTATGCTCTGGCACTGACAGATTGAACAAACGACCTTTAGGGAATTTACTGCCAGGAATCAAATCTATAGCACAATCGCAATCCCTGTGAGGAGGAAGCGAACTGAGCTTAGGCTCCTCAAAAACCTCCCGATAATCAGACAAAAATACCGGAACCTCAGAAGGAGTAGATGAAGCGATAGAAATCGGAGATGCATCATCATGAACCCCCTGACATCCCCAGCTTAACACAGACATTGTTTTCCAGTCCAGGACTGGGTTATGAGTTTGTAACCATGGCAGACCAAGCACTAAGACATCATGTAAATTATACAGTACCAGGAAGCGAATCACCTCCTGATGAACGGGAGTCATACGCATGGTCACTTGTGTCCAGTACTGAGGTTTATTCATAGCCAAAGGTGTAGAGTCAATTTCTTTCAAAGGAATAGGAACTTCCAGAGGTTCCAGACTAAACCCACAGCGATTGGCAAATGACCAATCCATAAGACTCAGGGCAGCGCCTGAATCCACATAGGCATCGACGGAAATGGATGATAATGAACAAATCAGCGTCACAGACAAAAT
This sequence comes from Ranitomeya imitator, assembly GCF_032444005.1. Taxonomy (NCBI): domain Eukaryota; kingdom Metazoa; phylum Chordata; class Amphibia; order Anura; family Dendrobatidae; genus Ranitomeya; species Ranitomeya imitator. Next base: position 73,064,913 of record NC_091283.1, on the reverse strand, counting down.
GAACTTAGACTGTAAAGTACCAATGGCAACAGACTTATCAACCTTTTTTGTGCGTTTAGAGCATGCTGATATAACATGAGCTGAATCACCACAATAAAAACACAATCCATTTTTCCGCCTATAATTTTGCCGTTCACTTCTGGACTGAATTCTATCACATTGCATTATCTCAGGTGCCTGTTCAGAAGACACCGCCAAATGGTGCACAGGTTTGCGCTCCCGTAAACGCCGATCAATCTGAATAGCCATAGTCATGGACTCATTCAGACCTGTAGGCGCCGGGAACCCCACCATAACATCTTTAATGGCCTCAGAAAGGCCATCTCTGAATTTTGCAGCCAGAGCGCACTCATTCCACTGAGTAAGCACCGACCATTTCCGAAATTTCTGACAATATATTTCTTCTTCATCTTGCCCCTGAGAGAGAGCCAATAAAGCTTTTTCAGCCTGAATCTCTAGGTTAGGTTCCTCATAGAGCAAACCCAATGCCAGAAAAAACGCATCCACATTGAGCAACGCAGGATCCCCTGGTGCCAATGCAAATGCCCAATTCTGAGGGTCACCCCGCAGGAAAGATATAACAATCTTGACCTGCTGAGCAGGGTCTCCAGAGGAGCGAGATTTCAAGGAAAGAAACAACTTGCAATTGTTCCTAAAATTCAGAAAACTAGATCTATCTCCAGAAAAAAACTCTGGGATAGGAATTCTAGGTTCAGACATAGGCGTATGTACAACAAAATCTTGTATATTTTGAACCTTAGCAGCAAGATTATTCAGGCTGGAAGCCAAACTCTGGACGTCCATGATAAACAGCTGAGGTCAGAGCCATTCAAGGATTAAGAGGAGGAAAGAAGCAGCCAAGCTGCAATTAAGGCTAGGCAGCAAACACTGAGGAGGGGAAAAAAAAAAAAAAAACTTCCTCAGACTACTTTTCCTCCTACTTCAGCCAAAATGATGACCAATTTTTTTTTGGCCGGCTATACTGTCATGATCCCAATGGCAGGGGATCACAAAAGGACAAGCACAAAAACAAAACAAGCTCTAGGGTGATGGAACCTGAGCTGACCGCGATCCTGAACCTAAACACACAACTAGCAGTAGCCGGGGAACGTGCCTACGATGATTCCTAGACGTCTCGCGCCTGCCGAAGGATTAACTTCCCCTATTAGAAGAAACACAGACCTCACTTGCCTCCAGAGAAACACCCCACAGAAATAGCAGCCCCCCACATGTAATAACGGTGAAATGAGAGGAAAGCACATACGTAGTTATGAAAATAGAATCAGCAAAAATGAGGCCCGCTAAAGCTAGATAGCAGAGGATACAAAAGTAAACTGCGCAGTCAGCGAAAAACCCTTCAAAAAACCATCCTGAAATTACTTGAACTCATGTGCCAACTCATGGAACATGAGGAGTAATTTCAGCCCACTAGAGCAACCAGCAGCAAGGAATCACATATCTGCAAGCTGGACTAAGACAAAAATTAAGCAAAACATGGAACAGGAAAATCAAAACTTAGCTTGTCCAGAAGATAACAGACGCAGGGAGCAGAGGTAAAAAGACACGCTGATTACATTGATAGCCGGCGAGGAAATGACAAAAAAGCCAGGTTAAATAGGAAACTCCCATAACCTGATGGAACAGGTGGACACCAGAGACCACAGAGAACACAAGTCACCCAGTACCATCAGTAACCACCAGAGGGAGCCCAAAAACAGAACTCACAACATCCACCCCTATGGGAGGTGGAGCCGCCTATTCATTTTTTTAATGAGCGGTCCCACGTGACCGCTGAAGAGGGGAAGACGCTGCAGCACAGAAGACCGTGGGATGGCAGGGGGAGCGCCAGGATCGCCAGGACTAGGTAAGTATGCCTCAGCGCCCTCACCCCCTCACCCGCCGACCCTGCCACCCACCTTGACTCGAGTATAAGCCGAGAGGGGCACTTTCAGCCCAAAAATTTGGGCTGAAAATCTCGGCTTATACTCGAGTATATACGGTATGTAGTGTTTGTTTTTTTTTACATTTATAATGGTAACCAGGGTAAATATCGGGTTACTAAGCGCGGCCCTGTGCTTAGTAACCCGATGTTTACCCTGGTTACAAGTGAAGACATCGCTGGATTGGCGTCACACACGCCGATTCAGCGATGTCAGCGGGTGTTCCAGCGATGAAATAAGATGCCGGCCTTCTAGCTCCGACCAGCGATGTCACAGCAGGATCCTGATCGCTGCTGCATGTCAAACACAACGATATCGCTATCCAGGATGCTGCAACGTCACGGGTCGCTATCGTTATCGTTCTAAAGTTGCTCAGTGTGAAGGTACCTTGAGGGCTTAGTGTGCTTATTCCTGAACAGCTCCTAACAAGTATCAGAAACACTAATTTTCTAAAGAGTGGACTAGAATTTAATATGAGGTAATGTGGCCTACACAACTGTTAATGTGGCCTCCACAACTGTGGAGTGCTTGGTGTACTTTATTAATTTTGTGTTTTTTTCGCACAACAGACTACAAGGTGAGCTGCACTCACACACAGACCATGCAGACAGCCGTGAACGGTGTTGCAATGCCAAAAAAATTCTCCTCTATGTAATCCTATATAGTGTTTTTCCACAATCTAGCAGGATACGGATGGAAACCCACTAATAGGATAAATTTTAAAAAATGTGCAACTGGCAGCACTAATTGAAATAAGGACAATGGAACAGTATGAGGCAGTGACGCACCCTGAGCTGACTACCACTGGCTGTGGAGGCAGAACAGACTACAGAGTGAGCTGCACTCACACACAGACCGTGCAGACAGCTGTGAACAGCACTGCAAGGCCAAAAAAAACTCCTCTATGTACTTCTATATAGTGTTTTTCCACAATCTAGCAGGATATGAATGGAAACCCACTTATAGGAGAAAAACAGGCAAAATGTGCTGCAGGCAGCACTAATGCAAAAAAGGACAATTGAACAGTATGAGGCAGTGATGCACGCTGAGCTGACTACAATCAGCGGTGGCTGTAGAACAGACAACAGCCTGAGCTGCACTCTCACAACAGACCTTGCAGACAGCTGTGAACAGCGCTGCAAGGCAAAAACAAAGTTCAAACACAGCGGTTGCTAAATTAGCCTGGGTAAAGCACAATGAAGCAAATCGCTATCTCTAAACTGGCCCTCAGTCAGAACACAGCGTCCTGTCCCTAACTGAATTCACAGCAGAGTGAACCCAAAATGGCAGCAGCGACTTTTATAGTGCATCATGACATCATTCCAGCAGCCAATCACAGCCATGCCAGTAGTTGCATGCCTACCATGCAGAACAGGATGTGCCCACACTTCTAATCATTCCTCATTGCCTGAATTAAATGAAACTGGCTCTTTGGATTATGGGAACTTCCGATTCCGGTATCCGATATACTGAAGATATCAGAACTTGGTATCGGAATTCCAATACCGCAAATATCGGCCGATACCCGATACTTGTGGTATCGGAATGCTCAACACTACCCACCAGTCCTTTATAGGGCATCTGTCAGTGGGATCAAGCTTATTAAGCCATCTACATTAACATTTAGGTCATAGGAAGCTGAACGAAATGACACCATGATATCTGCATTCCAATGTTTTATCCCTAAGAAATTCAGGATTTTCTTAATATGTAAATGAGCTGGTAAGAACTATGGGCCGGACATAGATCTCCCTAAGAATCTGCCTCCAGAGATTATTATAAATGAAAGGTGGTGTTACCAGAGACATGTAACTTAACACAGAGCAGGAGAACTTAACTTTGTCTCATAACAGTCCTACCTGTGCCAGCTGTAAAGTTTAGTGGAGAAAGGATAGTGCTACAAGGTTGTTTTCAGGGGTCGAAATACGCCCCTTTAATCTCACACATAGCCATTGCTTACCCTGCATTTTGCCTTAGCAGATAGTAGTGTCACTGTGCATGTGATATCTATATATTACTAGCAGATGCACTCCTAGTATGGAGGCCCCGTATACATCTCCAGTAATTATCCCTCTGAACATGAGCTGAAGAAGAGAAGACTATGTGATGGCCTGGCCGGCATGAGTCAGGCCGTTTTAGCCTAGAGGATGTAATGATATCAGAAGAGCGGGGTTAGGGCGAGGTAAACAAACAACACAGGAATGAGACACATAACCATGAACAGAAATAGTTTATCACCTTAGGCTGTAAAGGCCTCGAGGGGCCGCATTTTTGCTGACTCAATGACTTCAGGCTCCTCTCATTAAGCTCCAGCACAGACATGGCTGGCAAACTAAATATCTTTCCACGGTGTAGAAATTGAAAAATAAATTTGTTTGAGAGATTTTTTTTCGTAATTGTGCCAGGCACAGTCCAGCGTGGTAGTGCAGTAGTGGATAGTAAATCAGCAGGATGTTATTAGTTCCTTACTGATCTTCCTATAGGGGCAATCAATCAAAGACAGGAGTGTGGTGATCATTATCGAATTTACCAACCTTCCCCATATACAGGCATACTTATCTCTGCGACCAGAGCCTGCAATTACATGTTCTGTACCTGCTTTCTCCATAGGTCACAGCTGTAAAGCGTTAAAACAAAAAACAGGCAGATATGTTACATTAGAAGCTGCCTGCATAATCCAGATGGAAGAGACTATGAAGCCATTAAAGTGGTAAAGTCAACTAAATGGATGCTGGTAATTAGCTAACTAAATTAGATAGGTTTTCTGGGACTTAAATATTGATGACCAAGACCTATCCTTAAGAAAAGTCATCAATATCAGATCGGTAGAGATCCGATACCCAACGCCCCAACAATCTGCAAATGGCACAGCTCTGTGCATTGTGCAGAGGCATATCAAGGGAAAAAGGCAGGTGAGGAAAGTTCCCTTGGCTCCGCAGTATGTGGTCACCATCGGACCGCCTGATGTGGTGGTAAAAGATGTCTCCCCGGTGGCTGCATCTTGTCACCCCATGGACTTAGATAAGGTGCAGCGCCAGCTCCCACTGATCAATTATACAAATGAACGACATCAACAAGGTGATCAGGTCATGTGATCACGCTGCTGACCTCACTCCCAGAGCTGCAGAGGCGGGAACGATGTTTGTGGAGCTCAAGACACTGAAGATTTATTGATTTATCGTAATGGGATGTAAAGATTTGAGGACATAGTTTGGGGAGTCTGGAAGGGATGGGTGCTGACATGAGATGGTGGAGCGGATGGAGGGGAAGTGGGATAAATTTGAGGACACAGTATGAGGAGCAAGAGAGGAGATGGGGCATTTATGAGGAAACAGTATGAAGGGGATGGGTGCAGATACAGTATGCAGTCCATAAAGATCAAGAAAAAGCTGAATGGCACTAAGAAACAGGTCAATACTCACTGTTTGAGCAGATTTATCAGAGTCCGATAGATTTAGCTGAGTCAACAACCCCACCAACTGGTAATCCACGGAATATGGTGTGCTTGCTTGAAGAAACATAAGTGGCAATCCAAAAAAGAGAAGAAAAAAGCCACAACACACAAATCTTCCGATAAAAAAACCTTTGTCCTTTATTTCAACAGCATGCTGTGGATATGGTTACAGAGGGCAGGATAGTAGTGGAACAAGCTGGTCAAGTTAATGGACTCTGGCCGTTTCGCGTGTTGCACGCGTCAACGGGTCCTGGACCCATTGACAAGGTACTCAGGAAGCAATGCAAAAAAAAAGCAGTAAAAAAAAAAATTTCATTATAAAAATATGCTGGCGTTTCCTGAAAATACCGAACAATGCAAATAACTGTCCGCCCCAATGATATTCCTGCTCATTTGTGGCACCTACTGTGCATTGCTTTTCCATTTGACATCATATAAACTGATTTCCTGATGTTCCAGTTTTCGTTACAAGATGCATCAACACAGCGAGTTCTTATCATTAGGATCTGCTCTGGGGTTTTTCAGCATCTCAAAAGTGAAATCTTTAGATTCTTTAAGGAACTCAGTGTCTCCAGCACTGGCTGTTTCTTTTGTCTAGATATATATTCACATTAGGGCTTGATTTGTAACTCAGCAGGAAAATCTCCATTGTAAGCATTTTTCTTAAAAGACAACACTTGTAAAATTCCATGTATTTTTTTATAAAGTATCACACTTACACAAAAATTGAAAAATATAGAGTAAAAACAACAATCACATTCTCAAACTTCTGTGAATAGACCACAAGATATTGTCAATAGCAATTCCATAAAATAGATTGCCCGAGATGTTTTCAAAATAGTGTGAGAGCAGGACATGCGTTAAAGGGAATCTGTCAGCAGGTTTTACTATGTAATCTGAGAACATCGTGATGTAGAGGCAGAGACCCTGGCTCCAGGTATGTGTTACTTACTGGGCTATGTGTTGCTATTTCTATAAAATAAGGGTTTTATCAGCAGGAGATTATCACTATAGGACTAGGTATCCAGCGCCTCCTAGTCAACTGCCCTGTGTAATCCCGCCCCCACCACTGATTGCCAGTTTCAGTCAGTGTAGACAGAAAGGAACTTTGAAGGTAGAGGATAAACAAATAAAGAGGAAGGGGTTAAAACTGTAAATGGAAAATGCTTCATATTGCAAATTATACGTTCATCACATTGTCTACCCGGCTATCTACTGTGTTGTGAATTCTGCTCTTGGGCTCCCTCCGGTGGTTATGAGTGGTAGTGCTGCTGTCTGTGGATCGCAGCGTTCATCAGGTGTGTTCAATTTGGACTCAGCTATTTAGTCCTGCTTGATCCTTTAGTCAGTGCCAGTTGTCCATTGTTTTTGGAGGATTCACTTCCCTTCTGGTCTCTCCTGTTTGCTGTGCTTTTCTACTAAGAAAAGTCCTGGCTTTGTTTTTGCTGTCCACCTGCTGTGGACCTTATAGTTCTGTGCATTTTCATGTTTTGTCTTGTCCAGCTTTGTCTGTGAAGGATTTTTTGCAGCCTAGCTGTGTCTCTGGAGATGCAGATATACCCTCCATGTCTTTAGTCAGATGTGGTGATTTGTATTTTCTGTGGTGGATATTTTCTAGTGTTTTAATACTGACCGCATAGTACTCTGTTGTATTCTTTCTTTTTAGCTAGTATGGCCTCCTATGCTATATTCTGATTTCATGTCTGCGTATGTTATTTCCCTCTCCTCTCACAGTCAATATTTGTGGGGGGCTATCTATCCTTTGGGGATTTTCTCTGAGGCAAGATAGGTTTCCTGTGTCTGTCTTTAGGAGAAGTTAGTTCTTAGGCTGTGTCGAGGGGTCTAGGGAGTGTTAGGTAACCCCCACGGCTACTTCTAGTTGCGCTGCTAGGTTCAGGGTTTGCGGTCAGTACAGGGACCACCTTCTCCAGAGTCCGTCTCATGCTGCTCCTAGGCCACCAGATCATAACACTACTGTCCCTCCAGTTATCATTGAGTAACCTGTTTATTTTTGACTGGTAGTCTCCCTCATTGAACTATCAAACATCTGATCCTGGCCAATCAAATTCATCCGGTACATGCGGCTCCCACAACACAAATCCACACGCTTAGCAAGGATCTCCATCTTAATGTAACGAGCCAGGGCATAAGAGTTGAGTACCTCAGCCCCAGATACCGCTCCACCCCATGGTATGTGCATTCAGTTTTTGCTAATCTGAGAGCCTGTCTGTGAGAGCCTGGGATGTGTTTTTGTTTCAATTAAAATCAGTGTTTTTTAAGCTGGAGATTATCACTACAGGACAAGGTGTCTCGTGCCTACTGGCCTCCACCGATTATCAGCTTTCTATCAATATACAGTGTACACAAAGCTGCCAATCAGTGGTGAGGGCGGGGGTATACACGGCGCAACATTCTAAACCCCGCTAGATCTTCAGCATCATGCTACTCACAGATTACATAGCAAAAACCTGGTGACAGATTCCCTTAAGGCCTCCTTCACACTTCCTGGTGATTCCTGTACAGAAAAAAAGTACTGGTAAATAAAAAAAAAAACAGCGTGGACTTCAGAGCTTTTTTCATAACCAGCAGAGTGTTAGGTGTCGAGTTCCCGCTTCTGCACAAGGGGAAGCTCGAGCCATCTCCGCTGCGGTCTCCCATTCTTATCCAGCCGCAGTGGAGTCTGCTCAGCAGAGACGTCGGTCCCAGCATGTTGCTCAGTCTCACTCTGTACAAAGAGTTACTGCTGCTTTTCCTGCTTCTGCCATTGAAGTCAGTGTTGGGCAGCGGCGAGCAGATGCTTTTGGGGCTAAGTCCTGCTTTTCTCTTTCTGAGCATGCCCTGGGCAAGATCTCCCATTGGAGATCGAGGGTCACATGCTCAGGTACTGCAGCACATCCCATTGGTCCTCCAGGAAGGTCCTGAAAGGGCAAAACTTTGGTAGCAGCTTCCCATTGGTCCTTTATTGGAAGGTCCTGAACATGCTGCAACTATATAAGCTGACCGCACGGCCATGCGCTAGTGTACATTTGTAAATGTGTGTGTGTTGTGAGTGAAAGTCGCTCTTTAAATAACCCTCCCTATTGGATGACTGTTCGCGGAAGGTGTATGTTTGCTATCTAGCGCCCTACTTAGCTATCAGCACGTAAACACACAATACAGCGTCTTATTGCTGTGACCGCCAGTGCGGCGCCTTGTGCTTTCACAGCGCTTTCCTGACCCAAGCCTGGGTGGTTAGTGGCGTTCGCCAGTGCGGCACTGCATGCACTCTCGTGCTTCTATTGCTGTCACTCTGACACCTCAGTAGCGGTGTCGAGCGCATGAGGTCTATGTACTCAAATCCTGTGTCTTGGGATTGAGTTCTGAGACTCGTTGCTTGCGCTCTTGGTGCGGTACCATGGCCCTGTGACGTAACAGGGTTCGCTTCCTTCACACAGGGTGAGGTTAGCCCATGTGTGTATTCACTTTGAACCGCCATATAGTCCGTCATTACTTGGCAGCAGGTTCCATCTCTGCACGGTGGACCCCGGGCTGCGAACGCACCATAATCTATCTGTCTTATTATTTGGTGCGTTCCGCTAGCCCTAACATTACACTAGCGCCAGGGTCTGGCTAGTAATGACGGACAAACAGCAATCCTTGCGGTATATCTAGCAGCTGGAGGGTAGGTTGGCGGCTCTCGAGAGCTCAACCTCAGCTGTGGATGTTACCGCAGTTGCTGTACAGGCTGCTAGCGTGGCTGCAGCAACTTTGTCCATTGCCACCCCTGTTCCGACATTATCTCGCCTCCCGCTGCCAGAAAAATTTTCTGGTGATAGCAAATTTTGTAGGGGATTCGTGAGTCAGTGCTCTATTCACCTCGAGCTCCTGGCTGCACGTTTTCCCACAGAGCGGGCTAAGGTGGGATTTATAGTGTCTCTCTTGTCGGACAGGGCGTTGGAATGGGCTACGCCGCTGTGGGAGCGTGACGATCATGTGGTGCAGAGTGCTCCGCTGTTCCTGAGCACTCTGAAACAGGTCTTTTTAGGACCTCAAGTCACCCATGATACTGCGCTCAAACTGCTGGCATTAACTCAGGGTGAGTCCTTGGTCAGTCATTTTGCCGTCCAATTCCGCACTTTAGCTTCTGAGCTGGACTGGTCGGATAAAGCCCTTATCCCCATATTTTGGAGGGGCCTGGCTGATCACGTTAAGGACGCTCTGGCCACTAGGGAGATTCCTGCCACACTGGAGGAGTTAATAATTGTCTCCACTCGAATTGATCTCCGTTTTAACGAGCGGAGGTTAAAGCGAGCCCAGTGTAGGCAGAGGTTTCGGCTGGCTCCTACCTTCGCCAAACCTCTGGAATCTCCGGTGCTGGTTCCTGAGTCACATGAGGCCATGGAAGTGTCACAAGCGGGATCTAAGTCCCGGATCGCTTGTGCACTCAAGGTCTGTCATGTTTGCCAGCAGTCAGAACATCTAGCCACCAGATGTCCTCAGCGGTCGAGGAAACGTCAGCGTCTAGTGGTAGTAGGTGGAGGTACACTAGACACGACGACGTTTGCCTCTAAATTGTCCTTTAAATGGACAATTATTATAGGCTCATTCTCCCACTCGGTAGAGCTCTGCGTGGATTCTGGGGCGGAGGGCAATTTTATGTCTTCTGCCTTCGCCCAACGTCACGCAATACCTCTGGTTATGCTAGCTCAACCAGTAACGGTACGAGTAGTGAATGGGTCGACACTGCCCTCACAGATAACACACCAGACCATCCCTTTTACTCTGTCCATGTCGCCATCTCATCAGGAGATTATATCTCTGCTCGTCATTCCTGAGGGAATTGATGAGGTCCTGTTGGGAATTCCTTGGCTAAGGTACCACTCTCCTCATATCGAGTGGTCCTCAGGCAGAATTCTGGGATGGGGTGAATCTTGTGGGGGTAGGTGTCAGAGGGAGTGCGTTCAGGTTGCTACTACAGAGGTACCCGCAGATCTATCCTCTCTCCCCAAGCAGTATTGGTCTTATGCAGACGTGTTCTCCAAAAAGGCGGCGGAGATCCTTCCGCCCCATCGTCCCTATGACTGTCCTATTGATCTCTTGCCTGGTGCTGAGGCTCCCCGGGGTCGAGTCTATCCGTTATCTCTCCCGGAGACGGAGGCAATGTCACAGTACATCCAGGAAAATCTGGCAAGAGGATTCATTAGGAAGTCAGTGTCACCTGCTGGGGCAGGGTTCTTCTTCGTGCAGAAGAAGAATGGAGAATTGCGTCCATGCATAGACTACAGGGGTCTTAACGCCATCACCGTTAAGAATAAGTATCCTTTGCCCTTGATATCTGAGCTCTTCGATAGGCTTCGGGGAGCAAGGGTATTTACTAAATTAGATCTGCGGGGTGCTTACAACCTGATTCGCATCCGTGAGGGGGACGAATGGAAGACGGCTTTTAATACCAGGGATGGGCACTATGAATATCTGGTGATGCCCTTCAGGCTCTGTAATGCCCCAGCCGTTTTCCAAGATTTTGTGAACAACATCTTCCGGGATATGCTTTCCACCTCGGTCGTAGTCTATCTGGATGATATTCTCATCTACTCTCCAGATATTGACTCCCACCGGAGAGATGTTTGCAAAGTCTTCGACCTCCTACGGGCAAACTCCCTCTATGCCAAGTTGGAGAAGTGTATGTTCGAGCAGGAGTCCTTACCTTTCCTAGGCTACATCATCTCTGCCCAGGGATTGGCTATGGATCCTGCCAAACTACAGGCTGTGATGGACTGGCAGGAACCCCATTCTCTTAAAGCGGTGCAGCGCTTTATGGGGTTCATTAATTATTATCGCCAGTTCATTCCACACTTCTCAACTTTGGTAGCTCCCTTGGTTGCCCTCACCAAGAAGGGGGCAAATCCCAAATTGTGGTCTGAGAAGGTCTCCAAGGCCTTTAACTCCATAAAGTCACACTTCGCTAGCGCTCCCATCCTACATCGCCCCGATGTTGATAAGCCATTTATCATGGAGGTGGATGCCTCTTCTGTTGGTGCTGGAGCAGTCCTCTTCCAAAAGGATGCTCAAGGTCGGAAGCATCCTTGCTTCTTCTTTTCTAAGACCTCCTCACCAGCAGAGAGGAATTATTCCATCGGGGACAGGGAGTTGCTAGCCATGAAGTTGGCTTTCTCGGAGTGGAGACATCTCTTGGAGGGAGCACGTTTTCCCTTCCAAGTCTTCACAGACCATAAAAATTTGGTGTACCTGCAGACAGCCCAGCGGTTGAATTCTTGCCAGGCCAGATGGTCCTTGTTCTTCTCCCGGTTTCATTTCACCCTCCATTTTCTTTCTGGGGAGAAGAACATTCGGGCCGACGCTCTCTCTCGCTCCGTTGTGTCATCTGCGGAGGAGGAAGAGGAGCCTCGGCTTATTGTCCCCACCGAGAGCTTGAGAACTGTGGCCCCGGTTTCGCTAGAGTCTGTGCCTCCAGGCAAGACTTTTGTACCATCCAGTTTGCGACCAGAGGTTCTCTCTTGGGCACACTCGTCCAGGGTGGGTGGACATTTTGGTTCCAAAAGGACATCTGAGTTACTGGCGAGGACATACTGGTGGCCGCATATGGCTCGTGATGTCGCAGAATATGTGTCTCTTGTGCCAAGAACAAGTCCCCTCGGCAACGGCCAGCTGGTTTGCTTTACCCTCTGCCGGTGGCGGACAGGCCCTGGGAGAGGGTCGGGATGGACTTTGTGGTGGGCTTACCCAAGTCTCGTAACTGCACCATTATCTGGGTGATCACCGACCATTTTTCCAAAATGGTGCACTTGGTGCCTCTTCCACGGCTACCTTTTGCACGGGCGTTGGCTGTCTTGTTCATCAAACATATCTTTCGCTTACACGGTATGCCAGACAAAATTGTTAGTGACCGGGGTCCCCAGTTTGTGTCTCGATTCTGGAGAGAGCTTTGTCGTCTACTCAGTATTGAGTTGAATCTCTCTTCGGCATATCATCCCGAGACGAATGGGTTGGTAGAGAGGGCCAACCAGACCTTGGTCACATATTTACGACATTTTGTTTCTGCCAGGCAGGATGACTGGTCATCCTTGCTACCGTGGGCAGAGTTTGCGCTTAACAACGCCGTAGCCGACTCCACCGGTCAGACTCCATTCCTCCTAAATTACGGCCAGCATCCACGTGTCCCTGTGCCCATGCCTGTGTCTTCTGCTGACTCCAGGGTGGCAGACTGGGCTGTGGAGGCACGGGACATTTGGGACCGCACTCAGGATGCCATTCGGGCCTCCAAGGAGAGAATGAGGTCCTCCGCCGATGCTCATTGGTGTCCCGCTCCAACCTTTGCTCTTGGCGACTTAGTGTGGCTCTCTGCCCGTAACATCAGGCTGCGTGTTGAGTCCACTAAGTTTGCACCTCGCTACTTGGGTCCCTTCAAGGTCCTTGAACAGGTTAACCCTGTGGTCTACCGTCTGGCCCTTCCTCCACGCTTGGGTATCACGACACCTTTCATGTGTCCCTCTTGAAACCCGTATACATATCCCGGTTTTCCGAGTCATCTGCCGGGACATCGGGTTCGTCTACGGACGATTACGAGGTGAACGCTATTTTGGGGTGCAAGGTGGTACGTGGCAAAAAGTTCTATCTGGTGGATTGGAAGGGTTATGGCCCAGAGGACAGGTCCTGGGAGCCTGCTGAAAACATTCAGGCCCCACAGCTCATTGCTGCCTTCGAGCGTAGCGAGGCCCAAGGAGGGGGGGTCCTAGGAGGGGGAGTAATGTTAGGTGTCGAGTTCCCGCTTCTGCACAAGGGGAATCTCGAGCCATCTCCGCTGCGGTCTCCCATTCTTATCCAGCCGCAGTGGAGTCTGCTCAGCAGAGACGTCGGTCCCAGCGTCTTGCTCAGTCTCACTCTGTACAAAGAGTTACTGCTGCTTTTCCTGCTTCTGCCATTGAAGTCAGTGTTGGGCAGCGGCGAGCAGATGCTTTTGGGGCTAAGTCCTGCTTTTCTCTTTCTGAGCATGCCCTGGGCAAGATCTCCCATTGGAGATCGAGGGTCACATGCTCAGGTACTGCAGCACATCCCATTGGTCCTCCAGGAAGGTCCTGAAAGGGCAAAACTTTGGTAGCAGCTTCCCATTGGTCCTTTATTGGAAGGTCCTGAACGTGCAACTATATAAGCTGCGCATGACCGCACGGCCATGCGCTAGTGTACATTTGTAAATGTGTGTGTGTTGTGAGTGAAAGTCGCTCTTTAAATAACCCTCCCTATTGGATGACTGTTCGCGGAAGGTGTATGTTTGCTATCTAGGGCCCGACTTAGCCATCAGCACGTAAACACACAATACAGCGTCTTATTGCTGTGACCGCCAGTGCGGCGCCTTGTGCTTTCACAGCGCTTTCCTGACCCAAGCCGGGGTGGTTAGTGGCGTTCGCCAGTGCGGCACTGCATGCACTCTCGTGCTTCTATTGCTGTCACTCTGACACCTCAGTAGCGGTGTCGAGCGCATGAGGTCTATGTACTCAAATCCTGTGTCTTGGGAATGAGTTCTGAGACTCGTTGCTTGCGCTCTTGGTGCGGTACCACGGCCCTGTGACGTAACAGGGTTCGCTTCCTTCACACAGGGTGAGGTTAGCCCATGTGTGTATTCACTTTGTACCGCCATATAGTCCGTCATTACTTGGCAGCAGGTTCCATCTCTGCACGGTGGACCCCGGGCTGCGAACGCACCATAATCTATCTGTCTTATTATTTGGTGCGTTCCGCTAGCCCTAACACAGAGTGGAGCCCATGGCGGGGGACTAATGCTAATAACCTGGGAAAAGGAGTAATTTTTCTGTTTGCTTAGCCTTTCCTATTGAATTTATGGGGGCCCTCAGAAAATTTGACATAGGTGGTAATCAGTTCTGGTATTGGAGGGTGCAGGTAAGGAAGGTGCATTATAGAAGTGGATACGAGTAGTAGTAGTATTTTTTTCTAAAATGTGATTTGATGTCTTAGGCCGGGGTCACACTAGCGTATTGCATATCGCGTAATGCGATATGCTAATGACCCTCGGCTCCTACTCTGCTGCGAGCGGGAGCCGAGTGTCATGCGTCTGTGCGCCAAGCCTCTCGCAGAGAGCGGATCGGAGCACAGCTACGGAGGAGGCGGAGAAACTAATTTCTCCATCTCCTCCATTACCGGGGTACGCGTTTAGCGCACAGCCCTCTGATGATATCCGAGTGATGTGCGCTGTCTCACTCGCACCCGTAGGCTTATATGGGTGAGAGTGAGCCGAGAGTCAGTGACAATTGCAGCATGCCGCGATTGTCTCGGACCGAGGAAAACGGCCGACAAAAAAATCGGCTGATGGAAGCTGCCCTATAGTTTAACATGGGTCCGAGTGCAATGCAATTTTTTTATCGCATTGCACTCGTCCGTTTTAGTTGCCAGTGTGAGCCCCGCCTTACTCGCTTTGTAGTTTTGTAAGTATGAAGCTCAGATGTGAACTAAGCAATGAAACAATTTATTCTAATTTGTAAATAGGTTAACTTACAGCATCATTTTTTTTTTTTTTAATTGCCCTGAAATAAAATCTCAGCTTCCGTTCCCTATGGCTCAGGAATGTCGGCATGCCAGCTGTAGATGAACCCCTTTTCCCATGTTGATCGTTTAGCAGTAAAGTAACAGCTGGCGCACCAAAGTTTTCCGATCCCTGTATCATGAGCATTGCTACATCAACGCATTTAGTCCTACAAAGCTAATAATCAAGATAAACGGTGCAAGAGTTTTTCACTAATTCATAGGAAAGTCATCTTGTATGTGTTTCATTTCCAAACAGCTTGCTGATCACAGATCTCCAGTTTGATGTCATTCGGAGGAGATCTGTTCTTTTGCCTGAAGCAAATTAGTTCCAGTATTCTATGGACCATCGCTGTCTTTGTCTCGTACAGGGAACTGCATGCAGAATGCTGAGTGCGGAGGCTTCCAGTAATACACAAAGCATGACAAAGATTTGCATCTCCTCATATGTTTCCAACCTGCGTCGTCTCTTTCTAGTATTGTAAAAAAAATCACTGTAAGGATAGGAAAAAAGAACATTTAAAATAATTTCAATAGCAGCAACTTCGCTGAATGGTGATTAAAAATGTCGTCTGATAGAAAAAGAAAAACCTTCAAGACTATCGCCTATTTCCCAGCAGAACGAAAAGACGCAGAGAAAGTCTCTCATTATGAAGGTCCCAGACCATTAATTTGAATGAGGAAAGTGTAATGCTTCAATTTCCCTGTGGGGGAGCTGCAGGAAAACCGAACATTTGCTAAAGGGGACTTGAACAGAATGCTGATGGCTGGGGGTCACACCAGTGGCACAACCTGTTGTCAGCTTATTATCGGGGGACCATACTAGAGCAAATGGATTGTTTAAAGCAGAATATTCAGGTTTCCAAAGAAAATTCTTAGTATAGTCCAATTTTAGAACATTTTAACAAGTAAAGAAAATTCATTTTAGAGTCACAGAAGTGTGACAATCATTTCTGCACGGTGTCTACACATCTGGCCGCAGTAATATTTTATAATTTTAAATGTATAGAATAGTAGAAAACATTTTACAGAAATTTTTCATCACATGAAAGAGATAAACAGATAAAACTTGAAGACTACTATGGTTAAATCGGGGTCGGTGCCACACACAGTGTAGGAAACACTAAGTGCAAGACGAAGGGATAAGCGAAGGGGGAAAGTAGAGACTCCTAGGCAGATCTAACACCACCCTGTCTGCCCTGAACGTCCCTATATAGGATCTGCACCTATCGCCGAGCAGAAACCTAATTCCTGCCTTATCCAGGCGATAAGCCCTGCATAGGGAAGGACAGGATTTCACTAGTCAATCCCCACTACCACTAAAGACATCTGGAGTAGACAAACAAGGGGAACACATATCTTCAGAAGACTCAGAGATGTAACACAGACGTACTCCATCAATACCAAAGAGGAAGATAGCTGACTGCTATAGCTCCAAGCCTCAACAAGGGGAAATGGAAATATCACCGCTAACTCCCAGCAGCAGGCTGAAAGTCTGTAACACCCAGGTCCAGGTGTGTCAATTAGAGCCAGAGAAAGGTTGCTAGAGTCAGAAGGGATAAGAAGGTATCTGTAATGCCAAATGCAGACCCCTTCTGCAGCTAGATGCAGTGAGACTGTCTGTAGCATCTGACACACCTGTGACAGTCGTAGGGTAAATATGCATTGTTAGACACATCTCTGAAAATATGTACAGGTCCAATGAATTTTTCTTTAGCAAAACTGCCATAATAGATTCCTAAAAACGTTATGGTTTATAAGCAACACCGCGCTACAAGCACAGTGCTAACACAATACCGCCATATAGTGGCAACAGAACAATGCCATATAGCACAGACATAAATTACACCGGAAGTATGACAACATGAAAAATATTCTTTTAAAGGGCTTTCCTCAAGATCTGTATCCTGATGAATGCAGGTATATGGTTTTTGTTTCCTGAAAAAGAAGTGGGCTACACTTTGAAATGCGTAGAAAAATTAAAAAAAAAATGTTTTTTTTTACATTTTTTATATAAAAATCAAGTATGCACAGTTATCATATAAAAGGTGTGTGGGAGTGGGAGGGGCGACAATCTTGGGATTAGGGTATCAGATGTGGAACCTGCATCTATTAGACATTTTTGTCATAATAATTTGTGAAAATACTTTTCCAGATATGAAGGAACTGAAACTGATACACAGAGACTGAGATCAAGTGCCCTCCTCTTAGCTTCCATCAGGGCCCTGCTGCCGTTACTGACGTATGGGGCCCGGTACAAGAGGGACCAGGCCCCCCTCTTTGCTTCTGTTTACCGGGCCCTAGGAACAGGATGCTGCCGGTTCAATAACTGAATGTGCGGAAACCCGTGGCTATATTTAATAGCCGCCAGCCAATCACAGGCCGCCAGCTAACATCTCCGGTGTATGAGGTCACTGCGTCCGCACCTCAAATAGATGTGGGAGAGTATGCCGGTAGACCATGGCCAGGTAAGGAGAAACTATAATCATATGGGGCAGGATGGAGACACATGAGGCAAGACGAGAGAACATATGTGACAGAATGGAGACACATGGAGCAGAATGGAGACACATGGGGCAGAATGGAGACACATGGGGCAGAGTGGAGACATATGGGGGCAGGATGAAGACACATTGGGCAAGATGGGAGAACATATGGGGGCAGGATGGAAGAACATATGGGGCCTGGAATGAGACACAAGGGGGCCATAATGGGGAACATTATAACTGTAGGGCCTAATTAAGGGCTATCATTACTGCCCTGGTGTATTTTATTTTTGAGGATACTGTAGTCAGTGAGGGGGCCTGTTACTATGCAGGGCGACACAGTCGCTTTTTTTCTTCATCTGGTGTAGGGTAGAAATTGGGAATGTACTCTGGAAGCAGTGCTCTAGTTAACTGTGTGTTATTTTCTGCAGAGACGAGTCCTGACTGGAAATAATAATCATTATTTTTATATAGCGCTAACATATTCCGCAGCACTTTACATTTTGCACACATTATCATCGCTGTCCCCGATGGGGCTCACAATCTAAATTCCCTATCAGATGGCAAAAGTGATGGCGGTCTGCGCTGGATGAAAAAGAAATGCTAAGATGAAACACTTCAACTAGAGACATCTTGTACACTTACACTATATACAATGCTGTGTATAATGTCACTGGTGATCCCTGTATTACCTGTACACTGACACTATATAATAATAATCCTTATTTTTATATAGCGCTAACATATTCCGCAGCGCTTTACAGTTTGCACACATTATCATCACTGTCCCCGTTGGGGCTGACAATCTAAATTCCCTATCAGTATGTCTTGGAATGTGGGAGGAAACCCACGCAAACACGGAGAGAACATACAAACTCTTTGCAGATGCTGTCCATGGTGGGATTTGAACCCAGGACTCCAGCGCTACAAGGCTGCTGTGCTAACCACTGCGCCACCGTGCTGCCCATATATATACAGAGCACATGTGTATAATGACACCGGTGATTACTGTATGACCTGTACACTACATACTACAGTGAAGGAAATAATTATTTGATCCTTTGCTGATTTTGTAAGTTTGCCAACTGAAAAACACATGAACGGTCTATAATTTTAAGGGTAGGTTAATTTTTAACATTGAGAGCTAGAATATCAAACATAAAATCCAGGAAATCACACTGTCTAAATTACCGTATATAAATTTATTTGCATTGTGCAATAAGAAATAAGTACAGTATTTGATCCCTCTGGCAAACAAGATGTAATACTTGGTGGCAAAACCCTTTGTGGCAAGCACAGCAGTCAGATGATTTTTGTAGTTGATGATGAGGTTTGCGTGCACGTCAGGAGGAATTTTGATCCACTCCTTTTGCAGATCATCTCTAAATCATTAAGATTTTGAGGCTGTGGCTTGGCAACTCGGAGCTTCAACTCCCTGTGGGATTAAGGTCTGGAGAATGGCTAGGCCACTCCATGACCTTAATGTGCTTCTTTTTGAGTCACTCCTTTGTTGCCTTGGCTGTATATTTTGGGTCATTGTCTTGCTGGAAGACCCAGCCACGACCCATTTTTAATGCCCTGGTGGAGGGAAGGAAGTTGTCACTCAGGATTTTACTGTACATGGCTCCATTCATTCTCCCATTGATGCGGTAAAGTAGTAATGTGCCCTTAGCAGATAAACTCCCCCAAAACAAAATCTTTCTACCTCCATGCTTGACAGTGGGGACAGTGTTCTTTGGGTCATAGGTAGCATTTCTCTTCCTCCAAACACGGCGAATTGAGATAATGCCAAAGACCTCAATTTTTGTGTCATCTAACCACAGCACCTTCTCCCAATTACTCACAGAATCATCCAGGTGTTCAGTGGCAAACTTCAGACAGTACTACACATGTATTACCAAAAAAAGGTATTCAAAGATACTGATAAAAAATATATATCACTATTAATAATTATAAAAACATGATTACACAGGACAACAAAAAATTGAAATTATATATATATATATATATATATATACACAGTATATGCAATACATACAGGAAGAAATTGATGTCACAAAAATAATTTATTATTAAAATATAATGACATAAAACAATGTTAAAAAAATATATGAGGAAGAATGTGTGCCAGGGGACAAGGAATAACAGACTGTGCGGTACCAAATATATATATAAAAAATGTAGAAATAAATAAATAAATAAATTCAAAATTTCACACCAATAAAATCCCTATAACTATGCCATGTGGGACACAAAAAATAAGTGAAAAATAATGAGTAAAAAATACCAAGTGGTAACATTTTTATTAAAAAATACAAGTGTACATAATCATGAAAAAAATAAAAAGATCAATCAAGAAAATCATGTGATAAAGTAATACAAATTTATGCCCATACAAAATAGTTAGTTATAGTGCACATTTTAACCAAAATAAATGAAGCAATTGATAATAAGACCGAGCCATAAAGTGATAAAAATTAATGGAAAAACATGATAGCCATGGTGTACATTTAATCAACCATGTGATCGGGCGGCATAAATTCAAAGGTGCAGTTGATGCAGGTGGATAAAATAAATAATACCAACTAGTCTTGAACTCCAGTGCACCCTGCACACACTACCCCAACGTGCATTTCTCTGCCGCTTTGTCTTATCTTTCTATTTTTTTCATGATTATGCACACTTGTATTTGTAAAAAAAAAAATGTTTACCACTTGGTATTTTTTACTTACTATTTTTCACTTATTTTTTATGTCCCACATGGCATAGTTATACCAATTTTATTAGTGCAATATTTTATATATATATATATATATATATATATATATATATATATATATATATATATATATACAGTGGGGCAAAAAAGTATTTAGTCAGTCAGCAATAGTGCAAGTTCCACCACTTAAAAAGATGAGAGGCGGCTGTAATTTACATCATAGGTAGACCTCAACTATGGGAGACAAACTGAGAAAAAAAAATCCAGAAAATCACATTGTCTGTTTTTTTAACATTTTATTTGCATATTATGGTGGAAAATAAGTATTTGGTCAGAAACAAAATTTCATCTCAATACTTTGTAATATATCCTTTGTTGGCAATGACAGAGGTCAAACGTTTTCTGTAAGTCTTCACAAGGTTGCCACACACTGTTGTTGGTATGTTGGCCCATTCCTCCATGCAGATCTCCTCTAGAGCAGTGATGTTTTTGGCTTTTCGCTTGGCAACACGGACTTTCAACTCCCTCCAAAGGTTTTCTATAGGGCTGAGATCTGGAGACTGGCTAGGCCACTCCAGGACCTTGAAATGCTTCTTACGAAGCCACTCCTTCGTTGCACTGGCGGTGTGCTTTGGATCATTGTCATGATGAAAGACCCAGCCACGTTTCATCTTCAATGCCCTTGCTGATGGAAGGAGGTTTGCACTCAAAATCTCACGACACATGGCCCCATTCATTCTTTCATGTACCCGGATCAGTCGTCCTGGCCCCTTTGCAGAGAAACAGCCCCAAAGCATGATGTTTCCACCACCATGCTTTACAGTAGGTATGGTGTTTGATGGATGCAACTCAGTATTCTTTTTCCTCCAAACACGACAAGTTGTGTTTCTACCAAACAGTTCCAGTTTGGTTTCATCAGACCAACGGACATTCTCCCCAAACTCCTCTGGATCATCCAAATGCTCTCTAGCAAACTTCAGACGGGCCCGGACATGTACTGGCTTAAGCAGTGGGACACGTCTGGCACTGCAGGATCTGAGTCCATGGTGGCGTAGTGTGTTACTTATGGTAGGCCTTGTTACATTGGTCCCAGCTCTCTGCAGTTCATTCACTAGGTCCCCCCGCGTGGTTCTGGTATTTTTGCTCACCATTCTTGTGATCATTCTGACCCAACGCGGTGGGATTTTGCGTGGAGCCCCAGATCGAGGGAGATTATCAGTGGTCTTGTATGTCTTCCATTTTCTAATTATTGCTCCCACTGTTGATTTCTTCACTCCAAGCTGGTTGGCTATTGCAGATTCAGTCTTCCCAGCCTGGTGCAGGGCTACAATTTTGTTTCTGGTGTCCTTTGACAGCTCTTTGGTCTTCACCATAGTGGAGTTTGGAGTCAGACTGTTTGAGGGTGTGCACAGGTGTCTTTTTATACTGATAACAAGTTTAAACAGGTGCCATTACTACAGGTAATGAGTGGAGGAAAGAGGAGACTCTTAAAGAAGAAGTTACAGGTCTGTGAGAGCCAGAAATCTTGATTGTTTGTTTCTGACCAAATACTTATTTTCCACCATAATATGCCAAAAAAATGATAAAAAAACAGACAATGTGATTTTCTGGATTTTTTTTCTCAGTTTGTCTCCCATAGTTGAGGTCTATCTATGATGTAAATTACAGACGCCTCTCATCTTTTTAAGTGGTGGAACTTGCACTATTGCTGACTGACTAAATACTTTTTTGCCCCACTGTATATATATACTAGCTATTGAACCCGTTCTACGCCCGGGTGGCGAGCATTTATATTGGTATATTGTCTCCATCATGGTATGTGCTGCTCCATCCTGCGTCCCCATCCTGTCATGCGCTGCTCCATCCTGCGTCCCCATCCTGTCATGTGCTGCTCCATCCTGCGTCCCCATCCTGTCATGTGCTGCTCCATCCTGCGTCCCCATCCTGTCATGCGCTGCTCCATCCTGCGTTCCCTTTCCTGTCATGCGCTGCTCCCATCCTGCGTCCCCATCCTGTCATGCGCTGCTCCCATTCTGCGTCCCCATCCTGTGATGCGCTGCTCCCATCCTGTGATGCGCTGCTCCCATCCTGCGTCCCCATCCTGTGATGCGCTGCTCCATCCTGCGTCCCCATCCTGTCATGCGCTGCTCCATCATGCGTCCCCATCCTGTCATGCGCTGCTGCATCCTGCGTCCCCATCCTTATGTGCTGCTGCATCCTGCGTCCCCATCCTGTCATGCGCTGCTGCATCCTGCGTCCCCATCCTTATGTGCTGCTGCATCCTGCGTCCCCATCCTTATGTGCTGCTGCATCCTGCGTCCCCATCCTTATGTGCAGCTGCATCCTGCGTCCCCATCCTTATGTGCTGCTGCATCCTGCGTCCCCATCCTTATGTGCTGCTGCATCCTGCGTCCCCATCCTTATGTGCTGCTGCATCCTGCGTCCCCATCCTTATGTGCTGCTCCATCCTGCGTCCCCATCCTTATGTGCTGCTCCATCCTGCATCCCCATCCTTATGTGCTGCTCCATCCTGCGTCCCCATCGTTATGTCCTGCTCCATCCTGCGTCCCCATACTGTTATGTGCTGCTCCATCCTGCGTCCCCATCCTTATGTGCTGCTGCATCCTGCGTCCCCATCCTTATGTGCTGCTCCATCCTGCGTCCCCATCCTTATGTGCTGCTGCATCCTGCGTCCCCATCCTTATGTGCTGCTCCATCCTGTGTCCCCATTTTTATGTGCTGCTCCATCCTGCGTCCCCATCCTTATGTGCTGCTGCATCCTGCATCCCCATCCTTATGTGCTGCTCCATCCTGTGTCCCCATTTTTATGTGCTGCTCCATCCTGCGTCCCCATCCTTATGTGCTGCTGCATCCTGCGTCCCCATCCTTATGTGCTGCTGCATCCTGCGTCCCCATCCTTATGTGCTGCTCCATCCTGTGTCCACATTTTTATGTGCTGCTCCATCCTGCGTCCCCATCCTTTTGTGCTGCTGCATCCTGCGTCCCCATCCTTATGTGCTGCTCCATCCTGTGTCCCCATTTTTATGTGCTGCTCCATCCTGCGTCCCCATCCTTATGTGCTGCTGCATCCTGCGTCCCCATCCTTATGTGCTGCTCCATCCTGCGTCCCCATCCTTATGTGCTGCTCCATCCTGCGTCCCCATCCTTATGTGCTGCTCCATCCTGCGTCCCCATCCTTATGTGCTGCTCCATCCTGCGTCCCCATCCTTATGTGCTGCTCCATCCTGTGTCCCCATTTTTATGTGCTGCTCCATCCTGCGTCCCCATCCTTTTGTGCTGCTGCATCCTGCGTCCCCATCCTTATGTGCTGCTCCATCCTGTGTCCCCATTTTTATGTGCTGCTCCATCCTGCGTCCCCATCCTTTTGTGCTGCTGCATCCTGCGTCCCCATCCTTATGTGCTGCTCCATCCTGTGTCCCCATTTTTATGTGCTGCTCCATCCTGCGTCCCCATCCCTATGTGCTGCTGCATCCTGCGTCCCCATCCTTATGTGCTGCTCCATCCTGCGTCCCCATCCTTATGTGCTGCTCCATCCTGCGTCCCCATCCTTATGTGCTGCTCCATCCTGCGTCCCCATCCTTATGTGCTGCTCCATCCTGCGTCCCCATCCTTATGTGCTGCTGCATCCTGCGTCCCCATCCTTATGTGCTGCTCCATCCTGCGTCCCCATCCTTATGTGCTGCTGCATCCTGCGTCCCCATCCTTATGTGCTGCTCCATCCTGCGTCCCCATACTGCATCTGACCCGCTCGGCGCCGAGTGCTGGGGGGCCTGAGCAGGCGGGGACACCGGCACACTGTGGGGGTCAGGTGCCGGTATCGCCGCCAGCTCAGGCCCCCCAGCACTTACTATACTCACCTGTCCGGCGTTCCATCGCTGCGCGCCGCCATCTTCCCGGTCTCCTGGCTGTGACTGTTCAGTCAGAGGGCGGCGCCGGCGCGCATTAAGCGCGTCATCGCGCCCTCTGAACTGAAGGCCACAGACCGAAGACCGGGAAGATGGCGCCGCTCAGCGATGGAACGGGGACAGGTGAATATGGCCGATACTCACCCTCCTGGCGGTCCCTGCTTCTGCGGTGGAGATCGCGGTGTGTGTTCAATGTGAACGCACACCGCGATCTCCCGGGAGCGTCGCACTGTGAGGCCCAGACTGCGCCGGCGCTTGCGCTTGCGCAGTCTATAGAGGCTTCGGACAGAGTGACGCTCCCAGCATTATATTATAGATATTCGGTCTGTTATTCCTTGTCCCCTGCCCCACATTCTTTCTCATATATTTTTTTAACATTTATTTATGTCATCATATTTTAATAATAAATTCTTTTTGTGACATCAATTTCTTCCTGTATGTATCATATATATATATATACAGTGGGGCAAAAAAGTATTTAGTCAGTCAGCAATAGTGCAAGTTCCACCACTTAAAAAGATGAGAGGCGTCTGTAATTTACATCATAGGTAGACCTCAACTATGGGAGACAAACTGAGAAAAAAAAAATCCAGAAAATCACATTGTCTGTTTTTTTAACAATTTATTTGCATATTATGGTGGAAAATAAGTATTTGGTCAGAAACAAAATTTCATCTCAATACTTTGTAATATATCCTCTGTTGGCAATGACAGGGGTCAAACATTTTCTGTAAGTCTTCACAAGGTTGCCACACACTGTTGTTGGTATGTTGGCCCATTCCTCCATGCAGATCTCCTCTAGAGCAGTGATGTTTTTGGCTTTTCGCTTGGCAACACGGACTTTCAACTCCCTCCTAAGGTTTTCTATAGGGTTGAGATCTGGAGACTGGCTAGGCCACTCCAGGACCTTGAAATGCTTCTTACGAAGCCACTCCTTCGTTGCCCTGGCGGTGTGCTTTGGATCATTGTCATGTTGAAAGACCCAGCCACGTTTCATCTTCAATGCCCTTGCTGATGGAAGGAGGTTTGCACTCAAAATCTCACGATACATGGCCCCATTCATTCTTTCATGTACCCGGATCAGTCGTCCTGGCCCCTTTGCAGAGAAACAGCCCCAAAGCATGATGTTTCCACCACCATGCTTTACAGTAGGTATGGTGTTTGATGGATGCAACTCAGTATTCTTTTTCCTCCAAACACGACAAGTTGTGTTTCTACCAAACAGTTCCAGTTTGGTTTCATCAGACCATAGGACATTCTCCCAAAACTCCTCTGGATCATCCAAATGCTCTCTAGCAAACTTCAGACGGGCCCGGACTTGTACTGGCTTAAGCAGTGGGACACGTCTGGCACTGCAGGATCTGAGTCCATGGTGGCGTAGTGTGTTACTTATGGTAGGCCTTGTTACATTGGTCCCAACTCTCTGCAGTTCACTCACTAGGTCCCCCCGCGTGGTTCTGGGATTTTTGCTCACCGTTCTTGTGATCATTCTGACCCCACGGGGTGGGATTTTGCGTGGAGCCCCAGATCGAGGGAGATTATCAGTGGTCTTGTATGTCTTCCATTTTCTAATTATTGCTCCCACTGTTGATTTCTTCACTCCAAACTGGTTGGCTATTGCAGATTCAGTCTTCCCAGTCTGGTGCAGGGCTACAATTTTGTTTCTGGTGTCCTTTGACAGCTCTTTGGTCTTCACCATAGTGGAGTTTGGAGTCAGACTGTTTGAGGGTGTGCACAGGTGTCTTTTTATACTGATAACAAGTTTAAACAGGTGCCATTACTACAGGTAATGAGTGGAGGAAAGAGGAGACTCTTAAAGAAGAAGTTACAGGTCTGTGAGAGCCAGAAATCTTGATTGTTTGTTTCTGACCAAATACTTATTTTCCACCATAATATGCAAATAAATTGTTAAAAAAACAGACAATGTGATTTTCTGGATTTTTTTTTCTCAGTTTGTCTCCCATAGTTGAGGTCTACCTATGATGTAAATTACAGACGCCTCTCATTTTTTAAGTGGTGGAACTTGCACTATTGCTGACTGACTAAATACTTTTTTGCCCCACTGTATATATACACAGTACAGACCAAAAGTTTGGACACACTTTCTCATTTAACGATTTTTCTGTATTTTCAGGACTATGAAAATTGTATATTCACACTGAAGGCATCAAAACTATCAATTAACACATGTGGAATTATATACTTAACAAAAAAGTATGAAACAACTGAAATTATGTCTTATATTCTAGGTTCTTCAAAGTAGCCACCATTTGCTTTGGTGACGGCTTTGCACACTCTTGGCATTCTCTTGATGAGCTTCAAGAGGTAGTCACCGGAAATGGTCTTCCAACAATCTTGAAGGAGTTCCCAGAGATGCTTAGCACTTGTTGGCCCTTTTGCCTTCACTCTGTGGTCCAGCTCACCCCAGACCATCTCGATTGGGTTCAGGTCTGGTGACTGTGGAGGCCAGGTCATCTGGCGTAGCACCTCATCACTCTCCTTCTTGGGCAAATAGCCCTTACACAGCCCGGAGGTGTGTTTGGGGTCATTGTCCTGTTGAAAAATAAATGATGGTCCAACTAAACGCAAACCGGATGGAATAGCATGCTGCTGCAAGATGCTGTGGTAGCCATGCTGGTTCAGTATACCTTCAATTTTGAATAAATCCCCAACAGCGTCACCAGCAAAGCATCCTCACACCATCACTCCTCCTCCTCCATGCTTCATGGGGGGAACCAGGCATGTAGAGTCCATCCGTTCACATTTTCTGCGTTGCACAAAGACACGGTGGTTGGAACCAAAGATCTAAAATTTCCACAGATTTCCACTGGTTTAATGTCCATTCCTTGTGTACTTTAACCCAAACAAGTCTCTTCTGCTTGTTGTCTGTCCTTGCTTCCTTGCAGCTATTTTACTGTACAAAGTCTCCTCTTATCAGTTGTTGTAGAGATGTGTCTGCTGCTAGAATTCTGTGTGGCATTGACCTGGTCTCTAATCTGAGCTGCTGTTAACCTGCGATTTCTGAGGCTGGTGACTCGGATAAACTTATCCTCAGAAGCAGAGGTGACTCTTGGTCTTCCTTTCCTGGGGCGGTCCTCATGTGAGCCAGTTTCTTTATAGCGCTTGATGGTTTTTGCAACTGCTCTTGGGAACACTTTAAAAGTATTCCCAATTTTTCGGCCTGACTGACCTTCATTTCTTAAAGTAATGATGGCCACTCGTTTTTCTTTACTTAGCAGCTTTTTTCTTGGACATAATACAAATTCTAACAGTTTATTCAGTAGGACTATCAGCTGTGTATCCACCAGACTTCTGCGCAACACAACTGATGGTCCCAACTAGGGTTGAGCGAAACGGGTCGAAAATTTTCAAAAGTCGCCGACTTTTGGCAAGGTCGGGTTTCATGAAACCCGACCCGACCCCTGTGTGGGGTCGGCCATGAAGTCGGCGATCTTTTGAATCTAGAATCGGAATTCCGATACCGATTCCCGATATGTTTAAGATATCGGGAATTGGTATCGGAATTCAGATTTAAGTGTAAAATAAAGAATTAAAATAAAAAATATCGCAATACTTACCCTCTGACGCGCCCTGGTACTAACCGGGAACCTTCCTTCCTTAGAATCAGCCTTCCAGGACCTTGCGGTGACGTCGCCCATGTGACCGCTCACGCGACCAATCACAAGCCGCGACGTCACCCCGACGTCACCAAAGGTCCTGGAAGGGCTGATTCTTAGGAAGGAAGGCTGCCGGAAAGAAGCAGGGCGCGTCCAAGGGTGAGTATATACCTAATAGGAATATATATACCTAATAGGAATATACTCACCCTCGGACGCGCCCTGCTTCTTTCTGGCAGCCTTCCTTCCTAAGAATCAGCCCTTCCAGGACCTTCGGTGACGTTGCGGTGACGTCACGGCTTGTGATTGGTCGCGCGAGCGTTAACATGGGCGGCCGCGTGGCCAATCACAAGCCGCGACGTCACCGCAAGGTCCTGGAAGGCTGATTCTAAGGAAGGAAGGTTCCCGGTTAGTACCAGGGCGCGTCAGAGAGTAAGTATTGCGATATTTTTTATTTTAATTCTTTATTTTACAGTAAAATATGGATCGCAGGGCCTGAAGGAGAGTTTCCGCTCCTTCAGACCCTGGGAACCATGGAAACCCAATGCACTGCATTGGGTTTCAGGTTTCGGCCGACCCCGACTTTTTTATAGGATTGGCCGATTTCACTCGACCCGACTTTTGAAAAAGTCGGGTTTCGTGAAACCCGACCCGATCCTATAAAAGTAAAGGTCGCTCAACCCTAGTCCCAACCCCATTTATAAGGCAAGAAATCCCACTTATTAAACCTGACAGGGCACACCTGTGAAGTGAAAACCATTTCCGGTGACTACCTCTTGAAGCTGATCAAGAGAATGCCAAGAGTGTGCAAAGCAGTCATCAAAGCAAAAGGTGGTTACTTTGAAGAACCTAGAATATAAGACATATTTTCAGTTATTTCACACTTTTTTAAGTGTATAATTCCACATGTGTTAATTCATACTTGTGATGCCTTCAGTGT
The DNA here is from genome assembly GCF_032444005.1 of Ranitomeya imitator. NCBI lineage: Eukaryota > Metazoa > Chordata > Amphibia > Anura > Dendrobatidae > Ranitomeya > Ranitomeya imitator. Next base: position 73,036,300 of record NC_091283.1, on the reverse strand, counting down.
GAATTTACAATTTTCATAGTCATGAAAATACAGAAAAATCTTTAAATGAGAAGGTGTGTCCAAACTTTTGGTCTGTGCTGTATTTACTATATAATTGTCTAAGGGTCACTTCCGTTTTTCTGTCTGTCCTTCTGTCTGTCACGGATATTAATTGGTCGCGGCCTCTGTCAGTCATGGAATCCAAGTCGCTGATTGGTTGTGGCAAAACGCCCACGACCATTGCCACGACCAAGCAGCGACGTGCGCATTCCGGCGGCAACATGGCCGCTCCATCCTCCCCGCAGTCAGTGCCCGCTCCGTACTCCCCTCCAGTCAGCGCTCACACAGGTTTAATGGCAGCGCTAATGGACCGTGTTATGCCGCGATGTAACGCACTCCATTAACGCTGCTCTTAACCCTGTGTGACCAACTTTTTTACTATTGATGCTGCCTATGTAGCCTCCTCAATAGTAAAAAGATCTAATGTTAAAAAGAATAAAAAGAATAAAAAAAATCATCATATACTCACATTCCGGTGCCTTTCCCGCTCTTCGCAACGCTCCGGAGACCAGTCCATTCAAGCGGCAGGTTCCGGTGGCAAAGATGGTATGTGACAAGGACCTGCCATGACGTCACGGTCATGTGACCGCGACGTCATCACAGGTCCTGCGCCCATACCAACCCTGGGACTGGAAGCTGCCGGGTGCACCACACGCAGGGCCAGCACTTCAATGGAGGGTGACTATATGTTTATTTTTTATTTTAAGTCTATATACAACATGGCTCTGCGCTGTATACTCCGTCTCTGTGCAATATACTACGTGGCTGGGCAATATACTACGTGGCTGGGCAATATACCACATAGCTGGGCAATATACTACGTGGCTGGGAAATATACTGTGTGGCTGGACAATATACTACGTAGCTGGGCAATATACTATGTAGCTGGGCAATATACTATGTGGCTGGGTAATATAGTACATGACTGGGCAATATAGTACGTGGCTGGGCAATATAGTACGTGACTGGGCAATATACTACGTGGCTGGGCAATATACTACGTGACTGGGCAATATACTACGTGGCTGGGCAATATACTATGTAGCTGGGCAATATACTATGTGGCTGGGTAATATAGTACATGACTGGGCAATATAGTACGTGACTGGGCAATATACTACGTGACTGGGCAATATACTACGTGGCTGGGCAATAGTATACTATGTGGTTGGGCAATATACTACGTGGACATGCATATTCTAGAATACCCGATGCGTTAGAATCGGGCCACCATCTAGTATATATATATATATATATATATATATATAACATTTTATTTTTTGTTGTCTTGTGTAATCATGTTTTTACAATTATTTATAAAGTGATATACGGTATATTTTTTATCAGTTTCTTTGAATACTTTTTTTGGTAATATATTGTGTTTGGTAGTCTTAGTTTTTTATTTTTATACTTATGGTATTTCTTTTCTGTATAGTTTTTTTTTTTTAGGACTGCACATGTGCCTTCTTGAGCAGGGGGACCTTGTGGGCACTGCAGAATTTTAAACCTTTAGGGTATGTTCACACATAAGGAATGTTTGCAGAAATTTCCTGACAAAAAACAGACTTTTTTCCGCAGGAAATCCGCACGCGTTTTTTTTGCGTTTTTTTGCACTTTGTTTTCAGATTTTTTGCATTTTTTTCCGGAGCTTCCCCACTTGAATAATATAGAGGGAAAAATGTGAAAAATCCGCAAAATTAATGAACATGCTGCATTTTTTTCCGCAATGCGTTTTTTTTTGCGGAAAAAAATGCAACATGTGTACAAAAGTTGCAGATTGCATTCTAACTATAGGATGCTTAATGGATGCATTTTTTCATGGTTTTATCACGTTTTTATAGTGAAAAAATGCAAAAAATTCGGAACGTGTGCACATAGCCTTGTGGTATAATGTGTTATCAATAGCTATCTTGATGACTGTGGTCCCAGCTGCCTTGAGATCGTTAACAAGTTCCCCCCATGTAGTTTTAGGCTGATCTCTCGCCTTCCTCATGATCAAGGATACCCCACGAGGTGAGATTTTGTATGCTGCCCCAGATCGATGTCGATTGACAGTCATTTTTTATTTCTTCTATTTTTGTTACTATTGCACCAACAGTTGTCTCCTTCTCACCCGGTGTCTTACTTATGGTTTGTAGCCCATTCCTGCTTTGTTCAGGTCTATGACCTTGTACCTGACATCTTTATAAAGCTCTTTGGTTTTGCCCATGTTGTAGAGGTTAGAGTCTGACTGATTAATTGAGTCTGTGGACAGGAGTCTTTTATAAAAGTGACTATGTAAGACAACTGTCTTTATTGCAGGTAGCGAGTTGATTAGGAGCGTCTAACTGGTCTGTAGGAACCAGAACACTTAATGGTTGGTAGGGATCAAATACTTATTTCTCACTGCAAAATGCAAATAAATTTATATAATTTGGACAGTGTGATTTTCTGGATATTATTTTTGATATTCTACATTTCAATGTTAAAAACTAACCTGCCCTTAAAATTATAGACTGTTCATGTCTTTGTCAGTGGGCAAGCTTACAAAATCAGCAAGGGACCAAATAATTATTTCCTTCACTGTTAGTAGTCTGGTCATGGTGTAGTGGTATTTATTCCCTGTATGTGGTAGTAATATATGCTTTGGTCATGGTGTGGCAGTACTTGTTCCTTGTATGTGGTATTATTCGATCACTATGTGATGGTAATATGTGGTCTGGTCATGGTGTGGTGGTATTTTTCCCTTGTATTTAGTATTACGCTGTCACTATGTGTTGGTAATATGTGGTCCGGCCATGATGTGGCAGTATTTGTCCTTGTATGTGGTATTATTGGTCATTTAAAAAAATTCCTTAAAGAAAAATAAATAAAAATATACCCAAAAAGTGTTTTAGATATTTTAAGAAATGTTTAATAGGTTAGTGTAGAGTAGAGCCCAGGCAAAAGAATCTATCTTGTCATGGTGGCAGGCTGAAAAAATCTTTTGGCCAAAAGTAAAACCGATGGCTATGTATGTACTATGGCGTTCGATGAGAACTGCTTAATATTTGTTTGATGAGGATGTTTTGCAGAAGTGGAATTTTTCCAAGAGTGGGCAGGTGGTGGGACTGTGAAAGGTTCAAGGGGTGGAGGCAGAGCTGGGTTGTGCCTGGGCGGAGTCTCAAGGGGAAAAATTTTAACTGCACGGGACCCTGAAATTCCTGGTGGCAGCTCCACCTTCACTACTCCTGAATTTATATATAATTTGCCATTTGAAAAAGGCGCAATCTTCCCTTTGTTCCGGCATTTACCATGACGTGTAGCATCCCCTGCAAATGTTTCTTATTGTGCTTTTTAGCTCTAGCATGTCCTTAAAAGTGTTGTTTCAATGCTGTGGTCATCTAGGTATTATATGGTAGCCACTCGAATTTGTGTCGCCAACTGCGGGTTGGATGATGCAGAAGTTGTAATTTGGGACACGTGAAATGGAATCTGTCAGCAGGTTTTTGTTACATAATCTTAAGACAGCATGCTGTAGGGGTTAAACACATTTCTTGGATGCCTCTTTAATCAAGCTCTGTGTTGTTGTTTATTTGGAATGATTTTTTAGCACCACAAGCTTATCAATAACACGCCCCCTCCCTCTGGACATTGTATACTATACACAGAGCCTGGTGTAAGCAGCAGCAGCTTTCTCAAGTCTTCTGCATTGCTAAATCTAAAAACTCTGTGTCGGAATGGCTGCACCTAGTAATCTAAGCGCTAACTCCTTGAATACAGGGTGTCTGTGCCTACATCAGGCTGCAGGTAGCAAAAACCTGATGAGTGGTTCCATTTAATGAAAAGTTGTAAATCAACATCAACGCAACATCTGTGAGTTGGAAACCACTCAGTAACACAGTGTTTGAACAATACTAACACAGGACACTGCACAGATACCTGCTCAGATTCTAAAGGAGTCTTTTATCCCTTGAGTTCTCGCTGTCTGTCTACTTAGTAGTGCTCCACTTCCACAGCACTGCAGATATGAAACGCAGGCCAGGGAGTAGTCGTGGCTAACGGTGGTTGCTCTGTTGCACCCTGGCCCTCCGTTTCAAACACACTGTCGCTTCTGTAGTGCACTTATTTGTAATGCAGGGTCCTCCTTGGACTGCTGGGCCTTCTTTTCCTTCAGCTCTACACAATGACAGTCCAAGTCCAAATCCAGTTTCAACAAAACAACTTTAGGGTGGTTTCACATTTGCGTTTTTTTTTTGCGTTTTTGCAGTAAAAATTGCAAAAAAACGCATGCGTTTTTTCCCCTATACTTAACATTAAAAACGCATGCGTTTTTTTGCATGCGTTTTGACGCATTTTTGTAATGTATGCGTTTTTTCACTGCATGCGTTTTGTTGCAGAAATGCAACATGTAGTAATTTTAGCTGCGTTTAGCGGCATTTTTTTGCCGCAAAAAAAACGCATGCGTTTTTCACGGTAAAAAAAACCATTGATGTTTATGTAAATGCAAGCGTTTTTAAGCACATGCGTTTGCATGCGTTTTTATAGAAAAACACAAGAATACACACTTATAAGCCATCCCCCCAACCCGAACCCTAGCCCTAAAACACAAACTCTAACACAAACTGTAACACAAACTCTAACCCTAACCCTAACCCTAGGGATCCTAACCCTAACCCTAACACAAACCCTAACCCTAGCCCTAATCCTAACCCTAGCCCTAACCCTAACCCTAGGGATCCTAATCCTAACCCTAACACAAACCCTAATCCTAACCCTAAAACACAAAATGTAACACAACCTGTAACACAAACTCTAACACAAACCCTAACCCAAACTGTAACCCTAACCCTAGCCCTAACCCTAGCCCTAGGGATCCTAACCCTAACCCTAGGGATCCTAACCCTAACCCTTAGGGTTAGGGTTAGGATCCCTTAGGGTTAGGGTTACGGTTAGAAATAGGGTTTGTGTTAGGGTTAGGATCCCTAGGGTTAGAGTTTGTGTTTTAGGGTTAGGGTTAGAGTTTGTGTTAGGGTTAAGGTTAGGGTTTGTGTTAGGGTTAGGGTTAGGATCCCTAGGGTTAGGGTTAGGGTTTGTGTTAGGGTTAGGGTTAGAGTTTGTGTTAGGGTTAGGGTTAGGATCCCTAGGGTTAGGGTTAGGGTTTGTGTTAGGGTTAGGGTTAGGATCCCTAGGGTTAGGGTTAGGGTTTGTGTTAGGGTTAGGGTTAGAGTTTGTGTTAGGGTTAGGGTTAGGATCCCTAGGGTTAGGGTTTGTGTTAGGGTTAGGGTTAGAGTTTGTGTTAGGGTTAGGGTTAGGATCCCTAGGGTTAGGGTTAGGGTTTGTGTTAGGGTTAGGGTTAGAGTTTGTGTTAGGGTTAGGGTTAGGATCCCTAGGGTTAGGGTTAGGGTTTGTGTTAGGGTTAGGATCCCTAGGGTTAGGGTTAGGGTTAGGGTTTGTGTTAGGGTTAGGGTTAGAGTTTGTGTTAGAGTTAGGGTTAGGGTTAGGATCCCTAGGGTTAGGGTTAGGGTTTGTGTTAGGGTTAGGGTTAGGATCCCTAGGGTTAGGTCAATAAACCTACAAAAAAGGGCACCGGAGACAAATGCTCCACCATAATACATATAATAGAAAACCGAAAAAGAAATGGACACTAGAGCTCAAAAAATTGACAATTTTATTTAAAGAACCATATAAAAAATACAAAAAAATACAAATAGAAATCAAATAAGAAGATGCAAATAAAAAAATGACAAGGCAACACTAGTGCCACACACGGACAAGATGTTACACTCAAGAGCAAAAAATGAAATAGTACTAATACCACAGGTGTATATAAGTAACATACATCAGTCAGTAAAGTAATACATATTACATAGTACAGATAACGGGAACCAGACTGATGAACTATAGATAAATGGCCAAACAAGTGGTAATCAAAGACAAATAAATGCTCATAGAAAAGATGCCAATGCAGGGAGGTACAAGGTATGCAGGAAAATATCATATAAAGTGACTAGTGCCGTTAGATGTATACTGAGAGATACCAGTAAAGTGCCTAGTGCAAGCTAAATGTAGCAATATATATTATAAGACTAATGCTAACCCAGACCAAGATGTTACACTCAAGAGCCAAAAAATATACAAAAATACTGATACCACAAGTGTACATAAGTAATATACATCAGTCAGTAAGGTAATATATAATGTATAGTACAGATAACGGGAACCAGACTGATGTACTATAGATAAATGGCCGAACAAGTGGTAAATAAAGACAAATAAATGCTCATAGAGAGGATGCCAATGCAAGGAGGTACAGGGTATGCAGGAAAATATCAAGTGACTAGTGCAATAGGATGTATACTAAGAAATACCGGTAAAGTGCCTAGTGCAAGCTAAATGTAGCCATATATGTTATGCGACTCATGCTAACCCAGCCCCCCGAGGAAGCAGTATCCGCGAAACGCGCGTCGGGGCTCCTCTCCACACACGGCTGCAGGTTGGTACTCCTTACATGTACCTTTTCATTAGTGGTATGCAGGCTTATCTTAGGCTTCACCTATTTACTTACATGGGATTTCCCATTTGTGATTGACCTATGTCCTTGGTCTGGGTTAGCATGAGTCGCATGTTTTGGTCTCCCCGAGGCCAATCATCTGTGCCTTTATAGCCTTTTTACTAGGCACTGCTCCTAATAGCCAGATTCCTACTCCACACTGATGAGGGGCAAAAACCCCGAAACAGCTGTCTGTGGATGGATACCATGCTTGGCATAGGTGGCTTTCCTTCATAGGATGCTGCCCTTCCCATGGTTGTTCCTTCCCGGGGAAAGGCCTGGCTATTCACTGCTTGCGTCGAGAAACACGTGATGGTGTCTCCGCAGCTTCTTTACATGCTACTTCTTTTAATCAGTAGCGTTTCCACACAGAATTTTCCACACTATTAGCACAGCATTTTTTTTTACCATTGAATTACATTATACTGTACATCACTTGCGGATCTGCAGCGTTTCTGCACCGCAAAAAACGCTGCAGATCTGCAGGAAATCCGCAACGTGTGCACATACCCTTAGGGTTGTTCACACGAAGTTAGCTGGTACCACCTTAATGCTGTATTTCTCCACTGCCATGTGACTGTTAGCCCCAGGCGCTGGACGGCTGGGCACAACTGTCCTGTCCTGGCTCCCAGCCCTTACTGACTAACTCCAGGAAGCTCTCCAACTACTCCAAGTTGGCCCCCCCTAACTCACTAAATCCTATTGATCTAACCTACTCTATCTTACTCTATTGTGCACTCCCCCTAGTGGGCTAATTAGAATATCATCAAAAAGTTAATTTATTTCAGTTCTTCAATACAAAAAGTGAAACTCATATTATATAGAGTCATTACAGAGTGATCTATTTCAAGTGTTTATTTCTGTTTATGTTGATGATTATGGCTTACAGAAAACGAAAACCCAAAAGTCATTATCTCAGTAAATTAGAATCATTAACACAAAACACCTGCAAAGGCTTCCTAAGCGTTTCAAAAGGTCCCTTAGTCTGTTTCAGTAAGCTCCACAATGTCATAGGGAAGGCTTTTGACTTGACTGATGTCCAGAAGGCAGTCATTGACACAAACCACAAGGAGGGTAAGCCACAAAAGGTCATTGTTAAAGAAGCTGACTGTTCAGAGAGTGCTGTATCCAAGCATATTAATGGAAAGTTGAGTGGAAGGAAAAAGTGTGGTAGAAAAAGGTGCACAAGCAACCGGGATAACTGCAGCCTTGAAAGGATTGTTAAGAAAAGGCCATTCAATCTATGGGATATTGTCAAGAGGAAGAGGTGAGACACCAGACCCAGACAAGCTGAAGGCTGTTATCAAAGCAACCTGGGCTTCCATAACACCTCAGCAGTGCCACAGGCTGATCACCTCTATGCCACTCCGCATTGATGCAGTAATTGATGCAAAAGAAGCCCCGACCAAGTATTGAGTGCATTTACTGAACATACATTTCAGTAGGCCAACATTTCAGATTTTAAAATCATTTTTCAAGCTAGTGTTATAAAGTATTCTAATTTACTGAGATAACTTTTGGGTTTTCTCTGGCTGCAAGCCATAATCATCAACATTAACAGAAATAAACACTTGAAATAGATCACTGTTTGTAATGACTCTATATAATATGAGTTTCACTTTTTGTATTAAAGAACTGAAGCAAATTAACTTTTTGATGATATTCTAATTTTGTGAGAAGCACCTGTATGTTCAAAAGGAAGACTCCCACTGATCACACATTGATTGCCTATCCTAATATTAGGTGATAAATATATATTTCCAAAAAAACTTTAATCCAGTACACTACAGAATATATTTCTGCTTCACAAGTAATAACATTATGTTATAAAAAAGCAAATCCAAAAAGCTAATTTCTAGCTTAATAGTTATGGGTTGTTATTTATCTCCATTAGAAACATTCCCTAGCACAGGCTTTTTATACATTGGAGAGTACACACTTCTTTGTAATGCAAAACACATAATTATATTGGATTAGTGAAGGAAATGTACAAAGGAATCGATAGAAATGGGGATAAAGACAGTCTCCATGAAGGGTCAAATTAGCCCTAAAAGTTATTGGATTCTTTCTTTTGTTCATTAATTGTTTTGCGCAACTAATTATACGAACAAATGCAATTTGCATTTATAATTACATGGAGGAAGCAAACTCCATGTCTTATCCTTCAGTCAATCAATTCACCAAATTTAGAGAATATATTTGAATTCCACAACGCACAAAATGAATTGTATAGAGGACTGAAGGAATTGGTAAATGTACAGTACCGTTCAAACGTTTGGAAACACGTTTATGCCTTAGTTTACCTTGTTTTTATTGGAATGTGCACATTGTAAATTCAGATGGATGGCACCAAAACTACATGGAGTCATATATGGAAACCAGGAGTGAAGGAACACACATTAAACAAAACAGAATATCTATTAACCCCTTAACGACCGCCGATACGCCTTTTAACGGCGGTAGTTAAGGGTACTTAATCCACAGCGTGGTTATTTAACGGCGCTGTGGAAAAAGCGTATAGCGCCCCACAGAGTCAGATTTTCTCTGGGGTCTCAGCTGCCGGGGGAGCTCACACCCCAGAGAACATGATTCCGGTCGGTTTTTACCGACCCCCAGGTTGCGACTGCGAAAAAAATTAAAAAAGCGCGATTTACCATTTAATTTCTCTGTCCTCTGATGTGATTGCACATCAGAGGACAGAGAAATAGGGTCCCCGATCCCCCCGATACTTACCAGTGTCTTTTGGTGTCCCTGGGTCCTTCTGCTTCCCCCCATGGCCGCTGGCATCTTCTTCTGGTAAGAAAATGGCGGGCGCATGCCCAGTGAGCCTGCCTAGATCTGTCGGCCGGCATCCAGCAACAATAGGAAGATTATTCCTATTGGTTAATTTTGGTTACTGTGATAGACCCTATCACAGTGATCAAAATAAAAAAAATAGTAAATAAACCCCCCCTTTATCACCCCTTAGCTAGGGAAAAATAATAACATAAAGAAAATGTATTTATTTCCATTTTCCCATTAGAGTTAGAGTTGGGCTGAAGTTAGGGTAAGGGTTAGGGTTGGGGCTAAAATTATGGCTAGTGTTGGGGCTAAAGATAGGGTTAGAGTTGGGATTAGGTTTAGGGTTGGGATTAGGGTTAGGATTAGGGTTAAGGTACCGTCACATTAAGTGACGCTGCAGCGATCTAGACAATGATGCCGATCGCTGCAGCGTCGCTGTTTGGTTGCTGGAGAGCTGTCACACAGACAGCTCTCCAGCGACCAACGATCCCAAAGTCCCCGGGTAACCAGGGTAAACATTGGGTTACTAAGTGCAGGGCCGCGCTTAGTAACCCAATGTTTACCCTGGTTACCATTGTAAAAGTAAAAAAAAAACACTACATACTTACATTCCTGTCACGTCCCCCGGCCTCAGCTTCCCTGCACTGTGTAAGCACTGGCCGGAAAGCAGAGCGTTGACGTCACCGCTGTGCTTTGCTTTACGGCCGGCCGGCGCTGACACTGGGGGACACAGGGAAGCTGACGCTGAGGAACGTGACAGGAATGTAAGTATGTACTGTTTGTTTTTTTTTACTTTTACAATGGTAACCAGGGTAAACATCGGGTTACTAAGCGCGGCCCTGCGCTTAGTAACCCGATGTTTACCCTGGTTACCAGTGAAAACATCGCTGAATCGGCGTCACACACGCCGATTCAGTAATGTCAGTGGGTGATCCAGCGACAAAATAAAGTCCTGGACTTTCCCTAGCGACCAACGATCTCCCAGCAGGGGCCTGATCGTTGGTCGCTGTCACGCATAACGATTTCGTTAACGATATCGTTGCTACATCACAAAAAGCAACGATATCATTAATGATATCGTTAAGTGTGACGGTACCTTTAGAGTTAGGATTAGGGTTTGGATTAGGGTTAAGGTTGAGATTAGTGTTAGGGTTCGGATTAGGGTTATGGTTAGGGTTTGGATTAGGGTTTGGGGTGTGTTGGGGTTAGGGTTGGGATTAGGTTTAGGTTTGCGATTAGGGTTATGGTTTGGAATAGGGGTGTGTTTGGGTTAGGGTTGAAGTTAGAATTGGGGGTTTCCACTGTTTAGGTACATCAGGGGGTCTCCAAACGCGACATGGTGCCACCATTGATTTCAGCCAATATTGCGTTCAAATACGGTAGTCAAATGGTGCTCCCTCCCTTCTGAGCTCCCTAACTTTGGTTTACCCACACATATGGGGCATCAGCTTACTCAGGACATATTGAACAACAACTTTTGGGGTCCAATTTCTCCTGTTACCCTTGGGAAAATAATTGGGGGCTAAAAAATCATTTTTGTGGAAAAAAGAGATTTTTATTTTCACGGCTCTGCGTTATAAACTTCTGAAAAGCACTTGGGGGTTCAAAGTGCTCACCCCACATCTAGATAAGCTTTTTGGGGGAGTCTAGTTTTCAATATAGGGTCACTTGTGGGGATTCTACTGTTTAGGCACATCAAGGGCTCTGCAAATGCAACATGATGCCTGCAGACCATTCCATCAAAGTCCGCGTTCCAAAACATTACTACTTCCCTTACGAGCCCCGACGTGCACCCAAACAGTAGTTTTCTCCCACATATGGCGTATTAGCGTAACCAGAAGAAATTGAACAACAACTTTTGGGGTCCAATTTCTCTTGCTACCCTTGGGAAAAAAAATTGCTGGGATAAAAATATATTTTTGTGGAAACAAAATGATTTTTTATTTTCACAGCTCTGCGTAATAAAGTTTAGTAAAGCACTTGGGGGTTCATAGTGCTCTCCACACACCTAGATAAGCTCCTTGGGGGGTCTAGTTTCAAAATAGGGACACTTTTGGTGGGGTTTCTACTGTTTAGGTACATCAGGGGCTCTGCAAACACATGATGCCTACAGACCATTCCATCAAAGTCTGCATTTTAAAACGTCACTACTTCCCTTCCGAGCCCTGATGTGTGCCCAAACAGTGGTCCCCCAAAATTTGGGGTATTGGCGTACTCAGGACAAACTGGACAACAATTTTTGGGGTCCAATTTCTCCTGTTACCCTTGGGAAAATAAAAAATTGCTGGCTAAAAAATCATTTTTGAGTAAAGAATATTTCTTTTATTTTCACGGCTCTGCATAATAAACGTCTGTGAAGCACTTGAGGGTTTGTAGTGCTCACCACTCATCTGGATAGGCTCTTTGGGGGGTCTAGTTTCAAACTTGGGATCACTTGCTGGGGTTTTCTACTGTTTAGGAACATCAGGGGCTCTGCAAACGCAACATGACACCCGCTGACCATTCTATCAAAGTCTGCATTCCAAAAAGGCGCTCCTTCCCTTCCGAGCTCTGGCATGCACCCAAGCAGTGGTCCCTCCACAAATGAGACATCAGAGTACTCAGAACCAATTGCACAACGACTTTGATGGTCCAATTTCTCCTGTTACCCTTGGGAAAATAAAAATTTGGGGGAGAAAAGATCATTTTTGTGGAAAAAATACGTACGCTACTCACCTGGTAGCAGTGTTTTTTCAGGAGCCATGACAGCACAACGAGAGAGGGGATCCGCCCTTCAGGGACAGGAAACCTCAGACATAAAAAGGGCGGCACCTCACTCCCCCGTCAGTTGGTTTACAGAGCATGAAAGGACCTTCTAGGTTAGTAGCACATAAACAATATTAATATATGGTACAATTCACCCAGTGAATAAACTTAGGAATCAACTAAGGGAAGTGTCGAACCCATAAAGCAAAGAGGGTAGGGAATATAAGGGTGCTGTCATGGCTCCTGAAAAAACACTGCTACCAGGTGAGTAGCGTACGTATTTATTCAGTCGCCATGACAGCACAACGAGAGACTTTCAGAGAAGTGAAAAAACGTGACTAGGGAGGGATAATAGCCTCCAGCACCCTTCTCCCAAACGTGAGGTCGGAGGAGCCACCTAGATCTAGCCTATAGTGTCTAAAAAAGGTGGATGGAGAAGACCATGTGGCCGCCTTACAGATGTCTTCAATCGACACTTCTGCTCTCTCAGCCCAGGATGTGGCTACCGCACGAGTGGAGTGAGCCTTTATTCCTTCTGGAACTTCCACGCCACCTGCGGTATAAGCAAGAGATATCGCCTCCCTAATCCATCTGGCTAGCGTATTTTTTGATACCCTAAGTCCCTTCCTAACCCCCTGGTAGGATAAAAATAAGGAGTGGTCTTTTTTCCAGGTGTCTGTTACTGAAATGTATTTGAGAAGGCACCTACGTACGTCCAAACAATGAAATCTCTGTTCCTTATCGTTAGAGGGATTAGGGCAAAATGAAGGCAGGACCACCTCCTGGGATCTATGAAATTTTGACGCAACCTTTGGAAGATAAAGAGGGTCAGGCCTCATCACCACTCTATCTTCCGAAAATTGCATATATGGACGTTGTCTGGACAATGCCTGAAGATCACTAACCCTTCTTGCCGATGTAAGGGCAACTAAGAGGGCTGTTTTGACCGACAGGATCTTGATTGGAACAGAGTCAATAGGCTCGAACGGAGCTTGTGTTAGAGCCGAGAGCACAAGATTCAGGTCCCATGGGACTATTTTTTGTTTAACAACCGGCCTGAATCTGGTAACTGCTTTGAAAAACCTTGTTATCCAGTGATTACTGGCTAAGTTGGAATTATATAGTGCCCCTAGAGCCGAAACCTGAACTCTAAGGGTGCTGGTGGCTAAGCCTAACTCTAGGCCCTTCTGTAAAAATTCTAAGATTTGAGTAATATCAGGTTTTTGATCAATTTGTGCCCCTGAACTCGATAGGAACTTCCTCCATACCCTAACATAAATGCTAGTCGTGGAGGCTTTCCTACTTTTAAGCACAGTATTTACAAGATTTTGAGAGAATCCCTTCCCTTTCAGAAGTGACCTCTCAAGTTCCACGCTGTCAGGTGCAAGTTGGCTACTCGTGGATGCAAGACTGGACCTTGGGAAAGGAGGTCTGGAATTTCTGGGAGGATCCATGGCTGGGAAATGGACATGCTTCTCAACCATGGGAACCATGACCTTCTGGGCCAAAACGGAGCTATTAATATCACCCGGGCCCTGTCTTCCCGAATTTTCCTCAGAACTATAGGAATCAGATTCAGAGAGGGAAAAGCGTAGGCGAGACTGAAGTTCCAGGAGATCAGAAGAGCGTCGATTGCATACGGGTTGTCCCTTGGATCTAGGGAACAGAATTGATGAAGTTTCTTGTTTCCTCGACTGGCAAACAGATCTATCTCTGGACATCCCCACAACCGTACAACCTGATTGAAGACAGTCGGTTTTAGAGACCAGTCCCCTTGTTTGAGCTCGTTGCGGCTTAAATAATCGGCCATGGTATTTAGTTTTCCCTTTATATGAAGGGCCGTAAGGGAGAGTAGGTGATTTTCGGCCATCTGAAAAATACGATTTGTAACGTTCATTAATGACCTAGACCGTGTACCCCCTTGGTGGTTCACATAAGCAACGGTCACCTGGCTGTCAGAGAGTAATCTAACATGTCTACCCTGCAGAGGTACAAGGAACCTATCCAAGGCGCGTTCTACCGCCATCAATTCTTTCAGATTGGAAGACGTGTCCCGCTCAGATTGGGACCACAGACCCTGAATGCAATAGTCTTCCCAGTGTGCCCCCCAACCCGTGGGGCTAGCATCAGTTGTTATCACTCGTGTTATCTGATTTGTCCAAGGTACACCTCTACGCAGATTAGGGATGTGCGTCCACCAAATTAGTGAACCCGTGGCCTCTACAGATAGGGAAAATTTTTTATCAAGGTTAGTGCCCAGCCGCCGAAAATTATGCAGAATATCCCATTGCAGAGACCTGGAGTGAAACTGTGCCCACATCACCGCCAGAAAACAAGAAGTAAGTGAACCTAAGAGTGACATAGCACTTCTTAAGGAGACTACGGGATTACTAATTGCTCTGGAGGCCAGCCGATGAATAGTATCAACTTTTGAGTCTGGCAGGTGACATTCCTGCTGACCCGAGTCCACAATAAGACCCAAAAACTGCTGTGATGTTGAGGGCTGAAGACGCGACTTTTTGAGATTGATAATCCATCCTAAGTTATGTAATGTTGCCATCACTTTCTCCAACTGCTCTTTACAGTGTACCTCTGAACGCCCAACGATCAATAAATCATCCAGGTAGGGAATTATTAGTATGTTTTGCTCATGAAGGTGCGCCATAACCTCTACCATAATCTTAGTGAAAACCCGGGGTGCGACTGCAACACCAAAGGGGAGTGCCCGATATTGAAAGTGCTCCACTGTGCCGGCAAGAGAAACCGCCACCCTGAGAAAGCGCTGATGAGTTGCATGTATCGGGACATGGTAATAGGCGTCTTTCAGATCTAAGACAACCATGAAGCAATTGTGAAAAAGGAGCTTTATTGCCGACTTCACAGATTCCATCATAAAGGATGGGACCAGCAGGATTACATTCAGGCCCTTCAGATTGATGATGGTACGATATGACCCATCTGGCTTCTTTACCAGGAATAAAGGGGAGTAAAACCCCGTACCTTGTTCTTCCGTAGGTACTTTAACAAGAACCCCCTTTTTTTGGAGATCTCGAACCTCTGATTCCAACGCCAACTGTTCTGCAGGAGAAGAACGGATAGGAGTTAACTTAAATTTGTCCTGAGGGATACGCTGGAACTGGAACTTTAACCCCTCTTTAATGATACTGAGTATCCATGGGCTATTGGTGATTTTCAACCAGGCTGGGTAGAAGGCCAACAGCCTACCGCCCACCTGGGCCGCCAGTCATTGAGGCTTTTTAGAGTCTCTAGAAGAGTTAAGCATATAACCTCTACCTCTTCTTCTGTAAGAGTTATATCTGGTCGATTCTCTATTTGAATCTCTGTCCGATCTTCGGCGATATGGTCCTCCTCTGTTGTAGTCCCGCCTATAGAAGGGTCTTGTTAGAAGAGGGAACCGTTTTTTACTGTCACCCGCCTTTTCTAGCAGGTCATCCAGCACTGGGCCAAACAAATGAACACCCTCACAGGGGATGCTACATAGTTTCGATCTGGCCTGTAAATCTCCTGGCCAGCATTTTATCCAAAGAGCTCTACGGGCTGCATTAGACAAGGCTGAGGACCTTGCGGCTAGCCTAACGGAATCGGCTGACGCATCCGAAAGGAAGGCTGCTGCATCCTGAATCATGGACATAGATGATAGGATTTCGTTCCTAGGAACCTTATCCTTGAGCTGGTCTTCCAGATGACCCAGCCATACCATCAACGACCGGGCAGTACAGGTGGCCGCAATCGCCGGCCTCAGGGAACCTGCTGATGTCTCCCAAGCTCCTTTAAGGAATACCTCAGCTTTCCTATCAAGCGGGTCCTTTAGGTTTCCTAGATCCTCAAATGGGAGAGACGTTTTTTTACATGCTTTGGCCACCGCAGCATCCAGTTTCGGGACCTTGTCCCAGGAGGAAGAAGCCTCTTCCTCAAAGGGATACCTTCTTTTGAATGCTGGTGGGAGTGACCCCTTCCTTTCAGGTTTCTTCCATTCTCTCGTAATTAGTGACTTAATTTTATCAACTACAGGAAAAACCCTTCTGGATTTGCGATCTATGCCTTTAAACATTATGTCCTGGATGGAACATTCCGTCTGGGTCTCCTCGATGCCCATAGTGTTGTTGACAGCTTTGACTAAGTGGTTAATTCTATCCAGTGATAAACAGGCTCGGCTAGATTCCATGTCCTCTGATGATGATGATGGACGAGAATCCGAGCTCACACCACCTGTGTCTGAATCCACATCTGAGGCTGGGGATAATATCTCCTCCCTCTTTTTGGAAACCGTCTTCTGAGACCTCATGGAATCTCTGACCTCCTGTCTAACCAAATCCCTAAGAGTAGACGTAAGGTCAGGGGCCTCATCCTCAATTAACCGTTGAATGCAGATGTTGCACAATTTCTTTTTATGTCCATCTGGAAGTGGCTCCGTACAGATGGCACACTCCCTATGTTTGGATTTGGACACAGATTTCCTCCCCTAATAAGGAGAGAGGGAATACAAGGAGGGACAGCTATCAGAAAACGTACTTTCACGAAGCTCACTTACCCATCCCTGCAGCGAATGGTACCGTGATCGGGGGGTCCTTCTTAGCCGGAGATTCCTTACGGCCTGAGGACTTGGTTGATTTCTGAGCCGCTTTAGCTCTACCAGCGCGACTACTGCCACTAGAACGCCGCTGGGAGCTGCTCAAAGGTTGTTCAAGTGATTGCTGTTGCTCACCGCACAGCTGCAGTGTTCCTTCCAGAGACTCCATACTGGAAATGGGGGACAGGAACACGCTGAGGCTTCAGCACGCCGTTTAAATTCCTCCCCCTGGGTACCACCCCCGGATGGGGGTCAGCAGGGAAATCACTCGCCGATGACCGGTACTGCACTGGTAGGGTCGTGACCGCTAGGCGCCTGCTTAAAGCGCTGGACACTCCGTGGCCAAAAAATCCCTCCCCAAACGCCGGGCGCCGCCATTAGCCAGGAGAGGTCGCTACCGCGCATGCGCGGCCGCGTCATCGCCCCGCGCCGCTCGCGACGTCATCCGGACACGCCTCTTCCGGACGCCGCTGCGACGCTGAGAGCAGACGCGCCGGACAAGGACGGCAGCTCCCCCTAGCCACAGCAGCCCCCAGCGCAAGCGGCGGACCGACCCCGGAGGCCCCAGCAACAGCGGCACCCTGGAGACCCCCAGGTAAAAAGCAGCTCTCGTAGAAGCAAGGCCCCTATTGCCTAGGGCCGCTTCCTCCTGCCGACACCTACACCAACAGTGCCCCTGCCGTGTGGTGCTTCCATCCACCTGACCAGGCCGAGGTAGGGGGACCCCGCTACCTGCATCGGCCTGTCAGGCATGGGATAACCTTCTTTTCTTCGACCCTCTTCTCGGGGCCTGTCTGAAGAGGTTCCACTGTCAGGGACAGGAAACCAACTGACGGGGGAGTGAGGTGCCGCCCTTTTTATGTCTGAGGTTTCCTGTCCCTGAAGGGCGGATCCCCTCTCTCGTTGTGCTGTCATGGCGACTGAATAAATATTTTTTTTTATTTTTATGACTCTACGTTATAAACTTCTGTGAAGCACTTTGGGGTTCAAAGTGCTCACCACACATCTAGATAAGTTATTTAAGGGGTCTAGTTTCCAAAATGGTGTCACTTGTGGGGTTTTCCACTGTTTAGGCACATCAGGGGCTCTCCAAATGCGACATGGCGTCCGATCTCAATTCCAGCCAATTCTGCATTGAAAAAGTCAAACCGCACTCCTTCTCTCCAAAGTTCTGCCATGCGCACCAACAGTGGTTTACTGTTGTGAATTCTGTGGCCAAGCTCCCTCCTGTGGTCGAGAGTGGTACTTCGGCTGGTTCTGTCTATGAGCTTCCTTTGGTGGATGAGAGTGGTACTGCGGCTTCTGAGTTTCCTTCCTCAGGTGATGAGGTTAAGTCGTTAGGTGCTGCTCTATTTAACTCCACCTGGTGCTATGATCCTGGCCTCCAGTCAATGTTCTAGTATTGGTCTTGCTTCCTCCTGGATCGTTCCTGTGGCCTGTCTATCCTGCATAAGCTAAGTTTTGCTTGTGTTATTTTTGCTTGCTATTTTTTCTGTCCAGCTTGCTTTATTGGTTTTTCTTGCTTGCTGGAAGCTCTGAGACGCAGAGGGAGCACCTCCATACCGTTAGTCGGTGCTGAGGGTCTTTTTGCCCCTCTGCGTGGTTGTTTGTAGGTTTTTGTGTTGACCGCAAAGCTATCTTTCCTATCCTCGGTCTATTCAGTAAGTCGGGCCTCACTTTGCTAAATCTATTTCATCTCTGTGTTTGTATATTCATCTTACTCACAGTCATTATATGTGGGGGGCTGCCTTTTCCTTTGGGGAATTTCTCTGAGGCAAGGTAGGCTTATTTTTCTATCTTCAGGGCTAGTTATTTTCTCAGGCTGTGCCGAGTTGCATAGGGAGCGTTAGGCGCAATCCACGGCTACCTCTAGTGTGGTGTGTTAGGATTAGGGATTGCGGTCAGCAGAGTTCCCACGTCTCAGAGCTCGTCCTTTGTTTTTGGTAATTGTCAGGTCACTTTGTGTGCTCTGAACTTCAATGTCCATTGTGGTTCTGAATTACCTGTTCATAACAGTACTGGAGGCCCAAAGTACTAATGCTTCTCAATAGAGGGAAAAGAGAAGTTCTGAGACCATTTTTTTTTCTTTGCACTGTGTTCTGTCTTTCTTTTCCCCTTTACATCAGGGTGATTCAGAACACAGGTGTGGACATGGACATTCAAGGTCTGTTCTCTTTGATGGATAATCTTGCTATAAATGTACAGAATATTCAAGATTTAGTGGTTCAGAATCCTATGTTAGAACCTAAGATTCCTATTCCTGAGTTATTTTCTGGAGATAGAGCAAAGTTTTTGAATTTTAAAAATAATTGTAAACTTTTTCTGGCTTTGAAACCCCGCTCCTCTGGTGACCCAGTACAACAAGTTAAGATCATTATTTCTTTATTACGTGGCGACCCTCAAGACTGGGCATTTTCCCTTGCGCCAGGAGATCCTGCATTGTGTAATGTTGATGCGTTTTTTCTGGCGCTCGGATTGCTGTACGACGAACCTAATTCAGTGGATCAGGCAGAGAAAAATTTGCTGGCTCTGTGTCAGGGTCAGGATGAGATAGAGATTTATTGTCAGAAGTTTAGAAAGTGGTCCGTGCTCACTCAATGGAATGAATATGCGCTGGCAGCTATTTTCATAAAGGGTCTCTCTGAAGCCCTTAAGGATGTCATGGTGGGATTTCCTATGCCTGCTGGTCTGAATGAGTCTGTCTTTGGCCATTCAGATCGGTCGAAGCTTGCGCGAGCGTAAATCTGTGCACCATTTGGCGGTATTATCTGAGCATGAACCTGAGCCTATGCAGTGCGATAGGACTTTGACCAGAGCTGAAAGGCAAGAACACAGACGTCAGAATGGGCTGTGTTTCTACTGTGGTGATTCCACTCATGCTATCTCCGATTGTCCTAAGCGCACTAAGCGGTTCGCTAGGTCTGCCACCATTGGTACGGTACAGTCGATATTTCTTTTGTCCGTTACTTTGATCTGCTCTTTGTCTTCCTATTCTGTCATGGCATTTGTGGATTCAGGCGCTGCCCTGAATTTGATGGACTTGGAGTTTGCTAGGCGCTGTGGGTTTGTCTTGGAGCCCTTGCAGTGTCCTATTCCATTGAGAGGAATTGATGCTACGCCTTTGGCCAAGAATAAGCCTCAATATTGGACCCAGCTGACCATGTGCATGGCTCCTGCGCACCAGGAGGATATTCGCTTTCTGGTGTTGCATAATCTGCATGATGTGGTCGTGTTGGGGTTGCCATGGCTACAAGTCCATAACCCAGTATTAGATTGGAAATCAATGTCTGTGTCCAGCTGGGGTTGTCAGGGGGTACATGGTGATGTTCCATCTCTGTCTATCTCATCATCCACACCTTCTGAGGTCCCAGAGTTCTTGTCTGATTACCGGGATGTATTCGATGAGCCCAAGTCCAAATAGGGATTGTGAAACTAATCCCAAACTGTTCTTCAACTATATCAATAGTAAAAGAATAAAAACTGAAAATGTAGGCCCCTTAAAAAATAGTGAGGAAAGAATGGTTGTAGATGACGAGGAAAAAGCTAACATATTAAACACCTTCTTCTCCACGGTATTCACGGTGGAAAATGAAATGCTAGGTGAAATCCCAAGAAACAATGAAAACCCTATATTAAGGGTCACCAATCTAACCCAAGAAGAGGTGCGAAACTGGCTAAATAAGATTAAAATAGATAAATCTCCGGGTCCGGATGGCATACACCCACGAGTACTAAGAGAACTAAGTAATGTAATAGATAAACCATTATTTCTTATTTTTAGGGACTCTATAGCGACAGGGTCTGTTCCGCAGGATTGGCGCATAGCAAATGTGGTGCCAATATTCAAAAAGGGCTCTAAAAGTGAACCTGGAAATTATAGGCCAGTAAGTCTAACCTCTATTGTTGGTAAAATATTTGAAGGGTTTCTGAGGGATGTTATTCTGGATTATCTCAATGAGAATAACTGTTTAACTCCATATCAGCATGGGTTTATGAGAAATCGCTCCTGTCAAACCAATCTAATCAGTTTTTATGAAGAGGTAAGCTATAGGCTGGACCACGGTGAGTCATTGGACGTGGTATATCTCGATTTTTCCAAAGCGTTTGATACCGTGCCGCACAAGAGGTTGGTACACAAAATGAGAATGCTTGGTCTGGGGGAAAATGTGTGTAAATGGGTTAGTAACTGGCTTAGTGATAGAAAGCAGAGGGTGGTTATAAATGGTATAGTCTCTAACTGGGTTGCTGTGACCAGTGGGGTACCGCAGGGGTCGGTATTGGGACCTGTTCTCTTCAACATATTCATTAATGATCTGGTAGAAGGTTTACACAGTAAAATGTCGATATTTGCAGATGATACAAAACTATGTAAAGCAGTTAATACAAGAGAAGATAGTATTCTGCTACAGATGGATCTGGATAAGTTGGAAACTTGGGCTGAAAGGTGGCAGATGAGGTTTAACAATGATAAATGTAAGGTTATACACATGGGAAGAAGGAATCAATGTCACCATTACACACTGAATGGGAAACCACTGGGTAAATCTGACAGGGAGAAGGACTTGGGGATCCTAGTTAATGATAAACTTACCTGGAGCAGCCAGTGCCAGGCAGCAGCTGCCAAGGCAAACAGGATCATGGGGTGCATTAAAAGAGGTCTGGATACACATGATGAGAGCATTATACTGCCTCTGTACAAATCCCTAGTTAGACCGCACATGGAGTACTGTGTCCAGTTTTGGGCACCGGTGCTCAGGAAGGATATAATGGAACTAGAGAGAGTACAAAGGAGGGCAACAAAATTAATAAAGGGGATGGGAGAACTACAATACCCAGATAGATTAGCGAAATTAGGATTATTTAGTCTAGAAAAAAGACGACTGAGGGGCGATCTAATAACCATGTATAAGTATATAAGGGGACAATACAAATATCTCGCTGAGGATCTGTTTATACCAAGGAAGGTGACGGGCACAAGGGGGCATTCTTTGCGTCTGGAGGAGAGAAGGTTTTTCCACCAACATAGAAGAGGATTCTTTACTGTTAGTGCAGTGAGAATCTGGAATTGCTTGCCTGAGGAGGTGGTGATGGCGAACTCAGTCGGGGGGTTCAAGAGAGGCCTGGATGTCTTCCTGGAGCAGAACAATATTGTATCATACAATTAGGTTCTGTAGAAGGACGTAGATCTGGGGATTTATTATGATGGAATATAGGCTGAACTGGATGGACAAATGTCTTTTTTCGGCCTTACTAACTATGTTACTATGTTACTATGTTACTATTGTGCTATCGATTTGATTCCTGGTAGTAAGTTTCCTAAGGGTCGACTGTTTAATTTATCTGTACCTGAGCACGCCGCTATGCGGAATTACGTGAAGGAGTCTTTGGAGAAGGGTCATATTCGCCCGTCATCGTCGCCATTGGGAGCAGGGTTCTTTTTTGTGGCCAAGAAGGATGGTTCGCTGAGACCATGTATTGATTACCGCCTTCTAAATAAAATCACGGTCAAATTTCAGTACCCCTTGCCGCTGCTGTCTGATTTGTTTGCTCGGATTAAGGGGGCTAGTTGGTTCACCAAGATAGATCTTCGTGGTGCGTATAATCTTGTGCGTATTAAACGGGGCGATGAATGGAAAACAGTATTTAATACGCCCGAAGGCCATTTTGAGTACCTGGTTATGCCATTCGGACTTTCTAATGCTCCATCAGTGTTTCAGTCCTTTATGCATGACATCTTCCGAGAGTACCTGGATAAATTCCTGATTGTATACTGGGATGATATTTTGGTCTTTTCGGATGATTGGGAGTCTCATGTGAAGCAGGTCAGAATGGTGTTCCAGGTCCTGCATGCTAATTCTTTGTTTGTGAAGGGGTCAAAGTGCCTCTTTGGTGTTCAGAAGATTTCATTTTTGGGGTTAATTTTTTCTCCTTCTACTATCGAGATGGACCCTGTTAAAGTTCAGGCCATTTATGATTGGACTCAGCCAACATCTCTGAAGAGTCTGCAGAAGTTATTGGGCTTTGCTAATTTTTATCGTCGCTTCATCGCTAATTTTTCTAGCATTGCTAAACCGTTGACTGATTTAACCAAGAAGGGTGCTGATGTGGTCAATTGGTCTTCTGCTGCTGTGGAAGCTTTTCAGGAGTTGAAGCGTCGCTTTTCTTCTGCCCCTGTGTTGTGCCAACCAGATGTTTCGCTTCCGTTCCAGGTCGAGGTTGATGCTTCCGAAATTGGAGCAGGGGCTGTTTTGTCGCAGAGAAGTTCTGATTGCTCGGTGATGAAACCATGCGCCTTCTTTTCCAGGAAATTTTCACCTGCTGAGCGTAATTATGATGTTGGCAATCGAGAGTTGCTAGCCATGAAGTGGGCATTCGAGGAGTGGCGTCATTGGCATGAAGGAGCTAAGCATCGCGTGGTGGTCTTGACTGATCACAAAAACTTGACTTATCTCGAGTCTGCCAAACGGTTGAATCCTAGACAGGCTCGTTGGTTGCTGTTTTTCTCCCGATTTGACTTTGTGGTTTCGTACCTTCCGGGCTCTAAAAATGTGAAGGCGGATGCCCTGTCTAGGAGTTTTGTGCCCGATTCTCCGGGTTTGTCTGAGCCGGCGGGTATTCTCAAAGAGGGGGTAATTTTGTCTGCCATCTCCCCTGATTTGCGGCGGGTGCTGCAAAAATTTCAGGCTAATAGACCTGACCGTTTCCCAGCGGAAAAACTGTTTGTCCCTGATAGGTGGACGAATAAAGTTATCTCTGAGGTTCATTGTTCGGTGTTGGCTGGTCATCCTGGAATCTTTGGTACTAGAGATTTGGTGGCTAGATCCTTTTGGTGGCCGTCTCTGTCGCGGGATGTGCGTTCTTTTGTGCAGTCCTGTGGGATTTGTGCTCGGGCTAAGCCCTGCTGTTCTCGTGCCAGTGGGTTGCTTTTGCCCTTGCCGGTCCCAAAGAGGCCTTGGACACATATCTCTATGGATTTTATTTCGGATCTCCCAGTCTCTCAAAGAATGTCGGTCATTTGGGTGGTTTGTGATCGCTTCTCTAAGATGGTCCATTTGGTGCCCTTGTCTAAATTGCCTTCCTCCTCTGATTTGGTGCCATTGTTTTTCCAGCATGTGGTTCGTTTACATGGCATTCTAGAGAACATCGTTTCTGACAGAGGTTCCCAGTTTGTTTCGAGGTTTTGGCGAGCCTTTTGTGCTAGGATGGGCATTGATTTGTCTTTTTCCTCGGCTTTCCATCCTCAGACAAATGGCCAGACTGAACGAACCAATCAGACCTTGGAAACATATCTGAGATGTTTTGTTTCTGCTGATCAGGATGATTGGGTGTCCTTTTTGCCTTTGGCTGAGTTCGCCCTTAATAATCGGGCCAGCTCGGCTACTTTGGTTTCGCCGTTTTTCTGCAATTCTGGGTTCCACCCTCGTTTCTCTTCAGGGCAGGTTGAGTCTTCGGACTGTCCTGGTGTGGATACTGTGGTGGATAGGTTGTAGTGGACAATCTGACTTTGTCCCAGGAGAAGGCTCAACGTTTCGCTAACCGCAGGCGCTGTGTGGGTCCCCGACTTCGTGTTGGGGATTTGGTTTGGTTGTCATCTCGTTATATTCCTATGAAGGTTTCCTCTCCTAAATTTAAGCCTCGTTTCATTGGTCCATATAGGATTTCTGAGGTCCTTAATCCTGTGTCTTTTCGTTTGACTCTTCCAGCTTCTTTTTCCATCCATAACGTGTTCCATAGGTCATTGTTGCGGAGATACGTGGCACCTGTGGTTCCATCTATTGATCCTCCTGCTCCGGTTTTGGTTGAAGGGGAATTGGAGTATATAGTGGAGACGATTTTGGATTCTCGTGTTTCGAGACGGAAACTCCAGTGTTGTGAATTCTGTGGCTGAGTTCACTTCTGTGGTCACAAGTGGTATTGCAGTCTCTGGGCTTCCTCCCTCAGGTGTTTTGGTGAGCTCGTTGGCTGCCTTGCTATTTAGCTCCACCTGAGTCTGTCTTCCTTGCTCCTTGTCAATGTTCCAGTGTTGGATCTGAGCTACTGCATCTTTCCTTGGGCCTGCTGCTCTGCTAGATAAGTGCTTCTAGTTTGTTTTCTGTTTTTTTCTGTCCAGCTTGCTATTGTCTTTTGCTGTAAGCTCTGAGAAGCAGAGGGGTGCACCGCCGTGCTGTTAGTTCGGCACGGTGGGTCTTTTTGCCCCTTTGCGTGGTTTTCGTTTTAGGGTTTTTTGTAGACTGCATAGTTCTCTTTGCTATCCTCGCTCTGTCTAGAATATCGGGCCTCACTTTGCTGAATCTATTTCATTCCTACGTTTGTCTTTTCATCTTGCTAACAGTCATTATATGTGGGGGGCTGCCTATTCCTTTGGGGTATTTCTCTGAGGTAAGTCAGGCTTGTATTTCTATCTTCAGGCTAGTCAGCTCCTCAGGCAGTGCCGAGTTGCATAGGTAGTTGTTAGGCGCAATCCACTGCTGCTTATAGTTGTGTGAGGATAGATCAGGTACTGCAGTCTACAGAGATTCCACGTCTCAGAGCTCGTCCTATTGTTTTTGGTTATTGCCAGATCTCTGTATGTGCGCTGATTACTGCACGCTGTGTTGCCTGATTGCCAGCCATAACAGTACAAGGAGCCACACCAATGATTCCCAATAGAGGGAAAAAAGAAATCCTGACATCATTTTTTTTTCTTAGCTCTGTCTTCAGTCTTTTTTTTCCCCTAGACATTAGAGTGCTTCAGGACACAGCTGTGGACATGGATATTCAGGCTCTGTGCTCCTCAATGGATAATCTCATTGTAAATGTACAAAAGATTCAAGATACTATTGATCAGAAATCGATGCTAGAACCAAGAATTCCGATTCCTGATTTGTTTTTTGGTGACAGAACTAAGTTCCTGAGCTTCAGAAATAATTGTAAGCTATTTTTGGCCTTGAAACCTCATTCTTCTGGTAATCCTATTCAACAGGTTTTGATTATTATTTCTTTTTTGCGCGGCGACCCACAGGACTGGGCGTTTTCTCTTGCACCAGGAGATTCTGCATTGAGTAATGTTGATGCATTTTCCCTGGCGCTCGGATTGCTTTACGATGAGCCTAATTCAGTGGATCAGGCTGAGAAAAATCTGCTGGCTTTATGCCAGGGTCAGGATGATGTAGAAGTATATTGTCAGAAATTTAGGAAATGGTCAGTACTCACTCTGTGGAATGAATCTGCACTAGCGGCTTTGTTCAGAAAGGGTCTCTCTGAAGCTCTTAAGGATGTAATGGTGGGATTTCCTATGCCTGCTGGTTTGAATGAGTCTATGTCCTTGGCCATTCAGATCGGTCGTCGCTTGCGCGAGCGTAAATCTGTGCACCATCTGGCGGTACTGCCTGAGAGTAAACCTGAGCCTATGCAGTGCGACAGGACTATGACTAAAGTAGAACGGCAAGAACACAGACGTCTGAACAGACTGTGTTTCTATTGTGGTGATTCTACTCATGCTATTTCTAATTGTCCTAAACGCACTAGGCGGTTCGATAGCTCTGCCGTTATTGGTACTGTACAGTCCAAATTCCTTTTGTCCATTACCTTAATGTGCTCTTTGTCATCGTATTCTGTCATGGCATTTGTGGATTCAGGCGCTGCCCTGAATCTGATGGATTTGGATTATGCTAAACGTTGTGGATTTTTCTTGGAGCCTTTGCGGTGTCCTATTCCGTTGAGAGGAATTGATGCTACACCTTTGGCCAAGAATAAGCCTCAGTACTGGGCCCAGCTGACCATGTGCATGGCTCCTGCACATCAGGAAGTTATTCGCTTTCTGGTACTGCATAACTTGCATGATGTGGTCGTGTTGGGGTTGCCATGGCTACAAACCCATAATCCAGTATTGGATTGGAACTCTATGTCGGTAACCAGCTGGGGTTGTCAGGGAGTACATGGTGATGTTCCATTTTTGTCTATTTCGTCATCCATTCCTTCTGACATCCCAGAGTTCTTGTCGGACTTTCAGGATGTATTTGAAGAGTCCAAGTCTGATGCCCTACCTCCGCATAGGAATTGTGATTGTGCCATCGATTTGATTCCTGGTAGTAAATTCCCTAAGGGTCGTTTATTTAATTTGTCCGTACCTGAACACACCGCTATGCGCAGTTATGTGAAGGAGTCCCTGGAGAAGGGACATATTCGCCCATCGTCGTCACCATTGGGAGCAGGGTTCTTTTTTGTAGCCAAGAAGGATGGTTCGCTAAGACCGTGTATTGATTACCGCCTTCTTAATAAGATCACTGTTAAGTTTCAGTATCCCTTGCCATTGATTTCTGACTTGTTTGCTCGGATTAAGGGGGCTAGTTGGTTTACTAAGATTGATCTTCGTGGTGCGTATAATCTGGTGAGAATCAGGCAGGGAGATGAATGGAAAACGGCATTTAATACGCCCGAGGGTCATTTTGAGTATCTGGTGATGCCGTTCGGACTTGCCAATGCTCCATCTGTTTTTCAGTCTTTTATGCATGACATTTTCCGTGAGTATCTGGATAAATTCTTGATTGTTTACTTGGATGACATTTTGATCTTCTCAGATGATTGGGAGTCTCATGTGAAGCAAGTCAGAATGGTTTTCCAGGTACTGCGTGCTAATTCCTTGTTCGTGAAGGGATCAAAGTGTCTCTTCGGTGTGCAGAAAGTTTCATTTTTGGGGTTCATCTTTTCCCCTTCTACTATCGAGATGGATCCGGTTAAGGTTCAGGCCATCCAGGATTGGACTCAGCCGACATCTCTAAAAAGTCTGCAGAAATTCCTGGGCTTTGCTAATTTTTATCGTCGCTTCATCTGTAATTTTTCTAGCATTGCCAGACCATTGACCGATTTGACCAAGAAGGGTGCTGATTTGGTTAATTGGTCTTCTGCTGCCGTAGAAGCTTTTCAGGAGTTGAAGCGTCGTTTTTGCTGTGCCCCTGTGTTGTGTCAACCTGATGTTTCTCTTCCGTTCCAGGTCGAGGTTGATGCTTCTGAGATTGGTGCAGGGGCGGTTTTGTCACAGAGAGGTTCTGGTTGCTCAGTGTTCAAACCATGTGCTTTCTTTTCCAGGAAATTTTCTGCTGCTGAGCGTAATTATGATGTGGGCAACCGAGAGTTGCTGGCCATGAAGTGGGCATTCGAGGAGTGGCGTCATTGGCTTGAGGGTGCTAAGCATCGCGTGGTGGTATTGACTGATCATAAGAACTTGACTTATCTCGAGTCTGCCAAGCGCTTGAATCCTAGACAGGCCCGTTGGTCGTTATTTTTTGCTCGTTTTGATTTTGTGATTTCATACCTTCCGGGCTCTAAAAATGTGAAGGCGGATGCTCTGTCTAGGAGTTTTTTGCCCGACTCTCCGGGGTTATCTGAGCCGGCGAGTATCCTCAAGGAAGGAGTCATTGTGTCTGCCATCTCCCCTGATTTGCGGAGAGTGTTGCAGAAATTTCAGGCTAATAAACCTGATCGTTGTCCGGCCGAGAAACTGTTCGTCCCTGATAGGTGGACTAGTAAAGTTATCTCTGAACTTCATTGTTCGGTGCTGGCCGGTCATCCAGGAATCTTTGGTACCAGGGAGTTGGTTGCTAGATCCTTCTGGTGGCCATCTCTGTCACGGGATGTGCGTGCTTTTGTGCAGTCCTGTGGAATTTGTGCTAGGGCTAAGCCCTGCTGTTCACGTGCCAGTGGGTTGCTTTTGCCCTTGCCGGTCCCGAAGAGGCCTTGGACACATATTTCGATGGATTTCATTTCTGACCTTCCCGTTTCTCAAAAAATGTCGGTCATTTGGGTGGTCTGTGATCGCTTTTCTAAAATGGTCCATCTGGTGCCCTTGGTTAAATTGCCTTCCTCCTCTGATTTGGTGCCTTTGTTCTTCCAGCATGTGGTTCGTTTACATGGCATTCCTGAGAATATTGTTTCTGACAGAGGTTCCCAGTTTGTCTCGAGGTTCTGGCGAGCCTTTTGTGGTAGGATGGGCATTGACCTATCTTTCTCCTCGGCCTTCCATCCTCAGACTAATGGCCAGACCGAACGAACCAATCAGACCTTGGAAACATATCTGAGATGTTTTGTTTCCGCTGACCAGGATGATTGGGTGTCATTTTTGCCGTTGGCTGAGTTCGCCCTTAATAATCGGGCCAGCTCGGCTACCTTGGTCTCTCCATTTTTCTGCAATTCTGGGTTCCATCCTCGTTTCTCTTCAGGACAGGTTGAGTCTTCGGACTGTCCTGGTGTGGATTCTGTGGTGGACAGGTTGCAGCAGATCTGGACTCAGGTAGTGGACAATTTGACCTTGTCCCAGGAGAAGGCTCAGCTTTTCGCTAATCGCAGAGGCCGTGTGGGACCCCGACTTCGTGTTGGGGATTTGGTTTGGTTATCTTCTCGTCATATTCCTATGAAGGTTTCCTCTCCTAAATTTAAACCTCGTTTTATTGGTCCGTATAGGATTTCTGAGATTCTCAATCCGGTGTCTTTTCGTCTGACCCTCCCAGACTCCTTTTCCATACATAATGTATTCCATAGGTCGTTGTTGAGGAGATACGTGGCACCTATGGTTCCATCTGTGGAGCCTCCTGCCCTTGTTTTGGTGGAGGGGGAATTGGAGTATATTGTGGAGAAGATTTTGGATTCTCGTGTCTCTAGACGGAAACTCCAGTATCTGGTCAAATGGAAGGGTTATGCTCAGGAAGATAATTCCTGGGTTTTTGCCTCTGATGTCCATGCCCCAGATCTTGTTCGTGCCTTTCATGTGGCTCATCCTGGTCGGCCTGGGGGTTCTGGTGAGGGTTCGGTGACCTCTCCTCAAGGGGGGGGTACTGTTGTGAATTCTGTGGCTGAGTTCACTTCTGTGGTCACAAGTGGTATTGCAGTCTCTGGGCTTCCTCCCTCAGGTGTTTTGGTGAGCTCGTTGGCTGCCTTGCTATTTAGCTCCACCTGAGTCTGTCTTCCTTGCTCCTTGTCAATGTTCCAGTGTTGGATCTGAGCTACTGCATCTTTCCTTGGGCCTGCTGCTCTGCTAGATAAGTGCTTCTAGTTTGTTTTCTGTTTTTTTCTGTCCAGCTTGCTATTGTCTTTTGCTGGAAGCTCTGAGAAGCAGAGGGGTGCACCGCCGTGCTGTTAGTTCGGCACGGTGGGTCTTTTTGCCCCTTTGCGTGGTTTTCGTTTTAGGGTTTTTTGTAGACTGCATAGTTCTCTTTGCTATCCTCGCTCTGTCTAGAATATCGGGCCTCACTTTGCTGAATCTATTTCATTCCTACGTTTGTCTTTTCATCTTGCTAACAGTCATTATATGTGGGGGGCTGCCTATTCCTTTGGGGTATTTCTCTGAGGTAAGTCAGGCTTGTATTTCTATCTTCAGGCTAGTCAGCTCCTCAGGCAGTGCCGAGTTGCATAGGTAGTTGTTAGGCGCAATCCACTGCTGCTTATAGTTGTGTGAGGATAGATCAGGTACTGCAGTCTACAGAGATTCCACGTCTCAGAGCTCGTCCTATTGTTTTTGGTTATTGCCAGATCTCTGTATGTGCGCTGATTACTGCACGCTGTGTTGCCTGATTGCCAGCCATAACACTCCAGTATCTGGTTAAGTGGAAAGGTTAAGGTCAGGAAGATAATTCCTGGGTCTTTGCCTCTGATGTCCATGCTGCCGATCTGGTTCGTGCCTTTCATGTGGCTCATCCTGGTCGGCCTGGGGGCTCTGGTGAGGGTTCGGTGACCCCTCCTCAAGGGGGGGGGTACTGTTGTGAATTCTGTGGCCAAGCTCCCTCCTGTGGTCGAGAGTGGTACTTCGGCTGGTTCTGTCTATGAGCTTCCTTTGGTGGATGAGAGTGGTACTGCGGCTTCTGAGTTTCCTTCCTCAGGTGATGAGGTTAAGTCGTTAGGTGCTGCTCTATTTAACTCCACCTGGTGCTTTGATCCTGGCCTCCAGTCAATGTTCTAGTATTGGTCTTGCTTCCTCCTGGATCGTTCCTGTGGCCTGTCTATCCTGCATAAGCTAAGTTTTGCTTGTGTTATTTTTGCTTGCTATTTTTTCTGTCCAGCTTGCTTTATTGGTTTTTCTTGCTTGCTGGAAGCTCTGAGACGCAGAGGGAGCACCTCCATACCGTTAGTCGGTGCGGAGGGTCTTTTTGCCCCTCTGCGTGATTGTTTGTAGGTTTTTCTGTTGACCGCAAAGCTATCTTTCCTATCCTCGGTCTATTCAGTAAGTCGGGCCTCACTTTGCTAAATCTATTTCATCTCTGTGTTTGTATTTTCATCTTACTCACAGTCATTATATGTGGGGGGCTGCCTTTTCCTTTGGGGAATTTCTCTGAGGCAAGGTAGGCTTATTTTTCTATCTTCAGGGCTAGTTATTTTCTCAGGCTGTGCCGAGTTGCATAGGGAGCGTTAGGCGCAATCCACGGCTACCTCTAGTGTGGTGTGTTAGGATTAGGGATTGCGGTCAGCAGAGTTCCCACGTCTCAGAGCTCGTCCTTTGTTTTTGGTAATTGTCAGGTCACTTTGTGTGCTCTGAACTTCAATGTCCATTGTGGTTCTGAATTACCTGTTCATAACAGTTTACCCCCACATATGGGGTATTGGCGTATTCAGGAGAAATTGCACAACAAATTTTGTGGTTAATTTTCTCATCTTACACTTGTGAAAATAAAAAAATTGGTTCTGCAATAAAATGTTTGCAAAAAAAGCTAAATGCTAATTTTTTTCCACCCAAATTGCTTAAGTTCTTGTGACACACATAAAGGGTTAATAAACTTCTTGAATGTGGTTTTGAGCACCTTGAGGGGTGCAGTTTTTAGAATGGTGTCACTTTTGCGTATAAATTTTGTTGTAAAAATGAGAAATCGCAGGTCAACTTTTAACCCTTATAACTTCCTTACATAAAAAAATAGTTTCCAAAATTGTGCTGATGCAAAGTAGACATGTGGGAAATGTTATTTATTAACTATTTTGTATGATATATCTCAGAATCAGCGGGATCTGTTAAAGCGTTCCAGATCTGTTAAACCTCATAAATTGACAGCGGTCAGAATTGTAAAAATTGGCCTGGTCATTAAGCTGCAAATTGGCTCCATCACTAAGGGGTTAAACCTTAGATTCCGCAGACTACCCCACATTAACTCCAATGCCGGCTTTACGCTCCCTTGTCATTTTCTCATGCAGCTTCATCAGGTAGACACCTGGATCAGGTGTGTCTCATCAAGAGTTTATTTGTGGAATCTCCAGCTTTCAAATTTGTGATTATCATAGTGTTGATATACAGTTCCAAGAAAAAGGATCCACCGTACTCTCCGCAGGTAAATTGCAAATGTTTTCATGTTTACAATGCAGTAACAAGGGGAATGATAATTGATTTTAAGGATTGAAGAGTAGCACAATAAATAGACGTTTCAACTAGTGCTGAGCGACCATTAAAATGCTAGGGTACGCCTTACTCGAGTTGAGCAATTTGTAATGCTTGGGTGCTCGACCTAAGTAACGAGCATAATGAAACTCGAGCATTTTTCCGGTGGCAATCTGGAGGGGTCTAAAAATTGCTGTAAACTATGTAAACAGCCCTGAACTGGCATGGGAACAGCATTGGGAAGACCCCTACAAGCATCTCTGAATCCCAGGTCAGTGATGGGAACAATGCTGTCAGAGTATTATGCCACTTTTACGAACTGACAATAAAACATACAAAACTGCACTTAAATGGAGTTGACTGGAAAAAATGTTAAGAAACATTCTTTCCAGGATAATGACTTGTATACAAAGCTAAATAAATAAGAGAAAAAATCCTCCTCCACACCTTGGGCTATGTTCACACGCTGTGTTTTTGCTGCGTATTTGCATGTTTGCATTGCTTTCAATGTTGAGAAAAACGTTCAAAAGTAAATATAATTGTAATATTTAAATACTTTGTCTGGCCATGTGGTGTGGGAGACATGATCAGACACAGAGAAATCACTTTTTTTCAGGGCCATAAGCCGGCCACCACTATTTGTATAGGGCCATTAGGTGGTCTTTCTATTATTTGTGAGAGGGTCAGCAGGTGTCTTGTGGACAGGTGAGACCAAGATAGAGTTTTTGGTAAAACACAAAATTGTACTGTTTACTGTAAATAGAATGAGGCCAACAAATAAAAGAACACAGTCATTACAATCAAATATGTTGGAGGTTCAAAGATATTTTGGGGTTGTTTTGCTGACTCTGGCCCTGGGTGCCTTGACATATGAAAATTCCCAAAGGATTTTGAGTTGCAGTGGAGTGCCTGTGGTCAGAAAGCTGGGTTTGAATCGTTGTAGGTCATGGGTCTTCCAGCAGGACATGACCCCAAACATACTTCAAGAAGCACCTAGAAATATATGGAAACAAAGTACCGGAGAGTTCAGAAGTGGTAATTCCAGATCCAGTAGCATAAAGTCTTCCACGACAACCTCTTACACACAGATGCTAAAGAAAAACTGTGAATGGACACATTAAATTTCTGAGTACAGAACACCATAAAAAGCATGAATAGGTCAAAGAGTGCATAGAAGAAAACAGTAGCAAGCCTTACAATTTATAAGACAATAATCCTTGACTAGATGCTTTTCATAAGCTATTCCTACTGCCACACCTCACCGTAGATGAATTGCAGATAAGAGTGGTATTATTATAGAATCTGGAAGGGAATTGAACTGGCCTCAGAAAGATTTTTGTTGTACGTGGCAGCAACAAAGTCTGGAAGAATGCAAGTAACACTGGCAGCTTGGATGAATTTCAGAGTACAGATGACCATAAAAAACATGACTCGGTCAATGGGTCCATAGAAAAAAGCAGCAGTAAGGCTTAGAATTTATAGGGCAATAATCCCTGACTTCTGTACTTGCTGTACAAACTCTCCTGTCCCGGCTATAAAGTCCTGTATGCAGTGTCAGAACTCCCTATGTGAAGAAAACCTGTCAGTCCACAACAAGGCACTGGATCCTATACTATTAGAACCCGTCGGTTGTTTTAGTTTCAAACATTTTTCCCTCAACTAGAAGGTGGATCCACAGAAAAGCATTTTTTCCCAAATGGCAAGGGATGCAAAAAATTAGAAGGATCCAGTTGGATAAACATGTGGGTGGGCTACGTTGCTGGAGTGAATCAACTCTTTAGAAAAGATGTTGAGGAAAAGGCTTTCTATTAACAACTCATTTCAACACTGTACCGGCATCTTTTTCAAGTGAAAAAAAAAACGTCAAAAACCTGATTAGAGATGGGTTTTTAGAGGCCCAAAATGGATGCCAATTACATATGGAACAAGCACAGGACCATCTAAACCGACATTACAAATTGATTAAAGTTAGAGCGAAGGCATAAAAAAAAAAGAAGACCATTCTTATTGATAAAATGTAAACAGATGAATAGAGAACAAATTATTGGAACGTAGGAAAAGTAAGATAAGAAGGCAGGATGGGAAAGTGAATAGTAGCCAGAGAAATAACATTTAACAGAGAAGCCACCCAGGCAAATGAGGGAAAAAGGAAAGAAGGGAATAATAATAACGTAAATGATAACACTTAAACTGCCACTATTTTGCCACCACAAGGTTGTGGAAAGGTTCTGCAAGCAGTCTTGAAATGTGTCCATTTAGTATTGTAGCCTGTGGGTGGGTGCCTGTGTATTTACGCTTGCATTCCAAGGACTGGGGTAGGGACAACTGAACGTTGCGCTGGGACAAGGATGTGGTTGCTGATGGTGGTTGCAAGTGTACAACAACGGGTACAGGATGGGAGTCATCTTAGCCTATGTCATGGACAGGGGATTGACGTGCATGTAGAACATGGGGAAGAGGCAGTGATGTCACCAGCAAACACTGTTTCTACACCCTTGCGTTTGCCCCAAGTAGTTGTGTGCTTTGTTTGCATGTGCCTGACCACGCTGGTGGTGGTCAGGCTGGTAGTTGTGCTGCTCCTGATGATGCTGGCGTGGCAGATGTTGCAAATGACCTTTTTAGGTTAACTGGACTGTCTTAAAAAAAACAGACTTGTAAACCTTTGCTTGGCAACTTCACTGGTGTTAGTGCTCTGAGAAACAGTTGCCTGTCTTGTGTCTCTGGTCACTCCACTGCCTCTTTCTGCTGTTGTGGTGCTACGGATCCCTCCCACTGTGCACTGCGGTCCTTGCTCTGCATGTCACCTTCCCAGGTTAGATCAGTGACTTCATCAGTCTCCATCTCGTCTCCACTTCTGTACTCCGGTCCTCCTCCTGACTTGCTGATATAACAAGACCACTTGCTGACAATTGTATCTCATCATCATCCAGCTCTTTTGACAGTAATTACATTCTCCCACCATCGCCTTCTTGTCGGCGTGGCTGCTCAAATATTTAAGCATTGCTACATGCGATCTCCTCATGTCCTGCTTGAAACAGGCTGGGCGAGGGGCCAGAATCTATAAATGGAAATGTGAACAGCTCTTCAGAGTATCCGAGCATGGGATCACTTGTCTCTGGGCACTCAGCATGGTGGGAGAAAGGAAGATCAGGGTGAGGATTATGGGGTCCAATATCATGGCTACTGAGGCTGGACAGTTTGGTAGACAGGCTGGTGCTGGCAAAGTGACTGGAAGCATTATCTGCTATCCATCTAACAATCTTTTTACACTGATCTGGCTTCAAGAATGTTGTTTTACATCCCCCTACAAAGTGAAACAGGGAGCTAGATCGACATGATGTGTGTGTTTGTTGTGCTGTTGCGGCAGGCACAGTTTCTCCTTGCCCACAGCCTCAGCACTCACCATCAGCATCACATCCACATCCATATCCCTTACCATGCTACTTGCCCATTTCAAATTATGTATAATATAACCCTGTTGAGAAAACATTGCAGGCAGAATTACAATGCCAGCAAAATCTGCCCACTACAGATGGACGTATCAGACTGCAGTATCAAAATAGCAATAAGTTTTTTTTTAACAAACTTTTTTTTGGAGAGGGGGTTTAAGGCCCAACTCTAGCATGATAAATGCCATATAAAATTTCACAGCTCAAAAAAAATGCTTATTATGTATACAGTGGGTTCGGAAAGTATTCAGAACCCTTTAAATTTTTCACTCTGTTTCATTTGGTAAATTCAAAAAAGTTCATTTATTTTTTTCTCAGTAATGTACACTCTGCAAACCACCTTGACTGAAAGAAATCTGAAATTTTTGCAAATTTATTAAAAAAGAAAAACTGAAATATAACATGGTCAAAAGTATTCAGACCCTTTGCTCAGACGCTCATATTTAAGTCACATGCTGTCCATTTTCTTGTGATCCTCCTTGAGATGGTTCTACTCCTTCATTGGAGGCCAGCTGGGTTTAATTAAACCAATAGGACGTGATTTGGAAAGGCACACACCTGTCTATATAAGACCTCACAGCTCACAGTGCATGTCAGACCAAATGAGAATCGTGAGGTCACAGGAACTGGCCAAGGAGCTCAGAGGCAGATTTGTGGCAAGGCACAGATCTGGCCAAGGTTACAAAAGAATTTCTGCAGTACTCAAGGTTCCTAAGAGCACAGTGTCCTCCATAATCCTTAAATGGAAGAAGTCGGAGCGACCAGAAGTCTTCCTAGATCTGGCTGTCCAGGCAAACTGAGCAATTGTGGGAGAAGAACTATGGTGAGAGAGGTAAAGAAGAACCCCAAGATCACTGTGGTTGAGCTCCAGAGATGCAGTAGGGAGATAAGAGAAAGTTCTGCAAAGTCAATTTCCTAAGAATAGTGCTACAAAATCAGAACAGCTTCTGGACACAGATGTTTATAGCCTAATTAGTACTCAAGCTCCAGGAAAGAAGAGATATTTTCTCACATTTATCAATGATTATTCAAGATATACATGTCACAGGGTTACCGCAAGAGATTGGAGCCAGAGAACAGCAGTGTCTGATTGTTGCTACTCTGGCGTTGAGAAGAAGCACTTTGCCGTCATATTAAATGGGCTTATTTCTTCTGACAGAAGAGGGGTTAATCAGCCATTTTGGCAATCCCTGTGCTTAGCTGTGCTCAGTTAGCCACTCCTTTCCACTATATAATCTGGGCTCGGCTACTAATCCTTGTCAGGGCTTGCTTTTGCTGCATGGCTAAAGGAGGGAAAGGAGTTGGCATGAGAAGGAAAGCTAGAGGAGTTATTAGGGTCTGTTGCTTGGTTTATATGTGTGGTAATTCCTTATCCTTCTCTATTTTGTTTTTTTCCCCTTCCTGCACACCCCGGTGGATTCATCTGTTATATGTGAGTGAATATTTTGTGTGTCTGGAGTTTTCAGTTAACCCTTGTCTGTGTTGCCCTGTTTGTCGGGTTGGTGTACTGCGGTGCACAGTAGAACCCCTCTTCCCTGGGTGGGGGAAAGCAACAGACAGAGGGCTAACTTAGAAGATAAGGCAGGGGCAGAGGCCCCCGGCATCTTCGCCATCCGAAGTATCCCAAGAGCAGGGCGAGCAAGGGCGCTCCCTAGTGTTAGGGCCAGGAAAGGAGCCCCTGGTCCAGGGTCACCCGACAGCTGTATTGTGACAATACAGTTGTTTATCTGCTTCATAGCAAAGATGAAGTTCCAGAGAAACTTGAAATATATCTCACTAAAGTATGTAATAAATTTGGGAGAATTCCAAAAATTCTGCGTGCAGATAATGGAACTGAATGTACAGGTAATGAGACACAAAGTCTTTTATGGGAAAAATGAAATTGTGTTTCAGACACTATGCCACACAACCCTGAACAAAATGGTGTATCAAAAAGACTGATCCAGACACTATGAAAGTGGAAGAAGTATGCTATTTGATGCAGATTTGCTAACAATATATTGATGCGAAGCAATCATGACAGCTTCTGTCTTTAAAACAGACTACCAGGTAAAGCTACTGAGGAAACTCCATTTGAGCAATGGAACAGGAAGAAGCCTGAACTACCACACATAGAAACATAAGAATATTTGGAAATAAAGTATTTGTACAAATTACCAAAGAAAATGTAGCAAGCAGGAATCTCATACAAAAGGGGTTATCCTGGTGGGCTACAGGTAAACCCAATATCACAGAGAGAAAAAACAGCCATACTTGCAATATCATGTCCAGACACAAATGCACAAACAGGATGCAGTGGGTCCCCAAGATAAAAGAAGGGGCAGCACAAGTGCAAAATACTGAAATCATGCCACTTACTAACCCACCAAGCATCTGTGGGGCCGCTGCCTAGTATTGCAATTGCACACGTCTGCATAGGGTGTCGTTCACACCAAAAACCTAGCAACAGTCACAGATTAATCCACCAAATTCCTTCTCAAATAACAACCAACAACCTCCAGCCTTCCAGCCTTCCAGCTTAAGCGAACTCTGACAATGAGTGCTATCCAGGGGCCAGATTATATGGGAGATGGGAGTGGCTAGTAGTGAACAGCTGAGAGCCTTAATGCAGAAAACCTTCCAGGAGCTCTCAACTGAGCAGATTAACCCCTGCGCTGCGCACCGTTTAATATGTATGTGAAGTGCTTCTAATCAGTGCAGGAGTAGGAGAAATCAGATGCTGCGGTCTTATGGCTCCTCTCTGTAGCAGTAAACCCGTGACAGCTTGAGTTTCTGTCTCCAGTAATAGCGTTATATTGCCAGTAAAGCACTGTTAGAAAAAGTTCCTCTTCACTCACTGTCTGTAGCTGGAGCACATTTTACTTTCACTTTACACGCTGACAGACAAGATGCTAAGATCCTAAACTATAAGAAATACCTGTTGTAAGCTGTATTATATGTGTTCCTGAATAAATATATATTTACTGTGGAACGGCTGGACAGTACAGAGATTAATCCGCTGCCAACAGACCCACATAAGATCTTGTTATCACCATTGCATATCAAGTTGTGCCTAATGAAGAACTTTGTAAAGGCAATGGATAAAAATGCAAAAGCATTCTGGTATCGCATTGATAAATTTCCAAGGTTGAGTGAAGCAAAAATAGAGGATGGATTCTTTATTGGACTTCAGATTCACAAGCTTCTTCAAGAGGAGGAGTCTCTCCAATTTATGCAGGGTAAGGGAAAGGCTGCATGGGTAGCATTCGCAGTGGTAACTAACTTTTGAGAAACTCAAGAGCAGATAACTATGAAAAGTTTGGATGTAACATGCCCTTAAGGATTAATTTGCATCTAGACTTTTTTCCACCAAACTGTGGAGCAGTGAGCGACTAGCACGGTCTGAGATTTCATCAAGATACTGTGGCTATGGAGAAAAGATATCAAGGAAAATTTAATCCATCAATGTTTGCAGATTACTGTTGGACAATTGTAAGAGATGATCCAATGCAGGAGTACAAGAGACAAGCATTTGTTACTGAATGAGGACTAAATTCTGTAGTGTAATTTCTGTAACTGTTTAAAATTCGCAATAGTGTTTAGACATGTTTTAGCTAGTTGAATTGTTGCTAAGTTTTTTCTAAATAAATTTCAGAAAATTGGCATACCAATATTTTCTGCATCTTTATATTTTAAAAAAATACTAATGATTTAAAGTAGTAAAGCAAAACTTTTATGCATTATGTAGCAGTAAAAAGAAAACTTTTTGATCTCATAGAAACAAGAGCTAACTAAAACTATAATAATAATCTTTATTTTTATATAGCGCTAACATATTCTGAACCGCTTTACAGTTTTTTTTTTTGCACACATTATCATCACTGTCCCCAATGGGGCTCACAATCTAAATTCCCTACCTGTCTTTGGAATGTGGGAGGAAACCGGAGTGTCCGGAGTAAACCCACACAAACACGGGGAGAACATACAAACTCCTTGCCGATGGTGTCCAAGGTGGGATTAGAACCCCGGACTCCAGCGCTGCAATGCTATCCACTGAGCCACCGTGGCCACTGTGAACACAGTCTGATAATAGCGTAATATAGGAATATATCCTCAACTATACAATATCTACACCTCCCCCAAAAAAACAATTAATTAGGGAAAAGAGATCCATTCAAATTAGATAGTATAAAATAACCAATATTTATTTCCAATATTTAAAACAATAATAAAATTCAAGCAGGACTAACGAAAAGTGACAAGTGCAAGTCAATTCATCTAATAAAATCAATCCAAAGTGGATATAAGCTCGTAGGTATAGTAGTGTTTTTAAATATATCACTAATAATCCATCTTTTTATGTATATAGATACAGTCAGTGATCCTCATATATAAAGTGCATGTGCCAAACAATACCAGGGCTTTTGTACCTAAATCTATACTAAAGCAGGGAGATTGCGCGCACTTAATAGAACAAAAGTGAAAATAAATGTCTTTATAAATACTTACATAAAGTGCCTAGAAGCTTAAATAAAGTAGACGTACTCAAATGTCACCACCCCGACGACGCCTTTTCGCCATAGGCTTCTTCAAAAAGGATAGATTTAGGTACAAAAGCCCTGGTATTGTTTGGCACGTGCACTTTATGTTAGGGCTAGCGGAAAGCACCGAGTATAGATAGGTAGCTACAAGGTGCGTTCGCAGCCTGGAGTCCACCGTGCAGAGATATCTGCTGCAAAGTAACGGCGGATAAACTCTGAGCTCACACGTGGGTTAAGCTTTACCCCGTGTGAACTGGAAGTGATCTCTGTTGCCTCACAGAGTCGCGCTGTAAACAAAACTATTACCCTAACTAGGGTTGTGCTTGCTCTGAAACTCTTCTGTGCTAACCGCACACATGAAGGAACTAGATGCTAAGCCAAGGTTAATTGCCCCCGCTAACTGCCTGCCTGAGTGTACAGTCCCAAAGCTACATCCTCACACCACATATGTCTAAAGTGGTATAGTATCCACTGGCATAAGCCAAAAACATTTGATAGTAGCACATGGCCGTGCGGCCATGCAAACCTTTTATAGTTGCAGCTCTTCAGGACCTTCCTGGTGGACCAATAGGAGCTGCTACTGGGCCTGAGTGTGTGACCCCCAACCTCTAATGAGTGGTCCTCCCGTGGGCATGCTAAGTGCGTGAAAAGCAGGACTTAGTCCCAGAAAAGCCTGCTTGCCTCTGACCAGTGCTGGCTACAAAGGCAGAGCCTGGAAAGGCAGCAGTAACTATACGCACGGTATTAGGCTGAGCCAGATGCTGGGACCGACGTCTCCGCTGAGCAGGTTCCACTTCGGCTGGAGGAGAATGGTTTGAGATTCCCCTTGTGCAGTGGCGGGAACTCAACACCTAACACTTTATATATGGGGATCACTGACTGTACCTATATACATTAAAAAATGGATTATTAGTGATATATTTAAAAACACTACTATATCTATGAGCTTATATCCATATCTTATATCAATATGCTTTTATTAGATGAATTGACTTGCACTTGTCACTTTTCGTTAGTCCTGGTTGAATTTTATTATTATTTTAAATATTGGAAATAAATATTGGTTATTTTATACTATCTAATTTGAATGGATCCTCTTTTCCCTGATTAACTGCTTTTTTGGGGGAGGTGTAGATATTAAAAATTTTAATTGTCAGATTTAATTCAGGAGGTTAAAGTCATTAAGAAATTGCTCTTTTCATAACTGAACCTGACAAGTTTTGAAATTATGTAGAACAGTGTTGTGCACAGAAACTATCAAAGAAGACAAAGATATTGACTACTGCCATATATGACCGGGACTCATTTGAGATGGACGGCGTTGAACTGATAGGTGTAAAAGACTTCAACCTACTCGGATCAATGATCACTCAAGATACAGCAAAAGCACTGGTAGTCAATAAAAAAGAGATAGGCAAATGAATAATAAAGTCACTGGAATAGGTCTTCAAATTGAGCACCATTTCACTGATGATGAAGGCACAGCTCGTACATAATTTGGTCTTTTCTGTAGTAACATATGGATGTGTAAACAGGAAGATAAAGAATAAAGACAGAAGAAGAATCAATGCCTTCAAAATGTGGCGTTGAAGAAGGATGTTATCAATACTATGGACGGCAAGAAGAACAAACAAATCAATCTTGCAACTAGAGTTGAGCGACCTTGACCTTTTTAGAGTCGAGCCGGGTTTCACGAAACCCGACTATCTCAAAAGTCGGGTCGAGTGAAATCGGCCGATTATGACGTAAAGTCGGGATCGACCGAAACACGAAACCCAATGCAAGTCAATGGGGCAGCATAGTCGGCAGTGAGTGGGGGCCAGGAAAACACCTAGAGTGCCCATTTTAATGTCAAAACCATCCATTCTTCTTAATGAAGCTTGTCAAGCGTAATTTACCTTATAATAATTGGAAGGCATTTGAAATTGGGGGTCATTTGGCTAAAGTTGTGGTGGGTAGGGCTGGTTCAAGTAATTAGTGGGCCCAGGAAATCTGGACCACGTCACGGCAGTGGAGCAGGGAGAGGTAAGTATTTCAACTTTGCAAGTGCTGTGAACCTTAGCAAGCAGGGGGGGCCCACTCGTTGGCATTGGCACTGGCACAGGGCCCCTCAAAGTACAGCGGTGTGTTTGCACGGCGGGGGCGCCTCCCACCGGCAGCAACACTTTTGCGTACTATGAGAGGCCCTGTGCCAGTGACGTCGCCAACTAGTATTCCTCCCCCCACCTGATGAAGGAACCTGCACTTTCATCTGCACCTTCCTCTTTGTCCCCGTGTAAGGTGGTATGGTATGCGGGAAGAGCAACCTGACTTTCAGCAGGGTCACAATGTTGTTGTGTAGCGTGCACGGGGAATGTTGCGTTATGGGTCAATGTACCAGCAGACTCATCTATCACTGGCTGGGCAGTGGGCAGGATGAGGAGGAAACACAGATATAGGCCCAAAGAATAAAGTTGGCTAAATGCAGTTCAAAATTGGTAACACAGGAATAACCAGGGGGCATTGCAGTGGAGGACAACTGGAATGAGAGGCTGACACAGAGAGTAGGCCCAAATCAGTAAGTAGTCGAAATGCAGTTCAAAATTGGCAA